>NC_141691.1:1464073485-1465273485 GCF_964263255.1 Lissotriton vulgaris
AAGGGCAGCATTATTTAAGCAACCAGCCGGCTTTATCAGGAAGCATTTTCCTGTGCCGGTCTGGTTGCTGTTCTTGATGCAGGCTTTAAGTTACTTGAATCGTTTTTTTTTGTTGAGTTTATTGCATATTTTGGTGACTGTTTTCTGCTCAAGACTCTTGTCCTTTCTGACAGCATGAGTGATGAGGACACTCCTGTGGTGGCTGGGCTATCCTCTGGGGTTGTGGCATCTCCAGATCTCCATGCTGTTATTGCAGCAGCAATAGAGGCTGCGTTTTGGGCCTGGGAGGGGGGGGTACCTCCTCCTAAGGTGCCTAGAATGGTTTCTTCCATGGAGAGAGATAGATGATGAGGACCTGAAAGGATGGTTTATGCAGGACACAGATTTGTCTGAAATCATGTAGCATGTGTGGGATAATTTAGGCTTTGCTTCTTGGGCTCAGGTACCAGTTGATTATGTCTTTTTCTCACAATATCGGCGTGCAGAGCCGGAATCTTTGCCCTTGCACACTTCCATTCATTGTGTGCTTATGAATGAATGGAAAGATGTGGAAAAATAGCCCTTTCCTTGTTTCTTGTTGAAATGTTACCCTATGGAGTAGTTTGAAGAGGAGTTCCCAGCCTCCATGAAGATTGACAACCTTATTGCTGGGTTTTCCACCCAGGGGACTGTGGTGTCAGAGGATGCTTTGCCTTCTGACGCAGTTGACAAGAAGGTAGAAGGGGTGGTGAAATGGGCCTATGTGGCTTTGAACTTTGCAATCAGTGCAAAAGCCTACTCCACTTATGATGTTCACTGCCTCCTTAAGTACTTCCATTCTTTGGCAGAGAATATTCAGGAGGGTATGGATTTCTCTGCCCTCTTGGCACTGATGGAGCAACAGGTGCAATTTCTCTCAGACATCATGCTTGTCAATGGCCCACCGCAACATCTGGACGCTCTCATTGAAGACAGATGCAGCTCAGAGGGATGTCTTCTTGAAACTTCCCTTTAGATTTTTGGAAGTGATTGGGAGGAGCTGATCAAGAAGTCAGCGGAGAATAGGAAGCTGGTTACTCCTGTTCGACCTGTCACCAAGGGCAGGGGTTTTGGTTACAAATCGGCTTTTCTCTTTAGGGACAAGTCTCCTCAAAACCAGCCCTTTTGAGGCAGGGGTCATGGCGATGGCACCCCAAATGCTGACAGCTCCCAGTATTCATCACCTGTCACATCTTCACTCGCCCTTCCCAAGGCATGACTGCTCCAGGTTTCGTCCGGTGGGGGGTTGTCTGCAGTACTTTCAGAATAGTTGGTCTCGTACTATTTCAGATACATGGGCCTTCCACGTAGCCTCAGAAGGATACAGGATAAAATTTGGCGACACTTCTCCTCACAAATGTTTCAAAACCCTGCTCTTTGGTCTCAGGAAAAGTTAGCTGCGCTGCTCCAAGGGATTCAGTTGCTGCTCCAGAAGGCTGTCATCAATCCCTATCCTCCTAGGGAGGCTTTTCATGGTTGTTATTCCCTGCTTTTTCTGGGTGCAAAATGTGTCATGAGAGTTCAGTCCTGTGCTGGACCTCAAGAGGGTCAATCAGTACATCCCTCATGTGTCATTCAAGATGGCGTCTCTCCAGTTGATTCTGCCTGTCATAGGGAAGAGTGAATTCCTGACCTCTATCATTCGCTTGGATGTCTACCTCCATGTCCTGGTACATCTATGTCACCAGAAGTTCCTCCATTTCGCTGTTCAAGGCCACCACCAAAAGTTCCGGGTCCTGCCATTTGGGCTGGCATCAGCACCTATGGTGTTCACCAAGCTATTACGACTTTTGGTGGCTACTTTACATTCTGAAGGTGCAGAGGGGTCTTAGGCCTTCTCTCTCTACCTTGCCCTACTGGATTAAGTTTGCCATTTCTCATTCTAATTCCTTGGCTGACCAACCTGTACTGGCACCTTTCCTTGGGAGTTCTACTAGGGGTGTTCCTGCCTCAAGGGGGGAGCTTTAAGTGGGATTCAATTTGTGACATTTGCTTTGCTGCCACTTGGGATTTTGCTTCACACTTTTATGACCCATTACCATTTTAAATTTTGTGGCGATGTTTTCTCTTATTTTGGTGCTGCTGTATTGATTTCAGTGGGTCCTCCTGCAGAGTAAGGTATTTCGGTCTTTGCATTAAAAACACTTGTTTTTGCTATACTGGTTGTGTGTTTTGCTTCAAAATCAGTCGCTTGGCTTGGGTTGGGTACGTACTTATAAGTAGGGACTGTGAGAGGAAGATGGAAGAGGAGGTAATGTCCGGTAACTTACTGGTAATTGTCATTACTTAGAGTAGTTGTCTTCCTTGTCACAGTCCGGAGTGCCCACCTGCCTCTCCCTGTTGTATAAATGATTTATTTCTAGGCTTACTTATTTCAGGAAGTCCTTAACCAGATGTGATGTATTTGTACTCCATTAAATGGGGGATCATAATAGATTGGGAAGGAAAAGTCAAGTTCAGTGATTATATTCTGCATAAATGGAGATAAACTCATACGTAAGTCCTGTGATGAGAAGACATGGACTCGAACTAATGAAAATTACCGGTAAGTAACCAGGCATTCTTTGGTATCCCGTGACATTGTTCATCCTATCCAACTTCCACTGTAGGACCAGTCAATTTAATTAGACATTCCATGATTAAAGTCCTCACCATTCCCAGAATTAACCTGGCCATCTACAACTCCCTGGTGCTTCTCAAATGTCTTAGATGTAACATTATTGTGCCCGGGGTTTGATGCATAAATGGTGGCTATGGTGAGAATCATTGTATCCAGTGTACATTTGAGAAAGGTATATCATCATTCATTATCTACCAAGGTTTCCAAGATCAATTCCTCAATTGTACCTTTGGGTAGTATTGTCACTCCACTCATTTTATTGGTTGCTGCCGCATGTATTTGAGTGTGATAATGCTTCATCCTGCATCTGTCAAAATAACCCTAGAACTAAGTCTATCTCCTGTAATAGGACACTTTCAGCATTCTAACATTTTCATTTGTCCTATACACTGGCTCACATCCCTTGGCCATTCAACCAGATATTAACTGTTTATACCATGAATGTTGTACATGGCTTGATGTTTTAAAGGTCTTTGCAAATCCTTCCTATAATCCGTGTTGCCTGGAATCTTGTGCCTCATCCTCTTTCCTTCCACATTCTCTCAAAACAACTTACGAAAATACCCCTTGGAACAAATGTATAATGCAGCACATAAATGAGTATCAGTTTCATTATTATAGCCTGTAGTGCATGGAAACATTCAAAAGCCTATCTGCATGTGGGTCACAGAGCTTATGCCCTGAACTCCCAGATTTCAAAGCTACAGATGTTGACAAAGCAGAACTAAGCATGTCAATTGCTACTACTTTATTACCTTTAACGTCATCAACATCAATAATTGTCACATCATCAAACATGATAGTCCTCTTGTTCAAGTCTATTATTTCTAGCTCCTTTTTGCTAACAAGATTAACTCTTCAATAACGTCTCTATCCTAGGAGTCTGTCTCTTATTAATCTGTTATGCTGCTATTCAGCCTTTTGGCCATGTTGTTTCATTGTCCTCTTACTCCCGGAAGGTACCTATAACTCTTTTTCATGAGTGATCCTTAGGACTTTCATCTCTTCTTTGTTGGTTTTGCTGTTAATCGAAATTATAGACCACATGGAACTATGCAGCAAAAATAGATCGCTGTTTTATTGGTTTATAAGTCACTATTTGCAAATCATTCCTCCACACCAGGGTGGAATAGGCACTATCTTGTAGTAATATGATCTTGTTTCCTTGAAAGTTCAAATATCTTGCCTTTCTTACAGAGATTTTACTTTTGTATACATCATCATTACAATAATGTATCTCAGATGATTACTTTGAACGGACTCCCATTAAATTACTTTGTGGACCCTATCTATTCCTGTCTTGTCTCCTTTCTTCAGATCTAAAGTCTGGTTGGGACAGTTTGGTGTAGACCATAATATTGTTATCTTTGGTGTCTCTTTTTACATTTCTGATCCTTCTGTTGTCTTTTCTTACACAGTTCTCGAAGACTTCACGCTTGTTGTAATGATTCCATGTTAGAACCCATCACCCTTATTTTGTTTCACATGGACAGTTCCCACATCAATGCAGTTTCAATCTTATTTTCCATTTCCATCAGTCTCTGTCCCACCTAGCGTATGTCACATCAGTGGGTGGTCATTACTTCTGGTATGCACTTTAACATTTCAGAGAGCTGTTGTTTTAAATTGTTTTTCCATTCTGATCTCATATCTTGCAGAAGTGTGCAAATATCATCCTTTGTCAGGTGCAATTCATCTTTTTGCACTGTTATTGCTGTGCTATTTGATGATGAAAAATGTGTTTCCACCACTCTTCATTACAACACCTGTAATCATCAGGATTCATTGTCTCTCTGACTACTCCTAGAGTATTCCCAACTCATCCAGAGTCCCTCTACTAAGAGATCTATACCCCTGTTCCCCCAAAAAGGAGAAGATTCAGTGACAAGGTTAATTACACTTCAATATTATAAATATATGTGATTTGTGGATCTCTCAATTTTTTATTTTGATTCCATGTGCAATGCTAGGCAAGGAGGGATCAAGAAGAGAGATCTTCATAGAAGGTATGTTTTGCTACTATAATTCCTTGACTTTTACATTCATTCATTTTCATAAATTTCACAGGGCTCCTGCAGCCCATCACTCTGGTAGGGGTCTGATCAGTATATTTCTTCCATTATTGTTTATCTTCCATTACCTCAATGACTGACTGCTGTGCATGGATCATCATGCCATACCATGTGCTATGGGTAGCTTTTTTCCACATCTCCCCACTACTTTCTTCCATGTTTGCTGCATAATGACAGCATTCAGGGCCCACCCTTACCTCACTCCTCTTTACTTATTCTCCATTGCCCTGCAATTCTTTAAGATGTTCTCCCAGTCCCACCCAGCTGTTTCAGTGGGTGCATCACACCATCTCCCTCATTAGTTTCTGGCCTCAGGAGCATTTCGGCAGCATTGGCATGAGGGCCTTTGTTGTCGCAGTATATGTTGCTGTAGAGCTTCTCTATTTCTTTTAGTTTATTTATAGGTTTGGCTTTTGAGACATCTTTAAATGTTTTGCCAGAGTACTGCTTTTAAGAAAATTCATACATAATTTGCTAAAAGAGAAGGGCTTTTGGTAAGCAGCTTCATCTAGTGGTCTCTTAAACTATCATTCAAATGGTGTGCCCCCACCAGAGCACCGGCAGGCCAAGGATGAACCTACTTATTTTGACAATGCTTGTTTCAGTTTTGACTGGTGGAGATCTGCATCTAAAGATATTTTGCAAACACGGAAGCTCAAAATGAGTGTCCCTTGTGGATGGTTGTAGTAGACATTAGGCATTATAGTGAGTAAGTAGTTGACATAAGAGTGTTTGTGTGCATTACAACTCTAGGACTCTTTCCAGACCTACCAATGATATTTAAATTGTTGGTGCTCCTATAACATATCTCCTGAAATACTGATGTGTAACTCAAGCACCTAACACATATCCTATCACACAACCACTACCTAAACAGTCATCTGATCACTCAGGTACTGCACTTGCATTCATCCAAACTCCCAGCCACTACTCAGGCACTCATCCAATCACCCAGGCGGTACCCATGGAGTTATGCCTTCCCTCAGGCACTACTAACACAGTTGTGGAATTGCCTAGGCACTGCACTTGCACTCATACAATCATCCAGGCACTACCCATCAACTCAACCATTCATCCAGGTGCTACAGTTGTAGTCATCCACTCACCCAGGCACTATACTTCCACTCATTAAGTCACCCAGGCAATACTAAGGTACTCATCCAATCATCCTGGCACAACCAATGCACTCAACCAAATACCAAGACACTACTCATGCACTCATCCAATCATCCGGGCACTACTCAAGCACTCAACCAATCACCCAGGTACTGAACTTGAACATATCTATTCACACAGGCATTGCAGTTGTGCAATCACCCAGACACTACACTTGCACTCATCCATTCACCCAGACACTACACTTGTACTTATCCATTTACCCAGGCAGTGCATTTGCAGTCATCAAACGAACCAAGCAGTGCACTTGCAGCCATCCATACAGCCAGGCACTACATTGGCACTCATCTATTCACCCAGGCACTGCATGTGTACTTATACATTGATCCAGGCACTGCACCTGCACCTGCACCCATGTAACCACATAGGCATTACCCAAGCAGTCATGCCATCACACAGGCACCGTCCTTGCACTCATCCATTCACCCAAGCACTGCACTTGCACTTATCCATTCATCCATGCACTTGCACTCATGCAATAATCCAGTCACTACCCATGCACTCATCCAATCAACATGGCACTAACCAGGCACTCATCCAATCACCAGGCACTACACATGCACTCATCAAATCACTCAGGCACTATCCAGGCACTCATTCAATCACCCAGGCACTACCCATGCACTCATCCAATCACCCAGACACTACCCATGAACTCATGCAATCAACCAGGTACTACCCATGCCTCATCCAATCACCTAGGCACTACCCGTGCACTCATCCAATCACCCAGGCACTACCCATGCACTCATCTAATCAACCAGCCACTAACCATGCACCCACACATTCACCCAGCCACTATCCATGTACTCAGGGAATCACCCAGGCACTACCCATAAACGTATGTAATCAACCAGGAACTACCCATGCACACATCAAATTACCCAGGCACTTCCCGTGCACTCATCCATTTGCTCAGGTACTAAACATGCACTCATCAAATCACCCTGGCACTACTTCTGCACTCATACAATCACCTGGGCACTACCCATTAACTCATACAGTTACCCAGGCACTAACCATGCACCCATCCAATCACCCAGGCACTACCCATGCACTCAGCCAATCACCCATCCAGTCTTGAGTGATGTCACTGACCATGTCATGGGTGATGTAATATGTGAGGTCATAAGCAGTGCATTGTGGAGGTACAAGTTGTAGTTAGCTCAGATAACTATAACTGCTGCCTTTCTCTGGTTGTGTACAAGTGAAATGTCAGCCTAACTGTTACGTCACTGTAACCTTCAGTGAATTTCAAAGTTTTTTTAAATTGTATTTCCTAACTATAACACCCCTGTAACCTTTGTTTTTTTCAGTGACTATATATATGCATATATATATTACCTACTGGTGGTTGCCAGTAGGTAGTTATAGTTAGGACCTAGTTTCCAAAGGAAATACATTTTTTGACTTGTCTATAACTTTGGTGTCGTTTGAACAATGTTCATGAAGTTTTCCCAAAAACGTGTCAAGGTATGTTCCATGTGTCATGGAAAGTTTGGGGGTGATCTATGCAGTGGGGACCAAGAAATAGAGGTATAAAATATGGGTGCATTTGTAATGTTAATTCCCATAGGAACACATTGACAAAGCTAGAACCCCAACTGCTGGATGGAATTATACCAAATTTGGCAGAATATGCTGTTTATTTACATTTTGCAAATACGTTCAGTATTTTTTGAGAAAGTTAAGTAGAACATTATAGTGCTATTTTGGGCTGCAGATATTTCACAATGATTTCGCGATTACTCGCGAATGCGCAAGCCGACTGGAATGCTGTGATTGGCTGGGATCAACCTCAAGAGAAAGTTGCGGCCACCATTTTATTGAACGGCAATGGCTACCAGGGCTGAAAATTTCTGTGAAAGGGGTCCGGGTGGAGGTACTCTGACCCCATGTTTCTTAAATGGGGTTGTTAGTGACACAAGTTATGTGTCCAAAATTGTTTTTTTTCATCACGTGTGATATGCGCGATGACGACGCAACCGCCAGTGCGGCCCCTTCTGTGTACTGTCGCCGTAACACCTTGATTATCGCAGCAGCACCATGACTATCACAGCGACACCACGAATATTGGTGGAAATATAAAAATAAAAAGTATCTATATCTATATACACACCTTTCGCTGATCACAGTCACAGACTCATGTACCTATTCACATATCTACTCAGACACTCATACACCCACGCACATACCCACTCAGACACTAATACAACCACTCACAGACTCACTCAGACACCCATGTGTGTACTCATGTAAGCATTTAGAGGCTCATGCACCCACTTACAGATGTACTCAGAAACTAATGTACCTATTCACATACATAGTCAGAGACTGATACACCCACTCACAGACCCACTCAGAGTCACAGATCCACTAAGACACTTACGCACCGACTCACAGACCCACTGAGACACTTATGCCTCAACTCACACACCCACTGATAGATAGACCCACTCAGACAGTTATGCACCCACTCATCGATCCAGTCACAGACTTATGTACCCATTCACATACCCACTTGGACACTCATACACCCATTTACATACCCAGTCAGGCACTCAAACACCCCCTCACATACCATGTCAGAGACTTATATACCAACTCAGAAAATTACTCAAAGACTCATGCTTATGCACCCACTTATAGCAGCCAGTCACAGACCGACTTGAAGACTTATGCACCCACTCACATAACCCAGTGAATCTTTAATACACACAGAAATAGAGATATTGAGAGACTGATAAATGTTTTTATAGAGGTATTTAGACAGTAATTTATCTAGTGTGATGGTTAGAATGAACTAAATAGTTGTTATTTCTGAATGCGGCATTGGCTATTGAATTTTGCTTTTGCTTTGCGTTTTCATGATCATGGGTACTGACATCATCGCGAATCCCGGCATTACAGCGAAAATGGAGGTTTTAGAGATGGTTTTTAGAGATACTCATTTGAAAAACATGAGTTTGGACTGTACAAAAATAAACCCCTAGTGTTTTTCTAGTCTGTGAAAAAGGCACGATTGTCGCGGTTACTGACATCTTTGTGACTCCCGGCGTCACCGCGAACACGGAAAATAGGGTTTAGAGTGGATTTTTATATAAACTCACTAAAAAAACATAACTTTAGAGAATACAGTAATAAACCCCTAGTGTGTAAAATACAGTATCATGTGTGCATTTATGTGTCTTACACTTTATGAAAAAGACGCAATTGTCACTGTTAACGATGTCATTGTGATGCTCTGAATAACCGTGAATACAGAAAATGTGTTGTAAAGATTTTTTTTAAGAAACTTAGCACAAAACATGAGTTTAAACATGTTTTTTAAGAAAGCATGTACATAGTAAGATGTGTAGTGCAATGTTTAGGGTGGATTTTTTGTACTTATCTTTGCATGTGCAGGTGGCCATTGAATGTCTGCTTTCATTTTGAAATTTTGCAACGTATTCACGACCATCACAATGTCATTGCGAAGATTCCCAAAAACAAAAAGGATCTTTGTAAAGAAAATTAACAATATTTTGGGCACTAGGGTGGCTCTAAGAAGAGCCTTTGATTTTGATTGTGTGTATATGACGGCTACACATAAGACCGGATGCAGAGTATCAGGTTAGTTAGAAACACCTGTTGCCTTCATCTGTAAAGTGCACTCCATCATTTCTATAAATTCCACGCATGTCAAAACGCAGATTGCTGTTATAGATATAGCCCATGCTATAGTCGCTGAGGAATGCAGAAACTGTTTTATTAACATTTTTCCTGGCTTTGTCAATCTGTGGACAGAATTGATTTGACTACTTCCATTTCTGTCTTCTGCATATATTAGAGTACACCAAGACAGTGTGAGGGAGAAGTCACATCCGTTCTGCAAAGGTATCCTTCATTAGGACTTTCAGACCTACCCCAGTTAATGTGTTTAATTAATTTCCCCACAGTGCACAATCATGAGGTGAGAAGCTGGGCAATGGTTTTAACCAAAGCCAGCAACTGATGAAACTTTTACTCTTTCTGGCCATACCAAGCAATCTCCAGATTTGGCAAACCTAAGTCTCTGTCAACACCTATTTTTTTCATAGCCTCTTTAGCCCAATAGGCATAGTTCTGGCCATAAATCTACACTCTAAGCATTTTGAAGTCAAAGGGCAATAGCACTTAGGAGAAGGCTGGAGCGGAATTGAATTTTTCAAATTAACATTTTTTTAAAAGATATATTTTATTGGATGCTTTCAGCATGTAAATGAATAAAATTAGGTAGTGTGTTGGATGCATTAGCAAGAAGGGTTATTATTCGCTGTTGTTTAAAAAAAGAAATGTAATACAGATATGGATATGCTTTAGAATCTGTGGAGTAATCTGAACATGTTGTATCTCATTTGGAAGTAGCACGTTTGTTCTAGAAATATGCTGTGAACTTGTGACCTACTGGTTCCACTGTGTTGCTATATACATATTGTTAAAAGTGTATTGGGAGTAGGGTGTTAAATAGACAGAACATTTTTTTTTAGTTGAAGAGTTATGACACAATTGAAGTTATGATAAACTATAATTTCCAATTCAGGGCTATGTAAAAACTATTGTGCAGTATTTAACTTTTGAAAAACTGAAGCTAAATATAGGTCTGGACTCTCTTTTTTTGGGGGGGGTTAATTACTCCCGATGAATGCATAGACAGGAATCTCTTTTTGAAAGAGAGGGAAAGGGTTAATAGATGCTAACCATTCACAAATGGAGATAGAGTAGTTTAAAATGAAAGACATGATTTCATTTGCTGCCTTTCTCATGATCATAGAGTGGAAAGTTGAAGAGGTTGCCATTTTATAGTTGCTTTGTATGAGAGTGGTGTACCATTCTTGTGCTTTTTTTGCAATTCCTAACAGTATCAAAACTATCCAGAAAGAGCTAAAATAACAATATATTCTGGAAACTCAATTCTCTAGTATATACATAACTTTTTAAATATTTAAAAAATGTACATTAGAAATGAAGATATATATGGCAGTTTGATCAAAAAGAGTATCACAGTGACATGAAAAAAATATCAAATGACCTGTATCTGGCAGAGGGTATGTGTTTAAGATCTTAATACTGTTGAAAGTTACAATGAGCAAAGTCTTTAAAAATGACAATGTTTAAAATGTCTAATGCATCATGTGCAGAACAGACAGATCTAAGGGGCCCATTAGCAAGGCGGGCGGATCGCCACAGCCCGACCGGTGTTGGCAACCTGCCCGCCAAAACACCTGCTGGACGTCCATTTACCCAGCTACATTAGCATGGCGTACCGCGGCAGACAGAAAGACCGGCTGTTGCTTTTCCGCCGGTGGACAATTGTCACAATTGCCTACCGGGCGGAAAGGGCCTCTAATATGGTGTGGTGCCTTGCAGGCACCCCCATTCATATTATGATGTGGGCGGAGTTATACCTTTCCATGGCAGAGACTCCGCCATAGGAAGGCATGCGGGAATCGCTTTGATGGTCTGTTGGGGGCACCCGGGGAGTGGGGAGGTGGTCGGCTGCTCTTGGCATACACAAGGTGGCAGGCACCTCCCGATGCCTGTCATGCTGTGCAGGTCAATACACGCAATGCATCTTCTACATTGTGGCGGATGCTGCTCACTATACCACCGCCACAATGTTGAATATGCAGGCTGCGATCACCAGGGTGGCAGTCACATCCTAATTGGCGGTGCGGGACTGCGCCACCACTGGCAGACGGTCCCAGAACCGCTAGAGTGGCGTACATCCTAATGGACCCCTATGTTATTTGCATTCTTGGAATTGTAGTACTTTTAGTCACATTATTAAATAGGAGTAGTACAGTCAAGCATTAAAGGTAAGAAAATGTGCAGCACCAGTAAATGAATTATAAAGTAGTAATACTTGTTAATTATGTATTCAGAAGTGTTTGTCAACATCGTTTTTAACTTATATGAGAGGTTTTCATCTGTGTAAGATGGTGAAATATGTTTTTTCTGGTTGTTGATAGTTATATGTATGAGGAGACTCTTGAGTTAACTTAACAATGTAAAGAACTATATATTTTTGGAAAGATGGACTAAAGGTGTTATTGAATCACATATATATTTACATGGTGATTTATATTCTTTAGGACTGTTGAAACATTCATGTATATACTGAGGGTGGTGTATTTATTTAAATATGCTTTAAAATTGAGGAGCTTTAACAGTGCATATTGACTGTTGAGAGTTCTTGTACTAGCTTCACTTGGTGTGTAACTTATTCTTGAGAAATGTTGAATATATGTTTAAAGACACAAGAAATATTTTTGAAAGTATGTAGGTATGCCATTAAGGAAACATTTTTGTGCTTTGAAAAATTGAGAATTGTTGTCTTCTGTTTTATAAAGTTACAGATGCATGTGCCAGCTGAGTAACAGAGCAAGGTATGCTCCTAGACAACCATGTATCCAATGATATATCAAGTGTGATATGTAAACTTCACTCACACATAGCTCAGTCGAAAAGGATAGATACACTAAAATAGGTAGTTTGACAATGACCGAATTACTTAAACAATGAGTCGCAGATATAGTCACAACTGGTTTGCATCTAACAGCAATGGAGGTACTTTCACAGTCAGCCAGGCCCTACTTAGGCACTCATCCAATCACCCAGCCACTATGCAGGCATTCATTCAATCACTCACGTACTTTCCAGGTACTTTTTCAATCTCCCTGGCATTACACACGCACTTTTGCAATCATGCAGGCACTTATTATGTAGTCAACAAACTATGCAGGCACTACCCATGCATTCATTCAATCACACAGGCACAAACCATTCACTTATACAATTACCAAGGCTGGTATGCCAGAAACCGGTCCTCGGAAGCTTGTTTCCGATCCAGGGAAGACATGGCTTGGCAGTTCGGGCTGGACTGTTCCCATGAGGCACAGGGTCAGACTGATTTGCATATAGCCATGTCTGAACTGGGGTGGTAGAGTGGGCTAAAGAACGGTGATGGATTAAACCCAGATCTTTTGACTGGGTGTGAGTGTTTGATTGATTCAGATGCTCCGTCCATCACCACCCCCTTTTGTACCGCTTTTGGCCGCCATAAGTGTGGCAGGGTATGCTCAGACGTGAGTCCCTTGCTCACTTTGCCACTGGATTCAAGCAAGCCGGGCTGAAGACGGCTGGAATGCCAGAAACCGGTCCTCGGAAGCTTTCTTCCGATCCAGGGAAGACATGGCTTGGCAGTTCGGGCTGGACTGTTCCCATGAGGCACAGGGTCAGACTGATTTGCATATAGCCATGTCTGAACTGGGGTGGCAGAGTGGGCTAAAGAACGGTGATGGATTAAACCCAGATCTTTTGACTGGGTGTGAGTGTTTGATTGATTCAGATGCTCCGTCCATCACCACCCCCTTTTGTACCAATTACCAAGGCTGTACCTATGCAGTCATTCAAACACCCAGGCACAACCCATGCACTTATCCAAACACCCACTTACAACCCATGCACTCATCAAAATAATGAGGCACAACCCATGCACTCATCCAATTATGTAGGCAGTACCATTGCAGGGAACCTATCACCCATCCAGTACCTATGCACTCATTCAATTACTGAGTCAATACTGTTGCACTAATATAATCACCCCAGTAGTACACTTGCTTTCATCCAATCAGTCAAGCTTTAACAATGGACTCATGCAAACACTCAGACACTAGTCATGCACTCATCTAATCAGACAGGCACTACTGATGCACTCATTCAATTATTTCACTACCCATGTACTTTTCTAATAACCCAGGCACTACCTGTTCACTCAACCAAAAATACAGGGGATGCAGCCATACACTCATCCAATCACTGAAACGCTACTCATGCACTCATCCAATCTGCCAGGTGCTATGCATGCACTTAGACAATCTCATACGCACTTTCCATGTTCTGTATCAATCACCTATGTACTTTGCATGCACTCCTGCAATTATCCAGGCATTAGAGTTGAACTCATTTAACCATCCAGCCACTATCTATGCATGCACTGAATTATTGAGGCATTGGCCATGCACTTATCTAATCATTCAGGCACTACTTATGCACTCATCCAAACGCCCAGATAGTACTTATATACTTATGCAACACGCAGGCAGTAACTGTGCAGATATGGAACCACCTACGGAGTTCCCAAATACTCAGAGAATCATCCATGCACTGCCTGTACCCTTAGGGAATCACCTAAGGTACTACCTAGGGACTCATTCAATCATCCACGGAGTATTGATGTACTCAACCAGTGACACTTGCACTAACAAGTTATAGTGAGGAATATGTACTCTTTTAGAAACATCTGGTGAAATATATATGCAACCTGTCACATACTCTTTGCATGTACTCGGAAGAAGTAGTGAGCTATATGCTTTGATAGAGATTAATGTGCAGATTTTTATATACACCATTTCCCAAAATTAAAATCTGATGCATCTAAGTAGATAAGTACTGAGATACTAAATCCCCCAGTGACACAGTGGTAGAGAGGCACACAAATAGCTCTTATGCTGTGTTTTCGGATTTACAGGATTGAGAACTGTATGTACTTCTACATTTTGATTAATGTTCATTTTAACATTTACTACAGAGGGATAAACTGGTCTTTTACCATGTATTAGTGAGAAATTATATATAGTGCAGATGTGTTGTAGGAGTGTAGTGTAGTTCCTATATTCCCAATAGGCTCTGTGCATTTGAATAATATATCCTATAGATTAGACGTAGGACTGAGGTCGACTAGGTCTCTATCGAATATATTAGACTTAATTGGGAGTGCCAGCTAGCTCAGAGGTCACTACAAACTTTCTCGAATAAACAAGAAGGGATTAGTTTCTGACAACCGCATAAACATGACAACTTTGTTCCCCCAAGATAAAACTGATCATCAGTCGTAGGAACAATAGATAGATATTTCTCTCAGTCAATCGTGCATGCTTCGTTTCACCAGAGGTGCAGAGAAAATAGAAAGACGGGCGTTTTCAATAAAAGGATTTATTGAACAGACTTCTTCCTCAAGCATAAGAAATGAACTGCTACAGTCGTAAAACTGGTTGTAAAATATAATGCATACAGTAGAAATAGTAAAATAAAATAATACTTTAGGAGCATTGTATGGTTCCTAAACCATAGATAAATACATACACAAATACCAGAGACTAAAAGTACTCAACTGGTGCTTCTAAAATACGCCTACCCCGGTGTACCTAACCTAAGCTTAGTACGAGGGAAGAAGTACGTGAGGTGTAGCATAAGTGTAATATTCTTTTGCCAAGAATCTGTTCAAGATTTCTCTTAGGGTCTAATCAGCTCCGTACCTTAGTTTAGAATGAAGAAGGTCAGTCTCGGGACTCAATTTCCTAACAATCTGACAGGGTAGCTTGGAAACATTGGAGCTGGATTTCTCGGCAGGAGAAAAGACAGCGTCTCTCTCAGTGCGTCTGCTGGAGGGTTGGCTTCCTTCGGCACTTGCTGTAGCAGGATGCGTCAGGCAAGTAGATAGTCAAACTGCTCCAAACCACCGCATGTTTGCTAAGGCAAGTGGGGGCATATATATACCTTGAAGTTGCCGAGTTTGACGTACAGATGGACATAATAACGTCATTAAAGACTCTCGGGGGGGAGTGGCTTGGACGCCGATGTAAGCGGCAGCGGACTCCGGAGCTCCTCAGCGGCTGCCCTTCTCCCACATATATTCTGGCCTTATTTCCGGGTCCCTGACCCTGAACGGTTCTCCCCTGAACCCCGTGTCCTTGCTGAACGGGGGGGCACGTCGAATTGAGCCCCACGAGCGGCGTGTGAGAACTTTCCGAGAAGCCCGAGGTGGCCGGGCAGAGCGATTCCAAAATGGGGGCTGCAGTCGCGAGGGTGGGCGCCTGACTGGGGCTTCCCCCGGCGTGCGGTAAGATCCCTGGAGCTCTGTGAGGTGAGCGGAGGGTGTGAGACCCACCTCAGCGTGGCCAAGACAGGTGGGGAGCTTGCAGTGTGGCCCTGAGCAATCCTACAAGGAGACAACCTGAGAACTGCCTGACCCCAAGATGGCGGCGCCCTCGTGGCGCCAGGGTGACATTTGAAGGAGCACCAACAGCGGAGTATAAGACCCCGAGAGGCGACAGTTCACTGGCTGGGACTGTGACTAGGCGAGCTCAGCTAGCGCTGAAGAAAGGAGGGTGCCCTTGACCTGGGAGCTGTCGAATTGGGCAGACAAGCGGGAGCCCCACTATAGCCTGGCCTCATTTATGGGTCCCCGACCCCGGACTGTACTCCCATAAAACCCATGCCCTTGTTGAGCAGGGAAGCGCAACGAATTGAACCCCACGAGCGGCGTGGGAGAACTTTCTGACATGCTCGAGGTGGCCGAGCGGCGCGATCCCAAAATGGCGACCGGAGTCACGAAGGTGGGCGCCTGACTGGGGCTTCCTCCTGCCTGTGAGGGGATCCCTGGAGCTCTGTGGGGTGAGCGGAGGGTGGGAGGCCTGCGTCAACGCATCCAAGACAGGTGGGGTGCTTGTAGTGAGGCCCTGAGCGATTCTACAAGGAGATAACGTGAGGACTGCCTGTCCCTAAGATGGCGACGACCTAATGGTGCCGGGATGGCATTTGCAGGAGCATCAATAGCAGAATATAAGACTCCGGGAGGCACCAGCACACTGGCTTGGACTGAGATAAAGTGAGCTTTGCTAGCGCTGAAGGAGGAAAGGTGCCCTTGACCCAGGAGCTGGTGGAGCGGGCAGACGGGCGGGATCCTCACTCGTGGCGTAGTTCTGCACCCTGACGGAGTTCTCTAAACAGGACCCCTCTGCATTACTTGGCCACCGTGTTGAGAAAGAGGAGTTTGGGAGTGACGAGTGGTGAGTGGTCCTCGCCTTACGTCAAGTTCAGAAAGTTCAAGTTCAGAAATTTGTATAGCGCACTACTCACCCAGAGGGTCTCAACGTGCTTGGGGGAGGGTGGGGGCATTACTTGTCGAATAGCCAGGTTTTTAGTTGCTTTCTAAAGGAGAGGTGGTTCTGTGTAAGGCGGATGTGAGTGGGGAGAGAATTCCAGGTTTTGGCCGCTAAGTAGGAGAAAGATCTTCCTCCCATGGTGGATCTATAGATGCGCGGAATTGCCGCGAGGGCTTGATTGGATGAACGTAGTTGGCGGGTGGGTGTGTAGAAGGACAGTCGTTTGTTGAGGCATTCGGGTCCTAGGTCATAGAGGGCCTTGTGTGCGTGGGTGAGGAGACGGAACGTTACTCTCTTGTTGACGGGAAGCCAGTGGAGATCTTTCAGGTGACCGGAAATGTGGGCTTGACGGGGATGTCAAGTATGAGTCTGGCTGAGGCGTTTTGGATGCGTTGTAGTTTTTTCTGTAGTTTGGCTGTGGTTCCGGCGTAAAGGGTGTTTCCATAATCTAGTCGGCTAGTGACTAATGCGTGGGTGACTGTTTTTCTTGTTTCGGTGGGGATCCAGCAGAAGATTTTTTTGAGCATGCGTAGGATGTTGAAGCATGATGATGTAATGGCGTTGACTTGTCTGGTCATCGAGAGGGAGGAGTCTAGGATGAAGCCCAGGTTCAGTGCGTGATCTGTAGGTATGGGTGCTGTACCCAGAGCCGGTGGCCACCATGAGTCGTCCCAAGCAGAGGGGGACGATCCTAAGATGAGGACTTCCGTTTTGTCTGAGTTTAGTTTTAAACGGCTGTTCTTCATCCATTCGGCTACTTCTTTCATTCCTTTGTGTAGATTGGTTTTGGCGGTGTTGGGGTCTTTGGTGAGGGAGAGGATTAGCTGGGTGTCGTCAGCGTATGAGATGATGTTGAGGTTGTATTGTCGTGCGATGGTTGCGAGGGGACTCAAGTACACGTTGAAGCGGGTGGGACTGAGTGAAGACCCTTGTGGTATGCTGCAGATGACTTCTGTGGCCTCTGATTTGAATGGGGGGAGGCGAACTCTTTGTGTTCTTCCGGCGAGGAACGAGATGATCCCGTCTAAGGCTTTTCCTTGTATTCCGACGTTGTTGAGGCGTTGTATGAGGGTGTTATGACAGACTGTGTCGAAGGCGGCAGAGAGGTCAAGTAGGATGAGGGCAACTGATTCTCCATTGTCCAGTAGCGTTCGGATGTCATCCGTAGCAGCAATGAGGGCGGTTTCGGTGCTGTGTTTGGCTCGAAAGCCGGACTGTGAGGGGTCGAGTGAGTTGTTGGATTCAAGGAAGGCGGCAAGCTGGCTATTGACAGCTTTCTCGATGACTTTGGCCGGGAAGGGGAGGAGTGAGATGGGGCGGTAGTTCTTGAGTTCAGAGGGGTCCGCTGTGGGTTTCTTCAGAAGGGCGCTGAGTTCGGCATGTTTCCAGCTTTCTGGGAAGGTAGAGGAGTTGAGGGAGCAGTTGATGACATCGCGTCCACAAGCCTGATGAGACCACGACTAGAGGGAAAACAACAGTGACCCCGGTGGTGTGTCCTTGGGGAGGGGTCTGGACTAGTAATAACGCGGAACAACGCAAGACACCATTGCTGAGGGCCACTGATTACAAACGTCCTAATATTGAAGGGGGACCCTGACTGAATTGTGCTGACTACTGCAAGTGTCACTTTGTACCTGGGGCTGGGTGGCGGGACTAGCCGCTAGCACACGCACCCACGATGGTCAGGGGGAACAGGAAGAAGGGCTTTGAGGCACTAAGACTTGATGATCCAGGGCACACCATGGAAGATGAGGATGCAGCGGTTGGTCCTAGCGGCTCTGCGCAACCACGGTACCCTTCTCTGAGAGATATCATGCAAGCCATCGTGGCCTCGAGGGAGGCTCTGGAGAAAAGAATGGACTCTATAGGCTCCGACCTCTCTCTCCTCAAAGATGACCACAGAAAGCTGAAAGAACGGGTGGCGACTAATGAGACGGCCATGAAGGACATTCCAGATGAGGTTGATGCCCTGAAGAAGTCGTTGACTGAAGTGATGCAGCGAGTCCGCGTGTTGGAGATTCAAGAAGAAGACAGTGAAGGGCGTTCTCGACATAATAACCTCCGCATAGTGGAAAATCCGGATTGAGAAGAGGGATCAGATGCCGTTTGCTTTGTAGAAACCTGGTTAAGGGCGGAGGTGGCCCCAGAGGGCCTTTCCCCCTTCTATGCGCTGGAGCGGGACCACAGGGTTCCGGCGCGACCGCCTAAGCCTGGATCCCAGCCGTGCCCAATGGTGGTAAGGCTCCTTCACTACTGGGACCGAGACCATATCCTGCAGACAGCCAGGGAGCGGCAGAGCCTGCGAATTGGCAACAGTAAAGTTATGATCTTCCCGGATTTCACCATAGACGTTCAATGACAAAGGTCCTTCTTTTTAGCGGTTAAACGGAAATTACGGATTCTGCACCTTCCTTATGCAATGCTGTTCCCTCCTCGATTGAGAGTCACTGCTGAGGGTTCCACGCACTTTTTCCTCATGCCACAGGCAGCATGGGAATGGCTAGAGGCCCGTGGGGAGACCGGTGGGCGCTCATCAGCCTTGACCTTACCTCGACGTCGCTCCCCCATCGTGACACTGACGCAATGACCCGGCTCCCCTGCAGGCTGGCGGCAAGAACAAGACAAGGCAGTATTGGCAGTGGCGGCCATCAGCCAGGGAGACATCAGCCCATCCAGCAATACGTCGGAACGCACAAGGAGTGGGGACCTGAGCCCTGGTTCCAGCAGTGTCCATGGGCTATTGGAGGCGGACCTACCGGTGGTCACTCCACAAACAGCGGACGGAGTGTTTGGCTGATGGGACTATAAGGACGATAAGGCTGCCTATGTGAGATATCGGGGGTATATGCTTGACATTGGGGCGTCAGTTATAGGGAGGGGGAGGTCTTTGCTGATGCTTTGCGGTGCTCTCATGGGGACCTGGTGCACGGAGATGAACTCTTGGGAGGGGGAGGGGGGAAGGTGACTTCCGGACCTCTTGGTTCGACGTTCCAAGCAGCCTGAACTGAATTAGACGCTATAAGTATTATTTTCTTGGTTTGGATGGGGATGCCATGTTGGAGGCCTGTCCTGGGGAGGAGGAGTTGTAGAGGTTTTGCTTGCTTTATTTATGGGGTATGGTTTAAGGGGTGTGGGCGTGTCGGAGAGGAAATTGGGGTGGAATGTCATAAAGACCAATGTCTGCAATCGGACCCGCATTAGGTTACACATGTCTCACATGGAATGTTAGGGGTATGCACACTATGTATATGCGCCACAAGATACACTCCTTTTTAGTAAGAAGAGGTGTTCAAATCGCCTTCCTACAGGAGACACACCTCATGGCAAAGGAAGGGAAAGCTCTTCAACACCCGTGGAGGGGCCAGGTTTATCACACTGTATTCTCAGCCTATGCCAGGGGGGTCTTAATATGGATAAGGGCAGGGGTTCCATTTCAGCGTACGACACAACTGGTTGACCCAGAGGGCAGATATGTAGTGATACATGGGAAATTAGATGGTAGGAATTTAACGATGGGATGTTTGTATGCCCCAAATGTAGAACGATTCAGAAAAGGGGGTGGTGATGGACAGAGTTTCTGAGTTAAGCAGAATACTCCTACCCAGTCAACAGATCAGGGCTTGATCCATCACCCTTTTTTAGCTCACTGCACCATCCCAGCTCAGAACCTGGCTACATGCAAATTAGTCTGTCCCTGTCCCAGTGCATCATGGGAACTGGGCAAACCAAACTACCAAGCCAATTCTTTCACTGGGAAGGAAACAAGCTTCCGGGGACCGGTTTCTGGCATTACAGCCGTCATCGGCCCGGCTTGCTTGAATCCTGATGGTGCAATGAGCAAGGGACTCACATCTGAGTATACCCTTCCACGCTTATGGTGGACAAAACGATTCAGAAAAGGGGGTGGTGATGGACAGAGTTTCTGAATTAAGCAGAATACTCCTACCCAGTCAACAGATCAGGGCTTGATCCATCACCGTTTTTTAGCTCACTGCACCATCCCAGCTCAGAACCTGGCTACATGCAAATTAGTCTGTCCCTGTCCCAGTGCATCATGGGAACAGGGCAAACCAAACTACCAAGCCATTTCTTTCACTGGGAAGGAAACAAGCTTCCGGGGACCGGTTTCTGGCATTACAGCCGTCATCGGCCTGGCTTGCTTGAATCCTGTTGGTGCAATGAGCTCACTGCACCATCAGGATTCAAGCAAGCCGGGCCGAAGACGGCTGTAATGCCAGAAACCGGTCCCCGGAAGCTTGTTTCCTTTCCAGTAAAAGAATTGGCTTGGTAGTTTGGTCTGCCCTGTTCCCATGATGCACTGGGCCAGGGACAGACTAAATTGCATGTAGCCAGGTTCTGAGCTGGGATGGTGCAGTGAGCTAAAAAACGGTGATGGATCAAGCCCTGATCTGTTGACTGGGTAGGAGTATTCTGCTTTATTCAGAGACTCTGTCCATCACCACCCCCTTTTCTGAATCGTTTTGTCCACCATAAGCGTGGAAGGGTATACTCAGACATGAGTCCCTTGCTCACTGCACCATCAGGATTCAAGCAAGCCGGGCCGAAGACGGCTGTAATGCCAGAAACCGGTCCCCGGAAGCTTGTTTCCTTTCCAGTAAAAGAATTGGCTTGGTAGTTTGGTCTGCCCTGTTCCCATGATGCACTGGGCCAGGGACAGACTAATTTGCATGTAGCCTGGTTCTGAGCTGGGATGGTGCAGTGAGCTAAAAAACGGGGATGGATCAAGCCCTGATCTGTTGACTGGGTAGGAGTATTCTGCTTTATTCAGAGACTCTGTCCATCACCACCCCCTTTTCTGAATCGTTTTGTCCACCATAAGTGTGGAAGGGTATACTCAGACATGAGTCCCTTGCTCACTGCACCATCAGGATTCAAGCAAGCCGGGCCGAAGACGGCTGTAATGCCAGAAACCGGTCCCCGGAAGCTTGTTTCCTTTCCAGTAAAAGAATTGGCTTGGTAGTTTGGTCTGCCCTGTTCCCATGATGCACTAGGCCAGGGACAGACTAATTTGCATGTAGCCAGGTTCTGAGCTGGGATGATGCAGTGAGCTAAAAAACGGTGATGGATCAAGCCCTGATCTGTTGACTGGGTAGGAGTATTCTGCTTTATTCAGAGACTCTGTCCATCACCACCCCCTTTTCTGAATCGTTTTGTCCACCATAAGCTTGGAAGGGTATACTCAGACGTGAGTCCCTTGCTCACTGCACCATCAGGATTCAAGCAAGACGGGCCGAAGACGGCTGTAATGCCAGAAACCGGTCCCCGGAAGCTTGTTTCCTTTCCAGTAAAAGAATTGGCTTGGTAGTTTGGTCTGCCCTGTTCCCATGATGCACTGGGCCAGGGACAGACTAATTTGCATGTAGCCAGGTTCTGAGCTGGGATGGTGCAGTGAGCTAAAAAATGGTGATGGATCAAGCCCTGATCTGTTGACTGGGTAGGAGTATTCTGCTTTATTCAGAGACTCTGTCCATCACCACCCCCTTTTCTGAATCCAAATGTAGAACAGCCCACTTTCTTCTCCTCGTTGTCCCGCAAATTGGCTTCAGTCCTGGTGGGCCCATTACTCCTTGGAGGGGATTTTAATTGTGTCACAGACATTGCCCTAGATCGATCACACCCCCCATTACCGAATGCACCAGCGGGCAAATTGGCGATTGCGTGCTCTCCCTGGCAACGACGATGGGGATTGGTTGACACCTGGGGGGTTCAGCATCCAACAGTTAGGGATTATTCCTTTTTCTCTGCCCTCCACGAATTGCATGTCCGTATAGATGCATTCCTGTGATCCCCTGATGTGCATGGAGAGATTTGGACTAGTGAGTATCTCACTCGCACCGTCTCTGACCATAACCCGCTGATGGCCCAGATGAAGTGGTCGCGACTGCGACCCAGAATTCCTACCTGGAGATTGCACCCGGAGGCGCTTGAGGATCAGGTCTTCAAAACTACTATAGACTCGAGTATAGAAAACTACTTTCAGAGTAATGAGGGATCTGCGGGGCCGGTCACTATTGAGTGGGATACCTTCAAAACGGTAGTGCGTGGGAGCTGTATTGCGACGGTATCAGGGTCTCGGAAGACCTTACTACAAGACATCCAACGGGAAGATGAGAGGATACGCAGCCTGGAGAAAGAGAGGCCAGAACGCCCGGATAAACAGGAAGCCTTATTGGAGGCTAGGGAGGCAGCTGTGGCAACGGTAGAACGCCTTCGATGTTTTGACCAAAAGTCCTATCTTACACGGGCACACTCAGAGCGAGATAATCGGGAGCCCTCCTGGCCTGGCTGGCCAACCCAGCTCGCCATGGCTCAGTTATATTAGAACTCAGAGATCAATCGGGCGGGGCCCGTTTTGATCAACAGGGGATAAATGAGCTGTTATTTTATTTTTACACAGAGCTCTACCGCAGCAGGGTGCTCCCGTCGGAGGACGACTTACAGAGCTTCATGAGGGATTTGCACCTACCGTACCTGGGGGATGAAGATGCGAAGAACAAGTTACATACCTTCGGTAACGCTTTTTCTGATAGATACAGTATCTGCCTGTGATTCCTCACATTGTGAATATCCCTCTGTGTCAGCAACGTTCGGAAAATTCTTTTGTAGCATGCCAGCGTGGACGACGTCACAGGAGCACGGCATCGCGCGCGACTCCGGCTGACATCACCGACTCCTTATTAGGCCTACGTCGGCGTGATGACATCAGTTCTGCCCTTTTTTTTCCGTGCCTTCGAGGCACCCAGACGGGCCAATGATAGTAGATATACATATATACAGTGTGCATAGTACATACAATTCAAAGCTACACACATAGTGCGTAGCAAAGGTATGAAAAACCAATATATATACAAATATAAATATACATAAAAATACATAAACTCAGGTATAGCAGAGTGGACAACGGGGAGGCGGGCGGCTCAGTGAGGAATACACAGGCAGATACTGTATCTACCAGAAAAAGCGTTACCGAAGGTAAGTAACTTGTTCTTCTGATAGATACATATGCCAGTGGATTCCTCACCTTGTGAATAGAGTCCCACAGCAGTCCCCACTCCCGGAGGAGGGTGTCCACTCTCCTATACCAGAAAATCCTGGAGGACAGAGTGCAGAAAGTGGCCGTCCCTCCTCACTTCGGCATCCAAGCAGTAATGCTTTGCGAAAGTGTGGAGGGAGGCCCAAGTCTCGGCTCTGCAAATATCCTCAACAGGTACACCTCTAGATAAAGCAGAAGTAGCAGACTTTGCTCTAGTAGAGTGAGCTCTTATACCCTCAGGAGGGTCCTTATCCGCCAGGGAGTAGCAGATCTTGATGCATAATATTATCCATCTTGAAAGTGTGCGCTTGTGCACAGCTCTTCCTTTCCTGCAGCCAGCAAATCCAACGAACAGCTGGCCATCCAACCTGAACTCCCTTGTCCTGTCCAGGTAGAAGCTCACCGTCCTCTTAGGGTCCAAGCGGTGAAGTCTCTCCTCCTCCTTGGAAGGGTGAGGGGGAGGATAAAAGGTAGGGAGGGTAACAGACTGCCCCAGATGGAAAGGAGTTACCACCTTAGGCAGAAAAGCAGCCCTGGTCCTAAGTACCATTCTTTCAGCATGAATGGTCAAGAATGGGGGCTTTGAACTAAGAGCTCGAAGCTCACTTACCCTCCTTGCCGAGGTAATTGTGACCAGGAAGACCGTTTTAAAAGACAAAAGTCTCAAGGGACACCTGTGCAAGGGTTCAAAGGGAGAACCCATCAAGTATGTTAAGACAATATTTATGTCCCATTGAGGCACAATAAAGGGAGTAGGAGGAAATTTATTATTGAGACCCTTCAGAAACCTTAAAACCACAGGAGATTTGAACAGAGACGGCTGATCCGGCAAACAGAGAAAAGCCGACAAATAACCTTTGACAGTAGCCACCGCAAAACCCTGTTGGGCTAAGGAAAAGTGCAAATTGAAGAATATTGGACAAACGAGCCCTTAAAGGGTCAATGGACTTCTCCCCACACCAAGCAACAAATTTAGACCACCTATAAGAATAGACAGACTTGGTGGAATCACGCCTGGCTGATAAGATGACATCCACCACATCGTGAGGGAGAGAAAAAGACCACTACAACCGAACCGAAGTCGTCGGATCCGGTAACGACTCCGATGGAGTCAGGGCCGGCGTCGAGTGAGGAGCTGGAACAGCCTGAGGATGAGAAGCTGGAACCGGCGTGGAACCTTGATTCCGATCCCGAGGTCGCTCCGGAGCCAGCGAAGCCGCGTGCGGAGTCGATGACCAGGGGGCCGATGTGAGGGGTCCTGACCAGGACCAGGAAACAGAGGGTACGAACCCACTGGCTGCTCCAAAGGAGGCTGCACCGGAATTGTTTCTTCTTGACCCTCCTGTTCCTCTGGATGATGCACCGTCTTCTTCCTCATGAGCTGAAGACTGACATGGATCCAGAGAGCTTATCCGGTCCCGGATCCGGAGATGGCTCTCGGGACTGTAAAGGTGAGGCTTCACCTACAGGCTCACGAGATGGTGTGGGAGACAAAAAGTCCTTACGATGTTATCGAGAAGAAGACCTCTTCTTCGAGTCCGACTCCCTGCCGGAATGGTGCCTCGAGCTATGCTTCTTCCTCTTATGTTTTTTCTTCGAGGAACCCGAAGCATGTCCCGAAGCCAACTTCGGCGCCGACTCCGATCGAGACCTCGACCTCGATCTCGACCTCGTCTTTGACTTCGACTTCGACCTCGAGCGTCTTGATCTTGAC
The DNA here is from genome assembly GCF_964263255.1 of Lissotriton vulgaris. Taxonomy (NCBI): domain Eukaryota; kingdom Metazoa; phylum Chordata; class Amphibia; order Caudata; family Salamandridae; genus Lissotriton; species Lissotriton vulgaris. Next base: position 1,464,099,107 of record NC_141691.1, read on the forward strand.
CTTGAAGACCTCTTGGCATCCTTTCCTTTTACCTTAGTCAGAAGGAGTTTAGCTTCTCGTTCACGCAGAGCCTTCAGGTTCATTTTAGAACAGGATCGACAGCCTTCGACATCGTGGTCCAAGCCCAGACACCACAAGCAATCACTATGAGGATCGGTTATGGACATCATCCTTGCACACGATCCGCACTGCTTAAACTCTTGTCTTCTACAACGACATCTTCGGCGGAAGACAGCAACTCGAAAAAGATACAGAAACACACAAATAGCAACAAAGTCACTATCCGTAACACAAGAGATCCCAAGAAACCGTTAGCGTCAACGACGCGGAAAAAAGGGAACTGATGTCATCACGCTGACGTAGGCCTAATAAGGAGCCGGTGACGTCAGCCTGAGTCGCGCGCGATGCCGTGCTCCTGTGACGTCGTCCACGCCGGCGTGCTACAAAAGAATTTTCCGAACGTTGCTGACGCAGGGGTATATATCAAGGTGAGGAATCTACTGGCAGATGTATCCATCAGAAATTGTTGGGTAGAAACATTGAGGTGAGAGAGGTGAGGACAGCCATTAAAAATATGGCACGGAACAAAACACCAGGCTCGGATGGCTTCCCGGTGGAGTTTTATCTCACTTACATCGACCTCCTAGCGCCCCAGCAGACATGGCTCTACAACGAGGCTAAGAGGCTGGGTAGATTGCCGGATTCTACCAGGGAGGCGATCATTATTCCGTTGTTGAAACCAGGCAAGCAGCCCTGTGATAGGTCGGCATATCGCCCATTGTCTATGCTCAACCTGGATTATAAAATCCTGAGCAAAATTTTGGCGACGCGGTTGCTCCCCCACATGTCCACTCTGATTCACGTACATCAATCCGGGTTCATCCCTGCCCGCAATACCGTGCTTAATATACGACGACTCCTATATATTTTGGAGGCTAATACCTATAAAGTGGACGAAGCAGCAGTGTTTGCTGTCGACATACAAAACGCTTTTGATAGCTTGAAGTGGAACTACCTCTTTCATGTTATGCGTAGGATGGGGTTGGGTCCGGATTTTGTGAGTTGGCTCTACTATATAAGGACACAACGGCCAGGGTCCGGACAGGGGGAGTAGTCTCGGAGGCATGTGCAGTGGGTAGGGGCACACGCCAGGGTTGCCCCCTCTCACCATTGCTCTTTGCTATAGCGGTGGAGCCTTTGGCAGCGCATGCTCGGTCGGGTCAGGCATATCAGGGGTTGGATGTATACAGGCAAGTGCATCATATCGCGCTCTATGCAGATGACCTCTTGATGTTTTTAGCGGATACAGGTGACGCCCTGCGGGGAGCGAAGTCCCTACTGCAGGCGTTGAGCATGGTACCTGGATTAAGGGTCAACTGGGCGAAGTCGTGCCTATTCCCGACTCGGGAACGTAGGACGTGCCCGCGATCTACTGAAGGCATGACCTGGGAGGAGAGATGCCTTCCCTACTTAGGCACAGCAATTTACCATGACTGGGGAGACATCCTAGAAGGGAATGTGGGGAAGGCGATCAAGAGCGCCATGGCAAATTTTGAATTCTGGGGCACGCTTCCGCTATCTCGAGCGGGGAGAGTGGCACTCCTCAAGATGGTGACCCTTCCGAGACTGCTCTACTTCTTTAAGACTCTTCCGATCTGGATTCCGGTGAGCTACTTCTGAAGGTTAAGGATGATGGTTAATGGCTTCTTATGGGGGTTGGGCAGACACAGGGTGGTGCTTAAGACGCTCATGAGACCCCGGGCAGAGGGAGGACTGGCAGGCCCAGATTATGAGACGTACTATTAGGTGGCTCAACTGCAGTGGCTCACACAATGGGTAGCGAGGTCTACCAGAGAAGAAGGGGAGTCCGGTGAGCCGGCGGGCCCCGTGCAAGTCCTGTCTCGCATAGTTCTGTGCCTCCCGATTGGGGATATGCATCTCACTCAGGAATTTGCCACAGCCCGGTAATGTTGGCATAGGTATCTATGAAGAGGGGGGGATAAAGATCCCTTACGCACCCGAGATCCCACAAAAAAATTGTAGGGCACTCCCTCACGGAGGTACGTGGCAAAGTTTGGAGGCCTGGGAACAACGGGGTCTAGAGACCATCGGCGACTTATATGAAGACGGTTCATTGATGCCATTTGACCTTCTGAGAGAATGTGTTGAACTACCTAGAGGTGACTTTCTGGTACATGCTGCGTTAACTGCAGCGATTCACAAGCATTGGAAACTGGGCATGACAGAGCCTCCGACAGCTATGGGTTGGCAATATGTAGTGGTTGCTGTGGGGACCATCAAAGCTGTCACGTGCCTATACAAACGTAGGACCCTGGAGGCTCTAGCCCCTCTGCCAGCCCTAAAGACTAAATGGGAAGTGGATATAGAGAAGGAAATCCCTGACAGGGCATGGAATGGAATCGTGGAAAGGGCTTGGAAGGGGACACGCAACGCTAGATTCCAGCTGGTGCATTTCCAGATCCTACACAGGGCATACCTGATCCCAGTCCGCCTACATAAATATTTCCCAACCCACTCAGCGGCCTGGCCCCAGTGTCCGCCGGAGGTTGCTGATTTCCAACACATGTTATGGTCCTGTCCAGCACTTGACTCCTTTTGGCAGGGGGTGACGGAGCTATTAAGAGAGGTTAAAGAGAGGGACTTGCAATCCTCAATGGCACACTGCGTCCTGCATTGGTTTCCCCACACCTCAAAGAACAAAATTACTAGTAAGTTTCTTGACCTGGGGTTGATCTTAGCGAAAAGAACTATAACTTCCCAATGGAAGGTGAATAAAGGTCCCAGTGTAGAGAAATGGAAAACTGAGTTCGGTAGGTGGGCCCGCTGTGAAGGGGAAGTCCGGTTACAAATGGCACTTAGAACAGGAAAAGAACAGGCACTAGAAAGGGCAAGAGCCTGGGACAGATTAGTCATAGAACTCACACTTCCGGCTGCTGAGGATGAGGAGACCCCCGCACATAGCCCTGTGACACGCTTGCCAAAGTGCAGCTTGGGGTCCGAAGGGAAGCTCGATTCTCGACTGCTGCCCCAGTCCCGTGACAAACGTTGACACAGTCTGCATGATTCCATTAGTCCCTTTGCTAGATGGACCTGGAGGGGTCGGCCCCATCCCAAGATAGTAGTACTCCGACACACCTGGGGGGCAGGGGGGTTGAGATGTTTGGTTTTATTGATGAAGAGGGAGGGATTGGGGGGTAGCGGGGAGTAGGCGTTGGGGCCGAGATTGGGGGAGAAGTCTAAGGGATATAGTCTTCCAACTGTCTGATTTTTCAGGTGATATAGCATGGACACTAGAAGACTGACTCTGTGCAACTTTTGAGGGAGGAGAGGCCCCACCGTACGAATGTATTGTCATGGGTTGATGGCTATGAGGGGACTTTAATCCTGCTGTTCTGCCTTTTATTTCGTTTCTTATGCAATCAAAACAATAAAAATTGTGTTTAAAAAAAATCAGTTAAGAAAAGTTTTGCACCATGTGCCAATACCTTGCCCAGTGCTGAGTTGTATACTTCTTTGAAAATGTGTCATGATGATTTTCAAGTGTACTGTTATCCTTACTTGCCTCTGCGTGGGAAATGCGCTTCTACCTACTGTGAATCATATTGGACTTCTATCGTTGATCTATGTCACTGTCGTGCTTTGTGTGCTATCTTATTGTAATGCTCTTGGAAACTGACAAAAAATAAAGTTGAAAATAAAATTAAAGACTCTCAGTTCTTTGAAAACTCCATGCGTTCTTGGACAAGTCAGTTCTCGAGCAAGGGAAAGTCCCTAGCTGCTGAAGCCGAGTTTTCCAAGAAATCGTTGTAGATTTTGGGAACTAGTGGAAGTAGCCCTGCCGTATTTGGACTGCATGAGCTATGACAAAATATGGTTATGATTCTTATACCTATATAAGGACATAGTGATTTATACCTATATAAGGGCATGTATGGGGGAAATTTACAATAGTGTCCTAAAATGGTTTACAACACCCACTCCACGCTATTATGTTCATCTAAGAGTAAATACTAAAACATATAAGATAGAGCATGTGTTTTTACAATCCCACCCAAAAATACATGAAATGTATTTTTAAAATGGTTGTACACAAAATGAGCATTTGTACAGTATGCATCTAAAAGCAAGGATTTTATTGTGAGCATATGATATGTTATAAGTAATGCTAAACAAATGAATCACAAAATTGTACATTTATGAAATGTCTCTAGATATAGAAAAAAGGTCGAGACTAAGCCTGGGCGTAGTTCGCGTAGCCGCACTCCGCGGAGCTACGCGAAGGTGCACTTGCACTCCGCGAACTACGCATAGCTCCCCGAGCATGCATAGTAGCTTGCTTGACACGTTCGCAAGCCATGTTTCGTCTTCGGGAGCGCCGTGGAACTCTGGAACCTGCTCGACACCACATCTCCAGACGTCGCCTTCCTCACGGAAACATGGATGAACGCCTTCTCAGCGCCCGACATCGCCGTCACCATCCCGGACGGATACAAGATCACCCGGAGAGACCGCGTCAACGAGACAGGAGGAGGCATCGCCATCGTCCACAAGAACACCATCCGCATCACGACCAACTCAGGTGACACCCTCACAGCCGCTTACCATCTTCACTTCCAGATACACACCGACCCCAAGACCACACTCAGAGGCACCCTCATCTACAGACCCCCAGGACCTCTCACACAATTCAGCGAAGACATCGCAGACTTCATCAGCCCGCACGCCCTTGCCTCCGCTGACTACATCCTCCTAGGGGACCTCAACTTCCACCTGGAGAACAACAACGACAACACCACCACCACCCTGCTGGACAACCTCGCCAACCTCGGACTCATGCAACTGGTGAACACCCCCACCCACTACGCCGGACACACGCTTGACCCAGTCTTCTCCTCCAGCAAGTACATCTCCTTCAGCCACTCCACCGGACTCCACTGGACAGACCACAGCTGCGTCCACTTCAGCTTCAGAAAGACCACGACTCACCACCACCCGCAACAGGTTCCCCGCAGGAACTGGAACAAGATCACCACCAACCAGCTCACCACTTCACTGAGCCAGATCCCTCGTGCCAGCTCAACGGACCCCAACAAAGCAGCCAACAACCTCACACAGTGGATCACCAATTGCGCTCGCCCAACCAGCCTCGACCACTCGCAGTCCGGCTTCCGCGCCAACCACAGCACCGAGACCGCCCTCATCGCAGCCACTGACGACATCTGAGCCCTGCTCGACAACTGGGAAACAGCGGCCCTCATCCTCCTGGACCTCTTCGCAGCATTTGATACGGTCTGCCACCGCACCCTAGTGCAGCGCCTCAGCAACATCGGAATCCAAGAGAAGGCACTGGAGTGGATCATCTCGTTCCTCACCGGAAGAACCCAGAGAGTCCGCCTCCCCCGTACAGATCCAAGGCCACCGAGTCATATGCGGCGTACCACAAGGATCATCACTCATCCCCACCCTCTTCAACATCTACATGAGCCCCCTCTCAGCCATCCTACGCCAACACAACCTCAACATCATCTCCTACGCCGAGGACACCCACCTGATCCTCTCCCTCACCAACGACCCAGGAACCGCCAGAACCAATCTACACGAAGGGATGAAAGACGTAGTCGAGTGGATGAGGAACAGCCGCCTGAAACTGAACTCAGACAAGACGGAAGTCCTCATCCTTGGATCATCACCCTCTGCCTGGGACGACTCCTGGTGGCCCCCTGCCCTGGGCAGCGCACCCAAACCAATGGACCACGCACGCAACCTGGGCTTCATCCTGGACTCCTCCCTCTCGATGACCAGACAAGTCAACGCCGTCTCATCATCATGCTTCAACATCCTACGCATGCTCCGAAAGATCTTGCGATGGCTCGCCACCGAAACCAGGAAGACGGTCACACAGGCACTCGTCACCAGCCGACTGGACTACGGAAACACCCTCTATACCAGAACCACAGCCAAACTCCAGAAAAGACTCTAACACATCCAGAACGCCTCCGCACGACTCATCTTGGACATCCCCCGACACAGCCACATCTCCGGACACCTGAGAGACCTTCACTGGCTCCCCGTCAGAAAGAGAATCACGTTCCAACTCCTCACCCACGCACACAAGGCCCTCCACGACCTGGGCCCCAGGTACCTCAACAACCGCCTGACCTTCTACACTTGCACCCGCCAGCTACGATCGACCAGCCACGCCCTCGCCGCCGTGCCACGCATCCAAAGATCCACCATGGGAGGAAGATCCTTCTCCTACCTGGCAGCCAAGACTTGGAACTCCCTCCCCATCCACCTCCGCCTGACCCAAGACCACCTCTGCTTCAGGAAGCAACTCAAGACATGGCTGTTCGAGCAGTAGCGGACCCCCCCTCCCCCAAGCGCCTTGAGACCCTCTGGGTGAGTAGGACGCTATACAAATATCCTGATTGATTGATTGATTGCCTGCATGCTCGGGATGTCTAGCGCGCGAAGTTACCCATGAGGTTTGTCCCGCCCGCTCGCGTCCCCTTATTTCCGGTCACTACTAACGTGTTCGCGAGTTATTCTGTGCCAGATTGCAGTTTCTGCGTGTTGGGCAACTCGATCTTACCGACAAGCATCCTCGCGCACGCGAAAATGCTATTGAGCGCGCGAGAACTACGCTACGCAGCAGTTTGCGGAGTATTCGACAACTTCGCGTTCTCCGCGGAGCGCGGAGTTGCCGAAACTCCGCAAACTCCGCGAACGGAGCGTAGTTCTTCGCCCAGGGTTAGTCGAGACCATCACATAGCAGAATATACAAGCTAGTTAGATGTGTGCATTAAGGTCAATATTGTTTCTAGGAAGTAGTCAAAGAATTCTTGGTCTCTAAGAATAGTTCTACTATAAGCAGATTACTGTGTGCCAAAGTTCAGTCTGTTTTGGAAAAAAGTCAAATTAAATTGTAGTGAAATAGAGTTCCAAACTTGGAAGCTTTTGTTTTGAAAAAAGTGAAGGTCGAATTTCAGAGTTCGAAACAACGCTGTGTGATAATTTTCAAAAGTTATTCTCGGTGTCAGGAGAAAACATTAAGTCATCAAGGCTGGCAAAGAAATCATCTACCACAGTAGATGAAAGTTCAACCACTTTATTAAGAAGGTCAATTGTACACAGATGTGAAGCATCGCCGTCAGCCTCAGCCGCATTAGCAATGTTCATCGCAGATGGTACCTGTGTGCCTGTCGGTCCACGTATCTCACCTCCAGTTGGATTTGCCGGTGAGATCTCAATGAATGCCGTCATCATGATTGGTAACTGTTGGGGGCAACACAACACATGAGCCGTTACCGGATCCAGTAATGCGTCAACTTCCGTTGGCATAACCGATGGTAGTTGTAGACAGATATCTAACACGCATTCCTCTCCACAAAGCAGGCATCATAGAACAGGTAAGATGCAATCTTGCCAGATTGGTCTGAATGACAGGAACCATGTGGTATTCAGATCTCTCAAACGAGTCAAGCCAAGGATCAGTGTTATTCTGTCACGATACCTCATGGCCTGGAGCGTATTCTCCATGCTGATTTGGCTATCGCTGGTGGCCGGATTTGCCATAACGGAGCAGGAGGAATAAAAATAGGATCCCTGCTACGAGTCCCAAAATGAGGGGCAGGCCGCCAAACACAGAGTGTACGAAGTTAGGAAAAATGCCCAGGACTGCTTCAAAGGGTGCTAACAGTCCCGAAAAAATCGTCTTAAATACATGTGCAATACCGCTGGTATCAGACATGTTAAAGATACGACCTAACATTTCTGCTAAATGCACTGGGCAGCTTGTTGATAATAATGCATGTATCTCTGCAGTGGACCTTGCAACTTGCAGATCATACGTCTCTCTGGACGAGGTCAGTGGCACAGTTTTTTGCAAAAGAATGGCTTTCATTCTGCTTAAAGTATCAATTCGTATAGAAGAGATGTTCAGTGAAGGCCATAGCGGTGACTCCCCGTCTGTCTTAGTTTTAGGAAGCAATACTTGCATACAACAAGTGACCCTGGCTGACACAGTAACGAGATAGCCTATTCCTGGCATCATTCCACAACAGCTGTGATCATTTAACATAATGTAGCTACCATTAGGAAAGCTGCCTAAAAATTGGATCTATCACCGCTGTGGGCGAACCCTGCAGGTGGCAAGAAAGATTATTGGCGGAACCCTCGCAGGCTCCGTGTAAATAAATGCCTTGACATAACAGTGTACCGCTTAGTGAGTTTTAACAATTTTTACTACTAAGAAATACTTCCTTTCCCCCACTCCAACATTTGTGTGTGTATGGTAAATCCCAGGTCGACTTAATGTATTCTTTACCCAACCTTTCATACAGGCCTGCTGGTATATGTTTTAAGCAATACTGAAACTGGAAAATGGTCACTGGTATCGTGATGGTGCCATGTATTATCCATTTAACTGTTGGTTTCTCAAAAACGGTCAATGGTAATCTCTCCAGTTGTTCTATGCTCAGCACCGTGTAGTCTGCTCCCCTCTGTGCCAATGAGATTTGTTTATCTGTAAGGTTAAATACAGTAAACAATGACGTAGTGTTGATTAAACGACAAGGCACATAACCTGAACGAATGTTTTGCAACGTCCAGCCTAACATCATTATAGAACGTAATTGAGACTGGCCATGTTGTAACATTAGCAAGTCCTGTTCCATTATGTCTATGGCAGAGGATACAATGCTGTCCAAAGAATGTATTCTGGATGACAGAGTTGTTAACCCATTGTCAACTACAGAGAGTGATTTCTCTAAATGAATACGATCAATTTCTCGTATTCTTTCAGCTGTTTCCATTTGCGTGACTTTCTGTGCTTCATTGTAAGCAGCGTATGACGTGGATTACGAGGTCCCAGTATGAGTTCTCGTAAATCAATGCCATCTTTAAGCAAAGATAAGTGTTGTTTTATTTCTGGAAGTGTGGATGACTGCAGCCATTCAAGGCATAGTTTTCCTACACTATAAGTTGTTATTATCCCTGGATGTTGTCTTTGGATATATCTTGGATCTGGCCGAGTTACTGTAAACCCTGTGTCTTGTTCAGGAATCTATCTTGACAGTTATTTGTGTCTGTGGGCCAGATTAACCCTTTTTTCCATTCAGGATTTGTTCTGTTTTGTAGTAAAATATAGTTTACGTCTACCTCCTCACCTGAAGTTAAATTACTATCAGGTGTGGACTTAGGTATGGACAGTTTGTTTAAACCTTTTATCTTAGCCAGGCCAAGACAAGTCTCTGTTGAACAGTTTCATTTAAGAACATCATTTGTTCTGGGATGATGCAGGCTCTGAACAATGCTTCTAAACCAAGGGCCTCATTTATGAAAAGTGACGCATCGCTGCGTGAAAACAGCGATGCGTCACTTTTCACTGCGCACTCCTTGCGACACCAATGATGCATCATATTTAATGTATGACGCATCATGTCGCAAGGACTTACAGATACGTCAGTATTTCTGACGCATCTGTAAGCGCAAAAGTGACGCATTGCTGGAGTTTGTCACAAAAGTGACGCAACTCCAGCAATGCGTCCTTTCACATGAGGAAAGCCCCATGTGAAAGGGCTTGCGTCAGTCTTACGCCTGCTGTGAGGCAGGCGCAAGATTTTGACGCAACAGCATCCTAAAAGTGACGCAGTGAAATCTCATAGATTTCACTGCGTCACTATTACGAGGCTTTTGCAGGGGAACGCCCCCTCTGCATACATTATACCTGACGCAGGTATAATGTGGCGCAGGGGTTTAAAAAGTGACGCATCTACCTAGATGCGTCACTTTTTAAATATGGCGCAACAAGGCGCATTTTGTACGCCGCTGGTGCGTCACAAAAAGTGACGCACCGGCGGCGCAAAACTGACGCAAGGCCTCATAAATAAGGGCCCTTGTACCTTCCAGTCTTTTGTGCCCTAAACAGTTTTCGGCTCAATGTTGTCTTTCCAAAAGTCAAAGCCTAAGGTGGACAATTGAGCATAAAAGGCCGCAGAATAAATTTGTTTAGTATTTGTCAACATACTTTCCATGACTTTCTTATTCACATTTTTAAAGTAAAAACTTTCTGGGTTTGTAACATTAAAACCTGTAAAATATGGAAACTTTCAAAGAAATGTTCTAGAACTACCTTTTGGATGTGAAGGAAAATGGTCCCATTGATTAGAAGTTAAAACATTTCTAGGGTTTGCAGATTTATGCAAGTAATGATGGCCAAAATGATTAAAACATTGCATTTCTTCATAATTTGATGAACCTTCTAAGTATTCATGTTTTGTAAATTTTGCTGACATTTTTAAGTCTGCCATCATGTTATTACCAGTTTCAAAGTCCCAATCATCAGAAAATGTGCTGGGTGAAACGAAATCACTCAAGGAAACCTTAAATTGGTGTAGAATTCTCTGCAGCTCGACAGGGCCATAAATGTCATAATCAGTTGTATCCCAAGCTATTCCACCATGTAGAGGAACAGCTGTGATGTTCACTGATGTCAGGTCTCGTTGTTCACGATGAGATGATGTGGGTGGCTTCAGGAGCAAGTTGATGTTTTACTTGCTGTGTCCATTTTAATGTGTTTTCCATCTAATAGCTTTCCCAAACTTAAAACAAGAATGAGCCATAGCAGGAGATAAAATACACCTAACCCAATCCAAAATTCAACCCATGGTGAAACCAGATATGTTTTTGCAAGCTCTTGACCAAGTTCCATTAATTTTTCCTTGAAAGTTTATTTGCTGGCCAAGTCTCGGGTTCACTTGGATCCTCAGAAAAGTTATCAAAGTTGATAAAATAGCCAGAGGCAGTTCTGTCAATAGTTGGTATTGCATCCGGATTCTTTGAAATCGCTGGAGCTGCTTCTTTCCTTGACATGTTTGTATAGTCAGATGCTACATCATTGTAGACAGGAGTTTATTGACGAACTGTTATTTGGGTCTCAAGAGGCACAAGTTCCATGACTTTGTTGCATAGTCCTTCTTTCCTTACTTTAGAATCTTCAAAGGTGGTGAAGTCTTTCAGTTTGAACCTCTTGGATAGTTGCAAGATTTGGTTGTCTGCTACATCTTGGGAGTCCACTGGGCCTACTACTTATTATCGGCCACATGGTGTGGTTTTACCAGGTCAATTGACACAGACCGTTTTCTCCTTTCTTCCAGCAAGGGGCGGCAGTAGCACTGTTCTTGATCCGTAGATTGCTAGTACAGGTACTGGTTTTCTGTAAGAAGGCCCAAATTCCTTCTTGTCTGCTATTTTCTCCCTGACCAGATCCCCAATCTTTGAAATCCAGACAGGTCTTGCTGGGACAGGTGGTTTTTCTTCAGTGGTCGTTGGCTTTTCGCTGGTATTGCTTATACTTCTTCATGTTTCATTTAAGTCCTGTAAAACAGCCAAACGATCTTTGATATCAAAGGGTTTTTGTTCCACCACTGAAGTGTGACGATCAAGATCCTCAACCAACATTCTAGTACCAAAAAGGATTTGTATATGGAGTGATTCCACCCAGAGAATTTCTTGGCAGGTTATTAAGACTACGTTGGACATTTATTAGATGTTTGACCCACCCATCACCCGAAACTAATAGCCTAGATGTTATAGATTGCTTTATGTCACAGTTTTTTCGCTCCACAACCGAATTTCCCTCAGGATGGAATAGACTCAAAAATCGCAATGCAACGCCCAAGCTGGCCATGGCCTCCTTGTAAGCCCTAGAGCTAAAAGCAGGACCCTGGTCAAAATGTAGCCTGCCGATTGCTTATGTGCCAATAAAGACTCGCAAATCTTTTATAACAGTTCGGGCATCAGTCGAGTGCTGAGGCCACTTCCAAATGAATCTTGTCTTAATATTTGTGGGACAGCATCAGTTCATTCGGACATCCGCATGTAGATAGCCGTATGCTGTCTAACAGTGGTGTCTGTACTGGGCTGGCTACACTGTAGTCAGGAATCTGGTGGTGTTCCCGGTGTGATATTTGTACCAGTCAACGCAATTAATTCCGAATTCGTATACTTGAGCTTTCATGCTTGGCCACCAGTACATCTCTTCCAATTCTACTAGAGATTTTGAGATCCCTTAATGTATCAGACCCTCTTCCATATGTGCTTCGTGAATGACAGCACCTCTCTGGTTCCTGTTTGGAATTACCCTATCCCCCACTCCAGGTATTCGAGCAAAAGGAACAGAGTTTGCATCAATTATGTATGTATACTTAAGTGGATAATTTAGAGGTAACGTGGCTCCGCTGCTTTTGCTCATGGCATTGACAGCGAGCATGGTTTCACCATCTATTGTTGTTTTTAAATGATTGATTGCAGATACGGAAGCTGTTTGTACAGCTGCCTTTGTGGCTTCATCAGCCAATGAATTCCCTTCAACGTGAACGCCATCACGCTGATGACTCAGTGTATGGATCACGTGAGTCTTTTGTAGTTCCTTTTGCAAAAGAACTACTTGTTCCCAAAGCATTTTATGCTTGATTGTGCCACCTTTTGCGTCTTTAAATCCATTTTTAACCCAGTTCTGCAGATATTCATTGTAAGACTGGATGCAATAATACGAATTGAACACTATGAGCATGGGGAATTCACGATCAGTATTCTCCAGCGCCATCTTGAAAGCCTGTAGCTCGCTGAGCTGTAAAGTCTCTGAGAGATTGAGTTTTTGTGATCATAGGTTTGAATTTACCATCGCGGCAGCGACCTTTAACAATCGCGCTCGCAGCACTATAAGCTTGTTTACCCCCAATTGCGGACTGTGCTGATCCGTCTGTATATATTATACAGCCGTAATGTTCTAAAGGTAGAATTTCAGTAGGCAGAGGACATTCTTGTTCGTATTGGAGCAATTCTTGTGTGTTCAAGTAAGGGTCAAAAACGTATTCAACGTCTGTTGCAGCAGTCTGAACCGCTGTCAGAATTTTTTCTGTTGAAGTGAATTTCATTTCAGCTTGTGTGTACAAGTGTGATTTGTAAGCTATTGGTACCTTTTCACCTTCATGAAAGGTTAGGTATGTGAATCCGCATCTCCCTGGGATGATTAGGATTACAAGGTTGCGTATATTGTCACGTGTTTGTAAGTGTGTTGTTGCCAACATGTCTGTTTGTACTGAACGCTAAATTTCTGTGTGTTTTTGAGTCCAATTAGTTTGTTTGAAATCAGGTGTGATTAGTTCGTAGAGAGGTTTAACCCTTTCTGCGTAATTCAGAATGTAAGTTCTTCCAAAGTTTAGGAATCCTAGAATTGACTGTAAGTTTTTCAGTGTTTTTGGAGGTTGGAGCAGCGCACATTTTTCTAAAAAGTTTGCTGCCAGGCTTTTACATTCACTTGAAAGTTTGTATCCCAAGAATAGGACATTTAGGTGGGCAATTCTTGATTTCTTAAAATTGAATTTATACCCTTCAGAGGCGAATCCAAGTATTATGGTTTTCACCCTGTTCAAGTGCCTGTCCAAATCATCATCTGTAAGACAGATGTCATCGAAATAAGATAATGCCTCATCATCATACGTTTGTAGTAACTCTATTACTCTGGCTAAAAATAATCCAGGACTGTAACCCCTGGGGAAGACGACAAAAGTGTTGTTGTGTTCCCATTATTGAGAAAGCGGTCAAGTACCTGCTTTCTGGTGCAATATTTTGACAGAAGAAACTGTTTGAAATATCTAATGTCGTTTTGTATTTCTTGCGAACGATGTTATTCATCAGTGCTGCACTGTGTGAATTTTGTACTGCAAAAGTTTGCAACAAGAGTTTAAATGTCTGTAATCCAAAACTAGATGATATGTTTCATCTGGTTTGGAGACAGTAAACAAAAGATTGTTCATGGACGAGGTACATGTTTCAATCACCTCTTGGTATTCAAGTTGATCTAAGATCTCCATGACTTGTTTTTTAGCTTCCTGCTTTACTGTATACTGCCTCTGAGCAGTAGGTTGATTTTGTAACTGGATTTTATGGTGAAGAAAGTCCGCATCCCATACCACATGATTTTTATCTAATGCTGGAGCTTGGGACACAGCCCATTTTCTGGCATAGGTGTAATTTTTATGAATAGGAATATGATTAGAGAAGGCTGACATGATGATTTCTTCGCCATGTGAGCACTCCCTGACAAATACAGGTGGGCAGTCTTTTTCAGCCAGAAGGATGTCATAACCCTTGGATAGTTCTTCCCAAAAGAGTGATTTTATTTTCCTAGTTATATCCCCCTCTATTCGGAGTGTTACTTCATCTAACTTATGGAGTACACTAACCCTGGTGTCGGCAGTCTCAACCTGAATGTATTCATTCAGATCCACTGTTTCCAGATGATCTTTCAGGATCCTGCGAGCTATGGTGACATCTGCTGTGCTGACCAGCATTGTCTGGGCCCACTCCCCGTTCTTGAGTTGTGTTCTCAAGATCCTCGGCATGTCTGATATTAATATTTGCTACCTTCTTTTTGGAGTTTTCTTATTTTTGGGAACGTTTTGATCGTCTTTGGACTTACCGTGTTCTTCTTTGTGTTCTGATCGTCCTCTTCTTTCAGATTTCTGTGAGGAAGTCTGAAAGGTATGAGAGGATCGTGTATCAGTATCTTGATATCTATCAGGTTTTCTTAAATTATCCCTATTTCTAAGGTTATACCTCTTTTCAGAGTGCTCCTTTTGAGGAGATCTACCTCTGGACTGAGAGCACTTCTCTTTAGGAAGTGACTGTCTACTATTTTCCCATTTCTTTTTAGAAGTAGTTGGATTATTTTTGATTAATACTTTTTCAGGATTTTCTGTTAGTTCGGGTTTTGAAGGTTTCCTTCCCAAACTATCTCTTCCTAGTTCTTCATAGGATTTTTCAATAATTCTGGCAAGTTCATATGGTTGCTCAGAAATATCGAGTTGTTTTAATTTTTGGCGGATTGCCACTAATGCTGCTTCACCTTTAATGTTAGCTAATAAAATAGCTGAGACCTGTTTGAAATCTTTCAGTAATTTCATACCAAGATTCAAGGCTGGTTCTGGTCTGTATTTATTTTGAATCTGTCTCAGAACGTCTGGTTTTACCGCCATAGACAGGACGCCATGTGTTTTTGTGTAGATTGAAGCAAAGACTGTACCCCAAGTGTCACAGTCCTCCACATGTGGTGCAATCCCCATTGGTAAACAGATTGTTAGAATCCTGTGTTTCTCATGAGGTGTACTATCGGGAAATACTGCCGCTATTTGAGTAATTTTCTGGGCTAACCAGAATGGAATTTGTTCCCTTTTTGCGGGCAATTTACCGATTACTGACTGTATAGTCTGTGGTTTGATTTTGTTTGTGTTCCCCTGATGAGGGGTGTGCTGTGGAATTCTAATAGCAGGTTGGACTGTTAAGGTCCTCATGACATATTGTACCAATTGCCTATGTATTTTAATTAATTGTTTTAGCTGAGCAATTAGTTCTACATCTGACATTCTTTCAATTTGAGGATGTGGTGTATAGCTGGCTAGTACCGGCCATGTAGCTCCAGGTCTACCTTGTGGACCGAGCCTGGTAATGTGATTTTGATGTTGTAGGGCGCCTTTAAACCAGAGCTGATGCTCTTGGTAAGTTAGTGGAATTTCAACGTCCTCGAAAGGAACGTATTCCACTGGATGTTTCTCAATCCTATAGTAGTGGAACACATGTGTTGTTGGATTTGCTTGTGGAAAGACAATCCATGAATGGAACACCTCTGTCTGTCGATATTCATGTGCCTCTATGACAAATATAACCGTACCACCTCCCGGTGATGGGCCATTTTCTATAAGCTTTATAGCTATGGATTTTCTTACGTTTTCTGGGATGATTATAGCATCCAGGTCATTTTGTTGGAAACCTGTAACGTCTAAAACCGGTTGGGCTGCAGTTCTTGCAGTTCCACTGCCCCCAAGATTGTCATCATCTGACATTTTGTTAAGAAGCTTTACAGAGCAAGTTTCAAGGAAATAAAGATAAGGTGCACAATATTATGGAACACTGTATCCTTCAACGTTGAACAAAACCAAAAACTAATACATAGGATTTTTCGTCTAACTCAGTTTAAGGCAGATATTTTATCCTTTAACCCACTTCAGATGTCTATTGGAGTTTTCACGGGATAAAGGGGTCTCTGAAAAGCACGACTGAGTTACTCTAGTATCTAGCGTTAAATTAGAGCCTTACCAAACGTTGGGCGCCATGTAGTGTAGTTCCTATATTCCCAGTGTGAAGTTTTGCCTTTAACCACTAACTTGGCTGTAACATTACGATTATCTAAAACTCTTGGTTCTTGCTACATAGGTGCACAACGTGAAGAATACCCATGTAGCGTTATAATTCACCAGCTACGGTGAGTTCTTGAAAGGTCTTTTCAGCTTCCACCTTAATAGTAAATTTAAGAGCACTTTATTCCTGGCCGGACATACCTTTGGGCGTGACTGTGGTTTCCGGTGGCATGCATGTTCGTATACAATGAATAAGTTGTCTATGAAAATCTTGTTGACCCCCTAAGTATGGAGGGCAGTTGACAGCACACCCTGAACTGAGCATGAAATAATGCTTGATAATGCGCTGAGTACTGTAGAGAATTTATACTACTGAATTCTCTGTGGACATTTAGCTTTATTTGCACAGAATTATTAGGGCGATATATGCTGGCACATAAGGGTGATATGATAAAACAAAGAAGCAGAATGCGACATATATTTTGGTAACGATGTTGGCACATGGAAGGCAACTAAGAGAGTGTGAATTATCGTTTATTGTATTATATTTGCATTTTTTGTTTCCTTTTTTCCTACAGGTCGTGGGCCCTGGTGAAGTCCGGTTGAGCCCCCACGGAAATTCCGTGAGTTGTACCTATTTTTAACATATATATCCTCAAGGGAGGGTGCGCCTTAGCGCGTGCACACCACCGGAGGATCACAATTCTTGGTCCTGAAGAATGCTGAGTAAATAACACTCCACATAGCAGAAACATGTCGACCTTTTTACAGGACAACGAGTTTCAAAATTAAAAACTCTTTTTTGTCCGCTCACTTGTTTTTAACTGAAGTCATTTGGCCCCTTATTAAAATTTGTATTGGGCACAGACGTTTTCTTTTAAATCACTTACACTAGCACAATCACCACTTTTTTCACAACAAAAAACAAGCTCTGCTGTAAACAGGCGTCGCAGCACACTGGGGGGACATTCGGTCTCTCCAGTGGGAACCCGATGATGAAGCATATCACCACTAGGTGGTGAGTGAGGGTTCTTCTTTTAAAAGAAATAATTTTTTTCTCTTGTTTCTATCACCTTTTTGTGACTTTGGTTTTATCAAACACATTTGATTAATATCTGTGTTTTTCTGCTTCATAGGTTACTCTTTAGTTGTTGTTATTTAGTTAATTGAGGGATTGAGGAGTGACCGTTAGGGAACCTTAACTCTCTTGTTGTTTATACACACAAAGAATAAGGGTAGACAGTATCTATATTACACGAACAGGACAGACTGTAGCAAAGATGGACAGACCTTAACCAGGAGACAGAAGCAGTTTATGCAAATCAGAGCAGGGATGTTTCATTGTAGAGTGGTTGTAATTCCTCTGAGAAATATGAAGAATGTAGAAGAAGGAGAAAAGCACTGAAACAGAAACAACAAGTTGGGGGAGGCCTTTGCTTTGAAGAGTAAGCTTTTTTCATTGTGATTATAAATAGAATGAAGACTCTTGACAAAATGGTGTTGTACATGAGGAGGCAAAACAAGAAGAAAAGATTAGTGAATAGAAGTAACTTTTGTACAGTTTTAGTGAGGAATGGATACATACTTCTACTACAGATCCTTTCTTTAATGAAAAAGATATCTCTAAGATAACACAATGGTTCATGCAATTGATGAGACTACGATGTTCTGAAATGAAGAATGGCACTCTTTTGTCGAAAGAGGTGATGGCATCTAGAAATGTAGAGCAAGTCATTGAAGAAGAGTTACAGGGAAGACATAGTCAGGCCCTGTAAACAAATGGGAATTGTAGTAGTGTTTGTAGTATTTATCAGCAATCCATTGATATACTAAGAACTTTTCTACCTATATTTCCAAGGCAAAGTTTAAAACACAAAACATGTACTTCACAAGGATTGGTTCTTGGATGGTTAGAAAGCATAAACATTTTCAGTGACACTCACTAGCTTGTTTATTAAAGAAACTGTGCCAAAGCACCTTTCCTCATTTCAGGATGTAAGCTGTAAATCTCACAACAATGCAAACTTTAGTTAGGAGTTTGCACTATGTAAAGACTCCTGCTTTATGTTTAGGAGAAATGAGTAGAGCATATTTGCATGGTACTGTGGCAGAGGTAGAAAAGGTTTGTGATGATATGCAGTTTTGTTTCTTTTGTCTAGACCACGACTCTACGGAAAATGAAGAGTTGATAATAGGAGAAGGTCCAGAACAGGACACAGGTATTATAGTTGATAGTTTGAAGAAGAAATATCAAATTTTAACACAGTGTGCTCTGAAAAACAAGAGTATGTTTGTACTTGTTGTCACACTCACTACAACATTCAAACACTGACTGTTGACTTGTATTTAAAAAGTGAAAATGAGAATAATGATAACTGTCAAAAATTTGCTGTGTACTTATTTGTAGAGGCACGCTTTGACTTGTCCATACAGCAAGTTATATGTAGGTATTGTTACAATAAATTAGAGGATAATAAAATGCCGGCTAGAGTTGTGCATAACAAGTTAATACTGGTGAGACAGTTCTCATCCAAAGTATACATCCATTTCAAGCTATAGTTCGTATGGAGCCAAAGGCAGCCATGTTACCACCAATAGAGCTGCAGAAAGGGCTAAAAGGTAGAGTACTGTACTGGATTAGTAGTGTTTTCCCAAAATATTCAGCAGGATGCTCAAGAATTTTTAATGGTAATTAATGCTAGGACTTTTAGAGAAAGAGGATGTGAGTATCACTACATTATTTGGTTTAACTTATAAATGAAACCATAACTGTGAACATTGGGAATTCTCCTCTATACTGAAATCAATTCAAAACAATTCCTCTACCAGATTGTAAAGCTGTGGCCTTTAAAAATGTAGGCAAAACCGCCCATCAAGATATGACCTGTCCAAACTGCAGTTCAGAATTTAGGTCTACTTTGTTACCACAAAGCTATGGAAAATATGTCATAGTCATGTTGCAACAATGCAGAGTATGGTACTGAATTATAAAGTGAAATTACAGAATTTGTAGCGGGGCAAATTTCCATTTCAAAAAGTACTTTCACAACCATAGCAATCATATTTCATGAAGGAGTTAATATAACCTCTACACACTACACAATATATTTAAAAAGTTACCAAGCTCATATGTGCTATTTGTAGAATCGAAGTTGTAAGGACAATTTAGGAAAGCAAAATTTGGTATTGTCTTCACATGTATATGAATTATGAGTTTTTGAGACATTATTAGGCATATTAGGAATATTGTGTACAGAAAGCTGTTAGAAATGAAAGACGCTTTCTAAATACAGGAATGGAAGTTATTTAAAAAAATTACAGAACTACATTCTGTTACTACAGATAAAATCTAAATGGAGGTACTATAATAACAATAGCCTTAAGGGGCATCTAAGAAGCCTCTTCACTACTTCACCTTTGTATCTTGTTTAGGTTGTCTAATATTCAAAATGAAACCCTACTAAAGTTTTCTTTGTTTATATTTTTTCACAATGGTTGAACTGCTGCAATAAAAAAGAAACAATATTTTTTGGCTGTGCCTTGAGATAATGTCTTCTTACATATGCTGCACCTCACCAATTTAGCTGTGGGAATCACTGACAGAATATCTACAACAAGAATATCGCCAACACAAATATATATATGACCTGAAATATCGATGTCTAGAATATCGAAGTCCTATCTACAGAAAGGTAAGTACAAAAATATCGAGAAAAAAAATATTGTTCACAAAAATATTGTTGTTAAAAATATTGTTTTCTAAATGTTTAAAAAATAATGTAAAATAAAGAAAATAATACATATAATTAAAAGAAACAAGTTAAAATGAATGTAAAACTAATACATATAATGTAAAAATAAATTAAACATATATATGTATAAAATATATACTTATTTAACACTTATAAATAATTATTTTAGTAGCTTATAAATTGTTAAACATACTAAAAATATAAATACATATATATATATACACATACACCAATAATGTAAATACAAATATATATAACAAATTAAAAATATATATTTTTTAATCTTTTTAAAATATATTATACACTGCATTAACTAAAATAGTTGAGAAAATATTGGATTGCGGAGGGGATAAAATTACTATTCCCACTCCAGAGAGTGCAACAGTAGGGAAAGTGTTGGATACCGTAGGGGTAAAAATTACTGTTCCCACTCCAGAGAGTGCAACAGTAGGGAAAGTGTTGGATACCGTAGGGGTAAAAATTACTGTTCCCACTCCAGAGAGTGCAACAGTAGGGAAAGTGTTGGATAGAGAAGGGGTAAAAATTACCATTTCCATTCCAGAGAGTGCAACGGTAGGGAAAGTGTTGGATAGGTAAAGGGGAAAAGTTACTATTCCAGCTCCAGTGAGTGCAACAGTAGGGAAAATGTTGGATAGCATAGGGGTAAAAATTACTATTTTCACTCCAGGGAGTGCAACAGTAGGGAAAGTGTTGGATAGCGTAGGGGTAAAAATTACTATTCCCACTCCAGAGAGTGCAACAGTAGGGAACGTTTTGGATAATGAAGGGGCTAAATTTACTATTCCCACTCCAGAGAGAGCAACAGTTGGGAAAGTGTTGGGTAGCATGGGGGTAATAATTTCTATTCCCACTCCAGAGAGTGCAACAGTAGGGAAAGTGTTGGCTAGCGTAGGGGTAAAAATTACTATTCCCACTCCAGAGACTGCAACAGTAGGGAAAGTGTTGGATAGCGAATGGGTTACATTTACTATTCCCACTCCAGAGAGTGCAACAGTAGGGAAAGTGTTGGATAGCAGAGGGTTAAAATTAACATACTTATCAATTAAATAATTATTTAAATTAAACAAATAATAATAATACATTCTTTATAAATGATAACAAATAGAAATTAATAATGACTTCATTATAATTAAATTACTTCCCACTTTATTCCACTATAAACCCACAACACGCTCCTAAAAAAATAACAAAATTAATATAATTATCAATTAATCAATTAATAAAAATGAATGACCAATTACTAATTTAATAACAGTACTTTAATTATAATACCAATAAATAAAAATGAATAATTACTTTATTAAAATTAAATTACTTCCCACCCTATTATCCTATAAACACACAACCCACTCCTAAAAAATAACACAATTAATATAATTATCAATTAATCAATTAATAAAAATTAATTGCCAATTAACAACTAATTAACAATACATTCATTATCAATACCAATAAATAGAAATTAATTATTACTTTATCAAAATTAAATTACTTCCTACCCTATTCCCCTATAAACCCACAACCTGCTCTTAAAAAAAGAGTAACACAATTAATATAATTATGAATGAACCAATTAATAAAAATGTATTACCAATTAATAATTAATTAACAATTAATTAATTATCAAAACCAATAAATAAAAAATAATATTTACTTTATTATAACTAAATTACTTCCCACCATATTCCCCTATAAACCCACAGCCCGTTAAATAAAAACCTATTACTATATTTACCAATTAACTATCAATAATTAACAACAAATTAATAACTACCTAATAATATATGCATTAACACAATTAACAATATAATATATTAAATACATAAATATTAATCAATAAAATCTATTATTAATTATAATTAAATTACTTCCCACCCTATTCCCCTATAAACCCACAACCCGCTATGGAACTAAAACGCAACATTTACTTGAAAAATAATTAATTACTTCTAAAAATGTAATACATATATTAAAAAATAAATACAATACTTAAACAAAAATATAGAATACATACATTTAAAACACATACAAAAATAAATAACAGTAATATAAACATAGATGTTATTAACAACAATATTTTTACAAATGATATTACTGTCCTTGATATTAACCAACTCAATATTTCGTTCCTTACTGACGATATTCTGGTCCACGTTATTCTTCCTTTCGATATTTGTGTACCTCGATATTACTGTAGGTCGAAAAAAAACTTGATATTATATCTATTTACCAGCTGTGGTCTTCGATTCACCAGATGGAATAGTGAAAAAATTCCAAACTATGCTTTGTTTCTTCATTGGTGGTTCATCATCAGAAGAGTTCATGTGCAGCTGAGTTCTCCTGCTCTTCAACAACTTCAACTAAGGCATCATTACGATTGGGGGCGGACAAGGTCCAACCGTCACCCCAACGGCAAACGGGACTGACTGCCATAGGTGCGGCGGTCCCGCCATCTCAATCAGCATGCGACTGCCACCATGGAGGTCGCATCCCGCATTTATTACATTGCAGCGGGCAATGCTGTAAACAGCACCCGCTGCAATGTAAAAAATGCTTGTTGTGCATGTGCATGCACAACGTGACAGGCACCACGTGGTGCCTGTCACCTTGTGCATGCAAATGTAGGAGGGTACCATAGGTACCCCACATGTGTACCCCCTACTCCGTAATGCCCTTGGGGCCTTCAATGGGCCCCCAACAGTGAGAACCCCATGCCTTTCCATGGCGGCATCGCCGCAATGAAAAGGTGATCTTCCGCCTACATCATAATATGGATAGCGGTATTGTGTCCCTTTTCCTCCCATTTGAGCATTCGACTGGCGGAAAAGCGGTGGACGGTCTTTCTGTCTGCCGCGGTGCCCCCAACATACTAATATGGCGGGGGAGAACCAGGGACATAAGGCTGGCGGATCGCCACCGCTGGCCCGGCGGTGAGCACCGCTGGCCTGGCGATGGCAATCCGCCCGCCATCATAAGGGGGTCCTTAGTTCTAGGTCTTCCTCTGGTTCTTCTGATGCCATTTTATTTTTATAAAAAAGCCAAAAAGCAACAAGATAAAATATCAATGTTGCAAATCAGTTTGGGACAGCCCCTATAATAAACTACCTTGCACCTGAAAAGTTCAAGAAGTGAGAAATGGGTACTTCCTTTCATAAAGGAAACTCTGTAAATCAATGAATTTTTCTTTATTTGGTAGTCACACACTATTTGTGAGTACTGACGTCGTCACGACTTCTAGGGTTAAAAATGGAAAGTTATTTTTGGAAACTGCTCGTTTTAAAACATGAGTAGAGAAAATTAACTAAAACCAATATGTTACTAAGCAGGTAGAGTCAAACTTTATGTAAAGAACAAGTTACTTACCTTCGGTAACGCTTTTTCTGGTAGATACAGTATCTGCCTGTGGATTCCTCACCTTGTGAATATCCCCTTGTGTCAGCAACATTCGGAAATTCTTTTTGTAGCTTTGCGTGGACGTGGACGACGTCATAGAGGCCCGGCATCGCACTCGACTCCGATGACGTCACTGACACTACAATAGGCCCACGCCGGCGTGATGACGTCAGTTCCGCCCTTTTTGCCGTGCCTTCGAGGCACACGGACGGACCAATGACAGTAGAAATATACACAGTATACACAGTACACAAATGTCAAGGTGACACACACAGTGTGAAACAAATGCAATAAAATATTTGAAATAAACAACTCCATGATAATAAAGTAGATACATCACAGTAACACTGGTATAGAGGAGTGGACAACGGGAGGCGGGTGGGTCAGTGAGGAATCCACAGGCAGATACTGAATCTACCAGAAAAAGCGTTACGGAAGGTAAGTAACTTGTTCTTCTGATAGATACATCTGCCAGTGGATTCCTCACCTTGTGAATAGAGTCCCACAGCAGTCCCCACTCCTGGAGGAGGGTGTCCACTCTCCTATACCAGAAAATCCTGGAGTACAGAGCGCGCAAAGTGACCTTCCCTCCTCACCTCGGCATCTAAGCAGTAATGCTTCGCAAAAGTGTGGAGGAAGGTCCAAGTCGCGGCCATACAAATATCCTCTACAGGTACACCCCTAGACAAAGCAGAAGTTGACTACTTTGCTCTTGTAGAATGAGCTCTTATACCCTCTGGAGGTTCCTTACCGGCCAAAGAGTAACAGATCTTTGTACAGAGGATGATCCATCTTGAAAGAGTGCGCTTGTGCATTGCTCTTCCTTTCTTGCAGCCAGCAAATCCAATGAAGAGCTGGTCATCCACTTGATAGTCTCTAGTCCTATCAAGATAAAAGCTCACCGTTCTCCTAGGGTCCAGACGGTGTAGTCTCTCCTCCTCCTTGGAAGGGTGAGGGGGAGGATAAAAGGTAGGAATGGTAATAGATTGTCCTAGGTGGAAGGGAGTTACCACCTTAGGGAGAAAAGCAGCCCTGGTCCTAAGAACCATTCGTTCAGCATGAACGGTTAGGAATGGGGGCCTGGAACTTAGAGCTTGAAGCTCACTTACCCTCCTTGCCGAGGTGATCGCAACCAGGAAGACCGTCTTATAAGACAAAAGCCTCATGGGACACTTGTTTAAGGGTTCGAAGGGAGAACCCATCAAGTAGCTTAAAACAAGATTTAAATCCCATTGAGGCACAATAAAGGGAGTAAGAGGAAACTTATTTGTGAGGCTCTTCAAAAACCTTAAAACCACAGGAGACTTAAAGAGAGACGGCTGATCCGGCAAACAGAGAAATGCAGACAATGCTGAAAGATAACCCTTCACTGTGGCAACAGCAAAACCCTGCTGTGCTAAAGAAAGAGCAAACTGTAAAATATCAGACAAATGAGCCTTCAAAGGGTCAACAGCCTTCTCCCCACACCAAGAGACAAATTTAGACCATCTATATGAATAAATGGATTTAGTGGAGTCACGTCTAGCCGAAAGAATGACATCCACCACATCATGTGGGAGAGAAAAGGAATTCAGGTTGCCCCGTTCAATCTCCAGGCATGAAGGTGTAATGTCTGGAGCTGGGGGTGTAGAACCTGCCCCTCTATCTGAGAGAGGAGATCTGCCCTGAACGGGAGACGGAGCGGCGGGCGGGAGGAGAGGTGGAGAAGATCTGTGTACCACACCCTTCTTGGCCAATCCGGGGCGATCAGAATAACTTAGGCCCGGTCTTGGCGAATCTTCTTCAGAACCCGAGGAATCAAAGGTATGGGAGGAAACGTGTAAAGGAGTCGACTTCCCCAACTCAACTGAAATGCGTCCCCCAAGGCTCCTTGCATCGGATACTGGAGACTTCAGAATGACGGGCAGTGAGCATTCTCACGAGTTATGTTATATTATGTTAATTTCGATTTATATAGCGCCAAATCACCGACAGGTCTCTTAGTGCTTGCTTTGGGAACCCGTCCTGGCTTTCCCTGCGAGATAACCCCTACTGGGCATCCCCAAGGTGAAGACCAGGCATCCCATCGCGGTGGGGCCGTAGTGGAGATTAAGCAAGCTATTGCCCAGAGTTGCAGAGTGTGAACCCATGATTTGAGTAGGCACCGAGGCGAGAATTATCGAGTCCGTGGACATTTTTAGCTCAAGACCCTGCCGCGTCGGGAATTGAACCCTGGTCCCGGGTCTGACCTCTGCATCAGGGTCTGCCTCCTCTAACCAGTGAGCCACACTTCTCCACGAGTGGCAAATAGGTCCACCTGAGGAGTTCCCCACGTCCAAAAGGCGTGACAAACCACCTCCGGGTGAAGCCTCCACTCGTGGTCGGCCGAAAACTGCCGACTGAGACTGTCTGCACGCACGTTCAGAACTCCGGCCAGATGATTTGCCATTAGACAAATCTGATGGTCCTGAACCCAGGACCAGAGGTGCAGAGCCTCTCTGCAGAGACACTGCGACCCCACTCCTCCCTGCTTGTTGACATACCACATCGCGGTCGTATTGTCCGTCAGGACTTGAACTGACCGACCGCGAAGGGAAGGGAGAAAGGCCTTGAGTGCCAAACGAATCGCCCGTAACTCTAGAAGGTTGATGTGAAGCAACCTTTCCTCTGGAGACTAAAGACCTTTGACCTCCAGATCCCCCAGATGAGCACCCCACCCTAGACTGGATGCATTCGTAATCACTGTGGTCACCGGGGGAGACAGATGAAAAGGCTTTCCCTGAGACAGATTGCCTTCCCCACCCCACCAAGATAGATCCGCCGCAGTTTCTCTGGAGATCCTCACAGACTCGCTGAGATCTCCGTTGTGTTGATACCACTGCATGCGGAGGCAACACTGGAGTGCCCTCATGTGCCAGCGTGCATGGTTGACCAACAGAATGCAAGAAGCCATCAGACCGAGCAGGCGAAGGACCTTCAGGACTGGAACCACCGCTCCATTGTGAAATAAAGGAATCATTTCCTGTATGTCGCGAATCCTTTGAGGAGGAGGGAATGCACGACATACAGTTGTGTCCAGTACAGCACCTATGAACAGGTTGCGCTGGAAGGGCACCAGGTGAGACTTGTGTACATTTATTGAAAAACCCAACCGGTACAACAACTGAGTTGTCTCCTGCAGATGCTAGAGCACTCTCTCTGACGACTCTGCTTTGATCAGCCAGTCGTCCAAATAGGGGAATACTGGAATTCCCGACCTTCTGAGATGTGCAGCCACCACCGCCATCACCTTGGTGAAGACTCGAGGCGCAGTAGTAATTCTAAAAGGAAGGACCGCAAACTGATAATGTTGTGATCCCACCGTAAAACGGAGATACTTCCTGTCCGACTTCAGGATTGGGATGTGAAAATACGCATCCTGCAAGTCGAGCGACACCATCCAGTCTTTTTCCAGCAGCGTCTGAAGAACCTGCGCAAGGGTGAGCATCTTGAACTTCTCTTGTTTCAGATAAAGATTCAAGATCCTGAGATCCAGGATTGAACGAAGTCTGCCATCCTTCTTGGGAATCAGGAAATACCGGGAGTAGCATCCCTGACCCCTTTCCTGCTCTGGCACCACCTCTATCGCACCCTTTCTTGATAGCGTCTGCACTTCCTCCTGCAGAAGTAAGATGTGTTCCTCGGTGCAAAAACCTTGGCAAGGAGGGTAATTGGGAGGAAATTCCCAAAAGGGAAGAGCATACCCATTTTCTACAAGATTGAAGATCTGATGTAACCGATTCCCAATACAGTAGAAAGTGGGCAAGCCGACCCCCCACCGGACCCGTATGATCCAGAATGGTGGATCTAGGGCTGCTTTTCTGAGGCTGGGGGTTGGAAGAAGTGGAGGAGGAAGAGGCCTGTCGACCTCTAGGACGAGCTCTTTGTTTTCCCCTGTACGACTTGTACAAGGGATTCTGCTGCTGCTGCTGTTGTTGACCTTGCCGATAGGTGCGAAAGGAAGAGCGACCAAATCCTCTGACTCTTCTGGTAGAAGAACCCCTGGTCTGAAGCCCTAAAGATTTGGCAGTAACCCTACTGTCCTTAAATCTTTCTAAGGCCATATCAGCTTTCTTACGAAAGAGTCCAGCACCATCAAATGGCAGATCTAACAAAGCAGCCTGAACATCCGCTGAAAAGTCCTAAGATTTCAGCCAAGCTAACCTTCTTGTGGCACCGCAGTGTCCAGATCACTTTGTATTACCTGACGAGCAGCTGCCAGCGCATCCGTTAGTACTTCTTCAAAATCTTTCCTGCTGTCATCAGGGATCTTAGGTGCCAGAAGACGCAGTGTATCCATGAGAGCATGTACATATCTCCCCATAAGGCAAGTGGCATTGGTTGACTTTCATGCCATAAACGCAGAAGAAAAGGTCTTTTTAGCAACTTGATCTTGCTTCTTTGCATCCTTATCTCCAGGCACTTGAGGAAATGCACTCACAGTCTTTTTGGAACAGGCTGCCTGGATTACTAAACTTTCAGGAGAAGGATGAGAAGTCAGAAAAGCAGGGTCTTCTGGTGCGACCCTGTACCTTCTTGCCACACTCCTGGAAACTGCTGGTGCTGTAAGTGGCTTTTTCCAAACTTCCATAATAGGCTCCGTTAAAGCCTCATTAAAGGGGAGTAACGGTTCAACCACAGAACTGGGTGAATGCAGAACCTCAGTTAGTAGATTAGATTTAAATTCTACTTTAGGAAGAGTCAAATTCAAATGTTCTGCTGCCTTCCTCATAACCATGTGATAAGGCTGAACGTCTTTTGAAGGGGCATCAGATACAGAAGGTAGCTCCCACTCAGGAGAAAACTCCAGGCCACTAGCCTCCACCAGTTTATCGAAACTGTCATCCTCAAGCTCACCTTCTTTCATTCCATCTTGAGCTTCTGTATATCTCTGCTCTTCTATGAGGCGTTGAGCCTCCCTCCTGGACCTTTCCTTCACCTGCCACGCCGTCGGATCCACCAACGACTCCGACGGAGCCGGAACCGACGTTGGTATCGAATCCGATGGCAAAGTGGCTTGGCCTCGAGGTACACTCGGAGCAGACGACGGCGGTATCGGCGTCGATGACCTCGGCGGAGCCGGGTATTGCCACGGCGGTGTCTGAGCCGGCATGAATGGCAGAAATGGAGCCGGAGCATAGGAGTGTGGAACTCCTAAATTGAAGGCTAGTGGACCCATGGGACCCGAAGGCGCATCAGAGGGGTACCATGCCCTTGAAAATACACCATACATAGCATTAAAAAACGCTGATGGATCCTGGCCCGGGGCCGGAAATGGTGGCTGAAGACCCTCGGGTTGGCTTCGAGGTGGTTCCGAATTCGGCTCTTCCACAGGCGCAGAATTCTCACCAACCAGAACTTCCTCCTCATCCTCACGGGCCGGGGACGACGCCGGAGAATGAACCGGAGACGGAGACAGAACCTGCGACTCCGAAGGCGAAGCCTCACCTTCGGGATCCAAGTCCTCCTCGAACGTACCTTCTTAGGTGACTTCGACCTCGAGTCCGAATCCCTACTGGAGTGATGTCGGGACTCATGTCTTCTTTTCTTATGCTTCTTCCTTGACTTCGAAGCATGGTCTGACTTCGAAGACGACTCTCCTCGAGGCTTTGATCTTGACGCCGATCTCGACCTCGCCCTTCTCGAACGAGACCTCGAAGACTTTTTTCCCTTGTCACCTCTCAACTTCGCCACCAGAAGTTTGGTCTCTCTCTCTCGCAGAGCTTTTGGGTTCATCTTCCGACATGATGAACATTCTTCCACATCATGATCTGAACTCAGACACCAGATGCAATCTTCGTGTGGGTCTGTGATTGACATAATTTACCCACACTCTCTGCAAGGCTTGAAGCCGGTCTTCTTTGTCGACATCGTGAAGGAAACAAAGAAACAGAAAAGCGAAGAAAATAGCAACAAAGTTACTAAGAGGCTACAGAGATTCCCCAAAACCGTTAGCGTTGACGACGCGGAAAAAAGGGAACTGACGTCATCACGCCGGCGTGGGCCTATTGTAGTGTCAGTGACGTCAGCGGAGTCGCGTGCGATGCGTGCCTCTATGACGTCGTCCAAGTCTATGTCGGCGCGAAGCTTCAAAAAGAATTTCAGAATGTTGCTGACGCAAGGGGATATTCACAAGGTGCGGAATCCACTGGCAGATGTATCTATCAGAAATATATCTATATATGTGTTGTACTCTTTGTCAAAAACACACAGTAATCGTGACTACCGACGTCAGTGCGACCTCCGGTGTTATGCGAACAAGGAAAATGCATTTTAGATGCTGTTTTCTCAGCAAGTGAATACAAAGGGAAAAGTTTCATTAATATATTACTAAGCAGCTAGACTCAAACTTTATGTAAAACATGTCTACATATGTGCTCGGTCGGGCGGAAAAGGGACACAATATGGTGCCGGTGTCTGCAAGACACCGCCATCCACAATTATGATGTAGGCGGAAGATCACTTTTCCGCTGCTGTTTAACACTTTGTCAAAAACACGTCGTATTCACGACTGCCAACGTCCTTGTGACTTCAGATGTCTCAGCGAACAAGGACCATTTATTTGAGATGTTTTTTTTTTTTTACAAATGACCACAAAGGGGAAAGTTAAATTAATATCTTACTAAACAGATAGACTGAAACTTTATGTACAGTCTGTGTATATATGTATTTTACACTTTGTCAAAAACATACTATAATCATTGTGTTTCCTCAGTTGTCCCGACGTCATCGAGAAAACCAAAAGTATCTTGAAATAAGATGATTAATGTACTTTCTAAATAAATAGATGACAAATACAATAGGGTGGTGCACCATGCAGATGTAATGTTCACTATCTCAATATAGAAAACAAATACAGGGACTTCTAGTTGTGAAATAGGACAAAAATAACTTAGAAATTCACTGAAAAAAACCAAAGGTTACAGGGATGTTATAGTTAGGAAATAGTATGAAAAAACCTTAGAAATTCACTGAAAAAACAAAGGTTGCAGGGACGTTATAGCTAACCTGACATTTCACTCATACAAAACCAGAAAAGTTCAGCAGCTATAGTTACCTGAGTAACCATAGCTTACCCCCCGCATTGCACTGCTTATGACCTCACATATTACATCATTTAGGACATGGTCAGTGACATCACTGATGACATCTGAAATTGCATCACTTATGACATCTGAAATGACATCACTGATGACATCATGCAGAGAAACACTGACGCACACACTAATAGCCCCATAAAACATAGCATACACCCGCACCCACACAATTACTAACAAACTCATTGACAGAGCCCATACAAACACCTCTTGTCACACATCCATACAGCCAGTAACACATAAGCTCACCCATAGAGCCAGTAATGGAACCACTAACTCACATATACAGCCACTCATGCACCTACTCAGTTACCAATACAGGCTGTCACAGATCTAGTCATAGAGACATAGAAACACACTCCCACTCATATACCCATACAGCTACTGACACAGTAAATGAGTCAACCATACACCTACTCACTCACCCAGTCACACAACCACTAACTCACCCATACAATTACCCACACAGCCACTCAGTTACTTACATATACCAATACATATACTCACTCACCTATATAGTAACTCTCCCATACAACCTCTCTCACAGTCACCTACCACCACTCAAACACCCATTCGCTCATACATACAGCTGCTCATACACCCACTCACTCACCCATTCACCCACTTACACACCCATTGATGCCCCAAAATCCACTCATGTACCCTGTCACTCGCTCATACAGACAGTGAAATGTCAGCCTAACTATAACGTCCCCCATCTTGAAGGCACTATTTTACACAATTGTGGTTCTAAGTATCAGCACACTCCATAATATAAATGTCTCCCTATAGATATAGAAGTAGTTTGTACCTGGGGGGTTTTGAGTCTTTACTATTGAGGCAGGAGTGATCTGAGAGTGAATTGCTGGTATGTGGAATGGCTCGCAACCCTTCATTACACTCGCCACCGCTAAGCGGCTGGAAGATTAAGCAACACTGCGCCTCTTATTGCTGCTTAGCATTGCGCCTTTTATCATTGCATCTTTCAATTTATCTAACAGGGATTAAACCATGATCTTACTCAAACTGCTTAAAAGAAAGTTATTATTATCTCAGATATATGTTGGCTAGTTTCTGTTTGTGTGTAGCTGGATTTGGGTAATGTAGACGTTTTGAAGCCTGTTTAGCCTTTTCCTTATCTTTCACTCTTGTCTGGTTCACAAGTTACTCATTATTTGTTTAGGTTACCTTCTTATAGTGCTCATGGTAATCTGGCTAAATCTCAAGCTCAAGCTCAAGACCTAATAATATGGGCCTTATTTTGATGTTGCCCGTAAAGCCTCTGACTGTTGGTCGGAGGCTTTCCGACCAACATAGAAGGCTTACATTCTGACTGTTGAATTACAATGTTGTCAGTCGGAGAATAAACGGGCCAAGGAAACTGACTTGGTTCCATCGGCCAGTCGGAAACCGTTCATTATCCCTTAAGGATGGTGTTTCCGCAGTCAAGATTATGATGTTGCTTTCCGACAGCCTTTCCATGTCGGCCTTATGACATGGAAAGGCTGTCCGAAAGTGACTTTGGAGGCCCCTGGCAGGACCACCTTACCATATGGTGCTCCAGTTGTGGCCCTGGGGTGGCACTTAAAATCCCTGCACCATTTAGCAGGCACACCATGGTGCCTGCCACATGGAATAGGCATTTACACAAACTCCCATTTCTCTGTGGGAGCATGTGCTGTGGGTGGTTTCTGCCCACCGCACAGGCTCCCATAGAAATATGGGAGGTTGCGACTGCCAGGTCTGCAGAACCGCTGACCTATGGTCTGTCAGTTTTCAGACAGTAACGGTGTCGGTCGGATGCAACTCCGACCGACATCGAAAGAAGGCCCCATATATTAATCTCTTTCAATTGGCACACTTAGACTACAATAATATCAGAAATTCATAAGTGCCCTTTTGTCTAACTAGAAGGCTGTAACACCAACAAAAACAGTGAATTCAATTCTAAGAGTACTCTTTTGCTTTAAGAATAGTTGCTCTACCACAGATCTACCCCGAAATCAACAAGCCATGGAAAATCAAGAATGTATTGTAGCAAAAAGGGATTTTGCCAGAAAATGAGGTAACCCTTTGATTCCAACAATTGGAAAATGGAAAAAGGGTATGGCTAGGCTTCTGAATGGGAAGTGTTTCAGAGCTACGTAAGTCTCAACAGTTTGAGAGAATTTTGTGGAACTGAGCAATCAAGATGGGTATTCTGTAATACAGATGTTCTGTAATGGGAATCTGCCTGTGGCCTCCCATATGAATGTAACCTGGAATGTACTGTGTGTGACCCTGATCTTGATCACACTGCCCTCCGACAACATGCAGATCTTCGTAACAAATTATGTACCATTTGTATGAACTGCATAGAACACTTCTAATGGGGTCTCTTCAATATCCAGATGACTTGGTGCCATCGTAAACTCTAACTCGCTGACTATTGGTTTGTTACTTAATAAAAATGAATCAATTCTTTTTTTTTTTTTAAAGAATAGTATCCCTGTTTTTTACACACTTCACTGGCTGCCATGACTACAACAGCAGAATTCAAGTTATCCAGAAGACTATTTAGGGGAAGGAGCCTCAGTAATTGCAAACCCCACTAGTTTGCCAAAGACCGTGGATCCTCTGAATGTGAACACTCAGTTTGGGGTTTTAGCCATTTAAATGTGTTTCATCACTGGTTTTAATGATTTTACTGTAGATGAAGATACTTAAAGTATTTAAACTAACAAAATGAAAAAGTCTGAGTGGCTTATTATGAATTTGGCGGTCCTCCTGTTGGCCCACCACCACCGTGCCGACAAGAGGACCGCCAAGCACATCATGTGCCCGCCCATCCAGAGCAGGCGGGAGGTGCTGCAGAGGTCTTGTGGCAGCGGCTCTGTAAGGTTTATAGGAGAGCCTTTTGTCAACAAAAGGAGGAACCTTAAAGGGCAATATTTAACGGGGTCCAGTGTACAGGTCCTGGCAAAGACTCAAAACAAAAAGAAGTACACAGTTCCCCAAGGCAAAAGGGATGTTAAAAGGACCAAGCAAGGGAAGGAAAAAGGTGGAAAAAGGGGGAATTCCCCTTTCGGAGCTAAAACCCTCACACACCCAGTGAGCTAGATGTCATGCTTCATCATCTGGGTTCTACTCCTCGTCAGACTGGTGCTGCAATGTCTGACGGGCACCCGCGAAGGGGCTCATTATCGGAGATCTTTTGTTCCTGCCATTTGTTGCATGTGGGTATGAGGGCACTAAAAATAGTGTAGACGTAGGGAAATGTGAGGAAGTTAAAAAAGGTTAGGTAATCCACGGATTCATTTTAATGATGTGGTTGCCCACCTTGGTAAAACAGTGAGGGAGAGATACACACTGGTACTATGGTCCAGTGGCTTATCTACTGCCTGTTGGTTTGGTCGACATGTTTCATGCTATTCTACGCAATTCGTCAGGATCTAAATAAAGTTCTACACATAGGAAGGGGCTATACTACCTTCCTTTGGAAATAACAAGGCAGGCCAGCCGGTCCTGCTCCAAAAGGTGAGACCTAAAAGGGGGACAACAGAAAACAGGGGAATCGTAATATTCTGTATCCACAAATGTAGATATCACATGCTTGGTCATTAAAACAGCACACAACAATAAGTGTGGGAATTGAAACATACTCAAAAGGTGCAGTGTATTAAAAAACCACGTATGACTGGCTGGTAAATGGTGGAGGCTTTTAAAGACTGGTGCGTGTAGTCACACATGTGCGTTAAAATGAAGAAAGAGCAAGGATGCTTACCCAGTAGGGTAGGGTTAGGGAAAATGCGTCAACAGTCAATCCCGTGTTATGGCACCATGAGGTAGGTACCTTGAGGGAAAGAACGGGAGACTATGAGGATCAAATGCAATCAGTACTGCTAGTGTAGATCTAACAAGCTAATCACACCGTAAAGGTAAAACGACACCTGGTTAGGCGCATCTGTATCCAGAGTGGCGCCAGAAAAAGACACAATGATACAAGTCTGGTGACTTGTATCACCACATGGCCTCATAGTGAACATTCTACCAAGGCTATTCCTTGAAGATGGCCCTTTTAAACTGGATTGGTGCCAGATCTCCTGGAAGTGTACCAAAGACCTTCTTTTTCTAATTGTAAAGACAGCAAAAAGATTGGCCGATGCTATCCTAGTTAAAATCCAGACAGCAGAAACAACCCTTAAAGGTACTTTACCAAAGACGGTCTTCAGCACTAAACTCGCTGAAATTAATAATGAGATTGCTGAAAACAGAGAATACCTGCTCAAACAAAAAGTTGCTAAACTTCAAAAAGATTTAGCAAAGTTTGACAAACAGAAGGTTTATCCATATCTCAAGGATGACTATGTCACACCCAAGAATAACTATTCATCCGATGAGAGTTTGGAGGGTGGTAGTAGAAGGGGCTCGTCCAACAGCGACTCCAGCAGCAGTGGTTCAGGCAATCGGAACCAATGAAGAAATAATGTAACACAAGGTTACAATACCGGCCCAATGTATCATGGGCCTCCACAAATTCCCCCTCCATGGCATTAACCCATCTATCCCCAGGGCCCTCCACAATTCTATCCAATGAACAACCCCCCTTTTTTAGGCAGAGGTTGAGGCAGAGGAAGAGGGCGCAAAAGAGGAGGAGAGAAGGGTGTGCAGTGGCAAGACCAGACGACTCCCACAGTGGAAACCAGGAGCACAACCAGGGGAAAGAGAGCCTAGTTGTTAACCTCTCGGATAGAATGCTCACTCCCACAGAGAAGAGTGTCCTGGAGAAGGGGTTGGGATTTGTCCCCACTCCTACTCCTGCTTCATTGAGATGTGTGAAATGAGACAATTTTTCAGGAAGATACGGTTAAGGGCCTTGTTCCGTGACAGAGAGGAGTGTGCTAAGGAGGATACTGGTTTACGTAACCCGTCGACCTTCACACCCACCAACAATATGGTGCCTCCCGAGATTCTGGCTTTCGAAGGTGCTGTACTCAAGAGCCTTGCGAAGAAACCCAAAACCCAGACTTTTCACAATTTGTCTAAAACTGAGAGACTGGCAGTCAAGTCTCTGGCTACTGATCCAACCATCGTCATTAAGCAAGCTGACAAGGGTGGCGCCACTGTCTTAAATTCACCACTGATTATGACGCAGAATGTAGGCGTCAACTGGCCAATTCTGCACATTACACCCCTCTTGGGATAGATCTAACTAAAAGGCTGATCACTTAAATCATTGACTTGGTCTTGGAGGGTGAGATCAACGGGTGGATCAGTAAAAATGAAGCCGCCTTTCTTGTCACCAACAATCCCAAGACACCCTACTTCTACACCCTCCCAAAGATTCACAGGGGAGTTACTCTAGTACCTGGGAGACCCATTGTCTCAGGCATTGGGTCAGTGTTGGAACCCCTTTCCAAGTTCATCGACAACTTTCTGCAGCCGCTAGTGAAAAATTTACCATCTTTCCTACAGGACACAAGGGATGTCCTTTGCCTTACTGACAACATTGAGGGGAGGGAGGGAGTGGATCTCTTATTGACTCTTGATGTAGAAGCACTCTACACTAACATCCCCCAAAAGGCGACCTTAGAGGCAGTAGAGACTACCCTTTTGAGCGAAGATTGGTCCTCCCCACCCCGTCTCCTTCATCATGGCATGCGCCACTATTGCCCTTACAGAAAACTTTTTCCAATATGAGACACAGCTATTTCACTAAATACAGGGGACATCCAGGGGTAGTACCTTCGCCCCTAGCCTGGCCTGTATCTACATGGCCACCTTTGAGGAGACGATCATTAGGGGTACCGCCAACCCATATAGAGACAACATCACTTTGTGGCGGAGGTACATTGATGATATTTTGGTCTTCTGGAGGGGTGACACTAGTAATGCAAGGCTTTTTGTGATTGGATTAATACCCAGAACCCATTTTGGAAATTCACAAGTGCCATCTCTGAATCTAATATCCCTTTCCTTGATCTCAGGATTTGGCTCAACGAAACAGGATTAAGCACCAACCTCCACCGGAAAGAGACAGATAGGAATAGTCTTCTCCTCTACTAGAGCCATCACCCTAAAACACTTAGGGACCACCTGCCATTCGGGCAGTTCCTGAGAGTCCGCAGGAACTGTAAGAATATGGCAGATTACAAGAAGGAGGCCAATCACCGACAACACAAACTACAGGAGAGGGGTTACCCGTCAAGACAGATTCAAAACTCCTACAAAAGGGCTATGAATAACCCCCGGAAGGCATTGTTAGATGTGCAAACCAAGGAACCCACAGACACAATAACTTGCGTGACCTCCTACACAAGAAACTCAACATACATAACGAAAACAATAAGCAAACACTGGGGTATCATCAATTCTGGCGATCTCAATATCCCTCGCCCTAGATTTGCTTTTAAACGCACAGCCAATCTCAAAGACCAGCTAGTTCACACTAGACCTAGGTTACCAGACAGCAACACCCAAAGAACTCTTTGGGATCTCCCACCAGTGATTGGCCACTACCCCTGTGGAGGTTATTCAATCAGCCCACAGACTAACACATATAAAGAGATCACACTCACAGAAACCTTTATTTGGCATCTGAAATGCACACTAACTGCAACACGTCGAAATGTATCTACCTCTTAACCTGCCCTTTGGCCAAAAGTACATGGGCATGACGATGTGACAGGCTAAGCTACGGATTACAGAACATAAAAGTAATATCAGGTGTTCCAAACCCCACACCAAACTGTATGGTCATTGTAAGGATATGAGTCATACTGCGGACAGTCTCAGTTGGCTAATTGTTAAAGCACATCCACACATTACCCAACAGGCGCTCTTCCGGATTGAACAAAGATGGGCCCATCGCCTTAAAACCGACAGCGAGGGCCTCAATGACTCCATTCCGTGGGGCGTCCTCTCCAGATAATTCTACTCTTGCGCTAATGCCGCTGTTTATATCCTTATTACTCTGGCACTGCAACCCTTTATTATTGTGAGGACCATACTTATAAAGTACTTTTACCCAGCACAGCTAACATGAAGTTCCTCGTGATAAGTTAGCTTTAATTGCCACACATAGTTGTTACATAGTCCTTGGTTCTTCTGGACCTTTGCAAGCCTATCAAATGAAAGGGTATATAACAAACACTCCGTTTTCCATTCATGTCTAACATGAAGTTCCTCGTGATAAGTTAGCATTAATTGCCACACATAGTTGTTTCATAGTCCTTGGCTCATCTGGATCTTTGCAAACCTATCAATTGTAAGGATGTACAATAAACAAACGTTTTCCATGACATGCCTACAATACGACACACACACGCCTAAACTGTAAGATGGCGTCCACGTTGGGGCTTTGCTGGTACTATCATTTCGGTACTTCGGTCTACTTCCGTGTGTGCTAGATCGTCCACGCATGCGCAGCCATGCCTGACGCACCCGACACGTGACAGGGGCCAGAGAGTGCCATTGGCGTCCCGGTTAAATACCCGAGCACTCCGCCACCTCGCCGCTCCAGTCTTTCAGAGTGCACACAGGGACTCCATGTGGGTAGGTGTTTCAGGATTTGTCTATGTGACAGACAGGTAAGCCTCACAGACAGCATAGGCATCCGACCGGGTGCCTCCGCAACGAGATGCGCTTACTTCTTTATGCTGGTTGTGGTTGTAGCGGCACCCACCTACGGGGTTCCTTGACAGCCAGGTTACGTTTGCCTTGACCAGAGATGGCTACCGGGGATACTTACTTTGCTGATCACGCCTGGCCTCCATCATGCTACTCGTGGGTACGCATTGCGGGTATGCTGTGCACGATCTGGCTTATTATTTTGGCCGGATGCGTAGGTACCCTAACGACTGCTTCCCCGACAAGCACTTTGGCGAGGCGTTGGTGATCACCAGACTTGTATCATTGTGTCTTTTTCTGGTGCCACTCTGGATACAAATGCGCCTAACCAGGTGTCGTTTTACCTTTACAGTGTGATTAGCTTGTTAGATCTACACTAGCAGTACTGATTGCATTTGAGCCTCATAGTCTCCCGTTCTTTCCCTCAAGGTACCTACCTCATGGTGCTATAACACGGGATTGACTGTTGAAGCATTTTCCCTAACCCTACTGGGTAAGCATCCTTGCTCTTCCTTCATTTTAACGCACATGTGTGACTACACGCACCAGTCTTTAAAAGCCTCAAACATTTTACCAGCCACTCATACGTGGTTTTTTAAAACACTGCACCTTATGAGTATGTTTCAATTCCCACACTTATTGTTGTGTTCTGTTTTAATGACCAAGTATGGGATACCTACATGTGTGGATACAGGACATTACGATTTCCATGTTTTCTGTTCTCCCCCTTTTAGGTCTCACCTTTTGAAGCAGGACCAGCTGGCCTGCCTTGTTATTTCCAAAGGAAGGTAGTATAGCCCCTTCCTATGTGTAGAACTTTATTTAGATCCTGACGAATTGCATAGAATAGCATGAAACATGTCGACCAAACCATCAGGCAGTAGATACGCCACTGGACCATAGTACCAGTGTGTATCTCTCCCTCACTGTTTTTACCAAGGTGGGCAACCACATCATTAAAATTAATCAGTGGATTACCTAACCTTTTTTAACTTTCTCACATTTCCTTACGTCTACACTATTTTTAGTACCCTCATACCCACATGCAACAATTGGCAGGAACAAAAGATCTCCGATAAAGAGCCCCTTTGCGGGTGCCCGTCAGACATTGCAGCGCCAGTCTGACGAGGAGTAGAACCCAGATGATGAAGCATTACACCTAGCTCGCTGGGTGTGTGAGGGTTTTAGTTCCGAATGGGGAATTCCCCCTTTTTCCACCTTTTTCCTTCACTTACTTGGTCCTTTTAACATCCCTTTTCCCTTGGGGAACTGTGTACCTCTTTTTGTTTTGAGTCATAGGAGAGTCTTAACAGCAGATCTCTGGCATGTCAGTGCCTGCAGCACATTCCTGCACAGTGTGGCATGCATGCCACACCATGCAGGAATGGGAGTGCAATTCCAGGGAGCACAACATATGCCCCCCACATGCACCCCCAGGCCCACAAAATGGGTGGTGGAAAGCCAACTCGCAGTATGCTTGGCAGGGCCGGCACTGCCAACATATTGAGGCCGGTTGCAGAACGCCAGCAGAGAGGGATCCCTGATCCCAGCGACGCCAGCAGTTGTGTGGCAGTCCTACTGCACACTTAGAATACGGCAGGCGGACCCGCAGTGGTGGTGGTGCTTGGACCGCCACTGGGAGTATGGTGGTCCAGAGGACCGCCATACTCATAATAAGGCCCTGAGACTGCACTATTTGATTTATACTCTTTAACAATCTTCAAAATAATTTGTCACATTTTCTCATCACATATTGTCTGGGATTTCGAACTATTAACTGATGACTCCACCAAGACTATGAAGGTTGAACTTCTGCTGACAGCAGGCCACCCTCCCTGTGATGGTTGCGATTCCAAATGGGTTGCAAATTGTGACCTATCTCCTTTATATGTGTGATTTAGGTATTTATGTGACCCACTAGGAGTAGCTAATGAAACTCAAAACAGCTTCATGCATTAGGAATACCAATTTCTAAATTACAATTTGGAGAGAATCGTAATTAGAAAAATGGTATTCCTAATGTTAGTACATCTAACTATGCATTCTGCCTAAAATCTGACAAAGTCCTTTATCCCAATACTAAGTTCTACGTAGAAATACACCTTTGCCTCAGGAATCCTCAGGTATTATTGACTTGTTATTGACTACTTTTCTCCCTAATAACTCACAAATCCTGAATTGACCAGAATATTTGTTCACTGATCTGGCAAGTGAGCCTTACTGTGACAACTGAAACTGATGAACCACAAGC
This sequence comes from Lissotriton vulgaris, assembly GCF_964263255.1. Lineage (NCBI taxonomy): Eukaryota > Metazoa > Chordata > Amphibia > Caudata > Salamandridae > Lissotriton > Lissotriton vulgaris. The sequence continues at coordinate 1,464,139,467 of NC_141691.1, forward strand.
GGCCTGAAGTCACAATTTCCCATCACCATCGTTTCACATTCTTCGCACAACAAGCATCCATCCACCAGGAGTATCAACCAAATATTATTTTGCACATAATTTGAAATGACTGCTCCTTTTTTCCTGCACTCTCAAGAAGCACCACTATCTTCTGCATGCACCTTAAAAACAGGGTTGCTAATGCTCATCAATGCGACATCTTGAACGTCATGATTGCATACAATATTGATTTACTATGCACCACTGAATCCTAGCTACTCATACTCTGAGGTCATTTTTGACTCACTCACACTGCAAGGTTATGTCATCATACTCAAGACAGGTAGATGAAAACTGGTAGTGTTATTTCGATCAGCTTCAAAGACTAATCACGTTGCCTAGGGAGGATCCGGGACATCATCATTTCTGGTTCCGGCTGGGAAAATGTTTCCTCCTCTATGTATTGATCAGCCCATCTTCCCATCTCTTTTCTTGTTCACTGCCACCCCATTCTCCCATCACCTGAACCTAATCTGCACACATCATATAAAGCCTTTTAAGTGATATTCACTCAAATATATCCTCCTTCAAAGACTCAAATAAAATAGATCCACAGATATTAACACCTCAATCAAGAATTTCAATGATACTGTCTCTTTCTTGCCCCACTTTAACTAAAGCACAAACAAGATACACGTAATCAGCGATGGATCACAGATTCCTTTTACTGGAAATTCAAATAATATGAAATGCAGCATCTGCATGCTGCATTTCCAAATTATGCGTTGTACTTACCAGACTAAATGCTTTAACAAAGACTTACAAACTAGACATTTGTGCCACTAATTGCAGCTTAATGCAGAAACGCATTTGTTTCTCATTTGATCCAGCTAGTAGCTTATTCTACCTTACTAAAGAAACAACAGTCCTCCTTCCCTACCTTAACCCACTCCTCTGCCTCAACATGCAACAAATTCCTGAACAACTTCTCTGATAAAGTCAATCAATCAATCAATCAATTTGTATAGCGCGCTACTCGCCCGGGAGGGTCTCAAGGCCCTGGGAGGGAGGGGTCCGTTACTGCTCGAAAAGCCAGGTCTTGAGTTGCTTCCTGAAGGAGAGATGGTCGTGGGTCAGCCGTAGGTGGATGGGGAGGGAGTTTCATGTTTTGGCCGCCAGGTAGGAGAACGAGCTTCCTCCGGTGGTGGCTTTGCGAATGCGTGGTACTGTGGCGAGGGCGAGGCTGGTCGAACGCAGCTGGCGGGTGGGCATGTAGAAAGTGAGGCGGTTGTTGAGGTACTTGGGGCCCAGGTCGTGGAGACCCTTGTGTGCGTGGGTGAGGAGTCTGAACGTGATCCTCTTGCTGACAGAGAGCCAGTGCAGGTCTCTCAGGTGGCCGAGTGATGTGGTTGTGGCGGGGGATGTTCATGATGAGTCGTGCGGAGGCGTTCTGTATGCGCTGGAGTCTTTTCTGTAGTTTGGCAGTGGTTCCGATGTAGAGGGTGTTCCCGTAGTCCAGTTGGCTGGTGACGAGTGCCTGGGTGCTATGACTGCTGCAGAATCCAGATTGGGAAGAGTCGAGGATGGAGTTGGCTCAGATGAAGTTTGTTAGCTGGATGTTGATGATCTTCTCAGTGACCTTAGCCACGAAGGGGAGGAGAGAAATGGGTCTGTAGTTTTTGAGGTCTGTCTGGTTTGGAGAGGGCTTCTTGAGCAGGGGCTTGACTTCTGCCTGTTTCCAGTAGTCAGGAAAAGTGCCGGATTCAAAGGTGGCATTAATGGTGCATCGTAGCTGGGGTGCTATGGGGGCGGCTCTGTGGAAGATGTGCAGCGGGCAGAGTTCATGGGGGCTCCTGAGTGAATGCTCTTCATGGTTGTGGCAGTGTCTGTGGTGGTGACCGGGGTCCAGGTGGAGATGGTAGGCTGGCTGGCGTTGCTGGAGGTAGGTGTGGTTTCGGTTTCTGGTGTCTGTTCGTTGGAGTTTTATAAATAACAAAGGAGGGAGAGAGAGATTGGGTCGAAAATGGATTCATTCTCCCTGGGCATATACAATTAAACAAAAGGAATCCACTCCTTCAAAAAAGGTGTTTCCTACAATGGTGGGGGACACCATGGTGTTTTTTGGTACCAGTTCATTAAAGATAAGTAACCCTCGGGTGCTGGGACCTACTGTATAGCTTTTAAAACTTCACCTTTCTCACCCTTTTCACTGCACACTCAGCAACATACCAGCTCCGCAGTCACCTGGCGTTGAAGCACACCCGGGGCACATTCGGTGCCACTGTGGTGGGCCCGATGATGAAGCATGCCACCGACTAGGTCGGTGGGTGAGGGCTTTATAAGGAAAACAGTGTTTTTCCTTATTTATTGACGTACCTACCTGAGTCTCCTAAATCCTCTTTAACTAGCTAGTCCTTATTGATATATATACATAATACAGGGGATACGGTCTAGCTTATCTAGTCCTCTCTCTCTCATTGATCTAAGCAAGCAGCGTTTTTTGGTACCCCTCACACACCAACAGGCCCCTTGGTGTCATGCTTCATCATTGGGGTCTTCGTACCCCTCTACGGGGTACGGCGTGCTGCTACCAGTGACTACGCAGGAGCACTAATACAGACTATGTGTGGTGTAAGTGAGGGTTTTTTATTTACTATGTGAGTGAAAGGTGGGGTTTATAAAGTGTGATGTTAAAAAATACCTGGCTCGTTGGGTAACAAAAAACTTTAATGGACCCCCGGGCTGGTACTATTAAAAAGTAGTGTGAGGACATCTTTTATGCAAAACAATGTGCATTAGCTCCTACTGGTGTGCGTCAACATGTTTCGGTGTGGAGCACCTTCTTCAGTACTGGGATGCACAAATCCCCACCTTACTCACGTTTCTCTACTTTTCAGCTAAGTTGTAAAAAGTGAGATAAATAGTGCAGGTATAACAATGTACCTAGTAAGTAGCCGTTGATGTGCTGACCTGTAAAAGGGGATAAAAATTTTTTTGTGGTGGTCCACTTCTTTTGAAATAACAACCAAAGGCAAAAGTAACCTGTGGGTGTGGTCATCATAGTGCGGCTCAAATATCTAGACAGTACCACATGCTATTCATGAATATCGTGCCTAAAGGGGAAAAAAGAGGGACATAGACTAGACTCACAAACATTTCAACATAAAACACACACTCTAAATTAGGGCGGGTATTAGAAATCATTCAGTGGTAATAGGGTGATGCTACCGCTGTTGAGTAACATGTGACTTCAGCTTCATTTGATACCATGCGTAGTGCCAACATACTGGTTTGAGGTAAGACTGTTGCTCCATGAGCCTGACTTCGGGGTCTCTCGTGCCAATCTGCTACCTAAAACAGAGGTGGAAATTAGAGGCTTGCCTGTACTTACATAGTCGTAGTGATGGCTGCTCTAGTGGTGGTTCTCACACTCACAAGGATTCTAGCGAGGAAAATGCCTACTGACTGCCCCTTCCGCCGGCTCCGATGATAATGGCCGGTCGGAGTCTCGCTTAGCTTATATATCTCCTTCGCTCGTGTGAATTGGCTGAAATTGGTAAATTAGGAGGCCAGAAAAGCCCAAATATGGGTTTGGCGGTGGATGCGTGTTTAGTGGCTTTATTGGCAATTAAGTAGCCGGAAAGGACCTAATAAGGGTTTGTCGGTCTTATGTTGCGGCTAGATGGGCAAATGACCTATTGGAGCGCATGCGCCAGTGGAGACTCACTACGTGTGTCAGCCCGTCTCTGCCAGGGTCAGTCACGGGGAAGCTGACTTCACGGCCGCTACGGGGCATGCGCACAAGATGAGTAGCTCCTGCGCATGCTCCTGCAACTTGTCATGTCGTCTCTGCGGCCTCTGTTAGTTCACGCATGTGCAGTGTGGCCCGTTTACTGAACTGCTCACTGCTGCACAGTAGGTGCTGTGTAGCCCGTTTTTAGAAATTGCTCATTGTTACAACGTGATTATAGGTAACGTGATGCGTGCCTTCATTCACGATTACTCGTTGTATTGAAGTTTTTCACTGTCCACTGACATAGCGCTGGGGTTAGACTATGTGGGGTGGTATCAATGGTGCAAAGGTGTCAGATGAACACCCGGTCTGCTGCTGGCGACATTGAATCGTGCAGCAATCTGCTCATTTGCACAGGAGTTGTTTTTCTCCTACACAGGGAGGTGCCCTACATTTGAAGGTGCAATGGTGTCAGATGAACACCCAGTGTGCTGCAGACATCTTTAAGTCATGTAGGGATGCTCTTAGTTGGTGAAACCTAGTATGGAACAGTTACAGGGTTAATGGGTTACTATCACTACCAGATCATTTCCGAACTTGGTATGCCAGTGAACTTGATGTGTCACCTAGAGATCATTTTCGTCCGGAGTGATCTTAGAAGGTATTGTCACAGGATTCTGCTGCGAAACCTGGTTCTACACAATTTGCCCCCACGGAATGTCATCATTCAGGCCAGTCACGTGCGTGTTGAGGCGAAACACCCATCGCTGTTCCTTCTCAAACAATCCCTGCTCCGTGGCAGCTGTTCGATGACAGTCCATCTGATGTCGTTGGTGCAGTGTTGATATTCCAGGAAATGTGAGGCCATTTTTGTAGGGCTCCTCTTGCAACGAATGTTGCTCTTATGCTCATTTAGACGCACTTTTACAGGTCTGGTTGTCATGCCTATGTATTCTAGGTTGCATGGGCACCTGACTCAAAAAAGCAAACAGCTGACCTTCACAAATGGCACTACGTGGGACCAACGAAAGCTAACGAACTGTAACAGCAGAAACGTAATATACATGATCAGTGTTGGATAGTATAGGGGTAAAAATTACTATTCTAACTCCAGGGGGTGCAACAGTAGGGTAAGTGTTGGATAGTGTAAGGGTACTATGTGTTGTAATGCTATGCGTTGTAATGGTTTGCGTTGTAATGACTGTGTTGTAATGACATGCGTTGTAGTGGTATGCGTTGTAGTGTCATGCGTTGTAATGGTTGCGTTGTAATGGCATGCATTGTAATGGCTGTTGCGTTGTAAAAGTTTTGTTGTAATGGTAGTGCATTGTAAAAGTTGCGTTGTAAAGGTTGTTTGCCATATGGACAGTACCATTTTGTTGGCAGGGCATCAATTTTGTGGAACTATAGTCTGCTGAAAAACAACTGATGAAAATCCAACTGTGAAATTCATCAATGTTAAGAAAGGGGATTTCAGCAAGATCTAATGAATCCCATTTTTAAAAAAAATGCAGGTCACCTGGAATCAAGTGCTAAGTTCAGAATATTGAAAATATATATCAACTACCTGCAGCTCCTGATAAAAAATAGGAGATGAAATTTAATTACATAAATAAATAAATGAAATATAAAAGAAACAAACATGGTTGTGGTATTCTTTCCTCTGTTTCTGAGCTAGTAGAATGAATTAGAACAAAGATAGAACAGAGGAGCCAAACATAAAAAACAGAATGATGAAGAGCAGCCAAGAAAATAAAATAAAAAGGAGTCACTATGGAGAGAAGGGAGTGGCTGAGCATACAGGTTGTAGAAAATAAGAATGGGGTAAGGGAGGACAATTAATGGGGGAATGTCATGAAAAGAGGGAGTTGGTGTAGGAAGGGGACTAAGGAAAAAGAAGAGTAGGAAAAGGAATCTTCACAAGTGAAAGGTAGAGACATGGAGGGCATTTAGGAGTTGCCAGAAGTCTCATCTTTGACTGCTGGCTTGCCCCTAGGGACCTCTAACATTGCGCTGGGGACTCCAGGCCTCGGAGGTAGCAAAAGCAGGATCAGGAACGGAAGGTACAGAGTGCCCTGATGAGCACTGTTTACTTTCTGCCATCTCCCACTAGCACATTAATGCATGCAGTAGTGATGCACTCTTTGGAATATATCATAAAATGAAAGGAGTGAGAAGTACGCCTTTTTAAACTTGTTGCTATGTTTCATTGTTCATTAAATATATGACGAACAGGCATAGGCAATGAGTGTGGCCTCAGCAAGCAGGTGAGATGGTTATTTTGTATTACTGTAAGGATAAGCCACAAAACGAAAGAAGAAAAAAATGACAAGTAGGCATAGCACCATATGCTTGCAATAGCAATTTTAAATAACAATTGCAAATATTTTAATAGATCAGCATGGGTTCTTCCTCATAAGCAAATGTGAACTTCGAACAGGTATAAAAAAACTTAGTACTCATAATACACATTACAGGAAAACAGGATTTTTGCTGATGTAAAGAAAAGGTTGTATTTGATTTTGAATTACTGTAGGTTGAAAACATATTTTTAACACCCAAGAATGACTAAAAAATAAAAGAGTATAAACAATTAAAAGTAAAAAGCACTGGAAAAGTAAACTGTTGGTCTAATAAATCTGGCACTGAAGTGCAAATCTTTTTAGGTGGCTGTTTATGTGCATTCAGGCAAAATGTTGCCATTCACATCACAAGGCAGCCCCTCGATGAAGTAAGCTAACCCATTGCTCCATGCTGTATGCTGCAGTGGTTGAAAACAAAATGTGAATTAACATTGACCAGACCAATGGATGAAGAGAACTGACCCATGGCCTCTCAATGTATATACCGATTTGTTTTTTTACATACTGATTTTTTATTTCATTTAATTATGGTGGAGAGTCTGCTAAAACTGCCCTAGGACATACTTAAAGATGTCTTTAAACAAAACAGTCACCTATATGTTTTGCCAGTGTGATATTTCCTTACAAGTAATCCTAAATCATATCTTGTTAACAACGGTAGGGAGTAAATCAACCCAATCCAAGATTTGAATCAAAGGTTAATGTGTCTCCTGCAAAGCACATCATGTAACAAGCAGATGACAGATATTTGTTTTATGTAGATAGATAAGTGGGTTACTGCTTTGAACACAGAGATCCTTTTGTTACTTGCAGCTCATAGTTCACTGCACTCTTTTAGAAGAATTACAATTTATGAAGGGCTTGTGACTCTCATCGTCTCGTGTAACACATCTTGTACATTGATTTACATATATTCAAGATTTATTTTCAATGTATATTTGTATGTTACATAAAGCACTCTGACACTGTGCATTGGGATGAGTAGCGCTATAAAAGAAATACAATAGTGCTATTGAAATAGTTCTTTGTGCAAATACTGGGACAGATCAACACATCTGACATTCTTACAGTGCAAGCACTTATATACAGGTACTGAACAAAGCCAAAAGCATGCCTCTCTAAAGTACATGTGAAGAGATAACAAGCTGTGTGCTTTTGTTTCTCCTCCATTGATTTTACATTTGAGTGTGGGTTTCCAGGCCGCCTCCAGTCAGAATACTCAATCAAAATGAGGCCTGATGACCCCTTTACTTCGGCCTTTATCTTTGGCCCAGCTAGAGGTGAAAAAAAGGCCCCCTCGTGCCCGCGGGTTGCAGCTGGGAATTGAAAGCAGACAGCCTACAGGGGCTGCTGAATGTGTCCTGGTGTCTGGAAATGAAACCGGGACAAGTTCCGGGTATTTCTGTGGGGCCCAACATCTTGCCTGGGGGGACGGTATCCACCCTGTGAAAATAGTGGGTGGACGCCGTGTACCCGCGTGTACCCCCGACTTGTGCCCTGTTTGTAGCAGGCCAATGCAGGCATTAAAACCACAGACTATATAACAAGGAAACATACACTCGGGAATCGTGATCCACTAAAATACTGAGAACATTTTTTTTTAGAACTTTGAAAAGATATTCAGGCTCTCATTTTGTGCCTGCAGCATCTTTCACAATTTTATGAAGATGAGTGAAGTTTGCATTCGAACGGGTCATTGGTTTCTCTGCAGGTGACCCTGCCTGCTTCCTGGATGCGGAGTCATGAGTTGCGCGTGTCATGCCAGTGAAGGATGGCTACAGAATGCGCGTGATTCCTCACAAGCCTTTGGACTGATTTCAAGCCCCCTTTAAATTACTCTGACTCCTGGGCTTCTTTCTGTGACCCCAAACTCCCACTATAAAAATGTTGATAAATGAAGTATTTCCTTAGTTAATAAAGAATCTCTCTAGATACTCTGTCAGCAACATTCATTTTAATGGAAAGCGAGTTTACAGGGTTACATGATTGAACTACTGAGCCAAGTCAGTGTTGGCAAATGATGGGCTAAATTATTGATGTTACACACTAATGAATTCTGATGAGAAATAAAACACAGACATTACATTTCAAGTGGTTCATAATTATTTTTGTACTTTAAAAGCAATTTTATTCCTTTTCCCCCCAAACCATACTGCTTCTGTAAAAGAAAAGCATAGTTAGTGATTAGGGCTAAAATTATTGTGTTTGAGACAAAAAATGCTCCTGTGAGTTTCCGTCGCTTTTTCACAGTACAATGCAATTCGCACGAGGTTGGTGATTTCCTTTATTGTTCTGGAGAAAGAAAATTAAATTAAACATCGACATTTATAAACTAGTGTGTTTAAATAAAATCATCTGTTTTGCGACCGTGCATTGTAGTTTGATGTTTGCAGCTAAATTTGATTAATGAAAAACAACCTGCTGCCCTGCCATCATTATTTCGAACAGAAATACTAGATATTTGCCCCAAAAAAAGACATGGTCTCAAAATTACAGAATCATTGAACAGCAAATAAAAGTATTAGAAAATAGATGCTGTCAGACATCAGCCTAGACATATTTACCTGTTGATGTCTGGGGAGCCAGGAGAGGCTCCTGTGCTAAGGCAGAGGAGCGCCGCCCCCTCTCTTTGAGCAGTGTAAACAATAAAAATAAAATGATAATAGCGCAATGTGATTATCATTTTATTTTTCCTTACCAAGGGAGGTTTTCGGGCGGGGCTTGGCTGTAGTCACAGCGAGCAGGGGAGGAGTGGTTGGGGCACTTAAGTGCGCATGATGGTTTGCCGGCCATCTTGGGCCAGCCAAACAGTCATGCACACTTTGCATGTTCTCCACCAGCTGTATTGTACAGCCTTTTTGTAGAAAACATACACAGGCTCAAAGTCCCCATCTGAGTGCCAAACCACGGTACTCGGATCAATCACATCTTGCTGTAATGGTGAGTAATTTTATTTATTTTCCTACCCCCATGCCTTCTCCCGCCCCCACCCCACCTGTACTTTTCGGTGACAGCCACAACTGGGAGTCACACTCTCTCATTCCAAAGGTTGAACCTTCTTTTAAAAGCTTTCGGATGTGTACACACCCCAGTAACCATCACTGTCTAAAACATACCTGGAAAACTGTTGTATTCTGATATCATTCTAAAACAGCATGCATAATGGCATAATTGGTCAGTGGTGGTCTGCCAAAATAGTTCTAAAATATACAGTGGCGCTGTTCCAAATTTAAAGGTTCACAATTCGATACTTGCTTTTTTATCTATGAGTAAAGACAATGGGATATAGTTGCAAAGGTAAAATCAGTTATACACACAGTTTTGTAACCATACTCACTTTTGTTATGTTTTCCAAGATTCACAAATGGATCCCTGGCAGGCATAAATACGGATTTCAGAGTGCAGAGTAAGCAGCAGCAGTAGTAAATCCCATGCATATGGCTGGGTCCAAACTGGGGTATTTTGGTGAGCACAAGAATGATGGATTTAACCCAGATCCTTGGACTGGGGGTGAATGTTTGCATTGTCCAGCATTCCGTCCATCAATTGTTTCTTTAGCATATGTCGCCCTAAGTGGGAAGGGTATGCCCAGACGTGGGTCTCGTGCTAACTACACCACTGACTTCAAGCTAGCCTGATGATGGGTAATGCCCTGAATCTGTTCTCAGGATGCTTGTTTCCGGTCCAGGGAGGACCTAGCTTAGCAGTTCGGGCTGGATTGGTCCCACAAGGAACAGGGTCAAGACTGATTTGCATATGACTCGGTCCAAACTGGGGTGATGTGGTGAATAAAAGAATGATGGATTTAACCCAGATCCTTGTGACGGGGGTGAATGTTTGCATTCTCCAGCATTCCTTCTATCAATTGTTTCTTTTGCATATGTGGGAAATGACCACTCCATAGCAGCGGGGGATCACCTAGAGGGTTTGGAACAACCACACACACGTATGCTTGTGTACATTCATAAACTTCAATACAACCCCTTTTCACCCTGAACATTGCTGGAGATTTATTCCAGCTAAGGGCTGAGTTACACCTCTCCCTGGATAAAAAGGGGAAAAGATTGCTGCTCCTAAGAACCGACGCATCCCCGACTGCACAATGTATCCTCAATGCCACACTTCAAATTGTAGTGTAGTTCCTATATCCCTGATAGGCTCTGTGCAGTGGAATAATATACACTATAGTTTTGACATAGGACTGAGGTCAGTTTTGTTTCTATCAAGTACATTAAACTGAATTACTTGTGTGTGCCAGCTAGCTCAGAGGTCACTACAAACTTCTCGAATAAACAAGAAGGGATTAGTTTCTGACAACTGCATAAACATGACAACTTTTTTTTCCTTAGGAACGGAACAGTCTCAGAATCGTGGAAACAATAGATAACAGTTTCACTTAGTCAATCATGCATGCTTCGTTTTGACAGAGTTACACAAAAATAGATCGACGGGCCTTTCTATAAAAAGGGTTTATTGAACAGTCTTATTTCTCATGCAAGAGATATGACCTGCTAAAATCGTAAGACAGAATGCGAAGTATAATACGTACGGCCTTAGCAGTAAAATAAAATAATACTGCAATAGAATGGTTTGTGGCTATGACATATATTCAGAAAAATACATACATAAATAAAGGCTAAAATGTGAATACTCATCTGGTGCTTCTAGCTAGTTCTACCCCAGTGAACCTAACCTAAGTATAGTACGAGGTAAGAAATAGGTGTTGTTTGTATATAGTCTAGTTTAGCAATAATTTAGATTGATGTTGCCAAGATTTGGCAAAAGTCCCTCTAGGTTGTAGTCCGCTCCAAACCTTAGAATGAGAGAGGTTGGAATCTCTTTCCGGGTCTCAATCTCTAACACCCCACAAGGGGAGTCAAAAACACTGGAACTAGATTCTCTGCGAGGAGGATGACAGCATCTGGTCAGTGCGTCAGGCGGGGACTCGACTTCCTTCCGAACTTGCCGTGGCGAGCTGCATCGTGCAAGTATGCAGCCGAACTGTGGTTTGCCATCGCAAGTGAAGGTATATTTATACCTTGAAGGTGTTTAGGAATGCCAGTATTGACGTAAAAGTCGGGCAGAGGAACGTCATGAATGAACCCCTAAGGAATATATGTTCATGCATAATAAATGAGTTCTTGGAGAAATCAATAATCCAAGCAAGGGGAAGTCCTAAAGGCTTAAGAGTCCGGTTTTCCAAGAACTCGTTACCATAGATGGACCGATGTAGGCGGCCATTCCTGTATTTGGTTAGCATGGATAATGCTTAAATAGGGGTAGGATTTCTATGCCTAAATATGGGCAATGCGAATTGTGTCTATCGAAGGGCATAAATTGGGAAACCTATGTACGGTATCTAAATCGACACACAACACCCACTCCACTTTTGTATGAACGACATTACTAAATTCTAAACATGCTAAACATATCTAAAATATAGCTACACATAAGTGCTAAAAACATGTCTAAAATACATTGTAAAAATGCATTAAAACTGTTGCTATGCATAAAAATGCAATAGTGCTGTACATATTAAAGCAATGTTTCATTCCAAGCATATATTTACAGTGGATGTCAAATAAATGAACTATATATATATATATATATATATATATATATATATATATATATATATATATATATACACACACATGTTGAAATGGCTCATAAATACAGAAAAAAAGGTTATAACCATTTCATGTCAAGGTACATAAAATAATTGTTATTGAATAGGTGACACATAGTCTCTGAAAGTGTTTCAAGGAATGATGTTATCTATGAATAGCTCTACTGTAGGTAGATTACTTTGCCAAAAAAGAAAAATGTAAATTTGAAGAAAAAACATTAATCAGAGGAAAAAGTTCCAAGTTTAGTCTTTGTTTTGAAAAAAATGAAGGCCAAATTCAGAATCTTCCCGGTACATTGTGTGCTGAATCAAAAGTCAGTGTATGGGGAGGGAGAAAACATGAAATCTTCTAATCCTGTAGACAAAAAGTCATCTACTGTTGTAGGTGAAAGTTGGATTACCTTGTTTAGAAGACTAACCGCACATAGATGAGAAGCACCGCTTTCAGCATTGGTCGTATCAGCAATGTTCGTATCGGATGTTACCTGTGTCCTGTTGTTTCCTCTCGTACCTCAGCAGTAGCAATTTGCATCTGTGAGATCTCAATGAATGGTGTAATCAGGATTGGTAGCCGCTGGGGACAACACAGAGCATGGGCCGTTACCAGGTCCAGCAGACTATCGATATCCATAGGCATGACTGATGGGAGTGTTAGACATATGTCTAGCATGCATTCTTCAAAGCAGGCAGCGTAGAACAGGTAAGATGCAATCTTACCAGATTGGTGAATGACAGAAACCATGTGGTATTTAAATCTCGTAGATGAGGTAAACCTAAAATTTGGACGATTCGCTCACGACACTTCATCTCCAATAGAGCTCTCTCTATGGTGCTTGGAGTGACGCTGGTGATTCGGCTTGCCATATCGTAGCAGTAGGAGCAACAACAGGATCCCTGCAACAAGTGCTAAAAGTAGTCGCAATCCGCCAAACACAGAGTGCACGGAGATCGGAATTATTACGATGACTGCTTGAAAAGGTGCTAACAGTCCTGAACACACTTTCTTAAATACAATACCGCTCGTATCAGACATGTTTAAGATACGTTTCAACATTCTGAGAAATGTATAGGGCAGTTTGTATTCAAAAGGGCTTGCCCAAAAGGATTCGAACCACTGCATTCTGGATTACCTGACGTTTTTTAATAGTTGAGATAATGATCTGTGTGTCATGCGCAAACGACACCATAGCAAACCTAAGGAGTAAATGAAGTCTGATATTGGATGAACATAAAAATAAAAAAGCATTGGATTCAAAGACTTCAGGTAAAGGTAGCAGGAAGAAATTACCCTTCACTCACTCGAAAGTTTCTGTTATTCAAAAAGCAGGAGAGCCATTTTAGCACCCTTCCAGAAATCCTGGCCTCTTCCACTCTACCTGGTAGAATTGGATAAGAGGCAGTGTGAAATGCGTACTCAGCAAGCAGCAACACGCTGAGTAGTAGCACATAAGAGACTTCTTCCCCTTCCCAAGTCTTCAAATTAGTTTTCGGCACAAAAATGGCGCACCCTTTATTAACACATGTTCCTCTATGTTAGAGGGACTGTATTGTAAATATTAAATCATCCTTGCTTCATGCACTTTAACCAATTTTAATTAGTCTAGATATTGAAAGATTTCACCCTCCCTCAACCCAGTTCATGCACATTCTCTAATGTCCGTGATACTTGAGTTAGACCAGCAAATCTCACCACCTTTATTTTTGCACTTTTTTTATTTTTTGTTGGACTGGATTAGAACACCACTTTAAGAATGTTCCCCAATGTTTATGAAACTGGAGTTAGAATAGTAAATTTCACCCCTTTCATTTATGCACTTTACTTAATTTGAGTTGGATTGTACTTAGAATAGCAGGTGCCACCCACACAAATTATGCATGTTCCCCAATATGTGTTGGATTGGAGTTTGAAAGGTAAATCACACCCTTTTTTATTGGACTTCCCCCAATTATTACTGGACTGGAGTTAGAATACTAAATAGTATCCCCAAAATTATGCAATTCACCCTATGTTTGTGAGATTGAATTTAGAACATTAAATCCCTCCCCCCTCCTTTATAGAGTATTCCAATGTTAGTGGGTCTGAAGTCAGAGTGATAAATCTGACCCCTTTAATTTAAGGGCTAGAGTAAGCATAGTAAATATCAGCTCCCTACCCCCAAATATATGCAGGTTATCCAATGTTTGAAGGACTGGAGTTAGAATGGTACATGTCACCCATTTGAAGTATGCATTGTGCCCATTGCTTGTAGGTCTGCAGTCATAATAGTACATCTGACACCCTCAAAATGCCTGTTCCCAAATGTGTGTTGGTGCAGAGTTACAATGGAAAATCTCACCACCTTGATTTTTGTGTTTTTCTCATTGTTTATGAGACTGAAGTCAGATAAGTAAATCTGACTCCCTCAAAATTAATGCATTTTACTCAATTTTGTTGCATTGGAGTTATAATATGAAATTTCTCCCTCCTTTCAATATTATACACTATCCCCAACGTTTGTATAGTAAATCTGACACCCTCAGAAAAAAATCCATGTTCCCCAATGCTTGTTGGCACAGTTAGAATAGTAAATCTCACCAACTTGGTTTATGTATTTTCTCTAATATTTGAGCTAAAAGGCTGCAAAAAAAAGATATATTGATAGGGTTAGGGTTTGCCAAATGTGGAGATTACTTAGTTTGACCAGAGAGGTGTAAAGTTTCATCAGTTGCTGCCTTTGGTTAAAACTGTTGTGGATAGTTGAGCTACTCGATTGATGATTGTGCATTGTGGTGGCAATGACCTAGGTACATTGACTAGGATAGGGCTGGAAATCCTAATGAAGGATACCTTTGAAGAACTAATGTCGCTTTTTCCTCACACTGTCTTGATGTATTCTAATATATGCCAAAGACAAATATGGAAATGGTAAATTCTGTCCACACATCGACAAAGCGAGGACACGTGTTAATACAAATGTTTCTGCCTTCCTCAGAGTCTATAACAAGGGCTCTATCTACAGCAACAATCTGTGTTTTGACATGCAAGGAATATATAGAGGTGATGGGGTTCACTTTAGAGATGAAGGGAACCAGGTGTTTCTAAGTAACCTGAAACTCTACATACAGTCTTACCTGTAGCTGTCTTATAAACAATCTCAACACAAAGGCTCTTGTCAGAGCTACTCAAGAGCACAAAATGTTGTTCATTTTCTTGTAAAATTATAATTTTTGTGATTTTTGTGAATTTGTGATGTTGCGATCATCGCAATCATGTCGCAAAATTGTAAAACAAAAGCAGACCATCAGCACATCCAAAAATGTTAACTCAAAAAATTAATCTGGCCCATTTCAATACACACATTACTAACTCAAAAAACATGTTTGTACACATATTTTTTTAGCAACTTTTTTTAAAACTGTTTGAACTATTTTTGCAATTATGCCAAGAGTCGCAATGACTTCAATAACCGTGACGATAGTGCCTTTTTTTAACAGCTGTAAAACACATACATGGGGAGCGTGTATAAAAACAATCTTTTAAACCAATTTTACAAGTTCGCGCATACTCCAAGAATCGCAAAGACATCGGTAACCGCGAAGATCGCGTAATTTTTTTATAAAGTGCAAAACATATATATGCACACCTCTTACAGTATTTTAGACATTATGGGTTTATTATTGCACTGTATAAACTCATAATTTTCTAGGTTGTTTCTATAAAATCAATCTTTAAAATCGATCTTCTATTGTCACGGTGATGTCAGGCATCGCAAATACATTGATACCCTCAGCACAACTCGTCTTGGACATCCCCGACACAGCCACATCTCCACCCACCTGAGGGACCTGCACTGGCTCCCCGTCAGCAAGAGGATCACGTTCAGACTCCTCACCCATGCACACAAGGCTCTCCACGACTTGGGCCCCGAATACCTCAACAACCGCCTCACGTTCTACACGCCAACCCGCCAGCTCCGCTCCGCCAGCCTCGCCCTCGCCACTGTCCCACGGACCTGCAGAACCACCACCGGAGGAAGATCCTTCACCTACCTGGCGGCCAAGACCTGGAACCCCCCCACCCACCTACGACTCACCCAGGACCCTCTCTCCTTCAGGAAGCAACTCAAGACCTGGCTTTTCGAGCAGTAGCAGCCCCCCCCCACCAGCGCCTTCATACCCTAGCGAGTGAGTAGCGTGCTTTACAAATACTCTTGATTGATTGATTGATTGATTGACAATACACGGGGGATGCCCTGGTGGTTGCATTGTCATTGCGAATATCGTGCGTGATTAAAATAATCTATTTTGGACACATAACTTGCGTCACTAATACACCCATTTGTTAATCATGGGGTCAGAGTACCACTACCCTGACCTCTTATATCACTTTGAAAATAAATATCAGCCCCGTGAACCGTCCTCAATACATAAAATGGTGGCCGCAACTTTCTGTTTAGATTGCGACCAGCCAATCAGAGCAGTCCCGCTTGCACACGCAATCACAAATTCCTGTGAAAACATTGCGATTTGACCGCAATCACAGTGAAACTGCCACAAAATATCCGCGGCTAGAGATATCACTATACTGTTTGGATTTAATTTTCCAAAAATTACTGAATTGATTTGCACCAAATAACAAAAAGCACAATTTGTGTAACAACATCTACCTTTCTGCTAAATTTGGTGTAATTTTATCCAGCGGTTCAGGCTGTGGGTTCGACAATGCGATCCTATGGGAATTAACATAACAAACACATCCTTTTTTGTGCCCCTATTTCTCGACCCCCCCTAAACAGATCACCCTTAAACTTTCCGCAACACACAGAACCTACTTTGACACCTTTTTGGGAATCTATCATGATGATTGGGCAAACAACAACACCAAAGTTATAGGCAAGTCAAAAATGCTTTTCCTATGGAAACTAGGTCCTAACTATGACTGATTACTGGCGACCGCCAGAAGGTAATATATACTTAGTTTAAGCTTAACTATATACATTGTTACTTTTCTACCACGTATATGCCATTACCACAGATGTCCTTAAAAAAGTTAAGTATTTTACAAGTAAGTATTATTATTTTTCGGCTGAAGGAACCTTTATGAAATAAAGTCTTCACGCAAAGTATGGATTGAGTCTGTTATTGTGGACAGGAGTGTGCGCATTTGCGGCATTGCTGCACAGTTGATTGGGAAGTATTCAGGGCGTCCTTGTACCCTGTGCAAGCACCGGAGTTGCTGTGTCCCGGTCTTTACGAGGAATGTGGTTGTGAAGAATTATATATACATATCAAGATCCCATGGGATCAAAACGTGTCATGCTGAGGTGTACCAGAACAGAGCTGGAAAAAACTTTCTGCACCAACTTGTGGTCCGGGCTCCTATTTGAGCTAATGATGATTGGCGACTGACAGAATGAAATGAGTGCTTTTATAGATATATGTATAAAACAGGATCACTAAGACTGACAGCTACAGACACACTAACTGGAAAGGATTTGCCAGCAATTGAACTTTTAGAAAACCTCAGATTCGAACGAGAGGACAATCCAGCCGCCAATGACAACATGACAGAAAGAGCTAAGCAAGTAGGCATCGAACAAGAAAGAGAAGAGAGTCCATTCAAGCATACATCTCTTTTCAATCCTCAAATGCCATTAGACGCAATTGATGTTTTCTCGGAGGCCATGGTCAATGACCTGTTAAGGTTTAGGTTAAAGAAGACCTGGCGCCCAATAAGGAGTAACATAACAATTGCAGAAAAGACAGCATTACAGAATCCTAATGAAGGATGGGTCAGTAATAATTAAACCTTCTGATAAAGGTGGTAATGTGTTTCTCCAAACCAGGGAACAGTATTGCAACGAGGCTCTGTGCCAACTTTCGGATGGAAAATATTACGAGAAGTCAACTAGTGATATTTATCAGAAAAGCATAACATCGTATGATGAACTAATCCAAAAATGGTATGACAAATCAATGTTGGGGACAGAAGAACATTTGTTCCTTCATAGTAACAATGCGGTGGTCCCCACCTTTTAAAATATCCCGAAATTGCACAAAGATAGCCTGCATCCACCTTGTGTCTTCTTTGAATAGTTTGACAGAGCACCTATCAATGTTTATTGATCATTTCTTATTTACCTTTGTGGTACAGCTGAAATCTTACATAAAAGACACTAAGGATTTCTTGAATAAAATCACAGAGATAAAATAGGACCCTACTTACCTATTAATGGTACTGGACATTACTAGCCTCTATACTTGTATAGAACACAAGCATTGTTTAAGGTCCGCACAGTTTTAGCTGGAGAAACGTCAGTTACGTTATTCTGAACACAATCAAATGCTGATAGAGTTTGTGGAGTTCTGTCAAACAAACAATATTTTTCTGTTTTAGGATCAATATTTCAGACAGACATCTGGTACGGCGATGAGCTCTTGCTTTGCCCCCAGTTATGCAAACTTGTTTGTTGGCTGGTTGGAGGAGCAGGTGCCCAAGACCTATACGGGTCAGAGCAGTGGCATAGTGGTGGAGTGGTATCGATATAATGATGACCTGTTCATTGTGTGGCAAGGGACAAAGAACTCAGCTCTTGGATATATTGATACCCTCAACAACAATGAGCTTAACCTACACTTCTCAGGGACAGTGAGTCCGGTGGCAGTGGACTACCTGGACCTGAGGGTGTATGTAGAGGGTGGAAATATGCACACAGCACTATACCGTAAGTCCACATCAGGCAATTCAACATTGTTTGCCACCAGTAATCACCCACCCAAACTCATCCAAGCATCCTGTACGGCGAGCTTCTCAGATTAGAGATCAGCACTGAAGAGAAGGACTTTGAGGCGGCTGCCACAGAGTGTATTGCCAGATTTAATGTGAGGGGCTACGAGCCTGCAGCCCTAACAAAAACATTGCAGAAGGTGAGAGAGATCCCAAGAGATAAACTCTTGATGGACAAGCAGAAACAGAAGGAGACGGATAATAAGGGTAAATTTCGGATGGTTACCCCTTATTCCTCAGAAGCTAATCATTTGAAACATATGCTTAAAAAACTGGCAAATTTTGAAAACGGATAGTGTTATCCGTGACAACATTCAGGCGTATCCCCTAGTGACCTTTAGGAAAGCCAGGTCCTTAAGAGATATGCTGGTAAGAAAGTGCCATAAAGAACAAGCACTTTGAAAGAAATGAAGGGATTCTTTTTCTGCAGTAGGTGCAAAGCGTGTGCCAACAGCAGAAGGGTCCTGTCATATAAGCTACCAGACACAGGGAAAACAAATGAAATAGCTATGTTTATAACCTGCAGTACACCGTATGCGGTATACTGCCTGGTGTGCCCATGCGGGTTACGCTATATAGGCAGCACCATCCATCAATTGAAGATCAGGATAATGGAACATTTAAGAGCCATAGACAAATTGGATGCTGCATATACTGTGGCACGCCATTTTGCTGAATACCATCAGAGTGATAGAAATCAATTACAGTATTTTGGCTTAGATTGTGTTCTAATAAATGCTCGAGGGGGAGACAGGTTACACAAATTACGAATACTAGAATCACGGTACATTATAGATCTGCTCACATAATTTCCAAGAGGAATGAACAGTGGGGAGGAATTAGCCGTACATATAGGCACCTAGATTGCAATAGCTACAGTAGATACATGAGCTTGTTGAGTTTTTGAGCATGAACTCTTAAATTTTGAATGTAGACATTGAAAAAAGTTTTCAAGTAATTTAATGTTTTTTTAAATGCTTTTAAACATGCCTCCTTCGGTGTGTCATTAACACATTAACTCACTTTTAAGTCAGTTGAGTTAAACAATTGGCAAGCACACAGGTATCCGCTTTCAGATGTTTATTTCACAAACCCCTCACCCCCGACAGACGTGTTTCGCTTTGCAGCTTCGTCAGTGTCGATTAGTGTACACACCAGATCACCATTTTAACCCTTAGGTCCGCCCCACAATTTCAACAACATAGAAGATGGTGCACAATGTAACTTATGTGAACGCGGAAGACATCTTTAAATGCATATTAACTTATACATTTTCCAGGGTTGTCATGGGATATAATAAAGTGCTAAGTGCTCATTTAAAAACATGTGTCCATAACTAATTCATAAAGTGCATACGTGATCCGGACATGGCAAGGGAACATTTAACATGGTCCTAAATAACAGCAAGTCTCCTTTTATTCTGCTTATAATAGCATTTTCCCGTGCTCGTGTTAATTAAGTATCCCTTACTTTGTTACTTTGTATAGCCCTGTATGGGCAGTTATTGGTATTCAAATACGAGAACATGTTGGTCGAATCGCACATTTGTATTTCAGATAAGTGCACCTTTGCCGCCCACTTGTGTAAGCTAATACCAGGAATTTTTTCCCGCATGGCCCTAATGCAGGAATTAGAGGTGTACCCACATTTCCTCATCGTTGTTGAGCCCCCATGGGGCCATTGTTTTGAGGTCTATAATGTATTTCGATTCAAGCACTCGGAGTGCTTTAGTCCTGTCCCCTCCACGTTCTGAGCGAGCAATCTGATCTAAGCAGTAAAAGCTCAAAAGGTCTCTATTGCTTTGATGTAATTCAGCGAAATGGCATGCCACCGGGTATGATTCATTATTTTTAGTGATGGCACGCAAATGCTCTAGAATACGTAGTTTTGTGGGGTTGATCGTACTCCCTATGTATCTTTTTTTGCAGGGACAGACTAGACAATAAATCGTGAACTCCAAGTTGCAATTGAGGAGTTTTTTAATCTCTCTATTGGGTTTGCCCTCATTAGTTCGCCCTGGATAGCTGGCAACTTTTTTACTGTTTTTACACGCCTTACACCTTAGGCATGGAAAGAATCCTGTCGCTTTAGACATTTTCGCTGGCTGTGTTTTGGGGGAGAAGTGGCTGCGAACTAGGTGATCTGCTAATGACTGGCAGCGCCGATATGTAATTAAAGGCTTTTCTGGGAGGTGTTTCCTCAGCACATTATCGGTGGTTAAAATGTGCCAATTTTTCTTAAAAATGTGTACTAGCCCCCCTGCCTTTGTGCTGTAATCTGTGATCATTCTTATCGGTTCCTCGCTTTTGAGCGGTACCTTCACTATTGACTTTGGAAGCCTTCTCTGCTGCTTGTCTAAAAAAAAAAGAAATATATATATATACTGCCTACTCCTGACGCGTCATGTGATCAAGCTCCGTTCGCGGAGCGAAACGCGTCAGGGAGGGCACTAGCTCTTTTTCACTTTGCTGAATAAAATGGATTGCTGGCACAGGAGTGTGTGATGTGGCTTTTTGGTGTTTGGTGAACTTCGTATACAAGCACCTATTTGTGGAGTGAGGTCCACGCCTGCTGAAACCGCTACTTTCGGCGGTCAGGAGTTTCTGTTCATATATATATATATATATATATATATATATATATATATATATATATATATATTCACTGAGAAAACCATAGGTAATAGGCTATATATAGTTAGGAATTTGCATTTACAAAACCTTGAAAATTCACTGAAAAAACCATTGGTTATAGACCATATATAGTTAGGGATTAGCCTTTTCAAAACCTTATTTTACTCGCACAAAACCATTGAAATTTCATATATAGTTAGTTCCACTAACTATATATCGCGCACCCGCAATCCACTGCTGATGATGTCACATATTACATCATTCATGACATGGTTAGTGACATCACTGATGACATCACTGATGACATCTCAAATGACATCACTGATGACATCACTGATGACAACATCAAGTGACTGTATGTTTCTGTAAAGTTAAAATATGTCTTACATATTGAAGAATGAGTGGATGTATAAGTGTCTGGATGAAGGATTTAGTAGGTGCATGACTGACTGTATGAGTGAGTGATTAAATGTGTCTCACTGAGTGCATGGGTTAGTGACTAAACTGTTTTAATTTGTGCATCATTATATCTGTTGTACTACAAACTGCTGCATATGTTGATCAGTAGCTATATGAGTAACTGTATGGGTTATTCATTGGTTGTCCAAGTATTTGTATGGGAAACTGAGTGTGTGTGTATGGGTGGCTGGGAGGTGTGTGACTCTGTACATAGATGTGTGAGTAGTTGATTCACTATATGTATGGGTTCAAAAGTGCATGTGGAAACAGCTGTATGGGCGGTTGACTGTGCATGAGTGTATTAGTGAGTGAATGGATATCTCATTGCTACATGTCAAAGTAAGTACATATGTAAAACACAGTACATGTGAGAGTTGACATATATAAATAACGGTGCATAAGAGCCAGTGAATGTGTGAGTGGCTGTATGGATCATTGTGAACATGTATCAGGGATTGTATAAGAGAGTAAAGTAAATATGTGTTAGTATATGTTTGAATAAGTAAGGTGTGTATAACTGTATAGTTGAGAAAATGGAGGTGTGATTGATTTTTTGCATAACTGACTAGGTGTGTGAGTAACTCCATGGATGAGTGACAGTCTGTGACTGTCTGTTTACACTGATTGTATCTAAGGTTATATTAGAGTCTGAAGAGGTTCATGGTATTATCACATGAATGATATCATCAGTGATGTGATCAGTCATGTCAAATGAGATGTTATCAGTGATTTTATCAGTGATGTCATTTGAGATGTCATCAGTGATGTCATTTGAGATGTCATCAGTGATGTCATTTGAGATGTCATCAGTGATGTCATCAGTGATGTCACTAACCATGTCATGAATGATGTAATATGTGACATCATCAGCAGTGGATTGCGGGTGCGCGATATATAGTTAGTGGAACTAACTATATATGAAATTTCAATGGTTTTGTGCGAGTAAAATAAGGTTTTGAAAAGGCTAATCCCTAACTATATATGGTCTATAACCAATGGTTTTTTCAGTGAATTTTCAAGGTTTTGTAAATGCAAATTCCTAACTATATATGGCCTATAACCTATGGTTTTTTCAGTGAATTTCAATGGTTTTTTAATAGCAAATATCAAAAGCTGTCAAATGTCAAGTATGTGATAGGTAAAAACTTTTTCGTGTTTATGCACGCTGATGTGCTTTGAACGCTGCCCCCCCCCCCTCTTTTCTCTTAGTAGTACTCTCTCTTTGCAGATAGTGAAGAGTAGTTAACGCAGGCCTTTACCCCCGTTGTAATCCGTCGTGCCTGCTTGTCTCTCCATTTGATTGATTGTTATCCAAGCATTTACTGTTTTACGATTGATTCTCTTTGGTTCATTCTCTATTTACAAACAAGCACAAAGTCGCAATACTCTGTTTAGTCTTTGCAGATAGTGAAAAATCGTGACAAATCGTGTAAAAAAATAAAATTAATCGAGCAAAATCAGTAGGCCACTAATTGGATCTCTTTTTGACCTCGCTAAAATAAAAATATTAGGAACAACCCTTCATGAGAAATACGAAAATAATGAGATGAACTGAGCTCCACACCATGAGGGCTGCAAGACAGCTCGGCTCCGTCACCCACCCCGCTCAAAAAAAACAACAAACCCTATGCAAATATTAAAAATATATACAACACACCAGCAAAGAAACAGGGTAAAACATTTTATTAAATAACTATTTACATAACTATTTTATACATTTTATTGCCCGATCCGGCTAGCTCAATCGATCGAGCATGAAACTCATGCACTCTGATAGCAAGCGTTGCTACTGATGCTATGCAGACCAAAACTGGTTTTCAGTTTGTACATTTTTCTAGATTTTTCCATCCAAGGTTGGTTGAGTTTGTAGAACGATGGCTTCAGATTTTCAACATACGGTGTGGTGGCGCGGACTGGGAGGGGGCACTTCGCTCCTGCCCCCTCCCCAAGTAAGATTTTCATACGTGAAAGTACGTTAATGGTTTTGGTCCCTGAGTTGCTTCGATGTCACTGCCATTCTCAAATGGCATAAGTTCTGGATGTTGGGTGCCATAGTTCAGAGTTCTGAGCAGCGCTTGTAACACTGTCTGAAGCTTATTTCCACCTACTGCAGCTTCACTATTCTCAAAGTAAGTGAGTGTCGTTTGTGGACCTGACTGCATTTGAAAACAATGTGATATGGTACCTCCCTAAACCGCTTGACGGAGGCCCCCGAGGGGCGGTGTGATGGCACGGACTCGGAGAAGACGCTTGGCTCCGACCCCCTCCCCAAGTCTTATAGCACCGGTTTAGCCTGAGATCGCCCCCGACATAGGCGGCCGGCTCCCGGGGTCCGGCGGAACTTTTTGCCTTTTGATGACTCTTCTATTCTGGACCTTGTCCCACAATCAGTTTGACCTGAAGACACGCTGTAGTGGGGCGCCCCTTTCCCGTTTTAGTTGCCATTCCGCCCGCTTTTGCTACACTGTGCCTCTTCCGCCATTCAGCTGTTTACCGCCCGCTCTAGCGACTACAGCGTCTCGCTCACCATGTAGTTGAGTTGCTCCCGCTCTTGCGATGCAACGATAAGCGACTGCCACAGGACTCTCAAAATGGCGGCCGGCTCTTCAGATTTGGCCGTGGTCCACTAAAATGGCCCTGGGACACCTTGGAACTCGGACGCTTCCCTGATAGGGCTTGGGTCCCATTCTCGAAAGCGTCCCCTCAGCCGTGAAGATTTTACAAAAGTCTTGGGAGCCCCCGACTCCCGCAGGCTTCTGGTGGGGAGCGGCTGCCATGTTTGTTCGTGGAATGGCCACGACGGACCTACGAGATGGTAGTGCTCTCATGCTGACGCCAGCTTTAGTCTGAAACATCCAGAAACACTGTAGACTACCAATTCGATCAGTTCCGGTATAGCCCCAACATGACCCGGTAGAGAAGAACTTGCCCTCTCCTCTTTGACTGATGGTTCTTGTTGCCTGTCCCCTCTGTTGTCATTTTACAGAACTTTTTGGACTGCTGAAAGGGGTTGTGTTCCGAATGCTGGTTGGTGGAGACATTTTGACTATATTCTTGACCTACGTTGTCGCGTAATGCGTTATATGACACGCCGCGTTAGCGCACCCGGAAGTGATCCGGGGCGCGGCGCGCAGCGCGTAACGTAAGCATAACAGGTCATGTGACTTGTTAATAAAACTTTTTATTGGTTCATTTTACTTTTGTTATTTTAATAATGAAAAGCTTGGTCATATGACCTAAAAAATACGCTTTTTATTGATTTCGAACTTTTTTTTTTTAAACATATATATTATAATATTCCAGGCTAATGTACTTTCCCGGAAAATTTACAACTGTCCTGCAAGTAAAATATATTTCTTTTTCGAGAAAAAGGGCGTTTCTTCGTTCCATGACGGAGCCGTTGAGTAAAAGAGACTCGGCCTGCTGTCTTAGTCGCCGATACGCCTGATTATCAGATTCTTATCGATCACTTTATGTTGCAGGAGTGGAAAACACAACTGCCCTTGACCATTTATCTTTACTGCGTTCCTACATATTATACCTTTTATCCGTCATGTAATTGGACTGCTTTATTTCACTTGCCTTTTACTGATTCGAAAACAGTGACTAAAAGTAAAAACTTTACCAATGTAAATACTACTACCATGTTTTGTTTTAAAAACCTTTATTGTGAAAATGTCAGTATACAAATACGGGCCTATAATCACGTGGGCCGGCCACGGAGCAAACTGAAATCGCATATGATGAGGAGACATTTACATTATAGAGGAACGTAACGAGCGGGCCATTAGGTTGCAAGAACTAAGGTGTCTAACAGTTGCGGAATCGGTGGACGTACATTTTGTAATTAAAATACGACAGGGCCACTTACAAAAAAATCATCTAGATATACATTTGCGGGCAAGTACCATGGGTGACGTTAATTCGAACTTTCAATACTACAGTAATCAATAACACATCAGAACTTAATATCAATAGGGATGTCAAAATATTCAATCAATTCTCGTCCCCGCCCGCCATGAGCATCAAAACTGCATTCATATCTCGTGATATCAAAGTTGTTCAACCAGTACACAACAAGGAGTTACGAGTCCCATTTATACCGGCGCCATTTTGGGCGAGGCCGGGCAGGTCCAAGATATAGTCAAAATGTCTCCACCAACCATCGGCCAGACCAGAACCCCTTTCGGCCCTTTATGCTACAAGATGGTGTCTTCCATTCAGAAAATATTGTTGGCAGCATTTTGAAAGGAAAGATAAACAGCCGTTCTCCTAGTGAGTCTCACATTGTTACATTTAGGAAGAATGTTGAAGAGTAGTATGTGGAAAATCTGAAGCCATTTTTCTACAAACTCTCAATCAGCCTTGGATGGAAAAAAAAATCCTGAAGAATGTACAAACTGAAAACCAATTTTTGTCTGTATAGCATCAACAGCAACGCTTGAGTCAGCTTTGTGTCAAGCCGCCATTTTCATTCAATCAATAACGTCCCCCTGCACACATTCAGGGACCTAGTCGTGTCTTCAGTTGAAACGGATTGTGGGACAAGAAGCAAAAAGGAAAAGGAAAAAAGTTCAGTCGGACCTCGGGAGCCGGCCGCCTATGTCATGTGCGACCTTTGGCCACACCAGGGCAATAGTGAAGCTGCAGCAGGTGCAAATAAGCTTCAGACAGTCTTACAAGCACTGCTCAGAACTCTCAACTATGGCACTCAACATCCAGGACTTGCCATTCGGATCTTGGCGCCTTGTGCTGGTTCCGACCTATTCACACATCGGTCCACTACTGACATCACCTCATAAGCCAACGGGGCACCCCACGCCGACTTTCGGCACAGCATTGTAGGATGGCCACACCAGTGCGGCAACTTACTGGACACCACCTCAGTGCCATCCGGATCTCGGCGCGTTCGAGTCACTGTACCGCAAGAGCGGGAGAAACTCAGCTGGACACGCCGTCTTTCGGCGCAGCATTGTAGGATGGCCACACCAGTGCGGCAATTTACTGGACACCACCTCGGTGCCATCCAGATCTCTGCGCGTTCGAGTCACTGTACCGCAAGAGTGACCGCAACTCAGCTGGACACGCCGTCTTTCGGCGCAGCATTGTAGGATGGCCACACCAGTGCAGCAACTTGCTGGACACTAACTCGGTGCCATCCGGATCTCGGCGCGTTGTGCTGCCTTCGGCCTATTCGCACATCGGTCCGCTACTGACGCCGCCTCACGTGCCAACGGATTTTCTACGCTTTTTGTAGCCCTATGCCGCATAACAGGTCATGTGACTTGTTCATAAAACTTTTCATTGGTTCATTTTACTTTTGGTTTCCTAAAGATGGAAGGCTTGGTCATATGACCTAAAAATAACACTTTTCATTGGTTTAGAACATTTTTTTTTCCAAAACGATGAAAGCCCCACCTTGTTTCTGGATGTTTCAGACTGAAGCTGGCGTCAGCATGAGAGCACCACCATCTCGTGGCTCCGTCGTGGTCATTCCGCGAGCAATCATGGCAGCCGCTCCCCACCGGAAGCCTGCAGGAGTCGAGGGCCCCCAAGACTTTTGTAGAATCTTCACGGCTGAGGGGACGCTTTCGAGAATGGAGCCCAAGCCCTAGCAGGCAAGCGTCCGAGTTCCAAGGTGTCCCAGGGCCATTTTAGTGGACCAGGCCCAAAACCGAAGAGCCGTCCGCCATTTTGAGAGTCCTGTGGCAGCCGCCTATCGCTGCACTGCAAGAGTGGGCAGAAGTCAACTACATGGTGAGCGAGACGCTGTAGCCGCAAGAGCGGGCGCAACTCAGCTGGATGGCCGCCACCTGGGGAGGCCCGTTCACGCCGCCTCCCCCACGCCCCCCCGGGCCGCCCCACGCCAATTTTCGGAGCAGCATTGTAGGATACCAAAACCAGTGCGGCAGTTTACTGGACATCACCTGGGTGCCATCCACATCTCAGCGCGTTCTGCTGCCTTGGGACTATTCGCACTTCAGACCGCTACTGACGAGGCCTCCCGCCGCACCACCCGGGACGCCCCACGCTGTTTTTCTGAGCTGCATTGTAGGAAACCAAAAACCAGTGCGACACCCAGGTGACATCACCTGGGTGCCGTCCAGAACTCAGCACGTTGTGCTGCCTTGGGACTATTCGCACAAAAGACAGCTTCTGACCATTGTTGTTTTTTTTGTCAAAAAATGTTTAAATGTATTTACAGTTTTTGTTCCGTTCGTTATATTTAAAAGTTAATAAAGTTTTATAATCCTACTTTGTTGGAGTGCTATATATTTTTAAAAAATCGGGTGAATGGGGCCTTGAATCGGGTTATTGTCATGTGTGGGCTTTGCAAGTGTACTGCTACAGGATCGGACATTTCAAACTTAAATGCACATTCTTTTTCTTACCTTTCCGAAGCATGGAGCGCAATAGCAGGCAGAGAAAGGGTGATGCAAGTGTTGAACACTGCCTGGCCTGGCAAGTTGCTGGCAATGCACCCCCCCCCCCCGCCGCTCCTGAAAGAGGACACACACACACCGCCGCCCCGAGTACTTCACAGATCTTTAAAAGACCATGCGCTTGTTCATGAGGCTTAAATGGTTTATCACCCCTTCTAGAACCCCTGCATCGACCCTCTGAAAAAAAAAAGCTAACACCTGCCCTGAGCAGTTCTTAGCCATGTTATCCAATGGGAGGTGGATAACATGGCTAAGAGCATTTGCTCGATAATGCATGAATATCGCTGACTTTTCAGCGATATTCATGCATTGCGGCCGTTTTTTATCGCATTTGCGATAAACCTTGCTAATAGCAAGGTTTATCTGCGATAAAAATCGCCGATGTGCGCGATAATTTTTGTCTCTAAACAAGTTAGAGACAAAAATTATCGCTAGTTGTTGGTAATATGCCCCCGGGTTTTTGCTTGCAGAAATCGGGAGGCGGGAGACTAGCACTGAAATCAGTAGTCTCACGCCTGAATCGGGAGGGTTGGTATGTCTGGATTCTCTACAGCTGGGGCCATAAACTACATCCGCAGGGCTAGGTGATAGCCTGGGACCGGCCTGGCATCTAAAATGGCTGCTGTGCACGACAAAATTGTGGCATTGGAAAAAAGGCAAGATGGCGCAGACAAGCCTACCAGAGCCAGGGCTCTGGTAAGCTTGCCACGGTTCTGTTCAGCCCGCAGTACAATTTGTAAATTACATTGGCTGCCAGTAATCAGGCGTATAGAGTTTAAGACGATGTGTTTCGCATTTAAAATTCTTAAAACCGATACCCTTTCCATCCTTCAGCATCTTTTGACCCTGTATACGCCATCTCGTAGTCTTCGCTCTGCTAGTCAAAATCTAGCACTTGTTCCGCGCTTTAAAAAAAGTAGACTAGGTGGTCGTTCTTTTACTGTATTGGCTGCCAAGCTTTGGAATGCGCTTCCTGTGCACATTCGAGCCTTGGAAGATCTTCTGGTTTTTAGGAAGGCTGTTAAAACGCATCTCTTTCCCCTGCCTTATTAATATTTTCTGATCTTTCCTGTTCTGCTTGTTGTGTTGTTTTTCCAGTCATAGCGCCGGGACGCCCCTTTGCTGGGGCAGCTGTGCGCTCAAAAATCTTAGTAACATAACATAACATAACAATGTTTATCAATAAGGATTCATTTATAACAAAATATTTTATCGCAGTGACAAATTGGCGGTCAACACTTCCTGATTTCCATCGAATCGAACGTTAACAGACGTCACGCAGCAAAAAAAAAAAAAAAACACGCACTGCCGCTGGAAGACATGTATCAACATATATGAGCCTCCTCAGCCACCCTCAGAAAACATAAGGGATCAGGATACGTCTCCCGCACCCCCTTATACCTAGTAATTTAATTAAAACGAAACATCCATATATAGTTAGTTGCACTAACTATATATTTCGCGCATCCGCAATCCAATGCTGATGATGTCACATATTACATCATTCATGACATGGTCAGTGACATCACTGATGACATCACTGATGACATCTCAAATGACATCACTGATGACATCACTGATGACATCATCCGGTGTCTGTGTGTTTTTCTTTAGTTTAAAAATGTTTTACATATTGAAGAATGAGTGGATGTATAAGAGTATGGATGAAGGATTTGATTGTATAAGTGAGTAAGTATGTGTTAGTATATCTGTGAAAATGTAAGCTGTTCTGTGTTTAACTGTATAGATGAAGAAATCAAAGTGTGATTGATTCTTTACAGGACTGACTAGGTGTGTGAGTAACTCGATGGAAGAGTGGCACTGTGTGAGTGTCTGCATAGGTGTATGAGTGCATATGATAGTGTTGTAATGATGAGTGACTGTATGTACGAGTGATTGTATGGGTGAATGAGTGAATGTGTGTGTAGACATAGGAATCAGTGAGTGCGTATGTAGTAAATGTTATCCGTGTGTCAATGGTTTAAAAAATGATACTCTGTATTTTACACTAGGTGTAACAGAGGTTATATTAGAGTGTAAGGAGGTGCATTGTATTATCACATGAAGTATATCATCAGTGGTGTGATCATTGATGTTAAATGAGATGTCATCAGTGATGTCATCAGTGATGTCATTTGAGATGTCATCAGTGATGTCATCAGTGATGTCACTGACCATGTCATGAATGATGTAATATGTGACATCATCAGCATTGGATTGCAGATGCGCAAAATATATAGTTAGTGCAACTAACTATATGGAATTTCATTGGTTTTATATCAATAAAATGTCTAGCTAACTATATATGGTCTCTAACCTATGGTTTTTTCAGTGAATTTTCAAGGTTTTGAAAATGCAAATTCCTAACTATATATGGTCTATAACCTATGTTTTTTTCAGTGAATTTCATTGGTTTTTTAAAAGCTAATATCTATAGCTGTAAAATATATTCTTTATTACGTGACGTATCACGTAGCCACGTGAGACGCCTCATGACGCGTCGCAAACAAAACCCGTAACGTAAGCGCGCCGGAGCACACATACAGATATATATATTTTTTTTAACCTTAATTAGACAAAATCCACACGTGCACATATCTTGAGGCCTTGCAAAGGCACATCAAACAAACAGTCCCTACAATTTTGCCAAGTTTGGAGGAACCTATTCCCTTAAATTTTATTTTACTGTTTCTCTTGGTTTTCCCCTTGTTACGCTTACCGGAACGCTACCCGGTACGCAAACGGGACGCTCCAAAAACACAAGATGGCGGACTCCCGTTACGCTGCCGGTTAGCTGCCTGGTTCGCGTACCGGGAAGCACCTCTTTAATATCCCCCTCATCAATCCTAGGGGGTCAGGAGGGGTCTACCTTGCCCCCTTTCCTTCATTTCCCCCTTCGTTTTTCACCACCTCTTGTCTCTCGATCCTACCGAGAGACAAGATGGCAGCCGCTCCGGACTGTTTACAATGTTGACAGCCAATCAGCTTCTCCTCAGACTCCCGTTACGCTGCCGGTTAGCTGCCCGGTTAGCTGCCTGGTTAGCTGCTCGGTTCGCATACCGGGACGCGCCTCTACGGCGAAAAAGCAAAAAAAATCTTTTTTTTTATTTTTTGCCCCGCGGGGCACTTTAATATCCGGACTGTTTAGAATGTTGACAGACACCGGAGAGCCAATCAGCTTAGCTTCGCGAAGTTCCGTTACGCGTCAGGTACGCGAACCGGGGCGCTAACCGGAGCGCTGTCACAGATATATCTGTTTTTTAAAACGTTAATTTCTCAAAATCCACTGGAGCACATATATTGAGACATAGCAAAGGCACGTCGGGCAAGCCATATCTACAATTTTGCCAAGTTTCGTGTATATCCATTCAGCCGTTCGAGCTAAAAGTGATACCAACTGCCCTATGGAAAAATGAATGGGAAAAACGTGTTTTGGGACCCCCCTTTTTTCTCGGCCTCCCCTTGACGAAACCCGCCCAAATTTTCAGGGGCTGCTCAGAAACGAACGGTGCCATTTTCCTGAAACTTTCAGCCAATTCCGTCCACAAACGCCAAAGTTAATCGACATAGAATTTTCTGAAATCCCATAGGAAAAAAATCCTAACTATATATACCTACTGGCGACCGCCAGTAGTCATATATATATATATATATACATTTAGGTAGTTATAGTTAGGATTGTTTTCCATAGGAAATCTGCAACATTCTATTGGGAATAACTTTGGCGCCGATTTAGGGATCTGCCTGTAATTTTCCTTAAATTTGCCTCGCTGCGCTACGCTCTTTCCCTGAAAGTTTGGGGGGGGATTCCTCAAGAGGGGGCCGAGATAAAAGGGGGGTCTCAAAACGTGTTTTCCCCATGTTCATTTCCATAGGGCGGTTGGACTTTTAGCCCGAACGGCTGAATGTAGGGACTGGTAGCCCGATGTGCCTTTGCTATGTCTCAAGATATGTGCTCCAGTGGATTTTGAGTAATTTAGGTTCAAAAAAATATATATATCTATAAGCGAGCCCCGGTACGCGCACCGGGGCACGCTCCAGCACGCTACACGAGTTCGCGAGCGGAAAGCTGATTGGCTCTCAGGTGTCTGTCAACATTCCAAACAGTCCGGAGCGGCCGCCATCTTGTGTCTCAGTAGGATCGAGACACAAGAGGTGGCAAAAACAAAGGGGAAAATGACCAAAAGGGGGCAGGGTAGACCCCCCCCTGACCCCCTAGGTTTGATGTGGGGGCCATAAAAGGGCCCCGCGGGGCAAAAAAAAACATATTTTTTTTTTGATTTGCGCGGGGGGAGCGCCTGGTACGCGCACCGCGGAGGGTACCGGGGAACGTACCATGGGGAAAAAAGAATGACAGACATTTTTAAAAATGAAGCATTTTTTTATAAATTGGAGGTAGTTCTAAAAAGAACTATTTTTTTATTCTTTTTGTTGTTTTATATTGGTTTTTATTGTTTTTTGGAACATCTTTTACTTTTTTTGGCTTTTATGAACAATTTTATATTTTTTTTGTAATTTTTATGGGGACAAACAAAAAACAGGGAATTGTAAACGGCTCAACTGGAGCAAAAAAAATACAGGAAAAAAATAAGGTTTGTTTTTGCACTTGTGGTTGTCTCCAGCACGGTTAATCAGTTTAATACTTTGCTCTCCATAGCAAATTGTAGTCCCGCAAAATTTACAAACTATTTTAAAATCTCCAAACTGGGGTTGGATATTTGGGACCATCTCCCTTGTCTCTGGACCCGATGAAGTGGGTTGTTTACTTTGGGAGGTGCTGGGAGAAGATTGGGGAGGGTTTCTGGTCAGTTCTCTGACCTCTGCCGCAGCATAGTTGTTTGGGTGCCGGCGTTGCATGTGGCGAATCATAGTATTGTTGCCAAAAGAATACTTTTTGGCAGGGTTCCCCCTGGAAAGTACAGTGCCACAGATCAGACAAGTAACCTTTGGCGCATTAACTTTCTTTAGGCCCCTTGGGATTTAAAAAAACTCCCAGACAATGTGCTCCTTTGGCTTATAGGGGGTAGTATCTTCAGGCAGGAACCGCCTCTCCTCCTCCTCCTCCTCCTCCTCCTCCTCCTCCTCCTCCTCCTCCTCCTCCTCCTCTTTGTCTTCTCCACCACTGTGGTGTTGTGGTGGTCCTTGTGGTGGTGGTGGTGGTTGAGATGCTCCTGCTGCTGCTGCTACTGTAGCCATTTCTCAGTACAAATAGGTCTGCAAACAGGTCTTCCTCAGTCAAAATACAAAGTGAGAATGAGGAAAACAGGTGGGGGCTTTCCTCATTTGGAAAACAAAACTGTTCTGAACCAATGAAAAGTGTTATTTTCAGGTCACATGACCCGACGCGCTTACGCTACGCGCCCTGGGGCGTGCCCCGGGTCGCTTACGTAGCACGATCGTATGCGCTTGGGTGCTTCCGGGTGCGCTTACGCCGTGCGTATCACGCGGACGCGGCCACGCGATACGTCACGATGATGTTTTCGTTCCCGGCAATATCGCAAACGGGACGCTCACCGTTACGCACACCGGGGCACGCCGCAAGGTTGCGCTTTCCGGTGCGCACACCGGTACGCGCACCGGGAGCACTCCAGGGCAAAAAAAATAAAAAATGAAGATTATACATAAAAAAATAGTATTACATAAATATACAATATAGGATTCATTATAAAAAATATTATATTTGATAGCAATAGAAATTTGCTATTAAAAAACCTTTCAAATTCACTGAAAAAAACATAGGTTAGGAATTAGCATTTAAAAAAACCTATGAAATTCACTGAAAAAACCATAGGTTTCACACCAGTTATAGTTAGGAATTAGCATTTAAAAAACCTATTAAATTCACTGAAAAAACCATAGGTTTGACACCAGTTATAGTTAGCTGTAAATTTTACTGACATAAAACCATTGAAATTCCCATGTTATAGTTAGTTGGACTCACTATAACTTGCGCGCCTGCAATGCACTGCTGATGACGTCACATATTACATCACTCATGACATGGTCAGTGACATCACTCATGACATCACTGATGACACCATCCAGTGAATGCGTGTCTTCCTGAAAAATAAATATGTTTTATAAATGTTTATGTAAAGGTCGATGGAAGAATACATTTTTCTTCTAAACAACAGTTCACAAGGATTGAAATTCACCTATGAAATGAATAAAGAAAAATTGATCTTCCTTGATGTTGAAATTTATGTAAAAAACAATGTTCTGGAAACAACCTTACATCGGAAAGCCACATCCACAAATGCAACTCTTGAGGCACCCAGCTTTCATCAGCCATCCTTACTCTCAGGTATACCCTATGGGGAGTTCCTCCGGTTGCGGAGGATCTGTAGTGAAGGAGATGAATGGCGAAAACACAGCGCTGGGACCATCAAACGATTCCAAACAAGGAAATACAGTAAAGGCATAATAAACAGATGCTGGAACAAAGCAAATGAAAAAACAAGAGAAGAATGTCTAGCATCAAAAGACAAGGGAGAGGTCCCGAAGGAGGAACCCATAAGACTCATTTTGGATTACAGCCAAGAATCCAAAGAAATTACAAAGATAATAAAGAAAAATTGGAAGATTCTCCAATTGGATGCAACCATAGGAGAGAAATTGGGGCCCCATCCAGTTATAACGTACCGAAGAGCAAGGAATTTAAAGACCAGCTAGTCCATAGCCACTATAGACCAAAAGCACTGAAAATAACATGGCTGATTACAAGGGGTTTTATTAAGTGCCATAACTGTAAGATCTGTGAAATAGCAAAGCCCACAAAGGATGGCAAAATGGCAAATGGAAACATTTGGCAAATTAGAAATCTAATCACGTGCAAAAGCCAATATGCAGTACACATCATCAAGTGCCCATGTGCCTTACAATATGTGGGCAGCAGTATCTGCGAACTTAAAAAACGCATCTTGGAGCACGTCAGAGCCACCAAAAACAATGACAGGAACAATGCGGTGGCAAAACATGTTGGAAAGCCACCACAATGGAAATTGGAAAGTTCTAAAAGTCTATGGAATTGATCTGGTACCCATAAGTGAAAGAGGGGGCCATCGAGAAAAAACTTTGCGACAAAAAGAGTCCCGACACATTCTTAACTTCCGAACTATGAGTCCTTTTGGTTTAAATCAATCGGAAGAATTATTTATACATCTGTAATTGAAAAGTTAGCTTCTATTGGATATTTACACATAAATACACCAGAAAATATGAAACAGTAATCAATGCAAAACACAAAGGATTTTGAAAAAAATAGTCCCACTGGAGGGCTTTATCTAGTAGTAAAAAACGAATAAATGGCCGGAAATAATGAAACTAATTTGTTGGAACTATAAGACTTCTTAAAAATGAAGGGAAAGATACCAAAGAAAACATTATTCCAAAAAGAGGGTTGGTCCCTCGAAGGTAAAACAAAGAACGACGTTGTTTGCTAGTTGCCAAAAACTTTATTGGTATCAACAAAGGGTGGACGAAGGAAAGTACCATATACTAAAATGGATTAACGCCTTAAAAATAATCACATCCGATAATGTTCTGTTTTCAGGAGAAATGTTTGTTCTAAAAATATAATGATCACTAGTGTAAATATGTAAATAGCGAATTGTGTTTTGTAGTTAGAACTACCAAGACCAGAAATCCTGGGGTAGAGGTCTAACCACAGACAGGAAATGACGAAATGATGAGTTTCCTGAAGATTTCAAAAGAAAAAAATATGTAACACACGAACCGTGAACAAGGTATAGGAGATACCGGAACGAGTGGGTTGGCCCTGTGTTGGTGAAAATAAATAATTTAAGAATAAATTAATACCCTGAAAGAAGACTACTGGTGTGCGGCTTAATTCGTTTATCTGGAAACTGTTGTGGATATATATATATATATATATATATTCACTGAAAAAACCATAGGTTTCACACCAGTTATAGTTAGCTGGAAATTTTACTGATATAAAACCATTGAAATTCCCACGTTATAGTTAGTCGGACTCACTATAACTTGCGCGTGCAATGCACTGCTGATGACATCACATATTACATCACTCATGACATGGTCAGTGACATCACTCATGACATCACTGATGACACCATCCTTGTGACACAGTCACAGACCTCCTCTCAGTGTAAAGTAACCCTTGAGACACATATTCAAAAATAGAAACTGAAATTTTTAAAAAATGGACATACCTATATCAGTTACAACAAGCAATTCTGTACTTCCACTATCTATATACACATCCACTCATTCACCAACAGTTCTATATAGTCACTCATACATATACTCACTCATCATATGAAGAGATACACCTATACATCCTGTTACACACCGACATGCATCCAAAAGTTACTCACACACATATTCACACGTGCAAATAAACTATTGAACAACCATTTATTTGAATATAGAGTTATACACACACTTCCACCTTACTTCTACTGAAAATTACACATATTTATTCTCTTAAACAATCACTTATAGAAACACATACTTATTTAAACAGGAAATCTTACAATCTCTTACTCTCACATATACTCACTTATATACATCAATATTCATATATACTAGATTAAAACATATGTAGTTACTGATAAAGACACTAGTGAGACAGTCATTCACTCACTAACAAACACATATAGACACTCATCCACCCATACAGTCCTGTACATATGCTGTCTTCAAAACACATACAAACAAAGAGTCAGTCACTCATGCATCTATGTGCTAAGTAATACCTCCACCAAACCACATAGACACTCATACTGATACTACTAAAAATATCAAATAACCCATATACATACGCATGTAGCTACTTATCAACACATGTAGCCACTTATACACAAAGTGAAACACTAATATATGTATTTAAATATTTAAACATAACTCACTAATATTTATTTTTCAGAAAGACACATATTCACTGGATGGTGTCATCAGTGATGTCATGAGTGATGTCACTGACCATGTCATGAGTGATGTAATATGTGATGTCATCAGCAGTGCATTGCACGCGCAAGTTATAGTGAGTCCGACTAACTATAACGTGGGAATTTCAATGGTTTTATATCAGTAAAATTTCCAGCTAACTATAACTGGTGTGAAACCTATGGTTTTTTCAGTGAATTTAATAGGTTTTTTAAATGCTAAATCCGAACTATAACTGGTGTGAAACCTATGGTTTTTTTCAGTGAATTTCAAAGGTTTTTTTAATGCTAATTCCTTACTATAAGTTTCACTTTATAAATAAGACTGTTAGCACTCTAGTTGTTCTTTTTAACACTCTGGTACATTCTGTCATTGGGCTACAGTTGGGCTACATCTAGTTGAATTTTGGGCTACATTTACAATTTTTGATCTCTGGTGGCCATCTTTGGGCTACATTGGGCTACTTTGGGCTACATTTGGGCTACATTTTGGCTCTAACATATATTAAGCCCAATGTAGCACAATACATATTTTTATAAAGTGAATTTTTTTACAAACCACTTCAGAATAGGGCTAACTGTCTCTACAATTATCCCATTTTTTTTTTTTTAATTTTTGGGGGGAGCGCTCCCAGAGCGCGCCCCGGAGTGCGCCCCGAAAAGCGTATTTCTGAAAAGCGCCCCCGGGCGCGCTCCGGGGAGCGTCTTGTGAGCGCCAATATCGCAAACGAAAACATGATCGTGACGTATCGCGTAGCCGCGACCGCGTGATACGCACGGCGTAAGCGCACCCGGAAGTACTCGAGCGAATACGATCGCAAAACGTAAACTTCCGACGCGCTTACGCTGCGCGCCCCCGTGCGCGTAGCGTAAGCGCGTCGGGTCATGTGAGCAGAAAATAACACTTTTCATTGGTTCATAACAGTTTTAGTTTCATGATGATGAAGCCCCTGGTCTTGTGACCTGAAAATAACACTTCTCATTGGTTCAGGACCGTTTTTTTTTCTAAATGATGAAAGACCCCACCTTTTTTCCTTATTCTGACTTTGTCCTTTGACTGAGGAAGACCTGTTTGTTGCTCTCTCTACTTTTTTGCTCCAAATAATGGCTTCAGTAGTAGCATCAGCTGGTGCATCTGCCCCACCACCACCACCACCACCACCAAGAGGACCAGCTCCAAATTATATTGGTGGTCAAGAACAGGAGGAGGAGGAAGAGGAAGAGGAGGAGGGGAGAAGAAGATGGCTGCCAGAAGAAAATACACCTTACAAACCCAAACCACACATTGTTTGGCAGTTTTTTTCAATTCCAGAGGGGAACAAAAAGGTGAATGCTCCCAAGGTGACTTGCCTCATCTGCAATGATGAACTTTCACGGGGCTACCCAAACAAGAAATATTCTTTTGGTAACTATACCATGATTCGGCACATGACAAGAAAACATCCAAACAACTACTCTCGTGCAGAGTTCCGGGAACTGGCCAGTAACCTCCCCCAGTCATCAAGGACCCCCTCCCAAAGAAACCAACCCACTTCCTCGCAACCAGAAACATCTGAGGTGATGCCTTGCATTCAGCCGAGATTTGCTGATTTTAAAATTACTTGTACTGCTTGTGGCAAGCTTATCTCCTATGGGGAACAAAGTATTAAGCTCATCGTCCTTGCAGGTGATAATCACAAGTGCCCCAAAAAGAAATAATTTTTTGGGTTTTTTGTTTTTTTGCTCCAGTTGAGCCAGTTTCAATTCCCTTTTTTTGTTTCTCCCCCTAAAAAATACAAAAAAATATATAAAACTGTTTTGAAAAGCCAAAAAAAGTTCAAAAAGTTCCAAAAACACAAAAAAAATATAAAACAACAAAAAGAAGAAAAAAAAAAGTTCTTTTAAGAACTACCTCCAATTTCTAAATAAAAACTTCATTTTTTTAAAACTCTGTCATCTTTTTCCCTCATTTTACGCTCCCCGGTGCGCTACCTGGTGCGCGCACCGAGCGCTTCCCCCGCGCAAAACGAAAAAAAAAAAATATATTTTAAATGCCCCGCGGGGCCCTTTTATAGCCCCCACATCAAACCTAGGGGGTCAAAGGGGTCTATCCCTGACGCCTTATGGTCAGTTCCCACTTTGTTTTAGCCACCTCTTATGTCTCGATTTTACCGAGACACAAGATGGCGACCGCTCTGGACTGTTTCGAATGTTTACAGCCACCCGAGAGCCAATCAGCTTTCCATGCGCACCTCGCGTGTCGCGCCTGGAGCGCACTCCGGTGCGCGCACCGGTGCGCTGCTATAGATATATATATTTTTTTGAACCTAAATTACTCAAAATCCACTGGAGCACATATCTTGAGACATAGCAAAGGCACATCGGGCTACCAGTCCCTACAATTTTGCCAAGTTTGGTGTAAATCCATTCAGCCGTTCGGGCTAAAAGTGAAATCGACCGCCCTATGGAAATTAACATGGGGAAAACGCGTTTTGGGACCCCCCTTTTATCTCGGCCCCCGCTTATTGTATCCCCCCCAAACTTTCAGGGAAGGACCGGAGCTCGACGAGGCCATTTTCATGAAATTTTCAGGCAGATTCGTCAACCGGTGCCAAAGTTATTCCAAATAGAATTTTGAGATTTAACATTGAAAAAAATCCTAACTATAACTACCTACTGGCGACCGCCAGTAGGTAATATATATATTTATATATATATATATACCATGCACTTTAACTTTAGAAAACACAGTATTCTCATGATTGAATGTCGCCTTGCTGGCAAAACTCTGATGATTTTTACTTATACTTATCTCTTAAATGTTTTGAGCACTATTTAATTTGATTTAGGCACTTGAAAAGTTGAATTGGAATAATACGAAGACTTGGTTAAGGTACTAATGGCATTTATGCTGGAAAAAATCTGCTAGAATATGAGGAGCTAGCGGAGTAAATTCCATTTATGGAATTAATTGGATTATTTTGAAAATGTAATTTCTGAAATTTCCATATTGTACATTTTTATTTGACTGTATTTTACAGCCAATATGTTTTCTTACATGCATTATGTACCAAACGAAAGTATGTCTTCCATGTCCATTAAGGGGCTGCTTTTGCACATGCACTTTAAAAGCGATGGGTGAAGCCTTTAGGCTGTCATGTGATCAAGGGAGGGATCTCCTGAAACGCGTAATGGCGGCAATGGCTGATTAAAGAGTTTGCACGAATTTAGGGTCCACGCTTGTGTCTCAGAGCGGAGTAAAGGCGACATAATCTGGAATATATATATATATATATATATATATATATATATATATATATATATATATATATAGCAGAGAAACGTCTTCACAGGTATTCCGACCACAGACGAAGCGAGACCCCAAATTAGTGTAGAAATTTTATTTAGTGCTCATCACCAAGCCGCCATTATGTGTTTCGACCTCAACAGGCCTTGATCACATGACACAGGTCAAAGGGCGTAGTGCATTGCTTGTTGTCCATAAGCCCAAGAGGAAGTGTTAATACACGAAACGCGTCGGCCTGGACTTTGATTTTACTTGTGTGGCAGTACTTCTGTGGACCTCACGGCAGCCTCCAATAAATGATTCTGGCAATACTCACCTGTGTGGGCCCTTCTGTTGTGGGTAACCTTCGTTGTTGATGTTTTGCGGCTGGCCCGAGCCGCTGAAGGAGCCCCGCTGCCCCAAGAGCAGACCCGCTGT
Source organism: Lissotriton vulgaris (assembly GCF_964263255.1). NCBI lineage: Eukaryota > Metazoa > Chordata > Amphibia > Caudata > Salamandridae > Lissotriton > Lissotriton vulgaris. The sequence goes on from NC_141691.1 coordinate 1,464,180,102, forward strand.
GACGCAATCCGGCGCAACAGCAGCAGGGACAGGAGCCGTGAATGGAGACGGTATGATGTCCGTGTTAAGCCCGGAGTTTGCAGCACAACCCACTGGGGTAACATTTGCATAAATTTGACTTTGAAATGCATGGCAACTCAAAAGAGGAATACTACGGCACTACAGATCCCAGGAGGCCATGGTGTGGCAACGCCCACTGGGGCGGGGATCTTAATTGAATATTTAGTGCTAATAAACTGCTGCTGCATGTTCACTGCTTGTTGTCCATAAGCCCAAGAGGAAGTGTTAATACACGAAACGTGTCGGCCTGGACTTTGATTTTACTTGTGTGGCAGTACTTCTGTGGACCTCACGGCAGCCTCCTTTAAATGATTCTGGCAATATTCACCTGTGTGGGCCCTTCTGTTGTGGGTGACCTTCGTTGTTGATGTTTTGCGGCTGGCCGGAGCCGCTGAAGGAGCCCCGCTGCCCCAAGAGCAGACCCGCTGTGACGCCATCCGGCGCTACAGCAGCAGGGACAGGAGCCATGAATGGAGACGGTATGATGTCCGTGTTGAGCCTGTAGTTTGCAGCACAACCCACTGGGGTAACATTTGCATAAATTTGACTTTGAAATGCATGGCGACTCAATAGAGGAATACTACGGCACTACAGATCCCAGGAGGCCATGGTGTGGCAACACCCACTGGGGCGGGGATCTTAATTGAATATTTAGTGCTGATAAACTGCTGCTGCATGTTCACTGCTTGTTGTCCATAAGCCCAAGAGGAAGGGTTAATACATGAAACGCGTCGGCCTGGACTTTGATTTTACTTGTGTGGCAGTACTTCTGTGGACCTCACGGCAGCCTCCATTAAATGATTCTGGCAATACTCACCTGGTGGGCCCTTCTGTTTTGGGTAACCTTCATTGTTGATTTTATATATATTCCGTCCACAAACGCCAAAGTTATTCCACATAGAATTTTCAGAAATCCCATAGGAAAAAAATCCTAACTATATATACCTACTGGCGACCGCCAGTAGGTAATATATACGTATATATATATACACTTATATATACATGGTCGCGAGGAGGACCCTCCGTTGAAACGGACCTGCAGCACCAACCGGCAGTCTGCTTGGGGGGAGAGCCGCTTGAGCACTTAACCAGTGAGTGCTCATGCGAACACGATTTGCATCAGTGAAGCTGCGCGATGTGGGAGACACAGGCGGTTGTCTCAGCCTGATGGAAAAGACTTGATTATTATTTTACAGAAACTGACTCACCCACTTGGGAATTATCAAAGGACACTACAACTCCCAGAAAGCCGTAGGTACGGCGAAGCTCCTCCCCAGGAGCAGGAGTTGACCTTCTACATAATCAGTCACGAGGAAGTTTCCTACTTGAAATCACGCCATTGAGAAAGGGAAGTGGGTGTTCCCGAAACGCGTTTGGCAAATATGAACTTGTGAGGCAGCTGCGCCTTGTTTCCCTGCCGCGAGTGCGATGCAAATAAACCCGCTGTTTTCTGCAAGAAGCCTCCTGTGTGTCAGCCTCACTCTTTTGGGGATTCTGGTAACCGACTGATATATATATATATATATATATATATATATATATATATATATATATATATATATACTAATATAATAAAGAGAGAGCCCAAACCTTTGAGGCGGGTAATCTCAGGAACCACAGCACCAATCACAACACCCAATACAGCGTTGGAAAGGGCAGTTGCAGCAGAAGGACATAGGCTATGCAGACGCCCACCACATACATTTAAAAGGTAAAAGAACCGTGCCAGCAAAGTAGTCCCTTGTGGGCGTGTCTGGGTTGTGCTGTGGGCGTGTGCTGGGGGCGTGACAAATGCGAGGGCGTGCGGTACGTTCCGCCCTTCATGCCATGTCTCATATCGTGTGCTGTGGGCGTGTGCTGGGGGCGTGGGCGTGTGCGGGGCGCGGGATTACGGAAAAAAAAGCGAGCCTTGTGCCCAATATATCATTGTTTTTTCTTCCCAGGTTCTGTACATTCCAGCTCCGGGTGTGCTTGCCCCACGCTCCCAGTGACGTGCACCTGCTTTACTGTATGGAGGTCAGGCATAGCGCTATTCCCAAGGGCCGGAAGGAGCGCAAACAGGGGCCATTGTGCAGGAAATGTAATCTCGCCTTAACTTCCGGTGACGCCTGAAGCGCACACGGGGGATTTTCCACTTCTGTTGAGCACAGGCCTCGCGCCACTCACATCCGAACACAAGGCCCGCCTCCACGGAAATAGCAAGAAAGGGACTATCCCTCCACCGGGAATATTGATGATATACCGCAAACAAACATCCCGCATACCATCACTCCGCAATTTTTATAACGCGCGACAAATACTCCGCAAAGACATCATTTCTAAAACTTTTACTACGCATATGACTTTATCACGCATACCATTATAATGCAAATGCATGTGTGGTAAAGTCATATACATTGTAAAAGTACATAATTAAAAGATCAAATATATGTTTGTATATATGTGTATTTATATATATATAGATATCCATACTAATATAATAAAGAGAGAGCCCACACCTTTGAGGCGGGTAATCTCAGGAACCACAGCGCCAATCACAACACACAATACAGTGTTGGAAAGGGCAGTTGCAGCAGAAGGACATAGGCTATGCAGACTCCCACTATATACATTTAAAAGGTAAAAGAACCGTGCCAGCAAAGTAGTCCCTTGTGAGTGTGTGCTGGGGGCGTGACAAAAGATGGTGGGGGTGTGGTACGTTCCACTCTTCATGCCATGTCTCATATTGTATGCTAATCCCACCCTGCTCGCTTTAAATACCCCTGCAACCCATAATCATAATCCACCCTTACTCCTTAAAATACCCCAACACTCTTAAACACTAACCCATTTTAACCCTATAAATATACCCTTTACCCCAAAACCCAAACCTATCCCTAAACCCTAAAAATACCCCTGTACCCCAAAACCCAAACCTAGCCCTAAACCCTATAAATACCCCTGTACCTCAAACCCCAATCCTACCCCTAAACCCTAAAAATACCCCTGTACCCCAAAACCCAAACCTAGCCCTGAACCCTAAAAATACCACTGTACCCCCAAACCTACCCCTGAACCCTAAAATAAACCCTGTACCCCAAAACCCAAACTAGCCCTGAACCCTTAAAATACCCCTGTACCCCAAAACCCAAACCTACCCCTCACCCCTAAAAATAGCCCTGTACCCCAAAACCCAAACCTAGCCCTGAACCCTAAAAATAACCCTGTACCCCAAAACCCAAACCTAGCCCTGAACCCTAAAAATACCCCTGTACCCCAAAACCCAAACCTAGCCCTGAAACCTAAAAATATCCCTGTACCCCAAAACGCAAACCTACCCCTGAATCCTAAAATACCCCTGTACCCCAAAACCCAAACCTACCCCTGAACCCTAAAAATACCCCTGTACCCCAAAACCCAAACTTAGCCCTGAACCCTTAAAATACCCCTGTACCCCAAAACCCAAACCTACCGCTGAACCCTAAAAATACCCCTATACCCCAAAACCCAAACCTAGCGGTTAACCCTAAAAATACCCCTGTACCCCAAAACCCATACCTATCCCTAAACCCTAAAACTACCCCTGTACCCCATAACCCAAAACTATATCTGAACCCTTAAAATACCCAAACACCCCAAAACATATACCTCAGTACCCCAAAACATAAACCCCTATACCCATACTTACCTTATCCAAACATTTTTTTTAAAACACGCTTTTACCATTCATGCATTTACAACGAATTTCGTTGTAATTGTATGCGTGGTAAAAGCATATAAAATGTAATGCCATGCGTTATAATGGCATTGCGGAGTCATGCTACTTTCGTAATGAAAGTATGCGGAGTGATGGTATGCGGAAAGAAAGTTGCGGAATAATGGGTGTTTACCCTGCCCCGGTAAGTACATTGGTGGCACGGCGGCCCAAATCTCCAGCAACATACCCATATTTTTTCACCACCCATTTGAAAAATGCACAGGTCTCTCTCATTGATGGCCAGCAACTACATACACTTTTAGACACACCTCCCGCCACAAGTTCTAGAATTACTAACTTTAGAGCTGGGGATCTACGTTCGAATCTCGGCATCAGCTCAACATCCTGTGATTCCAGGCAAATCGCTTTATCTCCCTGTGCCTACCACAAATGAATGTGTTCTTCTGTAATGTAAATTGTGTTCATGCCATGTTGTCGAGTTCGCGCTATATAATATTGCAAGGAAAAACAAAGTAGGGAAACTCGAGTTCACACACTACTGAATGCGCACTCTTAAGTGCATCAGCAGTGCACTGTGAATCGGAGCGTTTCACAGGCCTGTCACAGATAAGAAATGCTATCAAAACGAAATCCTACAAAACAATATACTACTGGCCGTCAGCAATTCATACCCGGACAACGTCGGGACGGGCTGCTAGTATATTATGTACATATATATATATGTATATATATATATGTATATATATATATATATATATATATATATATTCACTGAAAAAACCATAGGTTATAGACCATATATAGTTAGGAATTCGCATTTACAAAACCTTATTTTACTCACACAAAACCATTGAAATTCCATATATAGTTAGTTGCACTAACTATATATCGCGCACCCGCAATCCACTGCTGATGATGTCACATATTACATCATTCATGACATGGTCCATGACATCACTGATGACATCACTGATGACATCTCAAATGACATCACTGATGACATCTCAAATGACATCACTGATGACATCACTGATGACATCTCATTTGACATTACTGATCACATCACTGATGATATCATTCATGTGATAATACGATGAACCTCTTCAGACTCTAATATGACCTTAGATACAATCAGTGTAAACAGACACTCACAGACTGTCACTCATCCATGGAGTTACTCACACACCTAGTCAGTCATGCAAAGAATCAATCACACCTCCATTTCCTCAACTATACAGTTATACAAACTTTACTTATTCAAACATATACTAACACATATTTACTCTCTTATAAAATCCCTGATACAAGTTCACAATGATCCATACAGCCACTCACACATTCACTGGCTCTTATGCACAGTTATTTATATATGTCAACTCTCACATGTACTGTGTTTTACATATGTACTTACTTTGACATGTAGCACTGAGATATCCATTCACTCACCAATACACTCATGCACACAGTCAACCACCCATACAGCTGTTTCCACATGCACTTTTGAAACCATACATCTAGTGAATCAACTGCTCACACATCTATGCACAGAGTCATACACCTCCCAGCCACCCACACACACACTCAGTCTCCCATACAAATACTTGGGCAACCAATCAATAACCCATATAGTTACTCATATAGCTACTTATCAACACATGCAACAGTTTACAGAACAACAGACATAATGATGCACAAAATTAAGACAGTTTAGTCACTAACCCATGCACTCAGTGAGACACATTTAATCACTCACTCATACAGTCAGTCATGCACCTACTAAATCCTTCATCCAGACACTTATACATCCACTCATTCTTCAATATGTAAGACATATTTTAACTTTACAGAAACATACAGTCACTGGATGTTGTCATCAGTGATGTCATCAGTGATGTCATTTGAGATGTCATCAGTGATGTCATCAGTGATGTCACTGACCATGTCATGAATGATGTAATATGTGACATCATCAGCAGTGGATTGCGGGTGCGCGATATATAGTTAGTGCAACTAACTATATATGGAATTTCAATGGTTTTGTGTGAGTAAAATAAGGTTTTGTAAATGCGAATTCCTAACTATATATGGTCTATAACCTATGGTTTTTTCAGTGAATTTTCAAGGTTTTGTAAATGCTAATTCTTAACTATATATGGTCTATAACCTATGGTTTTTTCAGTGAATTTTCAAGGTTTTGTAAATGCTAATTCCTAACTATATGTGGTCTATAACCTATGGTTTTTTCAGTGAATATATATATATACATACATATATAAACATATATCATCTGTATATCTATATAAATACAAACATAAATGCATGCATACATATACTTATATGCATACAGATGCATGTTATTTACATGAAAGTTGAAAAAACACTAATAAAAGCAAAGCTAAAAAGCCACCTCATTACAAACAGAATGGCTTTAACTTAAACGAGGGCGAGATCTATTGCATTTTCAATGCTTGTTTACTTTGGTTCCATCAAGAAGGCATTCAGATGTGTCACACATTTGCCATAAATTCTGAATGTTAGCACTCTAGTTGCACATTAGATCACTGTAGTAAAGCTACTGCTCACCAGGGACGTCTGCTGCTAGCATTCAAAGTGCATGTTTCAGTCTGCATGTCAGAATTTTTTTAATGAAATAGAAGAGGATTTGAGAAGTCACTCAAAATGATCCCTAATTTTTCTTTCTGAAGCACTAATCATACTTTCTATGGCAAAATTAACCCCCTCATGTTGTTCCTTTTTAAATTGAGTGTTTTCAGACTTACCACTTCATTCCAATCAAGATGGCTTCTGGAGTGCCATACTTTTGTCATAAGTAAGACTGTTAGCGCTCTAGTTGTTCTTTAGAACACTCTGGGACATTCTGTCATTGGGCTATACTTGGGGTACATCTGGGTGATATTTGGGCTACATTTAGGCTCTTTTGTCTCTGGTGGCCATCTTGGGAGACTGTATGTCAGAATTTTTTAATGAAATTGAAGAGGGTTTGAGAAGTCACTCAAAATGTGCCCTAATTTTTCTTTCTGCAGCACTAATCATAATTCATATGGCAAAATATACCCCCTCATTTTGTTCCTTTTTAAATTAAATGTTTTAAGAGTTACCACTTTATTCCAATCAAGATGGCTTCAGGTGTGCCATACCTTTGTAATAAGTAGGACTGTTAGCGCTCTAGTTGTTCTTTAGAACACTCTGGGACATTCTGTCATTGGGCTATACTTGGGCTACATCTGGGTGATATTTGGGCTACATTTGGGCTCTTTTGTCTCTGGTGGCCAATTTGGGAGACTGCATGTCAGAATTTTTTAATGAAATAGAAGAGGATTTGAAAAGTCACTCAAAATGTGCCCTAATTTTTCTTTCTGCAGCACTAATAATACCTTCTATTGCATATTATACCCCCTCATTTTGTTCCTTTTTAAATTAAATGTTTTAAGAGTTACCACTTTATTCCCATCACGATGGCTCCAGGTGTGCTATACCTTTGTAATACGTAGGACTGTTAGCGCTCTAGTTGTTCTTTAGAACACTTTAGGAGGCTGCAGTAGAGCACAAAGGAATCAACTGACAGTCTCTGTCCTTGTTGGATGTACATGTTTTACTGAGAATGTCAGACTTCATTTTCACATGACTGAGAAAGATAATGTGAATTTACAGAAAATATGCTTTCAGTTTAGCTTATAGATCCCCTTCCAAACCACTGTGGGGAAAATCATGAGATATTAGTTTTCTTTCAAACAATATTCATGATATCACAGCAGAAGGCTTTTTCACATGGTAAAATCACCTTAGAACCCACCACAATTCCTAAAACGAGTATGGTACCATCAACAAATGATTTATAATGTAACTAAAGTCCTAAAACCCTCTATTAACTACAATGCTTTTTAATGAGGTGCTATCATGTATATTGGTCCCAAGATGGCTGCCAACACTTCTTGGATGAAGTGCTGACAGCCAATCAGATCAGATGTGTGGTTAGGCTCCGCCCAGATATATATATTTTTTTTAACCTAAATTACTCAAAATCCACTGGAGCACATATATTGAGACCTAGCAAAGGCACATCGGGCTAACAGTCCCTACAATTTTGCCACGTTTCGTGCAAATCCATTCAGCCGTTCGAGCTAAAAGTGAGGCCAACCGCCCTATGGAAATTAACATGGGAAAAACGTGTTTTGGGACCCCCCTTTTTTCTCAGCCCCCCCTTGATGAAACCCCCCCAAATTGTCAGGGGCTGCTCAGAAACAAAATGTTCCATTTTCCTGAAAATTTCAGCCAATTCCGTCCACAAACGCCAAAGTTATTAGACATAGAATTTTCAAAAATCCCATAGAGAAAAAATCCTAACTATTAGATGGCAGACAAAGTGCATTCTCCCCCCGCCACACTGCATGCTTTACAAGGACCCAACCCCACATCAAACTCGGGAGTCGTACTTGATTTTCTGCAGTGTGCTGCTTGTTTATTAAAATTTAAGTTCTCTGGTCAATTACCTCATTGACCCACCAATTCTCTTTATTTATTCGTACATATTCAAATACAGTATTTAGGAATAAACTTGCACTTATAATACAATATATACATTCACCGCCCATTCCACTGGGCCTTTTATTTGACTTCAGGGTTGTGCCAGCAGGCCACAATCCAGATCACCTGCCCCATACGTTAACCCCCTTCTGGTCAACAGAGCCGCAGGTGAGGAAAGCGCCCACTTGGGCAACCAGCGGCCTCTGGGGTAGGGCTGAAAAGCCAAGGCCACCAGCAGGTCGGCCCCAACTCTCCCGCCAGCCCAGAGTCCATACTGATTTAGCAAACCTGTTCAGAGTTAACTGTCTCTAGACAAGAAGTTCCCGTGGTATTCTTGTCCGGAACCCCGCTACTGCCCTAATCGAATCCTTATTAATAGGGATGGGTGGGTGGGTGTCTTCTCTTGGAGACGTCCGACTCCTGGATGATCAGCGGACAAAGAGGGGGCCTCTAGGCTGGTCGCGGGCTTTTAAGCCTCGCGCCCTACTAACACTTCCGGGGCGTACCTCGTCCTTTGTTCCCATTGGTCCTGACGCGACGCTCACTTCCGGGTCACGCAACCCGGAAGTGACCCGGCTCCGGGTCGGCCCTTTGGCTGCCACTAACGACGCCATTCCCCGATGGGGGTTGGCGCCTTCCATAGATGGCAGACAAAGTGCATTCTCCCCCCGCCACACTGCATGCTTTACAAGGACCCAACCCCACATCAAACTCGGGAGTCGTACTTGATTTTCTGCAGTGTGCTGCTTGTTTATTAAAATTTAAGTTCTCTGGTCAATTACCTCATTGACCCACCAATTCTCTTTATTTATTCGTACATATTCAAATACAGTATTTAGGAATAAACTTGCACTTATAATACAATATATACATTCACCGCCCATTCCACTGGGCCTTTTATTTGACTTCAGGGTTGTGCCAGCAGGCCACAATCCAGATCATCTGCCCCATACGTTAACCCCCTTCTGGTCAACAGAGCCGCAGGTGAGGAAAGCGCCCACTTGGGAAACCAGCGGCCTCTGGGGTAGGGCTGAAAAGCCAAGGCCACCAGCAGGTCGGCCCCAACTCTCCCGCCAGCCCAGAGTCCATACTGATTTAGCAAACCTGTTCAGAGTTAACTGTCTCTAGACAAGAAGTTCCCGTGGTATTCTTGTCCGGAACCCCGCCACAGGACGAGGAGCTTACTGGCGGACTCGACCTCCCCCCCCTGCGCTCAAGAGCTTCGGAGACGGCTCCTAGGACTGTTTCTATAAATATCTCCATACCCGCCTCCGACAAGTGGACTCCGTCCTTTGCATATAACTCCGGCCTTTCTGCCTGAATTAATTTATGGCGAATCGCTTTAATACTCGATTGTTTCAGGATTTCCGCCACTGATTGGTTCAGTCTTTTGACAGATCTGTTTATTGCCTTCATGGGTGCGCCCCGAGCCCACGCAAGTCTCGGGATGACTTCCGACCACAGTACTATAGCTTCTGGGAAAATGTTTTTGATTGCTGCTAGGGTAGAAAACAGGGATTCCTTCACTTCTCTCCTCCCGCCTGGAATCATGTTGTTGCCTCCGCAGTGCAACACGAATACGTCTGGCGAAGGCATGCCTTTTGCCAGAGCCGCTTTAACATCCCTCGGGACGTCCGCTAGGCGCTGCCCGCCTATTCCCACCCAATGATGGTCACAACCTCGCATCATGGTCACCCTGTCCCTGAGTGTCTTTTCGAAGTGCGCCCCGGCCCTGCGAATGAAGGAGTGGCCGCACCAACAGATTTGGGTTCTCTTAAGGAAGGTACCTAAAGTGAATATGAAGAGTAAATGTGAAGAGATACAGGCAGTCGATTCGTACAAAAAGGCACGCAAGCGAAAGATACGTCAGACTAATTGCGGGCGGATATAACGTTCATAACAAGATGATTTCCAGCGACCCAACCTTTTGATTACCTGTTCGGGTAGACCTAGGCCAGCAGCCGTTGTCGCTGCTCCAATTCTAAACGAATGTGATGTAAATTCGGCCGGATCCACTCCGATCCGTGCCAAGGCCATTTTTACTACCCGAGTGAACTGGAACCTGGTAAGGGGTAACCCATTCTCATGAATCAAGAGTCTATCATCAGTTCCCTGGGGCCTGACTTGGAGAAATACCCTCAGCAAATTGACCGGACAAAAGGGCTCACCCTCTACTCTACCCAGTAGTAACCAGGTACCTCTACCCAGCGGATCCGTTTTCGATCTCCGCACCCTTAGCCGTAGGACACCTTTGGACTCGATTATATCAGAGCACCTCAGACCCCCTTCTCAATCTGATTTAGACGCCGGGAGTAATTCTGAAATTCTCAGAGCCCCACAAAAGGCCACGGTATAGGCCAGCCGGAACAACTGTGTCTCATACTGGGAGAAACATACGAAAGGGAGAGCTCCTAAGATTTTTATCAGTTTTTCAACGTTTATCGGCCTCCTACAATCTTTCTCCCCGGGCGCTAGGCGCTCCCAACCTCTCATTGCTCTTCTAACTCTCTGGTCTTTAGTCGGATCAGACACCCCCCGTAGACCCGCATAAAATGCTAAAGCCGACAGCTGCCTTTTCATGAATGCTACCGACTTCGCTTGCTCTTTCTGCTGCACGATGAAGCCTAATACACTCTGGGGGGCAAAGATGTCCGCTACTCCCACACCCCTCAGGTATGTCATATACGACTCCCATGACCTCTGATACATACTCATAGTCCTTGGAGCCAAGGATGCAGATATCAACTCGGGGGCTGTGGGGCACCAAACTTCCATAGCTCCGCTGGGAAGGCTGACATTGACGTCTCCGCCTGGGGCCAATGCTCCCGGAACTCTGTCAACTTAAAACGAGACAATGCATCAGCCGCTTTGTTTTCGACACCTGGAACATGTTTAGCAGTGAATTGGACATTATGGCTCAGGCATTGCAAAACGAATTCCTTCAACAACCTGAGTACCCAAGTACAGGTGGCCCTCTGGCTATTAATCACCATGACTACGGACATATTGTCTGACCAGAATACTATACTCTTGTTTGCCAGCAGATCTCCCCACAAGTGCAAAGCCACCACTATGGGGAAAAGTTCAAGGAAGGAAATGTTAGCAGTCAGGCCTCGCTTGATCCAGTCATCTGGCCAGCACTGCATGCACCATTTTTGACCGAATATAGCTCCGAAACCAATACTACCTGCAGCGTCGGTGAACAGCTCAAGATCCGTATTAGAAGAACAGGCTGCTCGCCACAATACCGTGCCATTGAAGTCCCTCAAAAAACTTTTCCAAATCATAAGATCCTCTCTAACTGTGGCTGAGAGCCTCACTCTGTGGTGTTTGGCCCGCAGTCCAGACATCGCCCTCGCTATACTCCTGGAGAAGGCCCTGCCCATAGGAATGACCCGCAGAGCAAAGTTTAGTTGACCCAGAAGAACTTGTAGCTGATGTAAGGTTACCTTCCTTGCCCCCAGGCAGCCATCAATAGCGGCCCTAAAGGCATCGACCTTGACTTTTGGCAGCCTGCACACTCCTGCTGTCGTATCGATTTCTATGCCCAGGAAGGTCAAACACGTGGTCGGACCTTCGTTTTTTTCCGCCGCCAAAGGTACTCCGAGCGCCTCAGCCAAGCGCTGGAAGCCCAGCAGGGCCTTCCTGCACGACTGGGAACCCTCGGGACCCATGAACAGAAAATCGTCCAGGTAGTGGACTACAGCATGTGAGTTGTCCGAGGTCAGAAACTGCTCAACTGCCCATTCTAGGAACCTTGCGAAAGTCTCGAAAACTGCACAGGCAATAGAACACCCCATAGGCATGCACAAATCCAGAAAATAGTTACCGTCGAATGTGAAGCCCAAGAACCTGGTGTCGTCCGGGTGCACGGGCAGTAATCGAAAGGCTGATTCAATATCGGCTTTAGCCATTAGAGCTCCCTCCCCTAATGCCTGCAATTTCTCAATAGCCGTGTCAAATTTGGTATACTTCACTGAGCACAGGTCCGGATCTAACTTATCGTTGACTGAAAGCCCTGGGGGACTCGACAGATTATGGATCAGGCGGAATTTACCCTCCTCCTTTTTCGGAACTAGACCCAAAGGTGAGCAAACCAGATTATGGGTAGGTGGTTCTGTGAAAGGACCCCCAACCCGCCCCAACGCTACCTCCTTCATGATCTTTTCTCGAGCTGCCTCCATATTTCGCAACACTGAGCTCTGATTGCGAGGTGGGACATTGGAAGGTGGGGCTGAAGACGGGATGCGAAAGCCAATTGTAAAACCCTGCAGTAGGAATTGAGCCTCCCCAAGATTATCGTATTTACTGAGGAGGTGTGTCAGGACATGCCGTTTAATTGGAGTTGGTAGTTTTGTCGGGGGTCTTAGCTGGCTTTCCTTTTGGGGCACTGTGGCTGGTTTGTTCTTTGGGGTTACTGGTTTTCTTAAAACACCTAATCTCGGGATGAGAGGTACCCCTGCAGTAGGAACAGCAGTGTTTGAATTTACACGAGACCCCCCTGGTACACTCATTTCTATTAAACTGCCAGCAGGCCTGTTTTTTCTCACCGATCCCTTTGTCAGTCCGAAAGGACTGGCCCTGAGTTGAGGGCACTGGGGCAGGCGTTGAAGGGGTGGAATAAAAGACTGTATGCCACAAATTAATCTCCCGTTGGTCCCATGCTATACCCGGGTGAACTGCCTTCATCTGCCTGAACATTTTATCGTATTTCAGCCACCCCTGGCCTGGAAACTCCGTTGCCGCTCCATGTATCAATGATATATAACTCATCATTTGTGGGCCTAAAACAGGATATTTTTCAAGCATAACAGCGGCATATATTGCAAATCCCGTGATCCAATTCTTCATGGACCATTCTACCCATGATTTCTTCTGATTGTAATCTCCCTCCTTTCCGGCTTTGGGCTTTCCGGCCGCCACCCCCGCGTTGATAAGGTCGAACACTTCTATGTATTCACCTCTGAGTATCCTGTCCTTCATATCTGCTGGGACATGCCAAGTTATCCCCGCGGATGGCGATAAGGTCATCGAGGAAGAACCAAACATTAGAGGGCTGAAAGCTAATAATGGGGAACCAGCTGGTTGCCCCCCAAACCCTCCCTGCATCTGGCCATTAGAGGGACCCGGAACCTCACCCACTGCATTCGCCCTTGAGCCCTGACTTGGACACCCTAGATTAGAGAAAGCGGTCATCGCTAAGGGGGACCCGTGAGCTGAGTAAGCAGGAAACATTGAGCTCACCGGGCTGCTACCTATCGCCTGACCATGTGACCCATATAATTGCATCCCTGGTAACTGAGCGACCCCCCCGGGCTGAACCCAAACTTGCGACACTCCGCTACCCGGCTGTGCCACTACTGGCGGTAACATACCGTGCGGACCGGACCCCCCCACAGAAGTGACGGGGAACCCTCCTACCAGCGTAGGCCTAGTTGCCTCATACTGCCCATCGGCGTCATCTATGTCGTTTTCCGCGCCTGAGTTCGAATCAATTGCCTCTGGCGCATCCTCCTCACCTGGTGATACTGGTCGTGAATCCGTTGGCCTAGACCGCTTGCCTCTTGCCAAGCTTCTAAGCTTTTCTGGGGTCTGCTTCGTTCTTTTGCCTCTCCCCCTCTCCTCCTGAGAGTTCGCATCTGCTTTAGCCCCGTCTCTCATATTCTTAAGTACCCAATCCATGCCCTTCTCTCTTGTGAACTCCAGCAACTCCGTAAAGGCAAGGAATTCCTCCTTCTTGGCTGCGGGTTGTTTACCCTTCGGTACCTTCTTCGACGGCATCCTGCACTTAAAGAAAACAACGTTAAAAACTTATCGAGAGACGCCAACGGCTTTTTAGGCCCACCGCGCCACGGATGTGCCCGGGCCGCAGGAAATCGAATGATCGAGCGCCAGCGCTCGCCCTCCCCCCCGGACACGAGGATTTACAGCTGCAAACCCCCCCCCTGCCAACAACATTTAAACCAGAAACTAAGCACGTAAAGCTGTAAAAGGCTGTAAGGAAATCTAGCACACACTGCAAGGCCCGCTAACCTAAACCACGAGTCGAGGTAACTCTCGCTGTATACTCCAACGCGATGCTCCCACGATGTCTTCTCTTGGAGACGTCCGACTCCTGGATGATCAGCGGACAAAGAGGGGGCCTCTAGGCTGGTCGCGGGCTTTTAAGCCTCGCGCCCTACTAACACTTCCGGGGCGTACCTCGTCCTTTGTTCCCATTGGTCCTGACGCGACGCTCACTTCCGGGTCACGCAACCCGGAAGTGACCCGGCTTCGGGCCGGCCCTTTGGCTGCCACTAACGACGCCATTCCCCGATGGGGGTTGGCGCCTTCCAATATACCTACTGGCGACCGCCAGTAGGTAATATTCACTGAAAAAACCATAGGTTTCATACCAGTTATAGTTAGGTGGAAATTTTACTCGCATAAAACCATTGAAATTCCCACGTTATAGTTAGTTGGACTCACTATAACTTGCGCGTGCAATGCACTGCTGATGACGACACATATTACGTCACTCATGACATGGTCAGTGACATCACTCATGACATCACTGATGACATCTCAAATGACATCACTGATGACAACATCCTTGTGACAAAGTGGCATACCTCCTATCAGCATAAAATAACCTTTGACACACACATTCAAAAATAGAAACTAACATTTTCTTAAAAAAGGAGAAACCAATACCAATTACAACAACTTATTAGGTAATTCCAACATCTACATACACATCCACTCATTCACCAACAGTTCTATATAGTCACTCATGCATGTACTTACTCATCATATGTACTCATACACCTATACATCCTGTTACACACTAATACTCATCCATATAGTTACTCACACACAAATTCACACATGCAAATAAACTATCAAAAACCATTTACTTGATTATACTGCTATATACACACCACTACACATACTTCTACAGAAACGGAAACATATTTACTCTCTTAAACAATCAATTATAAAAACACATACTCACTAACCCACCCATACACACAATCATCCACCCATACAGTCTTGCACACACGCTGTCTTCAAAATACATACAAATAGTGAGTCACTCATTCATGCATCTGTGCTCTAAGTAATATCCCCCACCGAACCATACAGACACTAATATTGATACTCAAAAAAACAACTAATAACCCATATACACACTCATGTAGCTACTCACCAACCCATGCAGCCACTTATACGCAAAGTGAGACACAGATACAGATATTTAAATATTTAAACATTACTCGCTAATATATGTATTCACTAAGATACATTTATTAAGTCAGTTAACCAATCAATTTTACACAAAAAAACATCCATTTAGACATTTATTTACCCATTTATTCTTCCATCAACCTTTAGATATACATATATAAAAAATATTTATTTTTCAGAAAGATACACATTCACTGGATGATGTCATCAGTGATGTCATTTGAGATGTCATCAGTGATGGCATGAGGGATGTCACTGACCATGTCATGAGTGATGTAATATGTGACGTCATCAGCAGTGCATTGCACGCGCAAGTTATAGTGAGTCCAACTAACTATAACGTGGGAATTTCAATGGTTTTATGCGAGTAAAATTTCCACCTAACTATAACTGGTGTGAAACCTATGGTTTTTCAGTGAATTTAATAGGTTTTTTAAATGCTAATTCCTAACTATAACTGGTGTGAAACCTATGGTTTTTTCAGTGAAAAAAAAAATATATATATAATATATATATATATATATATATATATATATATATATATATAAAAATTCTATGGCAAAATGAAACCCCTCATTTTGTTCCTTTTCAAATTAAATGTATTAAGTGTTACCACTTTATTCCAAACAAGATGACTTCAGGTGAGCCATACTTTTGCCATAAGTAAGACTGTTAGCGTTCTAGTTGTTCTTTAGAACACTCTGGGACATTCTGTCATTGGGCTATAGTTGGGCTACATCTGGCTGATATTTGGGCTACATTTGGGCTCTTTTGTCTCTGGTGGCCATCTTGGGAGACTGCATATCAGAATTGTTTTAATGAAATATAAGAGGATTTGAGAAGTCACTCAAAATGTGCCCAAATTTTTCTTTCTTCAGCCCTAATCATAATTTCTATGGCAAAATGAACCCCCTCATTTTGTTCCTTTGCAAATTAAATGTTTTAAGTGTTAACACTTTATTCCAATCAAGATGACTTCAGGTGTGCTATACTTTTGTCATAAGTAAGACTGTTAGCGCTCTAGTTGTTCTTTAGAACCCTCTGGGACATTCTGTCATTGGGCTATAGTTGGGCTACATCTGGCTGATATTTGGGCTACATTTGGGCTCTTTTGTCTCTGGTGGCCATCTTGGGAGACTGCATATCAGAATTTTTTTAATGAAATATAAGAGGATTTGAGAAGTCACTCAAAATGTGCCCTAATTTTTCTTTCTTCAGCACTAATCATAATTTCTATGGCAAAATGAACCCCCTCATTTTGTTCCTTTGCAAATTAAATGTTTTAAGTGTTAACACTTTATTCCAATCAAGATGACTTCAGGTGTGCCATACGTTTGTCATAAGTAAGACTGCTAGCGCTCTAGTTGTTCTTTAGAACACTCTGGGACATTCTGTCATTGGGCTATAGTTGGGCTACATCTGGCTGATATTTGGGCTACATTTGGGCTCTTTTGTCTCTGGTGGACATCTTGGGAGACTGCATATCAGAATTTTTTTAATGAAATATAAGAGGATTTGAGAAGTCACTGAAAATGTGCCCTAATTTTTCTTTCTTCAGCATTACTCATAGTTTCTATGGCAAAATGAACCCCCTCATTTTGTTCCTTTGCAAATTAAATGTTTTAAGTGTTAACACTTTATTCCAATCAAGATGACTTCAGGTGTGCCATACTTTTGTCATAAGTAAGACTGTTAGCGCTCTAGTTGTTCTTTAGAACACTCTGGGACATTCTGTCATTGGGCTATAGTTGGGCTACATCTGGCTGTTATTTGGGCTACATTTGTTTTTTTTGTCTCTGGTGGCCATCTTTGGGCTACATTGAGCTACATTGGGCTATATTGGGCTACATTTGGGCTCTAACATATATATAGCCCAATGTAGCCCAATATATATTTTTTCAAAGTTAATTTTCGTAAAAACCACTGGAGCATATATCTTGAGACATAGCAAAGGCACATCGGGCTACCAGTCCCTACAATTTTGCCAAGTTTGGTGGAATTCCATTCAGCCGTTCGGGCTAAAAGTGAGGTTGACCGCCCTATGGAAATTAACATGGGGAAAACACGTTTTGGGACCCCCTTTTATCTCGGCCCCCGCTTGACGAATCCCCCCCAAACTTTCAGGGAAGGACCGGAGCACCGTGAGGCAAATTTGAGGAAATTTTCAGGCAGATTCCTCAACCGGCGCCAAAGTTATTCCCAATAGAATGTTGAGATTTTGCATTGAAAAAAATCCTAACTATAACTACCTACTGGGTATATATATATTATAAGTATATATATATATATATATATATATATATATATATTCACTGAAAAAACCATAGGTTATAGACCATATATAGGGGCTCATTATGATTGCGGATTTTCCGCATCCTCCGGGCCGGCGGAAGCCACCGCCGGCCCGGAGGATGCGGAAAATCCGCAGCGGACCCACCAAAGACTCACCGCCACATTAGGATGGCTGGTGGGTCCCGGTTTCCGTCCGCAGCTTTTCCTCCGCGGTTGGCTTACAACCGCGGAGGAAAAGCAAAAATCTGGTGACGGTGTCTCTCAGACACCGTCCGCCAGATTAGTATGTGCCTGCAAACATGCTTTTCTGCGGCGGCTTTTCCGCCATGGAAAAGCATGTGTAACTTCACTGCGGGGGCCCGTTGTGGGCCCCCTAGGTGAAGGGGGGGTGAGGGGTGCACATGGGGGGTACCTATGGTACCCCCCTGCATTTGTATGCAGAAAGCGGCAGGCACCGCGCGGTGCCTGCCTCTTTCTGCATGCAAATGCAATGCGTGCATTTTTAACATTGCCGCGGGTGCAGCTTGAAGCCGCACCCGCCGCAATGTTAAAAATAGAGGATGTGACCGCCACCCTGGCGGTCACATCCTAATCGCACAGGAGGGGACTCCGCAGCCCATGCGGACGTCCCCTCCTCCTCCTCCCTAGTTAGGGATTAGCATTTACAAAACCTTATTTTACTCGCACAAAACCATTGAAATTCCCATATATAGTTAGTTGCACTAACTATATATCGCGCACCCGCAATCCACTGCTGATGATGTCACATATTACATCATTCATGACATGGTCAGTGACATCACTGATGACATCACTGATGACATCTCAAATGACATCACTGATGACATCACTGATGACATCATCCAGTGACTGTATGTTTCTGTAAAGTTAAATTATGTCTTACATATTGAAGAATGAGTGGATATATAAGTGTCTGGATGAAGGATTTAGTAGGTGCATGATTGACTGTATGAGAGAATGATTAAATGTGTCTCACTGAGTGCATGGGTTAGTGACTAAACTGTCTTAATTTGTGCATCATTATGTCTGTTGTTCTGTAAACTGCTGCATGTGTTAATCAGTAGCGATATGAGTAACTATATGGGTTATTGATTGGTTGCCCAAGTATTTTAATGGGAGACTGAGTATGTGTGTGGGTGGCTGGGAGGTGTATGACTCTGTGCATAGATGTGTGAGCAGTTGATTCACTAGATGTATGGGTTCAAAAGTGCAGGTGGAAACAGCTGTATGGGCAGTTGACTGTGTGCATGAGTGTATTGGTGAGTGAATGGATATCTCAGTGCTACATGTCAAAGTAAGTACATATGTAAAACACAGTACATGTGAGAGTTGACATATATAAATAACTGTGCATAAGAGCCAGTGAATGTGTGAGTGGCTGTATGGATCATTGTGGGCTTGTATCAGGGATTGTATAGGAGAGTAAATATGTGTTAGTATATGTTTGAATAAGTAAGGTGTGTATAACTGTATAGTTGAGGAAATGGAGGTGTGATTGATTCTTTGCATGACTGACTAGGTGTGTGAGTAACTCCATGGATGAGTGACAGTCTGTGAGTGTCTGCTAACACTGAGTGTATCTAAGGTTATATTGGAGTCTGAAGAGGTTCATCGTATTATCACATGAATGATGTCATCAGTGATGTGATCAGTGATGCCATTTGAGTTGTCAACAGTGATGTCATCAGTGATGTCATTTGAGATGTCATCAGTGATGTCATCAGTGATGTCACTGACCATGTCATGAATGATGTAATATGTGACATCATCAGCAGTGGATTGCGGGTGCGCGATATATAGTTAGTGCAACTAACTATATATGGGAATTTCAATGGTTTTGTGCGAGTAAAATAAGGTTTTGTAAATGCTAATCCCTAACTATATATGGTCTATAACCTATGGTTTTTTCAGTGAATTTTCAAGGTTTTGTAAATGCTAATTCCTAACTATATATGGTCTATAACCTATGGTTTTTTCAGTGAATTTCAATGGTTTTTTAATAGCAAATATCAAAAGCTGAAAAATGTATTCTTCTTTTAAATGACACTTTTTGCCCAAACTGCCTTGGTATATTTCAATATATGTGAAAGACAAAAATGTAAGTGGTCCAATCCATTTTTTCCACAATTTGAGAAAGCACAGAAACATGTGAATAAATCTGTTTCTGCTTACATGAGAGACTATGGAATGGGTTTAATATACAACAATAACTTGCGTTCCAACATTCAACACATCTACAGAAGAGATGGTGTGCACTTCTCCGATGAAGGGACTAGAATATTCGTCCTTTATTTAAAAGTGTGCATTGGAACCTACTTGTAGGTACCTAAATTAGCCACAGAACACAATAGCTCTTTTCAGAGCTACCCTACCTCTGATCATTCAAAACGTTTATCTTTTTCTAATTTTTTTTTTCTTCACCAGAGTACGCTCCCCGGTTCGCTTACCGGTGCGCGTACCGAGCGCTCCCCCCGCGAAATTTTCAAAAATTTAATTTTTCTATTTTTCCATATATCAGCGTCCTAATCCTCCCTCAGAAAACCTAGAGGGTCACAAAGTGTCTACCGTGCCCCCTTCTACCCATTCCGTACATTGTTTGTCCTTCATCTTACGTATCAATTCTACCGATACACAAAATGAAGGACTCCCGTAACGCTGCCGGTTCGCGTACCGGGAAGCGCACCGGTAAGCGCTCGATAAAAAAAGGTGGGAAAGTAATTTACAGAAAAACTACTACAGACACTTTCATCAAATATAGAATAGGGCCTACTACATAGCAGTCCCTACCATTTACCCAAATTTTATGGAATTCCATTGAGAAAATTATGCTGTAAGCCTGACTAAATATCCTGAGGTAAATTACCTAACAAAAACACTTATGAAGTGTTAGAATTGACAACCAATCAAAATGCTACTTTCAATATCTTCTATTATTTCATGACATTTGATTGGTTATGTACCTGAATATATATAAAGAAAGAGAGAGAAACACAGCCATTTTGACTACTACTTCCTGAAGTACATATCAAGTGCATTTCAACTGAGAACTTAAACGTCTTTTTGATTGGTAAGATGATATTTTAAAAACTGAAGTATGTTCTGCACTTTAAGTTAATTAGGAAAACATTTTCTTTTAGTTATATACTATCCCTCTGTAATAGTTATAGAATAAGATAGACTTCTCTGTTTTAGTTATGGATGGACTTAGGCTTGTCTTGTATAATTAAGAATTAACTTAGGCTTTTTCACATACATTTTTTTTATATTTCTACTTCCAGTCTGATACCATACACTGCCCAAAGATAAAATCACTGTTTAAAAAAACAAACTACCTGTCTGTACTTAAACCCAACAGTGCCCTACCTGTACTGATATATTTTTTTTAATTCGTTTTACAGCACAAAAATGGAAGGAGAGAACAAAACTAACTTGGAAATTGTTGCAGGAAGCAACACAGATACAGAAATTGACTCTGAATTCTATGATGATTCACGGGACTTTGAACTTCTGCAATGTGTGGAATCTGTAGATTTCCTACTTGAAAATGAAAAAAACTGACAATGAATTATTAGAAGTTCTTTTTAATTTTGAAAAAGAATCAGAAAAATAAATTTTTATTTAATAATTCAAAAATTGTTTGAGACATTATTCATTTTTATTTGTATTTTGTAAACTAGTAGCAAATTGATTATAATGCAAAATCAGACTTTAAATATACTGTGCAACTTTTTTGTGTTACATAGTAACTTTGCTCATATTTACTTCCTTTCTTCCACTATATTATCTCCAAAGTGTATTTAACATCTCTTTATCATCTCCTGCCTCCATGGTGTTTCTGCTTTCCTGACAGACTATGGTATGAATTCCATATACCACAATAACTTCAGAAACAACATGCAACAGATTTACAAAGAAAAAGGTGTATTTTTATTTTTAGACTCTGCATTGGTACCTACATCTTGGTACTTAAATAAAAAATAAAAAAAAAGAACAATCAATAAACATACAATATTTGAACATTCTTTCATCCCATTTTCCCAATATTATGCTTCCTGGACCGCTTCCCGGTGCGTGTACCGAGCGCTCCCCCCGAAAAAAAACAATAATATTTTTTTTTTTTGACCCGCGGGACCCTTTTAAAGCCCCCTCATCAAACCTAAGGGGTCAGGGAGGATGTACTCTGCCCGCTTATGCTCATTTCCCACTTTGTTTTTTCTCCTCCTCTTGTCTCTCGATCCTACCGAGAGACAAGATGGCGGCCGGTCCGGACTGTTTAGAATGTTGACAGACACCGGAGAGCCAATCAGCTTCACTTCGCGAAGTTCCGTTACGCGTCAGGTACGCGAACCGGGGCGCTAACCGGGACGCTGTCACAGATATATCTGTTTTTTAAAACGTTAATTTCTCAAAATCCACTGGAGCACATATATTGAGACATAGCAAAGGCACGTCGGGCAAACCATATCTACAATTTTGCCAAGTTTTGTGTAAATCCATTCAGCCGTTCGAGCTAAAAGTGAGTCCAACCGCCCTATGGAAAACTCAATGTTAAAAACACGTTTTGGGACCCCCTTTTTTCTCGGCCCCCACTTCACGAAACCCCCCCAAACTTTCAGAGGACGCTCAGAAACAAAATGTGCCATTTACCTGAAAATTTCAGCCAATTCCGTCCACAAACGCCAAAGTTATTCCACATAGAATTTTCAGAAATCCCATAGGAAAAAAATCCTAACTATATATACCTACTGGCGACCGCCAGCAGGTAATATATACGTATATATATATACACTTATATATATATATATATATATACATATACATATATCACGCAGTTTCCATATCGTCAAACAGAAAACCACAATCCAGTCAATCAAAAGATACGGACAGGGACCACAAATATCGTGCTTCTTTGTTTATTTTAGTGCTGGAGCGTCACGACGCGTTTCGTTTCCGCCTTGGACCTTGATCACATGACACAGTGCAAGATTATACATTGGCTTAAATACTATGCAGGAAGTGAGTACGTTTGTAAGTGTGGCCATAGACATGGAAGAGTTCGATTATACCACATCAAAAAGTTCATTAAATAAACTGACTAGATTTGTCATTTATAAAAGTCACATAAAACCAATGTTTTTAAAATTTTGTAATTCAGTGTAGTGTTATTAAATATGGAAATTAAATTAAAGTGCAAGTGCAAGTGCAAAAACATATTCCATCTCGTTTTGGCGCAATAGTATAAACAAGAGCAGCCCCAATCTAGAGCCCTAGTGGTCAGATGTTGTGCGCATAAATTGATTAGAATGACGGTATAAATACCCAAAAGTGTATCATCACTTACAATGTCCATGTATTCATAATCGCTTGGAGCCCCAATAAAATTTGATTTGACATTTTGACTCAAATGAGGATAGACAAAATCTATTGTATTGTGAGTAACCAAAAAGGAAAAGCACACAGGGCCACATTCATTGTGCAATTATGTGGCCTTAATGGTTATGTCAAGTCAGTGATTACATCATATATTTCAATCCTGTGTTAACCAATCTGATTTCTATCGGTATATGGTTATCTACATGTAATAACTATCTAAATATTCATAGAAAAAATCTCGTGTTGATATGTATAAAAATATATAACAGGTAAAATTCATATTGTACATCCTAACATTTATATAAATATAAATATCAATATATATATAAATAAAATAGGATAAAATAGCATACATATTATATAAATAACCATAAATATATCATAAATACCAATGCAGATTAATGTCACACAGGTAAAATACATGTTAAAGTATAATGATCTCCCTGAAAAGACACTGTGTGAGGAGTATATTAGATCATATTGAGTATATTATTGAGTATATTAGATCATATTGAGCGACAGCAAAAAGAAGTTGGGATTAAGGCCCCTCTGCAGAACACACTGCATTAGCAGAATTAAGATATGCCTTGAAAGAAGAGTTTTATGAGAAGAAGGATGAAGATGGAATTTGCATTGTAAGGGGTGAACTTTAATGGAATACACAGCAAAAGATTGCACAGAATACACTTTTCAGAAAGGCCCAGTGTTTTTGAAACATCATTAAGAACACCTTTGTACACGTCTTTACTTTCTCAACAGACAAAGCTGTAAATCCGCCATATTATCATGAGTATGAACTAGCAGAAAAGAACCTGTAATGATAAATAATGATGAGCCCTTTTTATTTCAAATAGGATCATGAATCCAAATAGCACACACTTCCCATACAAACAAGCCATAAATCAGTAATTAAAATGTCATCCTGTCAGCAAAGTACGTGCATTCAAGACCATACTCTGGCTACAGTCTAGCAAAAGAAATATTTGATACCTCATCATCAAAACATAATGGGAACGCAAATAGGAACATGGGAGTGCAAAAGTCACACAATTGGCTTTTGTGTAATTATGCAAAATTATAAGAAATACAAATGTAGCATGTAGCACAATCTTTTAGCAAGAAATGTGTCCAAATGTCCATTTTGGATGTGAGGACGCATTTGTGTTAAAAATGAATGCAAAAATCACCTGTGCTAGGAACAACATATGGTTGTGTTCTGGTCATTCAAGTTGTTCCTGTGTTTCCACGCTAAAATGTTGCTATGAAGGCGGTGTATTTAGATCATGTAACATAATGGTGTAATTTAAAAGAAATTGCTTACCAAGTTTAACGCAAAATTGCTGCAATTCCATAAAATTTGGCCGCCACAATGGAAATTTCGAGTGGGCCTAGTTATGATCCAGGAAGTGTCATGCTCTTGATGGAAAACTCATTCAAACAATTGGAAACCATGAAAAACGTGTGGATGTCAACAACTGAAGGAGACTGGCCCAAAGCCCACTATTTCTCTCTGTACATCCTATCTGTACTGTTTTGAAGAATTGTGACATGAAGTATCCAGACAGCTAAAGCTGTCTTAAGCTAAACCCAATATGCATGTTTGCAGAATAACATCCGTGTCTGTGCTCACTGCCTACTCCACATGATACAAATATAGCATGTCCATCCTTGGACTTTGCACTGAAAATTATCACCATTTGGAAACTGGTGGTAGCAGAGTAGGAAAAACAGATCCAATATCCTCTACAAGCTTTTCCTTATTTCCCATGCGCAAATGCAAATCAGTAGGGAATCCTGGCATTAACATAATTACTGCCTCTGCGTATTACTGCTTGATTTAGCTTGAAACTCTAATGAATACATAACTATGAAAATCCTCAATGCATGATAAGGACTTGCATGTATTTTGTCAATCCCGCATCTAAGTCAAAGTCTGAATAATTAAACTGCACTAGAATACCTTGCAGGACCAACCTGAGGATGATGAGACTTCACCAGACAACTGTAGGAGCAGCCACACTGAGATCCTACTCTAGTGGACCAGTCAACAGAGTTTATCCAAGGACATTGCTTCCTCTCTAGACTTGCTGAAGTGATTTCAAGGATCTCTCTGTTAGAAATCCTCTACCAGTTGGCGCCCACATAAGTCATTGCTGGTGGGCAATGCCTTATTTGCATAGCCATGTGCTTCTGCAAATAAGGACCCGTCTGTGCACTACACCAATTTCAAATACCAATTTAGTACTACAGTGAAAGTACTGTAAGGAAAGCAATGCCCAATTTAAGCCCATTGCATGGATGTTATAAATCTGGCCATGTTTGTGGGTTTTGTTGGCTCTTCAAAAGGCATGCCTTAATGTCAGGGTTTCATAGGCCATCCATGTAGAGAGTTTCTCACCTCATGTGAGATTCCAGGAGAGACTCCAGTTAGGAGAGGTATTTCACCTACCCAGGTCAGGGGCAGAAATCTTCAGATGGCTAGTAAATTATATGCTCTGGCCTGTGTCCTGCCTTCCCGGGCAGAGAAGGATTACTTTGAGTACATATTCTCTTCTCAGGCTATGCAACTCAGCAGGGTCTTCATAAGCAATGGAAACCAAGGCATTATGGAAGCTTGTGTATGGCCCATCGAACCTTTTTAACATATATTATTATTATTATTGTTTTTTTGTGTAGCGCATAGCTACCCAAGGGCGTCCCAGCGCTTGCGACTAGGCAGAGAACAATTTAATTCTTAAGTGGATTGGTTGAATAGCCAAGTCTTCAGCAGTTTCCGGAATGGAAGATGAAGAGGTTTGCCACAGATAGTGGGGACAGCGTGTTCCAGAATTTTACCACATTGTAGGTAAATGGTTGGCCTCCACTTCTAGACCTTTTTTATTTTCAGTGTGACTGCCAGATGGAGATTGGAAGAGCGAAGGAATTTCCTTGGTTGGTGGGGGGTGATGAGAGGTCTGTTAATGGTGGTCCCAAACCCCAATAGGTCCTATGAGCTGTACATAGGGCCTTAAATGTAACTTTCTCTGTGACCGGTAGCCAATGAAGAGTTCTAAGTGCTTGTTTGGCAGATTTATTTTTTGGTACCCCCATCAGTAGTCTAGCAGCACTATACTGTGCAACCTGGAGTTTCCTCAGGGTAGCTGTGGGCGCTCCCAAATATAAGAAGTTACCATAATCCAGTCGAGATAGAATCAGGGCCTTTATCAAGGTCCTCCTGGCGCTCATTGGGAGAAGGGGCAGAATCTTGCGGAGGAGCCGCGTGGTCCCAAAACATGCACCTGTGACTTTTACAGCTTGGTCATCAAATTTAAGGGAACTATCTAGCCAAATACCCGAGCTTTTTATCTTGGTTTTTGGGGAGGGGCAGGCCCAAGATATGCATCAGTCCACTCTTTCTCACTATAGCACTGAGGATTCCAAAACTGTATCTATTACAGACAAAACTAAAGCATAAATGACAATCATTGGAAAAGATTGTTTTTGACATACATTTGAGTTTTCCTCAGCAGCGCCACTAACTTTGGTTCGCGCTCTAATCTTCCAAGTTCATGAATAAAAGCAGAGGCGCTGCTAGGACACACTGCTGGTGCACCAAAGGCATGCCTAAGGTAAGCCCACCTGCCTCGTCAGCATCCTGGAGGCGGCTAGCGCCGGCCATGCTGCTGGTTTTGCTACAAACTTGGGGCAGCGTATCAACTACGATAGAGCGTCGCTGCTCAGTATCGGTAAGGAGTCCCGCTGCCAAAGCACTTCTGCTGTATGGGCGGAGGGAGGTATTTTAAAGTGTGCACATTGTACTTGGGAGGCAATTGGCAGCGACCTACGGGGGCCCGCCGAGGTGGGTCATGCTAGGATGGACTATGCTAACTTTAATCAGGGTGGGAAGTTCAAGGCGTATTTACTCAAAACGCGCTCCTCGCAAAGTCATGAATTTTATGTTTATGAGTTGCTGCAAGATTCGCGCCCTGATATAATGTTTCTCACTTAAACCTGGCTCACTCAATCCTCCAACCCAACCATCGGCACTGCTATCCCTCCCGGTTACAAGATTCTTAGGAGAGATCACTTATTTGGCAAAGGAAGAGGTGTAGCTATTATTTTTAAACAGGAATACTCCTACAACATTATCCCCATTGGGGAAATAGACGGTGCAGAAGGCCTTGGTTTCCACTGTGCACTATCAGTTCACCAATCCACGGCCGGAGTCCTAATACACAGGCCTTCTGGTCCAGCCGGCAATTTCTTGAAATCCATTAATGAGGCTATCTCCCCCCTAGTTCTCAGGTATAATCTATTCTCGGTATTGGGAGTTCTTAACCCCTTCGATGCTCATGACGGAATGGTTCCGTCATGAGCATTGGTTGAGCTGTGCTCATGACGGAACCATTCTGTCATGACCACACCCATTAACATTGGGGCCCAGCACTGGTGATAAATCTGGGCAGCAGTCAAGGTGTTAACATTCACTTGGATAAACCCAGGGAGCCCAAGGCCATCTCCTTGACTGAATCCCTTGCCATTTTTTACCTGTCACCTCATGTGACCCATTCCACGCACATTAAGGGCCACACCCTCAACCTGATTTTTTTTAACTCTAAGATCGAGGTGGATCTGCCCCTTCCTTTAGGGTGGTCAGATCACTACCCTATCGGTTTCAATATTTAGAGGTCTGCCAGGGGGTCACCAATCCCCAGTCACAAAATGGACAAATATGCAAAGGCCTTTCCATTGAATCACTCCATTGGCTTTGAGTGAAGCACTGGATAAGCGCCCTCCTTTATTATGTGGCGATCCAGTGAGTGATGCTCTCGTTCTTGAGAACAGGGTGCAGCACTGCACTCATGAGCTCGCTCCTATGCCCATCCGCGGCCCAAAGATAGCCAAACTCTCAGCCCCCTGGTTTTACGAGGCACTGAGACTAAGCAAAAGCTCCTGCACGCGTCTGGAAAGAGTATGGCAAAAAAAATGATAATTTGGAGGATAAAATTGGATATAAACAAGCCTTGAAGGCCCATTACATTAAAATCCGGGATGCTAAATAAAGTTACTTTGCTGACAAAATTGAGACATCTGGCAATAAGGGCAAGGACATTTTTTAAATTGTGAAAGCCTTCCCCTCCCCGTTTTCCGTTGCCAAGGCTCTTCCTCCTTCTTTCGAATGGGCAAACCAGCCTGCTTCCTTTTTCAATGATAAGATCAGAGTCATTCGTTGAGGGCCCCCTGCGGACACAACACCTGCCAACAGTCTAGTTTCTATGGCCCTTACTGACGGCCCAAATCTAGTACAGTTTCCCCCAGTCCAACCG
The DNA here is from genome assembly GCF_964263255.1 of Lissotriton vulgaris. Lineage (NCBI taxonomy): Eukaryota > Metazoa > Chordata > Amphibia > Caudata > Salamandridae > Lissotriton > Lissotriton vulgaris. The sequence continues at coordinate 1,464,208,623 of NC_141691.1, forward strand.
GAGATGCCTCTGAAGAACATAAAAAGCCTGAAGTACGGCTCCCCCACGGACCCATGTCCAGCTAATTTGCTAGCCTCGGTGGCCACGTCCATCAACCCGACGGCAAACACAGTCCTTAATTTTACTTTGATGACTGGCCACGTGCCTAGCATGTGGAAAAGCGCTAAAATCCTTTTGCTGCTAAAAAAGTCCTCAGCTGACCCCTTGGTGGCAGCTAAATATAGACCTATCACTCTTTTGCCTTTCTTCTCCAAGACCTTGGAGAAATAGGTTAACTCAGTGATCTCCGATTACGCAGAAAAAAATTATCTTCTCCACCAGAGCCAGTCGGATTTTAGATCAAATTATAGCACGGAAACAGCTCTACTTGAAGTATCAGAGTGGATCATGAAGAAATTTGAAAGGGTGGGAAAACCATGCTTATTTTGTTGTACCTTTCTGCAGCTTTTGATACCGTGCTGCATGATAGACTCCTGAACAGGTTACAAGACTGTGATCTCGGCGGCACGGTTCTGAAGTGGTTCTCCGCCTTCCTGGAGGATAGATGCCAGTAAGTTTGGATCCCCCTTTCGCTACTTCTATCCCCGCCCTGAAAGTGGGAGTCCCTCAGGGTTCGATACTGAGTCCCACTCTTTTTAACCATGTTAAGTTTCTCCTGGCTCCTCTGGCAGAAGCGTGCAGTGCTAAAGTTATCTCCTACACAGATGAGACGCAGCTTCTTTTAACCTGCGACATTGGAGCATACTTCTAAGGTGAAAAGATCAACATATGTCTTTCGAAGGTTGTCTCCTGGCTGAGATTGAGTCAGCTTAAATGTAACCTGGAAAAATCAGAGGTCATGTTTTTCGGATTCCCACCCACGGACAAATGGAAATGATGGTGGCTATCAGATATGCCACCGCCCCTCTCCTATGTTAGCTCAGTCAAAAAACTGGGTATCAAGATAGATGGTGCCTTGTCAATGAAAGTGCAGGTCCAGGCATTTGTTGGCTCATGTTTTGGCCTCTTGCTGATGCTGAGGAAATTCCTTCCTCTCCTGCTTCTTAATCACAGGAAGACCGGTGTCCAAGCTCTGATTGTCTCAAGATTGGACTATGTCAACATCTTATACCTAAGCCTTGCCGAAAATCTGCTGAACCACATGCAGGTGGTTTAGAAAGCGGCCGCACGGGCGGTCCTCCTGCTGAAACCCAAGACTCATATTTCACCTCATCTGAAGGCCTTACATTGGCTTTGAGTGAAAAAGAGAATTTGCTTTAAGGCCTTAGTCATCATCTTCAAGGCTCTGCAGTGAACCGGTGCGCAGTACCTCAGAAGGAGAGTCACACACTATTAGCCTCCTAGAACCTTGAGATCTTCTACACTAAATTTGTCTTCCATTCCTAAGATCTGCTGCATCCATATAGGCGGCCACTCCTTCCCGGTGCAGGATGCACGTGCCTGGAGCCTCTTACCTCTGCCTCTCCTGCAATTGCCAGATATAACCACTATCAGGAAAATGCTTAAAACCTGGCTTTTTCAAAACTAACCCCGGGTCTCTGGCCATGTGGGGCAGCATCGGGTCTGATTGAGTCCTTCAGGGCCAGGACACTCTTTCTGAGTAGCTGTGCGCTTTACAAATGCTCTTCCATTCATGTGAATTGCTGATGGCTCTACTAAGATAATGGAATAAATCCAAATTGCTTTAAATAAATCTACCATCAAGTACCAGGAAGTACACTGAAAGTAAGGTGTATCAGTGACATGACTACTGCCCAAAGCATGCCCGCTGTTTCTACAAGAGTACAAACAGTTTTCAGAAATAACATTTAAAGAAAGTATTGTTTTTAAATGTGAATTATATCTGCAAAATACATTTAAAAGTTTGTGACAAAATAAGCAAATTAGGTGTCATAATTTTATATTGCAGTATGTTATGCTGAGGGAGTCTCTATAGGGAAATGGAACAGCCTAACTTATTGTCCAGTGACGTACAAGATCGCCATGTGGGTAAGGTAGAAAATAGGGGGAACATTGCAGGTATCGCTTACATTGGAATGTTGGTTTTCCAAGATAGTTTTGCATAATGGATAGCATCCATGTACAGTAGAAATATCTCACACAATTTAATATTGTTTTTAGGGAAGAGTACAAGTGACTATCAGATTAGTTTCATATTTGCTCATTATAATTTCAGTTGAGATAAGCCATGCCATGTCAATGTTTAAGCTTTATTTTTCATCACATTCCCACTCCTATACATCTGCTTAAATTTACTAGGCATACCCCTTCCTTAGCAGCCAATGTATACTTAGGTGCATTTTTTAATGAATTAAATGTATCCCTACCTCCTTGCTCAAACTACTTCTCAATAAAATCTCACTTTCGCCCGATTCTTCAATTACAGCCTTCGGCAGAACCTTCAACATTCTCCTACCTTCACTAGTGCTTCAGCGATGGATCAACTCCTGGCCAACATTCTCATGTCAGATTGATAGTCAAGAAAACAAAGCGAACTCTCCCTCGTATATAACACTTAGAACGAGAGACGGACAGCATGTAATTACAAGGATATATATCTATGGAATGGTTTTGGTGATGTCATAAACCATGGACGCAAAGACTGAGTGGTTTATATCCATCGCAGCAACCCTGAGGTGGGAATTTATCTCTGCAATTTCCCGGTGCCTACTTTTATTTTATGTGCAGGGCCCACCTTGACTTCTGCTCCTTGTGTTCCCGACGCCTAACTCTTGCTGCTTGAAAAACTTTTTTTCTGCTGTGTAACTATCATGGGATGGCAAGCATGGGGGACGGATTACAGATTAAGGGTACTACAGTATATCAGGATTAAAGTAACTTCAATGTAAACCACAGGTCCCTATCCAGGCAGTGAAACCTCCGATCTTTTCTAGACCTCTCCTGCAATCTGTGGATGAATAAAAAACATATTTTTAAACTTTACATCTTTATGACTAAGTCCACTGCTCTACTTTATCCAGTTGCCCTTACATTTCTTGATTGAGTCGTCTTCCAATAAAATCTATCTTTCTACAACCAATTTATGTTGCCTGTTTACTAGTGGGCGCTCTGCAATTGTGGTGAGTAATGAAAAGCAGCACTAACAGTCTAAAACCATGTGCACAAAAATAAACATGCCAAATGCCCTGGTTTTAAAAGGTATCTTATTATTTTACTTCTTCACAGCAGTTTACAGATCAAAATTAGATTCACAAAACCACACAGACGTTTCTTTCCTCCGTGCCCAATATAGGCATTTAGAATGCCATAATATTCAATATCCGAAGGCAAAATGCATATAAAAATCTGAAAGCGTAATTTAACATTTCTCCATCTCTGCAGGTTTGGAACTGTACATTCATGGAAAAGAGATTTTGAATGGTCTCCATCCAGACAAATCCAGGCCGCATTGCATACACTGCTCTTGTGATACTTGTTAATGTTTTTGTCTCTCCTAAACTGCACCACGGATCTACTGTGCACAATGCTATATATAATTAATTAATGTACTAACCAGCTGCATTTCCTTTTTTTCATGGCCAGTGTTGCAGAAAGAGTAAACGTTCATATTTTTTTTTAGAAGGAATTGGTGTACAACATAGGAACACTGATTTTGGTACTGAAAAATAGTACTGATACCAACAAAAGGAAATGGGGTAAACTAGTGCACCATAATAAAGTGCTAAATAGCATCTCAGTGCATAATAGGCCAGATCTAAATAACCCCGCACAGGATATTGTATGGGATCCGTCGCAAATTGAGTGTAAATAGGGCGGAAAAGTTAAAACTTGACTACCAGATTTCAGGGGGTAAATAAGAAGGCCATACATGCCTTGAAAATTTCCACTAACACCTCCCTAAGAATTGACAAGTAACTGTTTCTGCTATATCTCGTGGAACTCTGCTGTCAATACCAAATCCGTAAACTAGAAGAGATAACAGATGGAGATATAAAACACATTAACTTTGGGGCAGGGCTGGCCCTATATCAGATTGATCGGGACAGCGTCCCGGGTGAAAGGAAAATGTGGTGTTTGTTGTGGGGGCCGGAGTCATTATGGTGTGACAGCAGGAGGTGTGAGGAAGATGGGAGGAGGGCAGGGGGTTAATGGAGTGCTAACAATTACGCCGAGGTACATTAAGGTCTGATTACAAAGGGGCAGATTTACAAGCCCCTTGAGATCTTTACGACACTGTTGCGTCACTTCTGTGACACAGCGCATCGTAAACAATGCGCCACTACGCGACAGATTTACAACGAGACGCATCTAGTGAGATGCGTCACGTTTTAAAGCCCTGCGCCACATTATACCTGCGTCAGGTATAATGTATGCAGGGTGGGCGTTCCGTCGCAAGGAGGCCCCATAAAAGTGACACAGTGAAATCTACAAGATTTCACTGAGTCACTTTTGCATCCCTTGTAGCAGGCGTAAGGGGGGCTGCAGCATGTTAGGTGTAGGCCGCCCCTGAGCATTGCTGGAGTTGCGTCGCGCTTGCAACTCAACTACAGCAATGCACTGCCCTTACGACACAAGAAGCTGCACGCATCTGACTATCCTTGCACCACAGTGTGCCACATTGTAAATGTGACGCATCCGTGGTGGCGCAAGGGTAGTTTTACGTGTCGCATCTTTACTAGGGCATCACTGCTAATATGCAGAGATGCGCCAGTCCTCGTAGATCTGCCCCAAAGTCTTTAATAGGACCCGTTTGAGGCAAGTGGGATGGACAAGCTGCTGTTTGTATGACATTAAGTCAAGCACCTCCCGCTGTGCCCCTTGTAATATTGGCGCACTTGGCTTGGGCCCAGCTGTCCATGCCCATGGCCGGCCCTGATTAGGGACAACCCCTTGCAACTTATCTCTAATCTCTGGAATTAAGGTCCTCAATGTATCTCACTGGTCTTGTTTCTGGTTTCATCAAGGAGTTTACATTGAAAGATGACACTCAGGGGCATATTTACAGGCATTGTGGCAGGGCAGCCCAGCAAGTTGTATTGCTGCACTGCCCTGCATCACAGGGAAACGGCAGGAATGCACCGTATTTATCCAATATGGCGGATTCCTGTCCTTTCCACTTGAGCTGGTGCTATTTCTGCAGCCTACCTCTAATGTAGGCACCCTTGCACCTTGGTGAGAGGGTGCCTGTGTTGTAGGCAGGATTGTTTTTGAGCACGAAGGGGTATCTTCCTGCGCAAAAACAATGCTAGAAAGAGGAGAAAACTAGGAGAAATAAGCATATTTCTCCTCGTTACGCCTCACCTGGGGCAGCCTAACTTTTTGGTGCATTCCCATGTTTACCAGGTTTGGTAATTCTGGTAATGCACCAAAAAACACAAAATTTACATGGGAACACCCACCACAACACCCATGAAACGCCACCCTTATGCAGAATAATGCAACGCAGCCATTTGCACTGTGTTACATTACTTCATATTTTTTAAGCCATGCAAAGAAACGCTAAGTGGCTTTCCAAAGCTTAATAAATATGACTTAGAGATTTGCATTTGTACACATAATGCAATGCCCTCTTTTTTTTAAATAAACATCAAAGGAGTGCACCGAAGCCCGAGCAAACAGATGGCAAACGCTGAATCCTAACAAATGCACTGAGCGATAATGCACTGGGTTTGGGGCATATTTATGAGGGCTTTGTGTCATGCTTGCACCACGCAATGTGATACAAGCACAATGCAAACCTTTAAGTCATATGTATGGCACTGTGCGTGACTTTGAATGGCTTTAAAAATATGGCGTAATGCAACACAGCGCAAATCACTGTGTTGCATTACTCTGCGCAAGGAAGGCGTTCTATGGGCGCTCCAGTGGCGGCTGTATTGAGGAAGCAAAAACATCAAATATTTCCTTACCTTGACGACTGGTTAGTCAAGGCACCATCAAAGGTACAGGCCAGAGCGTCAACACAGGCCTGCATAGACTTATTCGCCGATCTAGGATTGACTCTTCATGTGTTAAAGTCAAACCTCCACCCAACAAAAGTAATCACATTTTTGGGGGCAATATTGGACACGGAATGCAACAAAGCGTGTTAATGCAAATCACTGTTTTGCATTACTCTGCGCAAGGAAGGCGTTCTATGGGCGCTGCGGTGGGTGTTCCCACACAAATCCCATGGTTTTTGATGCATTCCCAATTTAGCAAACCTGGTAAACATGGCAATATGCCAAGATGCTGTGCCTCCCCAGGTGAGGCGTAACGAGGAGATTTTTTTTAATTTATCCTCGTTTTTTCCTCTTTCCTCTGCAGCACACATAGAAAGAGGAAAATACCTCTATTGATTGTTTATGTGCAGGAAGGAGGTGCCCCTTCCGGCACAAAAGCAATCCTGCCTACAACACAGGCACCCTTACACCATGGGGCAAAGGTGGCTGTGTTGGCGCTAGGCTGCAAAAACGGCGCTAGGCTGCAAAAACGGCACCTGCGCAAGAGGAAAGGGCAGAAATGCACCGTATTGGATAAATACAGCGTAATGGACCGTATTCGATAAATATGGTGCATTCCTGCCCTTTCCCTGTAAAGCTGGTCAGCGAAGCAAGTTAACTTCCTGCGCTGCCCTGTACCACAATACCTGTAAATACGCCCCTTGGTGCGAACATTTAAGACTTAACAAATAAATAGTGAAGATTGGTGACTACAAAGCCAGTATTAATAGAAAGGGGAGGTAACCGGATTTCTAACGTTTCATATATTATGCCTCTGCTTATTTGTCTTAATTAGCACATGCCATTAGCATGCGACTAAAAAAGATATTGGGCAACATTGATGAAATACTCATAAAAACATAATTTAGCACTTCCAAAGACTGGAACGATGGCGAACCCTTCTCCGCGCTTATTTTTCAATTAATGTGTTTCCCCTTTCGTCTGTCTACTTGATGCTGATTTACTGCAGCATTAATAATAATAGCGCTGCGGGAGACGCCGATGACAAATGCCGAGCCTTCCTGTTTACCTCTCTCTGAGGCGTCTGCAAGCATAGATCAGCGGCGGTGCACTTTAAAGCAGCACTCCAAGTTCTGGACAACTTGCTTGTTTTTCTTTAATCATGCTAATGGTGTCTGCACCGAAGACTTATGCAACGCAATAGAAAATATGAAGAAAAATGTGCCGCCCTAATGCTTGCGCAGCACTATGTGACTGCTGAAAGTGCAGTCACGGTTTATTAGGATACGCAGCAGAAAGCCTGCAGAAGAGGAGCTAACGGGACTGCAGGGGCACACAAGGAAAGAGGCCCGAAACTCTCATGGAAACCACTGTCACGTGCTGTTTTGGCCCATCGTCATTAGCAGCGGACGTAGGGTAATGAGTGCGTCAACATCAGGCTACGCAGGAAATGGAATGCTAAAAGTTGTAAATGATTAGCATAGCGCTTTCTTTATGGAGGGTTTGTAATTCCAATCCAATCCAATCCAAAAAATCTTTATTTCGGCCATTAAGACCATAAAAGATGCGTAAAAAGACATACAACATTTAAATCTACATTTGATACATGTTATACAAGTGAATACAGTATTGGGAATAGGGGTTAAACGAGATAGAAATGGGTAAGAGAGATGCATCACAATTATAATAAGTGCATTAAAATGACATAATATAAAAAACTTTGCCATAAGGGCTAAAATATAGTTTAAGACAGCGGCCGGAACTCTCGTTCTATGTTGGTAAAACCTTAATCAACTTGGACCTAATACGCCACATGGCGAACAGATATTTGGCAACAGCAAAAACAATGTGAGGGGAGGAATCAGATTTCAGTATTCTGTAAGAAGTTGAACAGTTTCTTATTGCCATGTTTCTGCATAAAGGCACCAACCAATACTTCCTTGGAGACCTATAGGTGGAACAGAAAAACAGGACATGGATTTCCTCCTCATCACAGGAATTGCAGCCAGGGCATAGTTTGTCCCCTCCATTGGTCCATTTACTCGTGAAGGATTTAAGGGGGAGGGTTCCAAACCGCCACTGTAAAAATAGCTTCCTAGCTGCAACCGGATAAATAAAATCCAAAAAAGATTCAAATTTATAGGTGTTTTTGGATTGGGTAAAACAGTGGGTTAAAATACCGATGCTGGGTGCAGTTAGTTGGGTCACGAGATTTTGTTGCTTGCAGGCTTTCACTAAACTTTTCCGGGGGACCTTGATACAACCAGTTTCGGGGGCCAACCACAGTTCGTTTAAGCCTAGCCGGAACAGTTCTTTTTTCACAAAAGTCAGCCACGGGATCTTGTCATTGACGTTTAGATTCATAACATGCACAAGATCACTCCTGTAGTGGTTGAGCTCCTTAGTTGACCAAAGTCTATGCCAGAATCTTATGGGGTTGAGTTCGGCCTCCTCCCTGATAGATGATAAGCCCAAGTCGAGACGTAGGGGAAGCAAGGGAGTTGCAACAGGGAGGGCCAAGAGGCGCCTCATAAAATTGTTCTCGACACGTACCAACTCGTTTGCAGCATGGTGTCCCCAGAGTTCGCTGCCATATAATGCAGCAGGTTTTGCTTGAGTTTTATACATCTCAACTGCAGGGGCTATAGGTTTATAAGTTGAAGTGTTGTTAATCTTCAGAATAGCCCCGGACAGTTGAGATAACCTGATTCGCGAACTTGCAATCTGTGGGCTCCAGGATAAGTTCTCTTGGAGGGTTACGCCCAGGTATTGGAATGTTTTTACCCTCTCTAGAACCGTGGAGTTTAGGGAAGGGTTGGGTCTAGTTGTGGAGGAGGGGTTAAAGATCATATACTTAGTCTTCCCGGCGTTGATCTCGAGGCCATACTGCCTACAGAAGAGATCAAAGCCATCCAAGGTTCTCTGAATACCCATAGGCGATTTGGAAAGCAGGAGGGTTTGTAATTGTATTTATATAGCGCTTACTACTCCTGACGAGGCGTTGAGGCTCTTTTTGGCGAGTAGCACGCTACTCGGGAACCCAAAGGATTAGTGGTGGATTACTATGGGGAAATATACGTTGTTTGAGCGGTGGAGATGTGAGTCTGTTAGTTTGAATAGAATAAAGGAGGGATAGAGGAGGGAAGAGTGTAGATAGTGTTATTTGGGAGGTCATATAGGTACGACACGGTTTCAGATGAGTCAAAGGAGGGATAGACGAGGGAAGAGTCCAGATAGTGTTATTTGGGAGGTCATGTTAGTATGATATGGTTTGGGATGAGTCAAAGGAAGGATAGTGGAGGGAAGAGTCTAGAAAGCGTTATCTGCGACATCAAAGTAGTAAAATGAGGTTTGCGATGAGTCGAAGGAGGGATGCAGGAGGGAAGAGTCGAGCAAGTGTTATTTTGGAGATCATAGTATTAAAATGAGGTTTGGGATGGGTCAAGGAGGGATCAATCAATCAATAAACATTTGTTAAGTGTGCAGCTACCTCGGTCAGAAGTGTCCCAGCACTACGCAGACTACAGCGCGAGAACAGACAACAAAAACAGAACTACCTCTGCCTAAAGAGCCAGGTTTTTAAAAGCTTTGTAAACTAATGTTCCGTTTGTATCTGGCGCAAATGAATCGGGAGAGTTCCACAATCTTGCGGTCTCTAGGGATAGAGGAGGGAAGAGTGTAGAAAGGGTTATATGGGAGATCATAGTAGTAGAATGAGGTTTAGGATGAGTCAGAGAGTGGAGGTAGAGGATATACTGAGAGAGACATAGGATGAGACATAAAGTAGTGCATTGGAGGGAGTTGAAGGCATTTTTCTCTTTTTCATTCTACAGTAGGAGTAAAATAATAAATATATAGATAGATAACTACATAGAAAGGGTATATATGTAATGTAAATAAAATTTATATAGCGCAGGTCATGCCTGAGGGCGTCTTGGCGCTATAGAAATCTATTTAGAAATGTATAAAGGAAAATAATAAAGAGCTATAAAACTGCATTGCACAAAGTTCCGTATATGCACATATGCATAGTTCAGGCTTGCAGGTGTTGCTAGACGTAAAAGCAAATTTATTTGTGTATTTTTATAAATTTATTATTTTTATATTTCTTTTATTTTTATGTTGTTCTCAATAGTGAAGTAATTTATAGATACAACTGTTATGATCATATTATAAATAGAAAAAAACCAAAAGGGCAACTGATCAAATAAATTATATAAATACTATGCAGTGACTTATGTACAGGTTAAGCATAAATAATGTATAAATGTATATTATATATATATATATATATATATATATATATATATATATATATATAGCCATAAGTAATAAATACATTTGCTAAGCAGACCTAAACAATATCTATATATTTAAAAAAAAGAAGTAGTACATTATTTTTTACAAACAATGCACATATCTAAATACATACATATAATCAAATGATACATATTTACATGCACAAGCATATGCTGTACATTTGTGTTTGAGTGCGGTGGTAATGTAGGAGCCAACCCTTGAGTAGTCTTCTGAAGATAAGATGGTGGTATATATTTCTCTGGTCAGGCAGCCAATCTATGGAATTCATTACCCCAAACTTAAGAGCAAAGGATAACTGTGTGCTCAAAATGTTCCAATCTGGAAGGAAAAGTTTCAACTCCTCTCTAAATGTCACCTAAAAAAAACTAGCGCCTCGCCACTGCGTTGCTTAACTCATTCTGTGATTTTGTTGAGGAAAGTTGTTCAGAGGCGGTGAATTGAAATCTTGACTGCTGACTCCAGTAAAGATTATGGCAGGACCATGTGAATGCAGCAATGCCTTGAGTGGTCAGTCAGGTTACCAGGGATCTAACATGGCCACGGTGGTCACTGTCTCAAGTAATGGAAATGAAATAGACACAACGATGACCAAAGTAGCACTGAAAGAATGAACAGGATTGGGTATTGCTGTAATGCAAAATGAATCAATTCAGGCGCTACCTGGCTTGACAGTAGGTGACAATTCCAAGGATATTTTCAAAAAGGTCAGTTACTTTGAAGTTTTCCTTCAGAAAGTGAGGTGGCTTCCCGTGCGGGTGATGAGAGAATGCTTTTTTCATAGTCAATGTACGTGGGCTGCAAGTGTCTGCATCCTTTTGAAGAAGCGGAGAGTAGAAGGGATTGTTAGTAGGTTTGTGGTGCATATAAACAGGTGCACTTAAGAGTGTAGTATTGTATACTGTTCCAGAGATGTTTTCAGTGTGTCACATGGAAGGATTTGTGGTGAGACAAAGGGCTGAAATGACACAGGAGAATATGGGAAGCTAGTGAGGTGACTTCATGGTGGAGAAGATGGTTCCTGAGACTTTTACTTACTAGCAGTATGTTTGCGGTGCTCTGCACTACCTGCAGATGGGAGATTGGTGTTTTAGCAGACGGATGAACAGAGTTGTCACTTCTCTTTTCTAGTCGTTTCCTACAAACATAAGCAATATAATTATATCCAATTGCCATATAAATCGCTGTACTCTGGTACTGCAAATGTTGGAAGATGTAGGTGTCCCCTTAGTAGATTCCATGCACTGTCAAATTGTGAGGGCCTTGAACAGGCAGTTTAATTTGAGATTCTGTTTGAAATTACACTTTTCTTTCAGCTAAGAGAACAGTGGTAATAGATTATTAATTTCTCTCTCTTTATTTACTGATTGCACTTATTGGAAATCTGTCCGAAGGAGGAACATTATTATCTCCCAAATGAAATATCTTTCTCTATGGATATTTCAAGGGCCACCCATTAAACACTAATTGGTTCTGTAGATAGTCTTTATCTGAAGAGGGTAAGGAGGAACGGACTAACTACCAGGGCTCTCTCTGACTAGATGGAGAGGGGTGGTAAAAAGTTCTAAACAACTTCTGATCTCGCACATCAGTTTGGTATGGCTGTGATTGAGGCATGGGCTAATGTAACCATACCATATCATACGATTTTGTGGGAACCTCTTTGATGGGAGGGACGCCTATTAGGAAGGTGCCCAGCAGTTCTCAGACTTGGTCTAATGGAGTACTGAAGAAGGAACATACTCTGCTTAGGAAATAATTTAGAGTCTTGGAAGGTATAAAATGACCATTTTAATTTTCTTTGTGAATAAAGTTCTTGAAAAGGGCATTTAAAGTCTAATAAGGAAGGCCAAAATGGCATATAGTGATTCACAGCCATTCATAATAGATGGAAATTAATGAGCATTAATATTTAAGGGACAACAGTCATTTTTATACCTGTATTAACTTCCTGGGTAATATGAAAGAAGAGGACTTATTAAACAAAGCCATTCTAATGGCTGTTTTACACAACTCAATGATCTATAGCTCCATTAACTCAGGAAGATTTCATATCAAACAAGGAGTGAGACACCATTATGCTTTGTTCAGGCACAATTGTTCCTTTTGTGATCAATCTACCCAAAGGCGTGTGGGCTATTCACAAAGGTAACATACACTTGTGAGTAATTTACAAGTGTAGCTTGCTCTTACACTTTTCAGTAACAGTACTACTTTTGGCTATTCAACAATCCGAGTGTAAAGTTGCACAAGGTTTAGACTTACACATCTCCACTGCCTGAAAAAGAGAGTGGAGTCAAATTACAAGTGTAAATTACTACTGCTAAAAAGAAACAGTAGTACGTCCAGTACCACACATGGCCAAGTACAGGTACTGCAACACCCTCTCATAGAAAATTATGGAGGTAAAGTCTTAAAATAAAAGTCTAAAAAGAAAGTATACTAAATTAAATTATTTAAACTATTTAAAAATATAAAGAAATATAAATTAATGCATAAACAAACTTTTTCACTTTTTCCTATACTTTAGCATAGGGAAACTTCACAATTGGGGCCAAGTATACAGAAAATGAAAGAATGTTATTAACTTTATAATAGTTTAGTACTACATTTAAATTAAAGGGGTAAAATAATATATACACTATTTTACAATAATATTTGCCATAATTCTTTAATTAATGTATTTTAAAGTTTAAAAAACATTCTAAATGTTCCCTATACCTTACCACATAGAGATCTCTATACATCTGTGTAGTCTTCCAATGGTAAAATATAGGGAAATGTAAAAAAAGATTTTTCAGGTAAAATAAAATTATTAATATATTTCTATTAAATAATGTAAATTAATTTCATATATTTATCTTAAATGTAGAACAATATTGAAAAACTACATAGCACTATTAACTTGATTTGAATTAAAACTTTAAATGATTTAAATATATTAAATTACATTTAAAAAAAAATTATACATATACATTGAAAAATAAACCCCCACCTAAAGTAAAATAAAATGTTTTGTATCATAACTGATGTATAGGATCAATTAAAAGTAGTTTAACTATATGTTAATAACAATTCTTGTTACATTAATTTATAAATTCCAAAAAGTCTTTTATAATGAAATGATAAATACTTTATTTTATATGTTTTTCACATTTAGTAATAGGTATTTGCATTTTCAAATATTTTAAATAATTTAATTTATTATTATTTTTAATGGACTTTTATTTTCAGCCCTTACCACCATTATTTTCTATGGGAGTATGTTGTAGTATCAGTGATGGTCATGTGTGGTGCTGGACGTATCGCTGAGCTGAAGTAATGTGCTTCTGTTTTGGGTCCTTTTATGAATGTAATACCTTTAGAAGTGTAGTTTGTGAATAGCAATGGGCTTACTCATGTGGTTGGGTGCATGTCTCTCCCAAACCCCTCCAGAGTTCCCCGAAACCCCTCCTAACTCCTCAATAAAAACTATCCGATTGAGTAGTATTTCCTTTTTTCCAGCCACTCCCCGTTTCCTCCCATATTTACTTCAATGTAGTAAACGTACACGTGTGAACATCTCACCAAGGAAAAGATAAGAAATGTGGAGGCGGAAATTTACACTTTTAGATTTGTGAGTAGCATTGTGCAGTACACTGGTAGTACTACTAAATGTACTACAAAATGCAGGTTTTGAATTGGTCCATGGGTGTCACAATGAACAGGTGCTGGTTTACAGGAGCGCTTGGCCCCAATACACACCTCATATCCTTGTTCAAAGAGGATATTAATATTGGGTGATCCTGGCATTTTCCACTCTTCTTCAAAAGCTCTTAGTTCTAAAATGTCCTGTTCTCTTGAGAGCGTTTGATTCTGCATCCACTCTTCCAAAAGTATACAAGGCAGTTTTAAACCTCTCAAAATCGTCGGCACCGGCGCAGGTTCGTCTAGAATTTGGCCTTCTAAATCAGAAGTTTCGCAGTATGGGAACCTTTGTGAAGCTCTGCCATAAAATACGCATGTCGGAAGACAATTCATTTGACAACCTGTGCTGGAAAGAAATCAACACCCAGCAGAAACAGCAGGTTCCAAACAGTTGGGGAGGCTATCTGTCTCAATCCCTGACCTGTATAGGAATTGAAGAAACTTGGGACATGAGGCCAGATAGACACACTTTTGACAAAATTGCAAACAACGCTGTCAAATGGGAATCCTACCTGGAAGACAAAATAAATACCGCAAAAAGACGACACGGGTGGACCGTGATAAATTCATATTCCGGGATAAAACGACAGACCTACCTAGAAAGCCACTTTAATAGTTCCCTAAAACAAAGATACATAAAACATCGACTAGGACTACAGTTCTCAAAGGATTTGGTACCATCCTGGAAAAGTTGTCACACCGACCCCCATTGTCTTTATGTGGATACCAAAATGAAACATTAACGCACTTACTATGTGTGTGCCCGGCGCTTAAGGACTTGAGGAGAAGGCTTTTAAAGAACATTTTTAACAAATTGAACATTCGGGCTTGTAGGCAAGCCGTAATTCGATGGCTAGATGGATCATGTCCTATGTTGGCCTGCAGGGGGGTCAAATATATGATGAAAGCCCAATCTCTCTTGTAGCAAGCTAAACTTGGAATCACACCACCAAACTGAAATATATGACATTTACTTTGTCATTTGACAAACAGTTCTATTTGCCAATATTTTAACATGTGTTTTATGTCCTATGATGATCTAAATGCATTTTGTAATAATTTTTAATAATTTTATACAATAAAAATTGACTTGACTTGACACTCTTCCAAAAAGGTAACCACTCACATTTGGCCAATTGCTGCTTAATCACTCTTTTGGACGAGGATGCAAAAGTATGTGCGACATTGTCATTAACATAATTTTATGTTTGGGCTCATGACAACCACCTACTCCCTATTTTTTAGATTGGCTGTCAACTAACATGCAACACAATTGCTAATGTGTTTTTATTATCTACTTTGATGTATCGGTCTGTTCACATGGACAATACTGTATACAAGTTTTGTGGATTGTAGCACTGGCTTTGATGAGTGAACAGGAATCAATTATAGAAAACAGTGCTTCGCTGTGGTATCTTGTCTATGCTGTCACTGTTTAGTTGCTATAATAATGGGAAAGAAAAAAAAATACCTAGGCAAAAATAAAGTTTGGTACTTGTTCCTCAGTGTCTGAGCCACCTTACATGTCCCTGCAAGCCAGGAAGTAAAGGAAATTGCAGAGTTACACCACTTTAAGTGACCTTCACGGGCTACCGCTCAGTGCCAGCCTTTACTACAAAATAACCTGAATCACAGACAAGGCAATTCACCTCAGAGTGCCCTCTGATTCAAGAAGCAAACTCCAATCCATGGGAGGACAGAAAAATACCAGAGGCAAAAAACAACCAAGTTTTCTCCTCTCAGGTTCGAGTAACTTGGCACAGGGAGACTAATGTAGCTATGTTTTTTTTCCATTATATGTCTGTGGGCATAGGAACTTGCGCATCAGGGTCAGCATTCTTGAGTAACTCAGATGCAATTAAAACTTCAAAGCCTTCCAAAGACCCTAACAACTCACCTATTACAACTAAACTTGAAACCCGAATTAATTAATGGACCCATGCGTTGATACTGTTAAAGCTGTAACTTGTTCTTGTCTCCTAAGAGCTTTTAGTTTTTTTCTCCTTTACAGATATAGAGTGATCCTTTCTGTGTTGCTAGATATTTCTCTGTTGCTCATGCAGTGAGGTTCATGTACAGCCTACCTGAAGGGTCCTTCTGACAGGCAGGCACCACACAGAAGCTTTCCTGCTGGGAAAGTGTATTTGAAGAACACGGTCAGTGGCAGGCCTTTGTGATTAACTTGTTGTAATTGCCATTAAATTAAACACAATGGTCTGCCTATGACAGTTCTGAAAAGCATAATACTTCTACATTCCTTTCATTCCTCAGTGCCCACAATGAGGATTTCTTGCTTTTCAGGAAATTTCACATGAGTTCCTCCTTTTGTCCAGTCCAGGGTAGGAAAATGCAGAAACAGCAGACCTGTCTGCAGTTTTCCATCCATTTACTGCATATTGAAAAAGGCAATCTCGACCACCCCTACAGGCAATCATGAGAACCTAGAGGTTTTCACTGACTTATCCCTTCAGGTGCATTAATTGTAGATTGTACAGCCTGATAGCAGTGCAAATTCTACAAACGTTGAGAGTGAAATGTTTGCCTTTATTTTCCTACAGGTAGGAATTTGTTCCCGAGAGATTTGGTCCCATACTTCATCTCATCCAAAACTTCATTTTACCAAAGTCCATTCTCCAGCCTAGGCCAGACTTTATTTTGCCTAGTATAAAGGCTCTACATGTTTTGTTTGAGGTCCTTCAGGATTTGGGCAAAGAGGAAACTTGGAAAGCAAATGTAACTGTAGGATCTTTGAAAAAATTGATCAATAGGTAGACTAAAGTCACCGCATAAAGTTTGGATTTGAAAGCCATTTCTGCATTGCTATGATCTACCCATGGTGTGAACGTTAATGTAGTTAAGCCAAATCAAGCCTACCCATGTAAATATCTCCAACAGTGTATACAATATAAGATTGTTACTTTTTGATTCATCCAAATTCCTGTCTCAGAATTTAAACATAAGTGCATTTTTTTCAAAAAAAGAAGGCTCTCGCAAACTATTCCAATATAAGAACAAATCGAGTTTGCACATGTTGTGTGCTTGTAAAGAACTTTTATCAGACAGAAAATATTGATTTTGTCATATATTTTGAAGTATAAGCTAGCCACTTGTAAAGAAGCTGTGAAATGCTGCTTCACTAGTGATAACCCCATATATAATGTAAATAGTTAGATTCCTGTATGTGGCAATTAAAGAGAATTTTGGGTGCTACAATATAGAATGATTTATGGTTACACCTTTGTATTATTTTATTTCAATGCTAGTGTCACTCATTTTAACTGGTTACACGTTTTTTGTTAAATGTTCTTTGTATTTAGATTGTGTTTCTGTAATTGTTTTGTTTTTTGTACTTATTTTTTCTATTTTTTGTGATGTGTGTTTTATTCTATTGCTCTGCTGTATTTACCTAATAAGGATTTCTGTCTATCTATCTATCTATCTATCTATCTATCTATCTATCTATCTATCTATCTATCTATCTATCTATCTATCTATCTATCTATCTATCTATCTATCTATCTATCTATCTATCTATCTATCTATCTATCTATCTATCTATCTGTCTGTCTGTCTGTCTGTCTGTCTGTCTGTCTGTCTGTCTGTCTGTCTGTCTGTCTATCTATCTATCTATCTATCTATCTATCTATTTATCTATCTATCTAGCTATCCCAGAATTTTAGTGAAAGAAAGATCTGCTTTTCATGCACATTTAACAATCACAAATAAAACTGGGCCTTTTTAGCCCAGCAGTGTCATACAGTGTATTTGGAAAACAATATTTTCCCTTTGGAATATTATACATCCAAACCAATACATGTTATCGACAGCAGTGTTCTAACATAATAAAGCACCTCTTGTACTACCTGTATGGTATCTAACTCTCAGAATCAAAAACATCCACCGCCTACAGACACACAGCTCCGGACCCTGGATGGCCAGAAATCCCTTTCAATCCATCTACATACTAACTCAGTCAACTCTCAAAATGTATTCTTATTTCTTCAGAAACTCCAGCCCTCCCCACACCAGTCCACACACTTGTTGATACATTCCTAGCCCTTTAATGTACATACAAGAATTGGCAAGAATATTCAGTCTGGCATTGGCTGCCATACTTTTGGCTTTGTCAATTCGTGTTTTGTTTTGCAGTTGTTTTCATAAAATATTGTTGTGGGAGCTGCTGGGCCCATTCCAATATTAAAGACTAAGGGGGTCATTAGGATCGCGGACGGACCCCAGAGTAGGAGGGAAAGTCCGCATGGGCTGTGGCGTTCCCTCCTTGCAGATTAGAATGTGACCGCCAGGGTGGCGGTCACATCGTCTATCTTTAACATTGAGTCGGGTACAGCTTCAAGCTGCACCCGCCGCAATTTAAAAAATGCATGCACCGCATTTACGTGCACAAAGCAGCAGGCACCACGCGGTGCCTGCTGCTTTGTTCACGCAAATGCAGGGGGGTACCATAGGTACCCCCCATGTGCACCCCCCAACCCCCCTTCACCCAGGGGGCCCGTAACGAACCCCCGAAGTGAAGGTCCGTATGCTTTTCCACTGCGGAAAAGCCGCCGCGGAAAAGCATACATTTTACACCATCCTAATATGGCTGGCGGTGTCTGATAAGACACCGCCAGTCATGTTAAAGCTTTTCCGCCGCGGTCGGAAGGCGACCGCGGCGGAAAGGCTGCGGACGGATTTCAAGACCCACCGCCATCCTAATATGGAGCTGGGTCTTTCAAGGCTCTGCAGCGGTTTTCCCGCATCCTCCGGGCCGGCGGTGGCTTCCGCCGGCCCGCAGGATACGGGAAAACCGCTATCATAATCAGCCCCTAACTCTGGGAAAAAAGCAACAATATTTTTGTTCATAAGAAGTACACATTGCCATACTAGTACCTGGCACTTAAGGGAACTACTTTGTATGTGGATGTGCTCTTCTGAATTAGGAGAATGCTGTCACTCACAGTGATGTTAGCCAATGGCTGAAATTGGCGTATTCATGCTTCTTTGCTGTGTGTTGTAGTGGGAAGAATAAAAATATGAATGACCCAACAGCAGATCAATGAATGAAGAGGAATGGCTGATAATCCCTAAATATGTATGTATGCAGTAGATATATAATTTTAGTAACATCAAAAGGTATTGGGTAATTCCAGACATTAAAAAATCTTGATCTTGTGTTTACCTGTTTCCCACTTCACTTAACCCCTTCCCTATACTAAATCAAACGGAACTCTGCATCCCGCCTCGCCTATTAATTCTTATTCTGTAACTTTCAGAATGGTCACCCCCACCTAGATCCACACTAAAGAAATCCTAAAATGAAATAGTATTTTTAATACTGGCTTCAAAAATCTTCAAATAGCTCTCAATGATAATTTGGGAGCAAATAATTTGCTTAAGATAGACATCATTTTCGTCAAGCATGTAAATTGGATTCACATTTTAGATCCGCTGGCCCCAAATGTAAATGCCTAATGACAAGTCACAGCCTCTTCTCTTACCTTAAAATTGTTAATGGTGCATCTAGTATGAACTGCGGACAGGAAGGGTTAAATAAACACACTGTACATATCATGAAAAAACTGTCTAAGTGACTTCTAAACCTTAAGTGTGGGGTTTGCAGGGAATTAGGCAAAAAAACAGAAAGTAACAAGACAGCAGTGTGGTGCATAAATGCCTCATTTATACTGTATATAACAGGGATTATACCCTCCTACCACAGTATCACTTGCCGTAACTTTGCCATTATTCGATTGTTAAACAAGCTCATTTCAGCAAGGTTTTGAGCTGGATGGACTGAGGTCAAAGTGAAGACATTTCACCCACTGCAAATGCAAAGCCCTACTACTTATTGATGCCAATTAGTGTCAACGAAGGTGGTCAGTGTGGTAATTATTCCATAGTGGCCTCATTATGACTGGCCTAACCGCCTCCACCCCACCATTTGTATGGCATGCAAGAAGCACTATTATGTCTTCTGAGAGCAGAAGTCTTTGCTGTGGTTTACAAGCTTACCTATGTGCTAAATGCCGACAGCAGTCACAACGGACTGATCAGTATGGCTCTTTGAAGCCCTTGGACCAGTTGATTCACGCAATGGCACCTTTAGGATTTGTGGGGTGCAAGGCAATATGCATTTTAGGGTCCCCAGTTTGGAACAGCTTCAAATATATTTCCTCTTTGAGCTCATTCACTATATTGTGATTCCTAATGGTATTGAATTATATGTCCAACCTTCAGAAGTGGGAATTCCTAAAAACTGCTGAAATCACAGGTTGCCTAGTGCCTGCCTTCCAAATAGCATGAAAAGGAAGCTTGAACAAGTCATGATAAAGCCATTTCTTTTTGAGTTTGGATCTAGAATTATTTTACTTGCAACAGCAACATTTTATGTGGAATTCGGTGTCCAACCAGCTTGTTAATCCCATTTAGGAAACACATGCTAAGGGTAGGTTACTAGATGTTAGTGGACTATTGCATAACATTTTAATAAGACATATTCAAATTGCATGTGAAATTGTAGTTTTAGTTGCTGAATATTTGTAATCACAAATATGACTCCCTTCACTACTGACGCTCTTTCTGCCACAGTGAAAGGCAAAGCGTTGATCTGAAAATGTTCACCATTCCCTTGGTTAAGACTTAGTAACTTTCGCCCAATTTTTCTTTTCCTGCCTTATCACTTTTCTTTTATTCATATGCGTGCACTTCTCTAGCTAAGACCCTAATGAGTAGGAGAAATGGGATGGGTCAAAACAGGTAAGGGGGCGTGGCCTACAGCCGATCAAGATGGCCGCTACTTAGAGGTGCTCCAAGGGAGACGTACATTCCCAGAGTAATCCAACATAATATCCGTACATTTATCCTACCTCGAAGACACCCACTGTGAGCAGAATGCGAGGGGCATCGATAGCACCAATTTCTGGCCTGAAGGAAATCCGAGTGCGTTGCAGGGTGTGTGACAGAGGATACGACCTGGAAGTGCAGCTGTAGCCGGGGACTATCGTGAATTCAAGGCCGCCGGAAGTGAGTGTGCTCCGGCGGGCAGCGGAAAGTGAGGTGGGCGCTTTGGCAGACTGCAGGCGCCGGGAGCAAAACGCGTCTGTTCCTGGCGTACGCACCTGGTAATTCACTCTTCCTCCCCCGGGCATGTAAAATATGCGGACTTCGCAGGGCACTCGCGGGGCTGGTGTGGGCCCCAAGTCACAGTGTGGTGCACCTAGGCAGAACATAGAGGAGGGGGCGGCCTGTTCATGAGACCGCCGCCGAAGGCGGCGGTATGAAGTTGCTCGATGTGAGACACGCGCACCCCGACTTTGAGCCGGTAATTGCAGCTTGGAGTGCACTGGTGCAGAGAGTAGCCTACACGGCCCGGGGGAGGCTTGGATGTCAATTCTCATCCAAGCCCGTGTGGAATGACCTGAACACCAGGAACCAGCAGCGCTTTATAACCGGAACCTAGCAACGGCGACAGACTACAGCGTCAACACTGAATTCAGTGGCATGGGGCACAGAGCAGGCTGGAGAGTGCATAACTTGAAGGAGCTAGCAGTTTCAAATGTTGTCACAGGGCCCGATCGACTGCATTTGTGGCCCTTGCAGCAATATTATTTCAAAACACGACGTAGCCCAGGGCTGTGGCTGAACACAGGCTCAATAGCTGACGACCCCAAGAGGCTGAGAGAGGGCGCGTGTCACTGGTGCTACGGTACACCATTATTGACTGCGCATCAACGGTCCAAGGCCCCATTTACTTCAATTCCGCGGCGCGGAGGGAAAACCGACAGGCCGCGCATGGAGTGTGATCCCGTGGCAGGCAGCGGCGATTACCGGCTGGCACAGCACTCATCGGGCAAAGATGGGGGGCAGGGGCACACGCACAAACTCACAGGTCAAGCTGGACAAGTACGCCTAAAACAAAGAATTTCCTGCTCTACCTGAGCGCAAAGACATCTCTGACAAAGACTCAGACCTGAAGGGAGCGGAGAAAGGGACGCTGGAGGAAATCATGTCGGCCCTCACTAATGTACAATCGACGATGGGATCCATCTCCACGGATGTCTCCTTCCTGAGGGCGGACTTCCAGAAGATGACTGCCAGGGTCACTGAGGTGGAACACGTGACAAAATCTCTGTTGAAGGACACCGCCGCACTGCTCCATACGGTCAGCCATTTAGAAGCAGAAAATAGACTTATGGCGGAGAAGCTGGATGACCAGGAGGGGTGCTATCGGCGCAACAATGTAAGAATTACGGGTATTCCCAAAAATGAAGGGGGTCCGGCCATGGATCTTTATGTTGAGGATCTCATAAAAACTAGACTTCAACCCAGAGGACTTTCGAATTTTTTCTCTGTGGAGAGAGCACATAGAGTGCAGGGGGGTAGGCCCAAACCTGGAGCCCCCCGCCTAGACCTGTCTTGGCCCGCATTTTCAATTTCCACGACAGAGATGCTATACTACACACAGCGAGAGTGGCTCCGCCACTGCGCATCCAAAACTCGGTGGTGTCCTTCTTCCCAGACTTTAGGGCGGCAGTGACTAAGCGTCGCAGGAGCTTCTTTGAGATAAAGAAAGAACTTAGATGCAGAGAACTACTATACTCCATGCTGTTTCAGGTGAAGCTGAGCCTAGTGGCGGATGGATAAACCTGTTCTTTGAGACACCGGAGGAAGCCCACGAGTGGCTCGAGGGATGGCGACGAGTGGAGGGATACGGGCAAACGGAAAGACGACAGCAGCAACGCAGAGAAGATGGCGGCTCTACGGAACACAGACTGGAACACGAGGAGGAACGTGCGCTACGGATTGAGACCGAGGACTGAAGAATGGCTACATTACACAATCAAGACATGCCCGAGTAGAGAGATGTCTATACGGCTTAGCCGCATGTGAGGGGGGAATCAAATACGTAACTGAGGAACGAATAACAAGATCCCCCCATTAGAAGGCGGTAGGCCAAGGAGGACCAGAGCAGCAGGATTGAACATTGGAATACCGCGCCCTGAATGCTAGACTGTCTTCGAGGAGGGGATGAACTACGGCACTCCACGGACTTCTCCCCCCTGCACGCAAGTACTGTTGATGGGATTTAAGCACTCTGCTATGTGGGGGTGGTGGATAGTTGGGGGTCCGTCTGGCAGGGAAGCAGGTAGAGGGTGGTAGAGGGGGATTGTTTTTCATTATTTTTTTAATGGTTTTTGCTACATTCTGTGGGTTAAACAAATTGTGATGAATGAGCGAGTACAGGCACATTGGAATGGGTCTTATCTATGATTTATAGTGGGTATACTGAGTGCACCACAAGTGAGACCTGTGAAAACTGTCTACATTAGCGAACGCCGAAAACAACACCATGACGACCATTCATCTGCAACTGGATATTTAACTTGCGCAAGTTGGGGGGCAGGGAGGTGGGTGGGAGGGAGAGGAATGTTGAGTTGGTATTCTCCGTCTGGCAGGGAGGCAGGGTGGGGGGTGGAGGCGATAGGTTTGTTCTTATGGTTATGTTTGTTCCTTGTTTTAGCTTCTAGTGAGGTATTCAGGTGTGAAGCATTCTTACACATTGCCCAACAGATACAATGCGCATATGACTCCGTAACTTCTCTTATGCATATCACCAGATATGGCAGTACAAGACCAAACTATCCCTGATCCAGGGACGTCCCCATGACCCAGGTACCCCCCCTGTCCATGCTTACGTGTAACGTACATGGCCTGGGAGACAAAATAAAGAGGGGCTTGGTTTTGCAGTGTTTAAAGCGATGCTCTCCAGCAGTGGCCCTGTTGCAGGAAACGCGCCATACGGGTACTACATACAAGGCGATGGACAGATGGGGGTTTAAAATGATAGTACACTCGGAATTCCCTTCTGGTTCCAGGGGTGTGGGTATCTTAGTTAAAAAACAATCTCAGCTGATAACAGCCGATTACGGACGCTTTGCGGCCATAATAGGTCAATGGGAGGGACGGTCTATCTATATAGTATCTGTTTAGATTCCCCCTGCACTACATACAATAACACTCCCAGCTCTTACTTGATCTTCCGGAAGGGGAGCTACTGATTGGAGGGGGCTTTAATGCAACTTTAGATGGAACCTTGGACCGATACCCTGCGAAGACGCGCGTACCTGGCGTGTCTCGCCTTGGGCCATGCAACACAAGATATATGAAACCGGTGACAAAGCCGGAAAGCTTCTGGCATGGCTAGACAAAAGGGAACAGGGTAATAAATGGATAGCGCAGATTCAGATGGGAGAGGGGCAAACGAAAATGGATCCACAGACAGTAGTGCACACACTAGCACAACATTTTCGACAGGTATATATGTCGTCCTCCACGATGACAGTGGAGGAGGCGCTGACTTATTTAAAAGATATTGATATGCCCAGGCTCACCCGGAAGCGGCTCTTGCACTTGAGACGGACCTCACGGTAGAGGAGTTACAGTGGCGATAGGGTCATTGCAATCGGGCAAAGCGGTAGGACCTAACGGCATACCTATTGAACTCTATAAAAAGACGGCAGGGACTATTGCTCCACACCTGTTGCACATGTATTCTGATAGCTTACAGATAGGTGAACTACCGCTAGATCAGCGACTGCCCACCATAGTAGCGATACCTATACCGGGAAAGACTGCTGAGAAATGTATCTCGTATCGCCCATTATCGTTGATCAATGCAGAGGCTAAAATCCTTGTGAAGCTACTGGCAATTAGACTGACACCGCACCTTGCGACCTTGATACATCCGGATCAGCCCAGTTTTATGCCAGGCAGAAATACGGCTCTGAACCTGAGACGCCTGCACGAGGTGATGGCCCATATCCCATATCTTTAGGAACCAGCTGTCATACTCTCCCTGGACACATGAATGGCATTTGATATGGTTGAGTGGCCCTTCTTGTTCGCTGTACTTAACCACTTGAGCTTCGGCCTAAATTTTGCGCATTGGTCCGTCTCCTATACACTAAGCCAGTGGCACATGTTACGGCCAATGGACACATTTTCGACGACTTTCCACTGGCACGGGGCACATGCCAAAGCTGTCCCTTGTCGCTGCTGCTCTTTGCCCTGATGCTGGAGCCGCTGGTGGCGTGGATTGGGTGGGAGCCAATGATACGAGGACTCAGATGGATGGAAGGGGGGGAAGACCGCATATCCCTGTATGCGGATGACGTATTGTTATATATGGCCTCTCCCAGGTGCTCCATACTGGTTCGCCTAAATATATGCGAGCTTTTTGGGCGGGCATCTGGATACACCATAAACTGGTCCAAATCTGTCTTATATGTACTACACAGCCCTCCACCGCAACTCCCTAAAGATTGCCCGCTCCAGATCCCAAAGACACATTTAAATCTTTAGGTATATATATCACAGCCAACCCGGATGATTTCTTCAAAAGAAATCTGCTGCCCCCGCTAGAGCGCCTAAAAAGAGATGTGACACACTGGGGGACATTGCCGCTAACACTGTTGGGAAAGGCAGGGCTCTTTAAAATGATGGTGCTTCCTCGATTTCTGTATGCGCTGGAAAACGCACCGCTCCCAGTACCACCAAGCTACTTCAAAGCGATAGCGGCCCAGGTTTTCAGTCTGCTGTGGGGAAACAAATGGGCGTGGATAGCACAGAACAAGTTGGTTCGCGGATGGTATGACAGTGGGATAGCGCTCCCGAACATACAATTATATTATTGGGCAGCGCAATTAAAGGTAGTTAACCAGTGGATACATGCCCCTCAAACAGACCCTGCATTTAAGATGGACAGATTTATATTGGGAACGGGAAATATGCTGTCTGCCCTCTACAACAAAAAGCAAGCCCCTGCATTAATAGGGCCCACAAAACACACAGTCACCTTACGGCACGCTGCACAGGTTAAATTGGGATGACAAGGGATTATAACCCAACTCACTCCTCTTTGGGACACGAAGCAGCTGGGAAGGCTCAGGAATAGTAAGAGCTTCGATCAGTGGGACGCCATAGGCATATCCATGGTAGGTGACATGTGGAATAAGGGGGAAGGTATTAAGTTTGAGTGCCTTCAGCAACAATATGAGCTGGCACCCTCTGAAATCTTTCGATGCACGCGGATAAAACACGCACTGGCAGCAACCCTACCACCTGGTACCGAGGTCCCGGAGGCTTCACCTCTGGAGGACAGGCTACTGACAGAATATATGCATAAGCGGGCTACATCATTCACTTACCAAAAGTTAGTTAACAACCTGCCGGACCCCATGGTACCACTCAGGGAAAAATTGTCTTGCGATGTAGGTGACCTTGATGACACAGAATGGCAGGAGGCACTGGCCGCACCGCGGGAGGTGGGTATACCTTCACGACTTAGACTGGTGCAGCTTAAAATTCTACATTGAACCTATTACACTAGGCCCACCCTACATAAGATGGGTAAAACATCACACCCATACTGCCTGAGGCGCTGTGGGGAGGAGGGTACTTTTTATCACACCATATGGCAATGCCCAAAGATTGTGGACTATTGGACAAAGGTGATGAGAACAATATCGCAAACAGAGGAGGTGTCATTGGTACCGGAGCCTAAGAGATGTTTGTTAAATATTTGGGAGCCAAATGACCTTACTCATTCAGCACAAGACTGGCCCACGCTGGAGATATTGGTTGCTAAATGCAATATCGCACAAAAATGGGGGGCAGCAGAGCTACCATCACTCACCGCATGGTGCAAAGACATTGACACGGCTATGGTGGCCGAGAGAATAGTGTTCATTAATCGTGGCTGTCCCCGGAAATGGAGCAAGATCTGGGGGGTGTGGAATAAATTCAGGGGAGATATTTGTGAACAACTGCAGGAACAGGCGGATGAGAGTTCACGTAAGGAACACTAGGGCGGGAGGCGGGAATAACATGAGGGGTACTGTTAATGATTATGATTAACTGAATGCCAATGTAATAATATTGTGGAGATGTGTATTGCTGATTTACAATGTGTCTGTATTCCACCTGGAAGATTTATGCCATGCTGAAACTGATTATAATAAAAAGATTTTTTTTTAAAATAGGTAATGTGTGGTAGAAAGGTAGAGAAAGATAGAGTTAGAAGGAAATCTAGAGAGTAGCATGGGTGAGGTAGCGAGAGAAGTAATGTAGGTGAATTGTACAGAAGTACAGTTATCAAGAGGTAGAGGTTTAGAGAGAGGTTTGAGGAAAACAAAGAGATGCAAGCTAGAGAAAGAAAAAAATTAGAAGAGGTAGAGAAATATGGGTTCAATAAAGATGGGGAGTGGGAACAGATAAAGTTAGAGAAAGGGGTGAGGGTTAGAAAGAGAAATGTGGTGAACAGCAAAAAGAGGAAGTTGAGAGACATAAATAAAATAGAAAAAGAGGTACAGTTTAGACAGAGGTAAAGAGTTGTGAAAGGAAGAGATGCTGAGATAGAGAGATAGTTGAGGTGGTAGGTTCAAATGAAATGAGAAGGAGGTCCTGAAAGAGAGATGCGTTTGTGTGAGAGAGAAAGAGAGAGGAGTTGACAGTGTCGGCAGCTACTATTGCTTAGTGGTGATGCGGGAGGGAATACAATCAAAAAACAATAAATAATTAAAAGCCCACTTACCTTGCGCTCTGAAGGCCGCCGACTTACTTCTCTCCGCCGATCCTGGACTCCGACTGTGCAGTCTCCTAGATGCAAAATCCCAGCACTTCTCTCATGCTGGGAATACTATTCCCAACAGGTAGAGAAGCACCAGGATTGGTCTGAATGGCTTTGTTTGTTGCTCAGATAGTGCACTAGAGCCTTGGGTGTTTTTACAACTTGGCTGTGCAACACAGTCGGGTTGGAGAAACTTAAGTGCACATGTGTGTTTGGCCGGCCTAGGATTGCCGGCCAAGTACACATGCGCACATAAAAGTGCTCACCACTCCTACCCCTGCCACACCTCTCCAACAGGATTGTCCGGCCCCTCCCCGCCCCACTGAAGACTCACTCATTAGCTTTAAGGCAAAAATAAAATGATAATGAAATGCTTTCATTATCATTTTATTTTTCCTCTTTTAGCAGGGGGGTGGCGTTCCTCAGCCATTACGGAGGAGCTGCCCCTGGGAGTTAATGAGAGAGAAAGCAGGTTAGAGGTAGTGAAACAGAGGTAGCCAGAGTTCAGATGGAAAAAGAGCAATGAGGTACAGAGAGAGGCATGAGGGAGACAGGGATGAGTTAGAGCGAAAGGTGCAGTAGAGGGAATCAAGAGTGATAAATTTAGATGCATTCACAGAGAGTGAAAGAAAAAAGGGCAAGGTCATGAGAGAAGAAGAGGTAGACGAAATCAACTGAGCTAATATGGGTATATTGTTATTGAGATTAGGTAGAGAGAGCTGAAAGAATAGGGCATGTTAAAACGCAAACATTTACAACGCATGCTTTTGCAATGCGGTTTATACATCCCAATATTCATTACAACACACGATTTTACCACGCATGCCATCACATCGCATTTTTAGAAACTACATTTACAACACATTCCATTACAACGCATACCATTACAACGCATAATACTTATGCGGCAACAGTAGGTTAAGTGTTGGATAGTGTAGGGGTAAAAAATCCTATTCCCACTCCTGTGAGTGCAACAGTAGGGTAAGTGTTGGATAATGTATGGTTAAAAATTACTATCTCCATGTACCCCAAAACCCATACCCACCTTAAAACTTAAAAAATCCCCATTACTTACCTTATAATGCGTTGTAATAGCATGCGTTGTAGTGACATGCGTTGTAATGGTGGCATTGTAATGGCATGCAATGTAAAGGCTGTTGCGTTGTAACAGCCGCATTGTAAAGGTAGTGCGTTATAATGACTGCGTTGAAATGGATGTTTCCCAGCTGAAATACTGTGACAGTAGATGAAGATACATATAGAGAGATGTTAAGTGTGATGAGGTGGGAAAGATGAGGAGAAGTTAGGAGAAAGAAATAACTGATTATTTGGCAATTAATTGGAAGCAACAACTTGAGAGTGTGAGGGTGGAGTGTGGGCAGGCCAGTCATGCACACTAAGGGACAGATTTATTATTAGTGCAGTAACTAAAGTTGTGGTGCTGCATTGTGCAAGGCGGGGAAAGCACTGCAGAGCGATATTCATTATAAAGTGGCCTATTCCTGTTCACTACCCCTGCAGTGGTGCCCAAACAGGCTGCCTCAAGCCATGCACAACCTTTGCAGCATGGTGCTGTTTAGAGTAGGATTTGTATTCGGAGCACACTCTTCCAGTACAAATTTCTATTCCTGCTCTATACTTAGGTATACTTAGGTGTGCTATGTACTTTGCAGCACACATTAAATGTATGGGATGTTTGAAGAAATTAAAAGATGTATTCATGTTAGAACCCGCTTCAAGGAGGTGTAATGTTTTTTAAACCATGCCCAGCCAGGCTATTTTAGTAGATTAGGCTCTGTGTCAAAAGTATGGGTGCTTACCATTAATCTGCCAAGTTACGCCCCCTTGATGTAAAGTGGTGTAAAGAAGTGCAAATGCTATATGTGCAAAGAAAAGGGTTTCTTTCTAAGACAAATAAAATGTTGTGCTGGAAAGTAAATACCCTTACAAGAGTTGTACTGCTATGCACCACTTATGTGACTTTGCACTAAGTCTAAACCATTAGAAAATCTGTCCCTAAGTTTCTGTTAAGCATGATTGGCTGTGGGCGTTGGCTTGCGCCCAAGGCGAATGGCAGCTGTCCCGTGACTCTCCTGCGGCGGTGGGGATTTGGACGGAGCGAACCCACAAATTTTCGCAGGCACCCATTTCAAAATGTAGGAGGTGCAGTGTGAATATCCACAGAGTCAGAGGACTCATTATTTGCAGTTTTTCTTGGCTGGAGGACAAAGTTGTGGCACATATACCTCGGGACGCACCTCTGACAACCTTGTGTCCGCCATTTTGTTGCTTCTGACGTCGCTGACGGAGTTTTTCTCCAATGCGGCGCCTCACTGCCATGACTCGCTATTTACCTTAAGCCGATTTCGGAGGTCCTTGCGATACTAAAGGTACCTTTTGAACTGCCTTATGACATGCTGGTCGTTTTTCTTTTTTTTCTTCTTCATGATTGCACCACAGCGTGACCAGGCTGAAAAGTGTGAGTCCGCCATTTTGCAAGCCTTCTGAATGCAGCTTCCTCTTGCTGTGAAGCCCTCTACTATATCAATGTGGTAGATAGCCACTATATATTGGCACTCTTCAGATGTATTTTCGCCCTGCTCTTCCCTTTGTTGCTCTTCTATAAATCTGCGCTTTGCCACGAAACAGGCGCTGGAACCATATCTTTATTAAGAGTCTGACTGAACTTTTTTCATATTACATTCTACTCCTAATGTGACGTTACTCGGCTTAGTGAATGTTTTTTTCTTGCCAAATTTGTCATGCTTCTTATTTGACCTGTGCTGATTGTATTGTTTATATTTGCCACTCTTAACCAAATGTATATGATGGTCACATTACACTTTTGCAGGCGCTTATTGTTATTGCTGCTTTAGTGGTGTTACGCTTACGATAACAGAGCAACCTATCTCATTATCTAAGTTCACTGTTTTACCTGCCTGTATTACAGAGCTCTTCTTTCTATGTACTACAACTTGGCATGTATTTAGCTATTCTGTGTTTATGGGTCGTTTTCTTCAGGTTTATGGGCAGGGTATCTGAAAATTTAACACTGTCTACACCCATACCCCGGAAGTTTTTGATTCATATGAGCTCACGCTATAATTGCTTATCCATGGAGGACTCAGCCGTTTCCTCGCCTAAAGGTGCACTGTCTTCCCACACTACTTTGGGTTCCAATGTTACCAAAGCATCAACAAAAATATTGAAAAAAGATCCTCCTTCTCCACCTAAGCAATCTACTTCTGTCACAATGGATCTCGTACTAGAGGAGATCAGAGCCTTGCGCCCATTTATTGAAGAGACTAACTCCACGCTTCAGATGCTTTGTGATAAATGGTCAACAATGGATCAACGAGTCACCACGTTAGAGCAGAATTTTGACTCCTTATCTTCCTCTACTTCTAAAGTGGACTCTCTCTGTTCACAGGTTTCCATACTTCACAAACAAATTGAGAATTTGAAAACAGAAATGGGAGTAATAATCTTTGAATTTATGGTCTTCCTGAAGGAACGGAAGGTCCGGATCCGCCTACCTTCTTTAAATCCTTTCTTCCAAAGCTTCTTAAGTTACCTGAGAGCACTATGTTGAATATACAGAGAGCTCACAGATTAGGACCACCATCGCGCCTAACATCTTCCTCGTCACCACACAAGCCGAGAGGAGTGATCTTGTATTTTCTTGAATACACTGACCTCTTAAAGATTCTGTCAGCAGCCAAGGCAACTACTTGCATAACTTGGTCAGGAAGTTCTTTGTTCATCTCTCAAGATTACGCCAACCGACTGCTGATCGGTGCAAAGAATTTTCAGCATTGCGATCGCAATTACGCTCAATAGGTGCAAGATATTGTCTTTTTCACCTTTGCTTGTTTAAAGTGACCATCAATAATAAAACCACCACCTACGAGGATCGAATGAAGCTGAAGAGTTTCATGTACTCTTATCACGCTGACACAATGGAGACTAATTCATCATTTGGTTCCAGCTAGATTGTGTACAGAATCTGTTCTGGTTACAGTATTTTCTTGTTTTTTGCACTGGTTTTTGATCCATTCGTTATTTATTAATATGTAAACAGCAGTTAACTTATGTTGTTACTGTTCTCATTATATTTACTCCTTCTTCCTCTCCTCACAGGTTGTAGCTGCGTGTTTTTCCGTCCCTGTGTTTGAAGTATGTTCGTTCTGCCCTCCTTCCCTTGTGGGTCCTGGACACGTCATTGTTCCGTGTGGCCTTCCATCCCCCCACCTCTCGTATGTCTTGGATTGTATGTACGTTTTTTTTCTCAATTATTCTTTATCTCTTTCATGATATCTTTCCTTCTACTCTTCTCTTTCTTTCTTTGAGCACTTTATTTTCTCTCTTACCTTCCTCATTTCCTTTTTCTACCTTGCAATTCTCTTCTTTCTTTCAGAGGTTGTCTCTTCGTTTTGCTCCTTTTCCTTCTTGCTTTTCTTTCCTAATTCAATTATCTCACCTTTTGTGCAGTTGGTTTGATATTAATCATACCCTAATTCATTTAGAATGTTTTTCTTATTGGAATTTTCCGTATTGTCAAAGTTTTAATTTATGCCTTTAAAACTTATTTTTTGGAATGTCAGAGGTTTACATTCACCTATTAAGCGTCAGAGAGTTTTGACAGATTTGATAAACTGGGGGCAGATGTTGCTTGCATACAAGAATCTCACTTAACTAGTGATGAATATGGGAAACTCAAAAGAGCTTGGGTGGGTGTAAGTATGGGCGGAAAATCCGTTTCGCTCGCGGATTTTGCGGATTTTCGGTAAATTCGCAATCCGCGAGATTTGCGAATTTCCCGTGAAATCCGCAAATCCGCGAGCAGCGGATTTTATGGCTTGCTCGCACTGTTTGCGGCTTGCCAGTACAACTTCGCACCCCGCGAGTAAGTGCTAAATTGCAGAAATACGATCTTAGCAAAACTGAAACTACTTACCAGGTTCAAAAGTTCAGGCTCATCATTAGTAGCCATTTCCTGAAGTGCTTCCTGAGGGGCCTCTCCAGAGTTCAGTTGCCAGTTGCAACTATTATGTGACCCTGCTCTGAACCTCAGAATAGTTACACATATGCCACAAAGGTCCTGAATTACAGCTAAGGGAGACAAGCAGGAGCCAGGCTGGAAGTTAAAATCCATTAATCAGCCCCTAATTCATTATTGTCAGTTGGGGCAGGGCAGGTGTTGTAACTAATTTTGCAACAATGAAAGCACTTAGCAAGTGCAAAAGATCACTAATCAGGAAGCACTAAGGAAGCAGGTGCCAGCTAAAAAAATATTCTGTGACACATTAATCAGCCCCAAATTAATTCAGGTCACTTGAGGCAGGGAAGGTGTGCTTTGCTTTGCCGAAAATAATGTACACTGGACAACCAGAGGGTGTGGTGATGAAACAGAGGGTGGCATGGGTGGGCCAGAGGGTGGCATGAGTAGTCAGAGAGTGGCAGTGGTGACAGAGAGTGGCAGTGATGAAGAAGAGTGTCCCAAACAGGCTGGACACGTAGAAACAACAAGTTCGCAAAACTTGCGACCCGACAGGTAAGTTCGCAAATTGCGAAATTGTAAAAACCCTCGCGAACTGGCAGAAACACGCGCGAACACAAAAAAAAAATCCGCAAATTCGCGGGAATTCGCGGATTTTGCGGATTGCGAGTTCGCAAATCCGCAGAATTCGCGTACGCGAGATTCGCAAAATTCGCCCATGCTTAGGTGGGTGACGTTCTTTTTTCTCCGGGTGATGGCAAACATAATGGAGTTATTATTCTTTTCCGTAAATCCCTTTCCATTAAGAGCCTATCTCATTGTACAGACCAAGTAGGTAGATGGGTATTTGTCAAATTTATGATTGATAATGTTCCGGTCTCTTTACTGACCATCTACACACCCACAATTGGTGACCCCTCTTTTTGGCCTTCTTTAACCAAACAAATTGCACAATGTTATGATGATAATTTTATCCTTGCAGGTGACTGTAATGAAATCTTGGACCCATTTTTAGATCGAAGCTCCTCAGTCCCCTTTACACCTCATAGATCTCACAAATCATTCACGCATATCATTGAACAACACAAGGTCATAGATGCTTGGAGACTTTGCAATCCTACCTTAAGAGAATACTCCTTTTACTCACCAGTACATCATACTCAGTCACGTTTAGATTATATCTTTGTTTCTCATAACATCTCTCAATCATTAATGAAGGCAGATATTGCGTCTATTCTAATATCTGATCATGCCCCTTACCATACATCTTGATGTTTTGCATAAGCCCAACCTATCTCGCAAATGGCGTTTCAATAATGCACTTCTTCTAGACCCAGTCTTTACGTCATCCTTCATTTCTTTTTTTCACGAATATTTCACCAATAATCAAATGGATGGTATGTCCTTTCAGGTAATCTGGGATGCTTTCAAAGCCTCAGCTAGAGACTTTATCATTCGCCTTGTCTCCAATAAACGTAAAAAAGCACAGCAGAACGCAAATGTTTTACTGCCAAAATTAAGAAATTGGAACACTTCTATTACTCCTCCAAATCAAAGACTTGCTTATCTGAACTCCTAAAAATCAAATTTCAATTTAATCAAGATACCACTAATAATGCTTTGAATTATTTACTTAAATCTAGAGCAAAGTTTTATGGTGTTCAGAATAAAGGCGGGAAACTGTTGGCTAACTATTTCAAAGTTAAACAAAACAAGCTTAACATAGCATCTATTTTTGGTAATGACAATTCATTAAAATTTAAGGATGAAGAAATCTTAATTGAATTCCTTCAATTTTATAAAACATTGTACACGTCTGAAACCCTTTCTTCTGAACACTCTATTTCTCAGTTCCTACCCAAAATTCATTATCCATCTGAGGCCCGCCCAGATCTCTCTTTTTTAGAATCTGACATTACACAGAAAGAACTTCATGCTGCCTTAAAAATTCTCAAAATGGATATGGTCCAGACGGTCTCACTGTAGAATTTTTTTACTCATTTTGCATCTTTATTGATCCCCAAATTGCATACCCTTATACTTTCTTTTTTGCAGTCTGGAGCATCTGCTGGATCTTTTTCTGATGCTCTTATTTGCCTTATTCCTAAAGATGGTAAAGATGCTCAACACTGTAAGAACTATCGGCCCATTTCCCTGGTCAACATAGACTATAAAATAATTCCAAATGCTTTAGCGTTACGATTGGAGTCTCACATGCCCGATTTGCTGGGAACTGAGCAATCTGGCTTTGTTAACCTCATAGATGCTCGTAAACATCCCTCCCCAGTGCTGCGCTGTCCATTGGAACTAGTGCTGAATGGACGTCCAATGGTCGTGCGCAGCACTGGGGAGGTAGTGCTGCCGTCGGCCAATGCACCGAGGCAGCACTTAAGGGGTTAAAGGAAGACTTATTATGGACAACACACGCCTATTTTTCGATATTCTATCCAAGGCCTCACGTGTGTCTCATTCTCTGGCAGCCATTGCTTTGGATGCAGAAAAAGCATTCGATAGAGTTGAAGGGCCTTACATCTTCCGTACCCTTCAGTGGTTTGGTTTTGGCCCAAAAATTATTGCTCTAATTTCTATTTTATATTCCAATCCCAGAGCAGCTGTCACAACGAATGGTGGAGTTTCCTCTTATTTTAATCTTGCTAGGGAAGTTAGACAAGGATGTCCACTGTCCCCATTTCTTTTTAATATTGCCTTAGAACCTTTTTTACTCCGGATTCGTCAAAATGATAATATTCACAGCTTTACTTTTAAAGAGAACAGTATTAAAATGGCGGCTTATGCGGATGATGTGCTTTTATTTTTATCGCAACCTCAGGCTTCTCTCCCTGCCTTTTTGGAAGATGTAGAATCCTTTGCGTCCGTCTCTGGTTACAAATCGAATAAAGACAAGTGTGAAATTTTACCCTTGACAAAATATACTTTTAGTGCTGATTTTGCTATTTCGGGCTTCTCATGGAGTCCAAAATGTATTAAATATTTAGATTTGCATTTTACCTAATCCATAGCGGGGACAGTATCACGATGCAGGGACACTTGCGTACAAAGACTATCTTCTTTTTTTTTAAATCTTTTTATTGAATAATCAGCTCCGTAACAGTGCGCATCAGTTAGCAATCATAATACACCGACAATCAGCCATAGAATCAACCATATCAGCACATACAATAATTAGGCCCACCTCCCGCAACAAAGACTAACAACGAAACGGCATCCCCTATATTTGTCCTGGTGGGGCCGTTTGGACACCATAAAAATGATGCTCTCCCCCATAGTCCTATATACAATTTCTAATATTCCATTGTCGATTCCTCTCAAGTATTTTTTAAAAATCAATTCCATCTTATCTTCTTTTTTGGGGGGAAACAAGATATCATGCATGTCCATTCACAAATTGATTGGTCCAAAATCGGAAGGTGTGACAAACTTTCCTGATTTTCCTCTTTTCCATAAATCCTTCATATTAACTCAATCGTCATGGTGGCTCTCTGATCCTTCCATGCCTTGTCCTCTTTGGACTACATTAGAACGATCTTTCAATTCTCCTGTTTCCTTCCAGGATATTTATCCTTTACGCATAAACCACAATCTGTGTCCACTCCTATTCTTAAACATACTTCCAAAATTATTCCAACAGCTCCTCTGCCATCCTTTCTTGACAATTTACACATTTTAATTAAGAATAAACCATTATTCTGGAAATCCTGGAGACAACGAGGGTTGATTTGGGTCAATCAATTATATAATCGGGATTTGATTATGTCCTTTACACAAGCTTGCACCATGGTTGATTTCCCTTCATCTTTTTGTTCTAGATACACTCTCTTAACACAAACTATTCAATCTGCTTACCTAAAACACAGGCCATTTCTTCTAAGTAGCTCTCTTGAATCTGTTCGCGCAGATAAATTATACTCCCTGCTGCTTCATGAGTCTAAGGCCTCCACTATACATTATTTTTTACATACTTCACCTATACCAAGGGACAAAACTCAGACAGAATTATTATGGGAAAAGGAATTTGATTCCTCCTGGACTGTAGATTTCTGGGATAAAATTTGGCTTAAACTTAGGAATTCTTCCAGGGCTGCCAACACGACACAAACACTCTTTTTTATATATAACAGACTCCTATTATCCCCTCTTGTTCTCAATACATTTTACTCTGATGTCTCACATACATGTTGGTCTTGTTCGCTACCACATGCTGATTTATTTCATTTGCTTTTCACCTGCAAGTTTGTTCGAACTTTTGGGGAAAAGGTGTGGACACAACTAAATTTTATTTTTCCCTCCAATCACCCTTTTTCTATTTTGCATATCTTTTTAGGTAGCTTATCTTCTATTTGGGAACATTCGGATATTAAAGTCAAAATAATTGACCTATTATTAGCAGTAGCTTTCCAACGAAGAACTGGAAGGATTTCACTAAACTCCCATATCAAGCATGGTGGTATGCGGTCTGCTATAATCATAGGCTAGACACCACATTTGTATACCCATCACATTTGGCATCCACAAGTTTAGACTTAAGGGCACCAGTTATTTTATTCATTGACGCTAGTGCTAAATGCTCTGCTACCCCTAATCTTCTTCAGAAAGAAGTTACTAAACCTCCATGACTTCCTTTATGTTAACCTATAGTACTATTTGTATTTCCTTCTATACAGTATAGTATATGATATGATTATTTTGACTGTATATGTAATCTTTGATTGTTTTGTTTTATACCCTGGTTATTTTTTCATTCCAACTGGTACATTGTGTATGATCCTATTGCTTTCACTGTTTTTACATTCTGCACATTATTGTAATCCTTCATCCTAATAAACTTCTTTCTGAACTGAAAAAGCATGATTGGCTGTCATTTTACTGTTATTTTAGAAAAATAAAGTTTTTTTTATAAGCAATGTAATTATGGTAGGAATTTCGACTTTTCCAATTGCTTTACTGGAGGCCCTTGGAAGATACGGGCCCTGGGCAATTGCCCACTTCGCCCATGCTTTCAAACGTTTCTGGATTCATGTCACAGTACTGGAAGAACCAATCACCACCCCCTTGACAACATCTATTGCCATATAGCATTCTGGGTCCTTCAAAGACAGTGCAAGTGCTGCAGATGCGTGGGACTCCCACAACAATCCCTGTGAGGTAGCCTCTATTACGCAGGAAAGTTGCAATGGACCTTGATGCAAGCAAGGGTATTCAGTTCCCCTCGCCCATGGCTGGAGAGGAAAAGCGTGCTATATTTCCGGGGCAGTAGGCGCCTCACACCTCTGGAGCCCAGTGCGACTGCACCTGTACTCCATTGATACCTATGCCCTGGGTAAGCTGTGTAAAGTACCAGCATCTAGAGGTGATTTAGGGCAGTGGTTCTTAACCTGTGGTCTGGGGATCCCTGGGAGTTTGCCATTCCTACTCAGGGGGGCCGCAACTGCTTAGAAAATTTAACAATATTAACAGATTAGTAAAGTGTATATAAACGAAGAAGAAAATTGCTAAAGTGTAATTTTTAAAGCGTTCTGGAAATGTGGAGGAATTTGAAATTTGTGGCTAAAAATTAATTTAAATTAATATCCTCTGATCGATTTGTGTGAGCAGTGCAAGTGCATCAAATAGAATGTAGTATGGAAGATGAGTGGCCTCAGTTGAATTTAGAAAAGCTCCACCCATCCCTTTAAAATTAACATGTTGATTTTTTTAAATATATTAATTTGTGCATTAAATAATAATAATCAGAATTTGTGCATTTTCTTTGATGAATGCTTGTGTCTGTATTTTTTGTGTATTGTTTTGCGGATTAAATCATCAAAAGTGCTTAGGCCATGGTCCCCGGATTCCATTAAGGACTCAGTGGGGTGTCCCCAGATTCTAATAATGATTCATTGGTTCCAGTAATGATTAAGTGGGGGGTCCACGGAAGTCAGAAGGTTAAGAACCACTGACTTAAGGGATTTCGCTTGTGGGATCATTTTTCAATACATAAAACCCAGTTTCGCTAGAATGACATTATGGGCGTGCTTATACACCCTGGTGCTTTCTAGATGGCAACCAGATTTTATATGCTCCTACTAGACCCCCCAGTGCCCAGCCACACATCCAGCTGCCGCACACACAGCACGGTGAAAAGGCATCCAGCTGCCGCACACACAGCACGGTGAAAAGGGATGCCCCTTCGTAGTACAGGGGGCTCTTTGAGTAGCTCGTCATCTAACAACAGTATCCAGACACATGAAACTGACAGAACCCAGAGAAGAAGCACGTGACTGCTAAGCTCACTTGGCGACACATGCTCCTTCTTGGCTAAAAAGGTTGTGATTTATGTGACGCACTTCTTTTCATACGTGACTCAGCCCCGACAGGCTGCAGACACAAAGGGTGGACACTGCTCAGTGAACATTTGCATTGGGACAAAACGACCTTGAGACAAATGACGCACTGTTCGGTGCCAACATTTTTGGCGTGAGAACCCCTGATAAATGTTGGTGTTTGATATGTAACACTTCCTGGGAACGGCATGATTTATTCTCCGAGCAGGCCGTCGAGTTTTTACGAAAAAAAAAGGATTTACTATTGTGGAAGATGAAAAATGACCGCCCTCTGACACCCATGACCTGCAGTTAGATGGATGTAATGAATGAAGTATCAGGAGTCGCAGGGCGGTGGGCCAGGTTTGTGGAACTGAAAAGACCCTCAATAGGTTCCTTCTGGTTAATGTTTACAAACACAACACATTTTAAAATGGTGATATGATGAGCAATCGAACTACTCGGAGAGTGACCGGCTTTAATATGATGCTCGAGCACCCCTAGATTAATGTTATTCACTACAGCAAACGTTCTACATTTGAAGACTCAAATTTGAGCACATTTTGAAAGTCAAACAGCATTTTCATTATTTACAAATATATGACATACATGCACGGCTGCAAACACTGAGGCCCTAACAAGGTACAAAGATGGGCCTATTGAGAAAGGCCAAGCAGTCCTCCTGTGGAACTTTTTTAGACATGCTCACACGCTTTGTGAATTGGCTCCAAAACATCTGAAATGTGAACAAAATGGCAAGATTCATAGAATATGTATATGCACTTTTACTAATAGAGATTAGGACATTTGGGGCCGATTTACAAAGGCACATACATATAAGTGCGTATAACAAGTACTCATCTACTTCTGATGCTCATAAATGCTTATGCTTATCGGCGCAACAATATTTACGTTAGTAGTTGTGTAGTGTGCACCTGTCTACTCAATGCTCTTAAATAAATGCATTCAAAGTTTTACATCGAAAAACACATTCCCACCTTTTGAAAGCATGCCTGCTGCATGTGCAAACACGCCGAAGCCTCCCGCCACGCATTTGCAGTTTATTAAAAAGGTTAAAAATGTATAAAACTCTGATGGGATGTGGTTTCAATGCTTCATCACACTACCCATCATTTGCTTTTCAATCTCGATCCGAGAGATCGGGCGTCCTTCCCGCCATGGCCTACCTGCACGGCTAATATTTTCTGCACATTCTCGCGAGAGGCGGCCTGGCACGTCGCCAGCCCAGCTTGGCTGTAGAGGCCTCGCAGTTTGAAGTACTCCAGCAGGGCCCTGTGCATCCGGTGCTGCAGCGCGGAGAGCTAAAAGGGGGCGAGAGGAGAGAAAAAAACACGGCACCAGTCAGAGTGGGAGACGAAATTAATGGCAGTGTTCGCGAAGAATGATGGAGGGAAATATAGAAAGCAGTCAATAGCCCTCTCTGCACTGTGCGGCTCTGACAGGAATTTCACAGTCTCCTGGCTTCCAGGCCCACTCATGCGCACTCATCAGAAACCAGTCACATCTGGCTGCCAGGATGGGGGGTTAATTTTCTCTAAATGCCTCAGCAGTTTTGTGCTAGCTGAGGCAAACTCTGTGACTGCAAAGCTGATGAGTAAAATATTTCTACTTCACCCAGTTTAACTCAGAACCGATCGCCTCAGGACAGATTGAACCTTTTCTTTTGCAAAAATAATCTTCCAGACGCCTTTTGAATGGCACATCAGGTCAGGCCAAAGTTTGCTACAGAAGTGTGAGACTTTGATGGACACAGTTGCTTGTTTCCCTCTTGTAAGGCTTATCGCAGGCTGGCAATGTGTGCTCCGGAGCATGACAAAACTAAAGTGAATTAACGCGGCCATCAACTACAGAGGGAGAACAATTCCGGGAAGAAATGTCCAGATAGATAGAGCTCCCTGTTAGTTGATCCAGCTACAGACACATAAGTGAATCAAACTCTTTGTCAGCCATGCACATGTTCCAAGAACGCATCATTTCCAAACTCCATTCACAGACGTGTGCCACAACCATGTACACTTCCACTCTCATCTTTAGATTACGAATTCAGGATTATTTCCTTTAAAAACTGATTTGCACAATTGTTATCATAAAAGGCTCGTTGGCGTCATTTAATTGTACTGCAGTAATGTTTCTCGCCATGTTCTGAAACACAGTATATATCTGAGAATGGTACGGTGTTTTTTTTGTCTTTCATTTTAAGTTTACCCTTAGAATTCAAATTTCCCAAGTTCATATTGGTAGAGATCAGACAGCCTGCATATCATCGGACTGTATTTAACATTGTAAACTCATTTAAATCCATGGTTGCAGAGGGACATTCTTCAAACAGTGTTGTATGCCCTGCCGGCCCTTCTCTGGGCTCCTCCATGTCAGAGGTTTGGGACACACAGTTTTCTCAAAACCTTAGCGACAACCTCTGGGCAGACAGCATCAGTTAGAAGGCATCAGATTGGCCATTCTAACTAGGATAGCCCATCTGAAACAGTATTGTATAATTTGTACAGAGGGATAAACACAGAAGGTGATGGGAGGAATTCTTGCAAAGAGTCTAACCACTGGCAATCAATCGGGGTAGCATCCCAATATTATTTTG
The DNA here is from genome assembly GCF_964263255.1 of Lissotriton vulgaris. NCBI lineage: Eukaryota > Metazoa > Chordata > Amphibia > Caudata > Salamandridae > Lissotriton > Lissotriton vulgaris. The sequence goes on from NC_141691.1 coordinate 1,464,250,090, forward strand.
CTCACCCTGACACCTCTGATTAGACATCGGCATGTGCAAGTCAGTCTTGACCCTACTCCAACGGAAACAGTTTAGCTCAAACTGCCAAGCCGGTCCTCTCTGAACTGGAATACAAGCAAACTGACCAGTTTCCGCCTGAGTAGGGCTCTTCAGTCAGGTGTAGCTTGGTTCCAGTGGCACAGTTTGCAATGAACCCACATTTGGGCATACCCTTGACCATTTAGGGTGTTACACCAGACACACAAGCGGTAATGAGAAGAATGCTTTATAGTCCAACCACAGGCAATTGCTTGGGTTAACATTCCAACCCATCATTCTTTAGTCTACCAAGCCACCTCAGATTAGACCCAGCCATGTACCAATCAGTCTTTGTCCTGCTCTAATAGGAACAGTCCAGCATGAACTGCCAAGCCAGGACCTTTCTGAACTGGAACACAAGCAACCCAAGACTGTTTCAGCCTGATTAGGCCTCTACAGTCAGGTGTAGCTTGGTTCGAGTGTCCCAGTGAGCAAGGGACCCATAGATATTTTACACACCATGCACCTCCCTTTGGACCCAGCCATATACAAATTAGTCTTAACCCTGCCCCAACAGAAACATTGCAGCTGAGCTACCAGGCCCATTTAGGAGTCAGTAAAGAGAGTACTAAAATGATTTTGGGAATTGAATATTGGCAGTGCTTAATTTGTAAAAAACATCCCTCGTCAGGAGGCCACCGCAGTTTGCACCACACATTGCCACTGTACTTACACTGTACTTACACAACTACTAACCATCACACTGCTACAATTATGACAAATCAGACTGTTAGAGGACGCAAAGCTTTTGGCTTGGGTTGCAGGTAATAATCATTTTTTATGTATATTGGATTAACAAATAACTGTTTTTCTGCTTATCTTTTAATTATACGAACAGCACCACAGTGTGGCAGCTGTCATTAGTGTACGTTCCGGCATCTTATGTGCTTGTGCCTGCAATTAAGTGTCGGTGCCGAGCACTGGAAACCACCAGCTTAAATTTAGCATTGGATGTTGTTTCACAATTTGGAAGGGGTGTGCAGTGGGTATCCTTTCCAAACTGTGATTCCTATCCATATGTATCAATGGTTTGTGAATGGGCTCAAACCACTGAAAAGTTTCACCTTTCAAGATGGGGTGGTATTTTATTCACAGAAGGGAAATGTTTCCCTTTGCACCTCTTACACTGGAACTGGATTACAACTTTCATGGGGAGTAGGCAGTGTTCTATGGGACCACTGCTACCTCTCACTGAAAATTAAAAAAAACTTTTTTTGAAAAAAAGGCTGCTCAGTTTCCTTTAAGGAAACTGTGCTGCTTAAATTTTTTTTAAACAAGTTAGAGGGATGGTGGTCTGCTGGCACTTGCAGGTCATCTTCTTTATGATTTGGCCAATCCAATTAAGGGCCTTATTGAGAGGTCGGGCAGAAAGGTCTTGAAAAGGGTTTTTAGTCAGGATGAGAAAGGGGCGCACAGCTAATGGTTAGCGCTTGGTGTAAATCCATTCAAGTAGGCTGTGAGGTGCAAAAAGGTTGAGGGGATAAGCCCTATAACCCCCAATAACAATGAAAGCCTTCGCCACCACTGTATATAGTACAAAACAGATCACCTATGCACACTCTCGTAGATAAATTGAATATGTCAAAGTGGACATAGAAAGCAAAGGACACAAAGCCTATTAATAAAATTCAAAATAACAGATCTTGTCCTCGAAGTAGGTTGTTCCAACAGTAGTGTCTTTTATTTTCAACAGAGACCAGCAGACACGTCTTTCGTCGCACAGGAGATTGTTTCCCGCGACTCCTTAGGGCTCAAAATACAAAGAGTGTCATTGCGTGAGTCGCTCTGTCAGTGATAATTCCGACCCGACAGGGCCCAGGACTTGTAGGAGGGTAATAGAAGTCGTTTCGGAATTCTCAATCTCCCAGGATCCAAAGATGTTGAAGAAAGGTGACCATGCCAGATCACGGTACGAGTAACCGGTTCCAGATGCACCCATCTGCGTTCCAAAGACCTTCGAATTTAGAAGGCGTTCTTTATCTACATCGTCGTCCCACACAACGGCGGCTTGAAATTTAACATTAGTGTTCAAACGGAACACATCCCGGAATTGCCATACCTCTCTCTGGAGTTTTTCTCTGATACTCATTCGATACCCTTTCCCCAGCATATTTGGATCCTGGGAGATTGAGAATTCCGAAACAACTTCCATTACCCTCCTACAAGTCCTGGGCCCTGTCGGATCGGAATTATCACCGACAGAGCGACTCACGCAACAACACTCTTTGTATTTTGAGCCCTGAGGAGTCACAGGAAACAATCCCCTGTGCGACGAAACACGTGTCAGTTGGTCTCTGTTGAAAATTAAAGACACTACTGTTGGAACAACCTACTCCGAGGACAAGATCTGTTATTCTGAATTTTATTAATAGGCTTTGTGTCCTTTGCTTTCTATGTCCACTTTGACATATTCAATTTATCTACGAGAGTGTGCATAGGTGATCTGTTTTGTAGGATGTCGGGCCGACTTGCGTCCGCCCAAAACCACTGCAGGAAAGGAACCGCTAGACCTTAGGTTGGCAATTCTGACATCCCAAATTGGACGCGATCGCCCAAAGTGTTGTCAGAAACATCAATTTTTCAATGAAAGTTTGTTCGGTGGCGGGGGGGCCTGCAGCACAAACGTCCATTGAAAAATAGCGGTTTTCAAACCGTAAGGTGCCTGACATACGGTGTAGGGATGGTTAGAGGGCCCCATAGGTGCCCCCTAGGCCCAAATGTGGAGGGCCAAGAGGGAAGGGGGCCCTGCTAGGGGCTCCCAGTGTCACTTTTTGACAGCCTTTCCATGTTGGAAAGACCAACTTGGAATGGGTGTGGGAAGCCGGTATCATAATCCTGACATCTGAGCCACCGCCATTAAGGGATTATGAACTATTTCCAATGCACTGACGGGCTCCTTGAGCCCATAGGAAAGCATCTAACAGTATCTCCAACTGCTGCCTCCGACCGCATGCATTGCAATGCATCAGACAGACCACAGAAGCAGATGGCAGTCGGATAGCAACTGATGAGCCGCCGGTTGCGGTCAGCCGCAATTGTAATCCGGCCCTAAATCGCAATTTGCAACCAAGGTGAACAATATTAATTAGGTATCTCGGACTGCAGCCCACTTAGATTCAGTATGTTATGAACTGGCCTACTAGTATAAGGGTGGGTTAACAAACTAACATTTTGGCTGCAAATAGGAACCACATGTTGTGACCTGAATAATAGTATGTGTGGCCATTTAACTTCAGAACAGCTTTTTAAAGTTGCAAGCAATTTTATGATCTCCTCCTTTCCTGCTACTTGCTTTTGCTCCTCTCTTCCATTCCCTTACTTCTTTGTCTGGTGTACTCAAAAATATAATTGAGGAAATAAAAAAAAACTTAAAAAAAATAAAGAAAAATAAGACAACCTACAGAGGATCGCACCAAAACTGATTTGTGTAGTAATTTTTGACATAAGGAATCAAGAGAGATACTTTTGCGGACACATAACCCAATTGGTAAGGCTGGACCAGGCTCAACATCAGTTTGTTTAAAAAGTTGATTATGTTTGGGGCACAACTGTGCTTTCTGTGTTCACTAATGACAAAGTGCAATAAAGAGCCCACATTTAGGACATTTGCTTAGTTCCTGTATGTGCAACCAATTTCACTTGCAAGTGCTTGGGAAGATCTCAACTTCAATTAGGAATTTTATATGTAATCCGGGATGGAATGACAAGCTGCTGTATGTGTTTTATTAACATCCACTCTTAGTTTGGGCCACAGGTCTTGATGTTCCTAATAAGTGAAATTGCATACACATCATCTTCAATATCTTTATGTTTATGTGGGAGGCATTGCATAATGCATCCCTAAATCACCAACCATAACTGTGTTCTTAGGTGTGCACACAAACTGATATTCTGAGAAGCACTTATTCATGTTTTTCCTAAAACTCTTGTTGTGTTTCAACCATGAGAGCTCTTCCCTGTTTTCACAACTTCCAGCCTTTCTAACCCTCTAAGTATTCTCCTTGAAGCAACTTTTGTTTGAAGGGGAGAGATATACAAATCCCATCTAATATAAAACACTACAACATAACATTCAATATGGAATTTGAAATAGAAGTTGATAGGGATGGTGTCATTTGTGGTCTGCAGTTTCTTTTTGAGCCCTGTAACATTAGATTGTACTTAAGAAGGTGTAAGCTGTGGCTGATAGACTGAGTTAGCGAGTTGGATGCTCACCACTCAAATGTGTTGATCTACAGATCACAAGTTTTTCTCTCAGCATGACAAACTCAGCCTGTCATTCTTCTGAGAGCAGTTAGTTCAATGTGATTCTAATGAGCAATATTGACACTAGCTATTTACATCACATAGAAACAACAGAAGTACTGTATGAAATCACTTTGTATGTTAATTCTGAACATTCACATGATCAAATATTGGTTTTGTAATAACTTGCTCTGCCTTTTCCCCCTAAAACCTAGCATTCACCCTAATAAGTAGTGAAGTCCCATTTGTCCACTTGTACTGCAATGGCAAGAGGGGCTGTCCCTCTTTAAAGTAGTAAGAGGCACTAAATCTAGTCCTCCTCCTTTTCTATGTGTGTTGCATTCCAATGGACTAAGCAACATAACACAAGCTATACAGAAACTCGAGGAGACCAAAGCCATTGAAAAGGCCCTCGAATGTGGATGTTTATAACTCATCAGAGTGCCCAGGTGTATCTGTCTGAAGATGATTAACTGTCTTGCGAAGCGACATCCATGCTTGTGCCAGTAACATCTCATTACTTTTACCAATGTGCTCTTTGATCTTGTGGACTGTTCAGCAGTACAGTCATATTTTTCTTGACCATCTTGTATACTTATTTAACTTTATTGTTTATCGCATCAGCATTGCCTGACCCCAAGATGTCTGTTCCAATGTTCTAAACAAATAGCAATTAGGAGGCCAAATTAGGGTCAGGCTCACACTTGTGCCATGATAGAAACTTTAAAGAAATGTGTACTGCATAAAAAAAACAGTGAGTACAATGATTGTTCGAGATAAAGAATTTATTGAGATTAAATTTGTGATGGTTCAGTATGATTTTCAGATCTAAAATAGTCCCTCGTAAATTGTAATGCAAACAATTCATTGGAGGAGAAAGGATACACCCAAAGAGCCAACAACATTAGGTTAGAGAGCAAAGTTCTCAAAGCTGAGCCAAGATTGATGCACAAACTCTAAAGCCAATGACAGAAAGAGGCCAGTCTAAAAAAGCAAATGGTTTAGGAGGTGGGCTCACAAGCCACTCTAGACTATTGTAAGAAGTAGATATGGTTACACAGTTTTGCTGTGTAAAATAGCAATAAGGCGGGCTTCTGGGGTCTCCAGAAACTAAAAGATGAAAACAATATAAACAAGGGAGTATAGTTCAACCGGTAAGGGAGGGCTATAAATGAAAAGAAATGAAAACCAGGCTCTATGTTATCCTTGAAAGACCACACGATTTCAACATAAAGAGGATTCATTAAGTTGGGTTTGAAAACAAACTTAGTGAATGAATTTATCTTCAACGTTTGGAGGAAATAGGTCAGGTAAAATTGATCCTCAATTCTGATATTCAACAAGTTTCTTTTCCCAGGAAAGCGCATGCCTGCCTTATTCACAGGGTTTGTTTTTCTACTTTTTTCTCAGCTTTTTGTCTTCAAAGTCAAGGGAAAGAATTTCGTCAATATGTATGAATGAAGTTGGAGAGTCCACCAGCCCTTCACTAGATTGTCGTATGTCACATTAGTAGAGCTACCACCACAGTTTGAGCTTTTAGTGTCCAGTTTAATTTTCTCGGGTGGTCTTAGAGTTTGTGTTTTTGCTGCTGTGAGGGCGATTGCAGAGATCTGCAATCTTGTGAATACCAGGATCTTCTCTAGTTCATTTATTGTCATTTAATAAATACTGCACGGATCTCGCCATTTTATCAAATTGACCCCTCTGTAAATACATTATGCTCTGCACTAGCGGCTGGCGGAGTGGAGGTCGGGGAGTGGGGTGGGACAGATGAAGGAAACACTAAAATAAAAAGGTAAAAAAGAACTTACCTGCCGTATCACCGCCCGCCAAAATGCTGCTCCTCTGCTCCATGTCCTTGCTGCAGCACAGGCTCCCAGACTCCTGTGCAGCCAATCCTGACACAGCTCTCAAGCACAAGAGCAGCATTAGCATTGGCTTGAGCACGCTCAATTTGCGGTCCCTGGGAGACTGGGAGCCCAAGCCTGCTTGGGTAGGAGACAGCTCCAGTGCGCATGACGGTTTGACTGGCCTGAGATGCCTGACCAGACTATCATGAGCACTGACAGCAGTGCCCACCACTCCCCTCGTGACTGCCCCCACGATAGCCCCATCCCCATGACGTAATCAATGGAAGAAAAAGAAAACAATAATAAACAAAATTTTGAGGCTGGGGGGTGACGCTCCTCCACCATAGAGGAGGATCCTCCGCTGGTGCCCTGCACTTTTCCAAGCAGAGAGATGAATGTTTGTTCTGGTGTTACTTGAGCACAATGTGCCTGGATGACAGCCGCTGCCGCTGTTCTAAGACTATTAGGGGCATATCATCAAAGAACAGCAGTAAATATCGCTGAGCGAGCTTAGCGTGGATTTGCTTAACGCCGGCTGTTGTGGGATTTGATCGCCTAGATATCGCGTTATTTACAGCGCATATCTCCACAGCGATATTAAATCCGGTGATAGCGCCGAAATCCGCGAACATAGCTGGAAATCCAGCGTAACATCGGAAGCGATAAGGTATTCCTTGCAAATAGGGAGATGTGGATTCAGCCATAGAATCCACCTTCCATCATATGTATAGCTAAGTCTGCTTTTTTGCAGACGTTATCTTTCGGTGATATCCGCACTTAGCGTGGATTTTAACGTAGGTATTGGTGTCCTGGGCCAGCTTGTTGATAGGGAGAAGTGCTGTTAGCCATGATTCTCGTGTTGTGTTTGAAGGAAACGTCCACTTTGCATCTCATTAGAGATGCAAAGCAAGGCGTCGGTAAAAAGGCTGCTAACATGCGCTAATGCATGTTAGCACTGCCTTGTAAATAGGGCGAAAACATTATCTCCACTTTTTTGGTTTTTAAAGCCAAGAAAGCGGAGATAAGGCCCTTGATAATATGCCCCTTAGTTCTTTGAACTGAACACATCTGCGGGATTCCGCCATCTTTTTTTTGTTCCAAACATTTTAATATTTGTGTTTTTGCATCCAAATACCCCTGTTGCTTCTGATATCATAGACACTGAGATGTATAATGTGCGTTCATTTTGTTGAAAAACATACCTCCAAAAATAAATAAACTGTTGCTGAAAATGAGAGCTAGTAAAGAGAGTGGCCTCTCTCGTCCTGCTCAGTCAACTGGGTTTGCCATACTTTAGGCCAAATGTAAAGCCTTCCATTTTTTTCACCAAGTATTTTCAAGCACCCTTTCTGGAAGTGGAAATACAGAGAGCCGGTTAAATAATAATTATTTATTAATTTAGCGAGCCAATGAGTTGGAAACAATTCGAAATGCTTGCTCATTAAGAAAAATCTAATTTCTCGCAACTTTTAAGTAAGATATGTTTCAGACAGATCGTGCAAAACGACACTTCTCTCATGAGTGTTGTTTCTCATAGTTTCAAGTTTTTGTGTTATTACTCCGGAGAATTCAATGATCTAGAACAAACTGCAATCAAATGTCCTTTCCACTGACTCCACTCCTAAATTCAAAATATATTCAGCTACTAACACAAGGAAAGATTTTTAGTTGAGTTTATAAACTTTTTGGTGACACTTTACAGTTTAATTTATTAACTTTAGGGGGTTAACAAGACAATAAATGTTTCTTTTTCTGCATACAGTACCATGAATGTACATATGCCATGGGGCGTTTCATCAAGCTTCTTTCTTTTCGCTTTTGTCCTTTCTGTGGCAACATCTGCTGGCCAGACAGTTTGACGGAATGAAGCGAGGAATCTTTGTCTGCAGCCGGTGGAACAAACACAGTCGCCAATAAAGAAATATTCATCCACTCGGGGCTTTATATATTGTACAGGTGTAGCTTGGCAGCCAAGTGGTGTAACAAGATAAATATTAAGTGGGTTTTGCACACATATCTGTCATTCCTGCAGTGTCAAGATGTGTGCCGAGGCTGTAATTTAATCATTGTTTCCGATGTAACAATGAATTGAACTGATGGGGTTTTTGTCATTTGCATAGTATGCAGTATTCAAATCACATTGTAGAGTTTAGATGCCATGATACAGTACAAGCTTAGCTGTCATTTGAAAAAATTGAAAGGATAGGCTGCTGCATGAATAGGTTTCTGTTTCCGAGTTTGTGTGTGCGTAAATAAATATTTATAAATCAGTTCATGCATTTTTCTATGAAGAGCCAATTTCACTATATTATACTTGATCATACAACAGTTGGAAAGGTAGCACTGCATTGCGCGCTTGAACACGTCGTCAAATGCTCTTTACTTTGTATTTCGTGGAATTTTTAAAATCATTTTCATTTTTTTCAGCTGCTTTTTTTCACTGAAGTGGTAGGAGCACCTACTATTATCTTGCAATAGCTCATAAATGAATGAATTCCAAGGGGTTACAATTTAGTCATCCATCCACATATCTATGGGTAATCTTGGAGCCCAAAGAGATGCCTAGGGAGCAACGCCATTTTAAAGACAGGCACCCTCGTCAGGAGAGAGAAGGGCAAGGCTTTGCCGACTATGCGATTCTCATCTGATGGAATCAAGTTGAGGGGCTATATTTGTCGACCAATTTACTACATATCCATCACAATGAAAATGTCCAAGAATGTGACAGTTACCTGCTCTATTCTGAGCTGCAAAATCCCTCTAGCCATGAAAGAACTCATTCAGATCTGTTCTAATATTGACTTGGCAAGTCACCCAAAGCATTGGAAACTTTCCAAAGATATCTAGCATTGGAACAGCATCGAGACCAGAGTATCGTGGGTATAGCACATATAATCATCTGTACTTGGGAGGACAACAAGAATTCAAGTCCAGTATACAACCTACGCCAATATAGTACAGTGTAAATAGGAGTATACTGTTCCCCACTGAGTCAACGAATAGGGGTCTGAGTGTCATCACTGGGAGCGTGTGCTGCTCGGAGCAAGTGTCCTCACCCACCCAAAGGGGACATGCTTCAACTGGACATGCTCCTCGTTGGGCTGGCACTGTAATGCCTAAGGGGCCCTGCATAATGAATCTTTGCTGGAGATCTTTTTAATCACCAGTGGAGGAATTTAAGTGAGTGTGTTCCAGTTGGTGAGTGAGATGATTGGAGAAAAATGTGAATTCAAATCAACTACGGACCTGGTGGGGCTACCTATTTAATAGGGATCCATGTAGATGTTGAGATAAAAACAATGTGAGAAACGGTTGGACATAATGATCTACGTCTCTCAGATACGAAGGTATACTATGGTGTAAGATCAAATGAGTGTACATAGATCTTAGCTTCTGGATCATTCGACCCATGCAAGTATGCATTTGGATCAGGTATATTATTGACTTGGCCAAGTCACCCAAAGCATGGGAACTTACCAAAGATATCTAGCATTTGAATAGCAGAGGGACCAGAGTATCGTGGGAATAGCAAATATAAAACAACACTATCTATATATAAGGAGATTCACTGCTCAGCATCAGAGGACCACTGAAAGCTTTGTAAGGGCATCCATTCTAAACCACTCAGCGAGCGGCTCAATTAGAATGAGAAACATAAAGGGCAATAAGGGGCAGCACAGACAAGTGCCATTTCCAATGGAGAAATGGCCAGAAAGTTTGTCATTAACTTCAACTTCGGCAATGGACTGCTTATATAAAAGCTTAAGAAATCCTAGGAACGTTGGGTTGATATTCATTTTTTAGACCATGGCAACCAGGTCACCCCATTCCAAGGCATGAAAAGCTTTCTCAAAGTCTAAATTAAAGACTGCCAGGGGAATTTCCAAATTGTGGAACAGTGTCCACAGATTACAGTACAATGGACATGTATTACAATTCCAGGTATCAAATGCTTTCTCAAACTCTACTCTACTGACTACCCAAGCACTGTGCAACCAGCGGCCAGTTGTGGAGCATCAAGCATCCTAGCATGAAGTCATTTGGATCCAGGTGAACAATTGATCTAACCACTCCAAATAAACAGCTGGCCAAGGCCTTGGCGAGAATTGTGGCTTCCACACTGATCAATGAGATAGGTCTGTTCACAACTCTGGTGGGCTGTGATGGAGTGACTGGAATGAGGGCCTCACAAAAGTCAGGAAGCAGCTGATAAATTGCAACCAATTCTTCTAACATGACCTATATCACCTTAGCTGCTTTGGAACGTCCAGCTCCAGTGCTAAACATTCCATTGCGCAGGTGCAGCTGGAACGTCCAACGGCAGCACTCCCGAGGTAGTGGTGCCGTCGGCCGCTGGTATAGGCGCAGCACTTAAGAGGATATGGAGACTGAGCTTTGAAGCTATCCTCTACAACACTTCCCATGGCAGCCAATTCAGTACTGGGGTCTTCTCTGACTGCAGCAGCTCTAATGTCATGACAAGCTTGTTTATGTTAAGTACTTACTCTGCTCAGTTTAGGTAAATGTCTTAATCAGGAGATTTCTGCAAGGCCTTAACAAGAACATTGTCATTGCAAGGCATACAATATTCAATACATCACAAAAGAAGCCCCGGGTCCGAGTTTGAATGGAGGTCTAGCATGTAACTCAAGATATCTAAGTAGGTAGGTCGCTCCCCCCCCCACAGCACCGCCTGTGTGTCCCTGCCCCAGCTGCCACTGTTGAGGAAGTTCGAGGCCCTCCTCCACCCGCAGGCTACCACCTGTGCCTCATCCCTGGTGGCCAGTGGTAGGCCGTAGGTTTGCTCATCCTCCATTGTATTGCCTGTATTTTCTTTCATTGTTCCTGTTGTAGTGACTGCATTTTCATTGTTGTGTCTGTGACTGCTGTTGGCTGTCTCCCCCGCTGCCTGTACGTGCTCAGTGCCTGTTCTCTCCCTCTGTTCCCCTCGCTGCCCCCGTGTCTCTCTGCCCAGTTTCCCTTCTGCTCCCCTCACTACCCCTGTGTCTCTCTGCCCGATTTTTCCTTCTGCTCCCCTCGCGGCCCCAGTGTCTCTCGGCCCGTATTTGCCTTCTGTTGCTTAGCTGCCCCTGCATTTTTGTGACCTTTCTGCCCTTTCTTTTGACCTTTGTGCCCTCTGTGCCACTCGTTTCCCCCTGTTTTTTGTGACCTTTCTGCCCTTTCCTGGGACCTTTCTGCCTCTGTGTCACTCGTTTCCCCCCGTTTTTTGTGACCTTTCTGCCCTTTCTTGGGACCTTTCTGCCTTCTGTGCCACTCAGTTCCCCCCGTTTTTTGTGACCTTTTTGCCCTTCTTGTGACCTTTTTGCCTTCTGTGCCACTTGTTTCCCCCTGTATTCCTGTGACCTTTTTGCCCTTTTGTGACCTTTCTGCACTCTGTGCCACTCGTTTCCCCCTCAATTGTTGTGCCCTTTTGCCTTCTGTTTCCTTCGTCGCCCCTCACCGCCCACGCCGCTGCGTCCCCTGCGCTCTGCCCCCCTGACTGCCCATTCGCTGCCTCCGCCTCCCAGCTGCTCCTCACTCTCACCTCCCCATACATGCCAGGCGCTGCGCAGTCGCGCTGCTGGCGTGCGGTAAGCCCATCTGCGCCCGTTCGTGCCTGGACTGCACCCAGCGCCAGAACCCCTGGCCCCGCACCTGCCACGATGACCGCCGCCACTACGACGCCAACACTCTGCACGCTCTCAACCATGGACGGACCAATAACTGCTTTAAAGCCGCCCCAAAACACACACACACACACAGTCCTTTCACCTGGCGGAACTGCAGCTACACCAGCCACAGAGCCGACGAACCACCCGCCAAGAAAGACCTTAACCACCTCCGATGCATACTACTGAACACCCGCTCCGCACGCAAACAAGCCGTCGAGCCCTGGGACCTGCTCAACACAACCTCCCCGGATGTCGCCTTCCTGACAGAGACCTGGTTGAACAACTCCTCCGCACTCGACATCGCCATAGCCATCCCAGATGGCTACAAGATCACCCGCAGAGACCACACCAACGGAGTCGGAGGAGGAATCGCCATCGTCCACAAGAACAGAATCAGGGTCTCGACTAGCACCGCCGACGTGCTCAGCACCGCCGAACACATGCATTTCCAGATCCACACTGACCCCAACTCCACCCTCAGAGGCACCCTTGTCTACCGACCCCCGGACCCCGCGCCCAGTTCAGCGACTCCATCGCTGACTTCATCAGAACGCACGCCCTGACCTCCACCAACTACATCTTCCTCGGAGACCAGAACTTTCACCTTGAGAACAACAACTACAGCAACTCCACCACCCTGATCGATAACCTCGCCAAACTCGGACTTAGGCAACTCGTCACAACGCCCACCCACTCAACCAGCCAAACGCTCGACCCTGTCTTCTCCTCAAGCCCGCACATCTCCATCAGCCACACCACCGAACTCCTCTGCACCGACGACCACTGCATCCACTTCACCTTCCAGAAACCCACAACACACCACCGCACCCAACAGATCCCCCGCTACCACTGGAGCAAAATCACCGAAGACCAACTACATGCAAAGCTCGCTCTCAGCCCACCCACCAAACCCTCCAACACCGACGTTGCTGCCCACAACCTCAGACGCTGGATCGCGGACTGCGCCAACACCCTCGCCCAGCTGAAGAAACCCACCCACAGAGACACCAGCAAGAGGGCCAGCTGGTTCACCCCAGAACTCCTAGATTCCAAGCAAGCCTGCCGGAAACTAGAGAAGAAATGGCACAGTGAACAAACTCCGGACAGCCACGCAGCACACAAGGATGCCGTCCGCAACCACCAGCACCTCATCAGGGCTGCCAAGAAGACCTCCTTCAAAGACCGCCTCGACAACAACGCACAGGACAGCAAGGAGCTCTTCAACATCGTGAAGGAACTCTCCAACCCCAGCTCCAACACCAACGACATCCCGCAAACACAAGCCCTGTGCGACTCCCTCACCACCTTCTTCCACCACAAGATAGCAGACATCCACGATGGCTTCAACGCCCAGACAGCCCCAACAGACAGCAACACAACAGACCCTCTGCACACCATCGACCACGTCCCCTTGCTGGCCTGGACCAGCCTGAGCATCGATGACACCATCAAGACCATGAGCACAATCCACTCCGGCTTTCCGTCATACCCATTCCCGCACCACATCTTCAACAAAGCAAGCAGCTCCATCGCACCCCACCTACGCAACGTCATCAATCTCCCCCTTGAGACCGCAACCTTCCCAGAGAGCTGGAAACATGCCGAGATCAACGCCCTACTCAAAAAACCCAAGGCAGACCCAAGAGACCTCAAGAACTTCCGACCCATCTCTCTGCTCCCCTTCCCGGCCAAGGTCATCCAGAAAATCGTTAACAGACAGCTAACCCGATACCTCAAAGAGAACAGAACCTGGACCCTTCCCAGTCAGGGTTCCGCAACAACCACAGCACCGACACCGCCCTCATCGCTGCCAACGACGACATCAGGACCCTGCTAGACAACGGGGAGACTGCAGCACTCAATCTCCTAGTCCTCTCCGCCGCCTTCGACACCGTCTACCACCGCACACTATGCGCACGCCTCCACACCGCAGGGATCCGAGACAAGGCTCTGGAATGGACCACCTCCTTCCTCTCCGGCAGAACCCAGAGCATCTGCCTCACCCGTGCCATTCCAAAGCCTCCAAGATCATCTGCGGCGTACCCTAAGGATCCTCAAACAGCCCGACACTGTTCAACATTTACATGGACCCGCTCGCACACGTCGCCCGACAGCACAACCTTAACATAATCTCACATGCCGACGACACTCAACTGATCCTCTCCCACACCAAGGACCCCATCACTGCCAAAGCCAACCTCCATGAAGGAATGAAGGCCGTCGCCGACTGGATGAAGATCAGCCGTCTGAAGATGAACTTGGACAAGATGGAGGTCCTCATCCTTGGCTCCAACGCATCAGCCTGGGACGACTCCTGGTGGCCAACGGCATTGGGGGCAGCCCCAACCCCCACCGACCATGCATGCAACCTGGGAATCATCCTCGACTCAACACTCTCAATGACCAAGCAAGTCAACGCTGTCTCCTCCTCCTGCTTCAACACCCTCCGCATGCTCCGCAAGATCTACAGATGGATCCCGACAGATACAAGAAAGACAGCCCCCCAGGCCCTCGTCAGCAGCAGACTCGACTACGGAAACGCCCTCTACGCGGGAGCCCCGACCAAGCTCATCAATCAACTACAACACATCCAAAACGCCTCTGCACGACTGATCCTCGATGTACCACGACACGGCCACATCACCCCCCACCTGTGAAACCTGCACTGGCTCCCCGTCAACAAGAGGATATCTTTCAAGCTCCTCATCCATGCACACAAGGCACTCCACAACACCGGCCCGGCCTACCTCAACAGACGGCTCTCCTTCTACACCCCCAACCACCGGCTAGGCTCCGCTGACCTCTCACTCGCCACCGTCCCCCGCATCCGAAGAACAACCACCGGCGGGAGATCCTTCTCCCACCTCGCCGCCAAGACATGGAACACCCTCCCACTGACCCTACGACAGACCCAAGACCTGCTGACCTTCAGGAGGATACAAAAGACCTGGCTGTTCGATCAGTAGCGGCCCCCACCTCCCCCCCAGCCCCATGAGACCCTCGCGGGTATGTAATGACTGATTGATTGATTGTGTCAACTTGGGATTCCCTTTTTAGGGGCAGTTACCCTCACACACCAGTCGTGTCATGCGTCATCATGGGGGTACCTCCTCAAGTGAGAACCTGGTCCTCACATGGGATACAACCCCCTCGCTGCGAGGGAGGAGCTCAGGGATGTTTTTCAATTGGAAGGTTGGTCTACTAAAACTCCATGATGGCTTGGTGTGCGCTAAAGGAGTGCAGTGCTATATTGTGAGTGAATTTGAAATAATTAAAACTAGCTACAGGGTCAGCTATGACGGAACTTGTTTATTCCGGCTGCCCAGTGCCAGGATTAAAATCAGAATATCATTTGTAGTACAGGTGCCAAGATTCAAGGCCTCTGTGCTCTTACAAGACCAACATGTTTCAGGCCTTCATTGAATTTCTAATGGTAGCCTATCACCACCCTCTATTATTTCAGTCTCTTTATTTCCAGCCACAAGAATATTAGCTATACACTTCCAATGTCTGAGGATGGTGCACTCATCCGCCATCTTACACCATGCTAAATCAGGAGCATAA
The DNA here is from genome assembly GCF_964263255.1 of Lissotriton vulgaris. Lineage (NCBI taxonomy): Eukaryota > Metazoa > Chordata > Amphibia > Caudata > Salamandridae > Lissotriton > Lissotriton vulgaris. The sequence continues at coordinate 1,464,265,499 of NC_141691.1, forward strand.
TAAATCGTTCCCACTGGCCATAGAACTTGGACTCACACAGCACAAACAGTCCTTCTACCACGCATGTGCTACAAACTCACTGCACAAGCATGTCAGATATTCATACGATCACAAGCTTCTGAGGTTCTCATAACAGCAGAACTTTACACAAAAAGAGCCAGTAGGCTTTCCTCATCTTTAACCAGAGAAAAATGTCTGGTCACACTACTGACTAACAAAACATGTTAAGCTACCTCCACCCTTTATGTAGGTCTGTGCCCCTAAGAGAGCATGGTATGTGTGCCTCTCCAGGTCACCGAGCAGGTTCTGGACCTTATATTACCATGAACAAGCAGAGGCCTCTGTGCACTCGCTAGAATAGCATGGCACCAGAGCTAAAATATAAGTAAGGAGACAAGTTTCCCTTGTAGTCAGGTATTACATTCAAGGCAACTGTACACGGCTGTATCAGTGCAGGGGACATCCGTGTTCCAATAACCCGCAAGTATGTCTACCAAGCGGTTTGCTGAGCATCGACTGAGCCAATATCAATGCTGAAATACAGGTCCATCTTCTCACTCATGTAGTCAACAAATCAACAGTCAGTGAGCCACAAAACATTTTAGCAACATATTACCCTGAATGTCTGAGCCACACCAAATGCGGACACTCTAACTGATGACTTAAGAGATAGGGAAAGAAATTCTTACATGTGGTAGCCCGCACCCATCCATTTGTTAGATCCTGAATGCAGAACAAAGGCAAAGCCTTAACACCCAGTTCAAGATTTGGAAAAGTGTCTGGTATGCAGGAACCCTATTGGTTGTGCGGTAGAAAAGTGTACATGAGTATCTATTACACACATCGATGCTAGGCATTTTCCCCTGCTGTGCTGGGGATCATCCAAAATGATGGTTTCATGACGAGCTCAGCTCGTCATCAGTATACCAGCAGTACACTGCATGACGAGCTGAGCTCGTCATGAGTGTCGAAGGTGTTAAGAGTACATATAACCGACTTCAACATCACATTTAATTTTCCAATCAATTTGTTGCTTTACAAATGAAACCTTTGCTCCTGCTAGCTGTAGCTCAGAGAGGGCGCAGTGAAACCGGAGGATACTTTTAGCAACCGTGTGAATCACTGAGCTGGAGAAGTCGAACGCAAAAGTAAATAAGAATTATTTGTGAGTAGTACACTGGCCCTACATGGTTTGGCTTCCTTCTTGTGTTGAAACAAACCTGCAATTGTTTTGTATTTTTACTTTACATTTAACCACTTACATAAACTATACATTTACATTCGAACTGCCCACAGCCAAATTAGTTAAGCTATGCTGCTTCATATACAAAGATTCTAGATTTTTCACCATTTTTGTCGATTTCGTTTCTACAAATATTTCATAATTTTTGTCAGATTGTTCTCATGATATTGTATTAATTTGCTTTAATAGTGTATTAGCTTTTTATGTTTTTTATGTGATTTGTTTGATTATTCACAATAATTACAAGCGCTTTCTCAGATAGTTGCCTCATCCGTCTGGCTAAGCTAACAATAGCGAAAATATGTCACCTCAAGTGAATTTGATCACATCACACCAATTCTGAAAAAAACATCTACTGGCATCTACTAGAGGCTAGAATCCTCTTCAAAATGGCACACATCATTTGCATCTTCGAACCCCCATCAATGTTAAGGACAAACATGTCCTCAAAGAATAGAGAGATACCAAAAAGAAATCTGGCCTTTCTTTGAAATTCAAAAACCAAATAAATACAACACACAAAAAACAGTCATTCTCTTGTCAACCTGTGAGACTCAGAAACAGCCTACTGGATGAGCTTAGACTTAAAGCCAACATATTTTGCTCATAGAAAAAAAACAAGCTACATCTATTTAAAAATGTACAGCCTAATTCTGTAATCTTTCTCCTTTGCTTTTCTCCACCCCAGCCTCAACTTCAGATTACATTGTGAGATATTGCTCTTGTTCTACATGAAACTCCACGGCTCTTGTAACTGGGTCCACTCTACAAAAATGCTATAAATGTATTGAAACCTGTTAAAAAGTTGCCTAGGGAATGACAAAACTTTCCCATTCTCCTGATGGGAAAAATGGGTGTAACCCTTGCCAGACAGTTGTTACTTTTGATACTTCAAGTTTGTAGTATATACGTGCTCTGGGTCCCGATAAGTTATGTAGGGCCAGATGTAGGTAGCCAAATACCGGTCGGTAACGGCCGAAATTCGGTAATTTCGGCATATACCGACCGATATTTGGAATTTGAGATGTAGGTGCCAAAAAGTACCCGAATCGGTAAATATGAGTCGGTATTATTCCGATTCGGTATTTACCAAATCCTTATCTACCGAGTTTTTATTTACCGATTCGGTAAATAAGAAATGGTAAAAAAGGCCCATCGAGATGTAGGAAAGTAAAAAAATACTGAATTCCATGAAATTCGGTATTTAAGAGTCGGTATTTACCATGGATTGAAAACAGGTGGTAACCAGGTGTAGGCTATAAAAAAGGGCCCAAAATGCAATGGTTTGGGCAGAATGGCGGCATTCTACGTGATTGTGAGGCGGCTACGGCTACAGGCAGCAGGAGAGAGGGTATGGAGAAGGGAGGAGCAGGTCTACAGGCAGAGGATCACCCTATTCCAACTGACTGAGCCAGAGATACTGCAGAGGTACAGGCTACACCCGAGAACCATCCTGGACTTGATTAGGGACCTCCACCCATACCTGGATCACCCAACACCAAGGGCGCACGCCATCCCACCCCATGTGCAGGTGCTGTGTAGCCTACACCTGCTTGCCTCTGGGAATTACCAGAGTGTGATTGCTGCAGTTGGTGGTGTGTCCCAGAGCTGCCTGTCCCGTTTTTTCCGGAAGTTCCTTGAGGGCATGACGCAGAGAATGGATCATTACATCCGTTTCCCTGACACACCTGCGGAACTTGCCAAAACAAAAACTGATTTTTATCAACTGGCACACTTCCCTCACATGATAGGCTGCATAGATGGCACCCACATTCCACTCTGTCCACCTGCAGCCACTGAACACATCTACAAGAACCGTAAGTCAACGCACTCCATCAATGTGCAGGTGATATGCAATGCTGGCAACATCATTTCAGACATAGTGGACAAATTTCCTGGGAGCACCCACGACTTCTACATTTTCCAGAATAGTGGGATATACACACGCCTTGTTGCTGGAGAGTTTGGGGACGGATACCTGTTAGATAAATAACTGTGACACTCCCTGATAGTCATGGCAGATGTATGTTTCATGAGTATGTAACTAATGGACCTCTCTTTACCACCTAGGCGATAGTGCATATGCCCTGCGTTCCTTTGTGCTCACACCCTACCTCAATCCAACTACCAGGAGTGAGAAGCGTTATAATGTGGCTCACAGGTCTACTCGCAACGTAGTGGAGCGCACATTTGGACTCCTCAAGAGCAGGTTCCGCTGGCTCCACAAGAGTGGAGGTGCACGGCAGTACACCCCCATCCTGTGCTGCAATATGATAGCGACCTGTGCCATGTTGCACAATCTTGCCACCAAAGGAGGCACAGAGGTGGAGCTAACACATAACAAGGATATTGATGATGACCAAGAACAGGCAGAGCCCCATGCAACAGTAGCAGCAGCAACAGATGGGAGATTGAGACGGGCAGAGATCACACGTCGATATTTCTAAGTAACTAATGAGACACAGACAGGTGTAGTATGTGAAGTATGTAGTTTAATTGTCACTACAGCATGTCAAAGATCCAACACCATTGTCCTATAATGTCTGTGTCCATGACTGTGTGGTCACAGTTCACCTCACTGTGACCTGTACTGTGGGGTGAGGGCTTTTTTAACATTTGCGCCCACGCACTACTGTGCAGGATGCACGAGGCTGGGTCTCCACACTTTCGGTGGTGCCTGGGTCAGAAATGTTGCGCCTGACGCTCGTACGCATCTCAGGGACAGGAGTGCTGGAGCCACTCCTGCTGGTGGACCCTTCTGTTTCCTCCACACCTGTGTCACCAGCAGTGTCTGCCTGGTTGGTGAGCATCTGCTCCATGGCAGAGGTGACTCTCCCCATCCCCCTTGATAAATCAGTGCAGCAGTGCACAATTATATCCTGCATTGCTACAGAACGCCGGCACAGCAGTGAGGTTGCTGTGGCAAAGCGATTCAGGGCTTTTGACTGCTGCCACATACACTGGCGTTTCCTGCGCCGCTCTGAGTGGTCTCTATCCAATTTGTCACACAGAGCACTCATGTACTGTGTGATGTCTGTCATCCCCTTTGCAATTGCCTCCATGCTCCCAGCCATGTTGCAAAGTCCATGGTCAAATTTTGATAGTTTGCAATTGATGCTGCGCACATGCCTGTGAACTGCCAACATTGCCTTCGCCTGCAGGCGCTGCACCTTTACCATGGTGGCCTCCAGACCACAGAAGACCCCATCTCCTTCCTGGCCTTCACCTCTCTCCCGTGCCCTTCTGCCAAGGACACTGGCTCGTACAGCGCCTGCAGTACTCTGCTGCCTAGCCTTGTCAGCCACAGGTGGATTTCTCTGCATTTCACCCTCCTCATCCTCCTCATCTGAGGTTTGCAGGATCCTCAGAGGGGGCACATCAAGCCTCCTTGCCCTTCCCTGCACAGATGACTGTGTTGTTGGTGTTGGCGAAAGTGCTGCTGGTTCCAACTCTTGTGTCCCAAACAACAGAGGTGACTGAGGCTGTGGTGTTGTGGCTCGCTCAGGTGTTGAGGCTTCCTGAGATGTGGAGTTCTCTTTCTCAAAAGCGCTGTGACCTGCACATTCTTTTTCCTTTTCCCTCCTTTTAGGTGCTGGTGCCCTCTCCTCCCTTTCTGGTGCTGTACTGCGTGAGGACTCTCATGTGAAAAGATATGGACATTGGGTCAGTGGTGTTGTTCCCCTATGTGTAATTATTATATTACATTTATATCACACAATTGCCTAGTCTACATCAGCTGCTCGAAGTTGTGTGTGGCATGTCTTGCTGGTTTATATGGTGTATGCATTGCATGTATGTACCTATGACTACGTCTCCCATGATGCATTGCTGGCCATCAGTAAAACCTGTTCTGGAGTGTTATGCTTACACACACAGTGGGGAAGGGGGACAGGGTCATGGGTGGGGATTACTGTCCATGCATCTTACCTTGCTTCTTTGCAGCTCTGGCAGAGCTATCTGTGTCCCCAATTCCATGGATGCTTTCTGGCTCCAGGGTGGATTCAACAAGCTCCTCAAGCTCTGTTAGTCTTGGAGCTCTGTTTTTCCCCCACCTGTGATACCAGCTTTCTTTCTTTGGGCAGCAATTTTTTTCTTTGTGATGATGCGCAGGTCGTACCATCTTTTCTTGAGGTCATCAATCTCCCTATGCATCACCCCAATGGCATTGACCTTTGGATGTCAAGCCATGTATTACGTTTCACAGACTCTGCAACATGCAGAGACTGTTTTCCGAAAATTTGGGTGTGGTGTTTCACCACATCTTCAACAAGCACCTGCAGTTCTGCTGGGCTGAATTTTATTTTCCTGCTGCACTCTGCTGCATCCTTCTGGCCATCCTGGGACTCCATTATGATGATCAGGTGAGCTCTGGAAAGCCTGCTCCTCTCTGTTTCCTCCTGCTCTGCAAACAGTTCAGTTACTCTGCACCTGCATGGGTGTGGCCACTCCCAGGTACTGGGGAGGGGTGCTTGATTCTAATTGGTTGGTTCCTCTGTACCTTTGTTGTGAGGTGTGGTGGGTGTTCCTGATTGGTTTACAGGCTCACATGTCATATTTTTTAAATTCCTGATTCGATATTTATCGAATCGGTATTTACCGATTCGGTAAATACCGATTCGGTAAATCCCATTCATTCCTATGGGCCCGAAGGACCATAGAAATGAATGGGTATTTCCGAATCTGTATTTACCGATTTGGTAAATACTGATTCGGTAAATACCGATTTTGAATTCCGAGTGATACCGAATCGGTAAATTTTACCGATTTTTTAGCTACATCCTGTTTTCCGATTCTGAAATACCGATTCGGTATGAGTCGGTATTTAAGAGTCGTAAAAAAGGATTTACCTACATCTGGCCCCTAGTGTGGTGTTGAATCACTTGCCAAATAGTGTGCCATAAATCTCTTTCCGTTATTTCACTTTGTGTTTGATCCATTCATCTTGGAGAGGTTGAATAATGAAATCTTTAAATAACATGCAATGGCAGAGCAAAAAGGTCTTGCATTTCAAGGCAGATGTCAACAAATTTGCTTTGCAGATGGTTGTTTAATTGTGGCATGTAATACTACATGCATGCATTTCTATGAATTGAGGCGTACGCGCAAGCATGTACAAAAAGAACAGATGACCTACGAAATGGTGAACAAATCAAACATTCACCCCCAGTCACATATCTGCATTTAATCCAACATTTTTTTCGCTCATCATGCTACCCCACCATATGCAAATCAGTCTTGACCCTTCTCCCCATGAGAACAGTCCAGCCCAAACTGCCAGGCCAAGTCCTACCTGTACTAGAAACAAGCACCCTGGGACCAGTTTGAATCCAGTGGCACAATGGCTCAGTATGCTTAGACCTGGGCCCCATGCTCGCCATGCTACTGGAGTCAACCTAGGTTGGCTGATGAGAGGTGATACCCCAACACCGGTCCCAGGACTCTTGTTTCTGGTCCAGGGAGGACCTGGCTTGGCAGTTTGGTTTTGACTGTTTCCATGTGGAGCACGGTCAAGTCTGATTTGCATATGTCTGAGTGCAAACTGAAGTGACAAGGTGAGCAAACAAACAATGGATTTAGGCTCAGATCTCTGTATTGGGGGTGAATGTTTAACATTGTTCAGCATTCTGACCATCAATTGTTCTTTCTGCATTTGTTATCCTAAGTGGGATGGGTATGCCCAGATGTGGGTCCGTAATTGACATCCCACTGGAGTCAAGCTAACCTAGCTGATAAGGGGTGATGGCCCGAAACCAGTCCCAGTATGCTTGTGTCTTGTCCAGGGAGGGTCTGGCAGTTCTGTTTGGACTGTTCCCATGGGAAGCAGGGTCAAGACTGATTTTCATATAGCTGGGTCCAAACTGGAATGACATGGTGAGCAAAAAAATGAGGGATTTAGGCCCAGATCTCTGTACTGAGGTAAATGTTTGACATTGTTCAGCATTCCGTCGATCAATTGTTCTACTTGCATGCAAGCATGTACAGCCACAGCGGCCATCTTGTTAACCACTCCAAAATGGCAACCATGCACACACAGTCGTGTCTGGGGACATTTTGTCTTCCTGTTCCAGCATGGCCAATGGCCATGATGGAATAGTACATAAAAATGCGATGGCAAAGCCAATTGGTCTGACATGCATTTTCAGTTATAAGTCAGGCCTTTTGTGCTATACTGCTACTACATTTTCATTGCTAATGAACAACAACCACAATAAACAACTACAATGGCACTATTAGTTGTAAGTATACAGTGTTTTTACAGGCTCTGTTCTTCCGGCCGCCTGGACTTACTTATTGTAAATCTGCAATACCTACATGTCATCATACGATTAATGAAAAAGCACGTTATGCTCAACTCACGATCATATCAATGCTGACCATCATTTACTACAAGACTACCATTCTTGCTTTAGATTATGCAGCGCACAGAGACCGCTACTTTACACTTCACAGGCGACACCCTCCTGATGACTCCTGCCTCCTGATATTGCTGGACCTCACAGCTGCCTTCAGCATGGTCAATCATCCTACCCTCATCCACACACTGGAATTTCAAACAGAATTCACAGGCAGAGTTGTTCACTCATTCTCTTCCTACCTTTCGAACTGACATCAGTTTGTCCACAAGGGCTCATCCAGACCCCAAAAGAAACCTATCACCAGCGGAGTCCCCCAGGGTTCCTTTCTGTCTCCTGTCATAGTCAATCTCTTCATGAAGCTTCTTTGGACATTCAACTCCTCAAACACTGCCTGCACCTCACCCACTCCTGGATTGTCTAGTGCCTACCTAAAGCTTATCCTCATCAAAACAGATTTTCTCTTATTTGCAAAGAGCAACAAGTAAGAATGTGTATAAACCTGAACCAGTGACATGAACCTTGATGGTTTCAAAACCCAACTTTCACCAAATGCCAACTCACTTTGATTCACACTTGGCAACAAGCTCACACTCAAAGAGCACATTGCCTAAACAAAACAAATGCAGGCGCGTACCAACTCTCTCTTTTTAAAAAAAACTGCTGTTCAAACCCTTGTACTCTTACATCTGGATGGTGCTAGCACCTTGCACCACGGCATCTCTGACTCTTCATTGGCCCACCTTACTAGAGGCCACAGCACATCTCATACAGGGCCTGAAGAAACATGATCACACCACCCCCAACCTGATGTAACTCCATTGACCTCCTCTGCTGCTTCACACTGTCTTCAGACAGGAAGCTAGGAAGCAGTTGATGTTAGAAGTGTAACAAAGTAAAAAAAAAAACAGATGACCTGTACCATCCATGGACCTGAGATCTGGAACAACATCCACTCATCCATCAGCACCACTCTTATACTATTACAATTGAGAAAAAGCTTGTCTTTAACCCCTCCCCTGCTGATGACGGAACCGCTCTGTCATCAGCTGCGGTGGCGCTGTGCTGATGACGGTGCGGTTCCGTCATGGCCCTGCCGCCGCGCCTGCACGGCGCTGATTTCGCGCCTGCGCGGCACGTTCTATTGAGCGGGCGGGGCCGTGACGGAACCGCTCCGTCATGAGCACAGCGCAACCGACGCTGGTGACGGAGCGGTTCCGTCACCAGCATGTGCCCGCCGCTCTGCCGCCCTCCCCCCTTAGCACTGCGGCGGAATAGCCGCCGTAGTGAAGGGGTTAAATAACACCAGTGAAGTAACCATCCACTTCAGCTCCCAGAACCCAGCTACCTCACCTATCACTTGTTTGCCTGTAAGTTTGTCTTTGACACTGTACACTGATCTGCTGGCTTTTGGTTAGGTACGTGTTGTACGAAGACCACAATAAACATGCATGCATACATACATGAGATCAAACAAATTCACTGGGAGAGCCGAGCCAGAACTGAGTCAATGGTCTGGATTGGCTCTAAGAGCTCATGCATGAGCCAAGCCCTAAAAATAATTGCCACGTAAATCATGTAACAAACATCAATCAGAAGCCTTTCACCTTGGTATATCTGATTATATCAGTGTGTTAAGAGGTCCTTATTAAAAGCACTAGTTTGTAAACAGGGACTTAGAAACATTCCTGCCCTGAGCCCTGATGACAAAGCCATTAGTGAACTAAGAGGAAGTCAGTTGGCCTACGTCTCCTATATGTGTTCTAGATTCTTCTTGTAGCTGAATCTACACTATGGTCTGTTAAATAATTCAAGTTTTTTTCCAGTACTCATCCGGAACTCAAATATCTGAAGGTCCTCTCATATGTGGGGGCGAAGAAAACAAGCATTTGCAATGCAATCGTTCTCTCCTTTGGGACTTTATACGTATTTAGCTATGCAGCACATTAGCCCGGGTGCTGAAACATCTACTGTACTTCAACATGGAGGGAAAGTAAGCATCAAACTGCGTGACATGCCAGGTATGGGAACACATGGAAAAAAATATTGCCTTTCAGCAGGAAATGGTATACTCCACTCCAAAGCTCTGTTTTAATATAAAATCAGGACCTTCGGTGGTCATATCACTGAAAATGCAAGATCTGAAAAAAAAATTATTGTCTACGGGTGCTCGTGGAAGACAATTTCTATGGACTAGAATCTAGAGAATGCTAAAGTGATTTTGGAATATATTGACCTCTGCTGGTCGTTTTCTATCAAGAAAGTTACATAGAGGCAGTACCCAAAAAAATAAAAAAAATGAAAGTCCCTAAGCAGAAAGCAATACTGGTATTTTACTGACCTCTACTGGTCATTTTCTATCAAGAAAGTTAAATAGAGGCAGTTAAACAAGCAGAAAGCAATTCTGATAGTAGACTGACCTCTACTGGTCGTTTTCTATCAAGACATTTAAATAGGGGCATTTGAACAGAGAAAAAAAGTCACAAAGTGGAAGCAGACAAGTCCTAGGGCTGATCTCCAGAGCCCACAACGTACATACTTATGTACGTATATACTAAAGTATATACAAGAGGTCTTGAATGCTCGACCTAAAAAGGGCCTCAGTAAATTAAATATAAACTGGGATCATAAAATGTGTTTATGTGACAAAGCTGAGATTCATCCCAGGTTTTCTGGCTTTGTGCAGTTAAGCAGCTAAATAAGTAAATCTTTGAATTCCCTCTTTACCTCAAACGTTAATGCTTTTCCTAAATTCTTGGCAAGCTTAGAGCACGAGTGGAAGTCAGAAGCATCAACTTGGCTGAATTTCGGCCTAAAGTTCCAACAGGTCTTTGGTCGTTAAGCTGAGCCAGGCGTCTGGCTCGAGATTTCAATGGCTCACCCACTTTAGCTGTACTGCAAAGATGCAGAACCAGGATGCGAGGGTGCATTGTGTTCAAGTTAGGACACATGCATTTGAAAACATACAAACAGAGAAATATTTAAATTCGTAAATTTACACCTAGATATAAAATAAGAAGCTGGGATTAAGAGACTGGTCGTTTTGATTTCACAGCAGCAAGTATTCAAGAACCAGCACTTTCTCCACCACAAGAGGTGGAATTCTTGGTTTCATAGAAGGTTCATTAAAATTGGCAACTGGTTTTATTCACAAATCTTTTTCTCAGGCACGGTCGACATAGGTAACAGCGGAGGGGCTGTGGGGCGGGGAGGGAAGTCCACAGACGATGGGATGGGGCAAGTAAATATAAAAAATAAAATACAACCACTTACCTTGCACATGCCGCATCGGCAAGCGCAATTAAGTGTTTTTATTATTTATTTATTTATTTTACTTTCTCTAGCCCGTCATATATCCACCCCCCCCCCATTGCCCCATCCCACCGCTGTTACCTGTACCAGCCACGCCTGTGCATTGTTGCGCTACAAATCTAGATATCCATATGCCAGTCATCCAAGTCCTTTTCCTGGGATTGCGCTACGAATAGTTTTGCAGCTCTTTAAAAGGGCTTGTTCAGAAATACAGACAAGCAGATTGTGTTTTGGAGTTGGGGCAATTGCAGAAAATAAATGTGGCCACAGAGAGTATTGGACATAACCTCCACATTAACTATGGTAATGGACTAATAGAAGAACGCTGGAGGAGAGGGTGACAGCTTTGCCCTGCAAATGGTTCAGAGGAGGCTGGAATTGTAATTTCTTTTCTTTGCCCATTGCCATTGTGTCTGGCAGCAGCCAACCACTTTGTTTCTGCATGTATCAATGCCTCTGTTTCTGAAAAACAGGATGAAAATCGAACTCTTTTTCCAATATCAATAATCTAAGCTATTCTTGCTGTTTTTACACGGAGAGTCTAAGTGCGGCCCTGCAGGGGTGGGGTCTCAAAGATACACGGGTGGCCCTCTACATTTTGAACATTTGTAGCACCGAGGATTAGATTGCACAGTTGTTGGGACCTGTGTGCCTGTCTAGAACATAGTTACATGGTCTCTGTTTGTGCTGCTCCAAATAAGAATGACCTACTAGGTGACAGCTACTTCTCAATATGTGGAACCCAAAAAATTAGCATAGACTTCAGTATTATTTAAATGGTCCTATACTTTCATTTTCTCCAGCTTCCAAGCTAAATATCTATGTTTCGTATTTTAACAGGAAGGTGCTGGCATGCACTTTGGGGAGTGTGGGTGGCTGACTGGCCCCATTACTAGGAGCCAGGAACCTCCAGCTTGCCAGTGCCAATCCTGCTTGCTGCCAACATTATGTGTCCACTCGCTTCTACCTGCTATGATGGCTAGTGATCTCTGCCTCCTGTTGGGCATCAGCCAGTCCTACAGGATAAAACTATCTCTGGGCAGCTCGTAGGCAACACAGGGCTTTAACTGCTTTTTGTATCCATTGAAGTAGAGTGCCCTCTACCCCGAGTGTACCATGGCAGCCCCAGGCACCAAGGGTTTCATGGTCACTGTTAACACCAGGGTAAGAGGGTGAAATGGCGTTCCTTGAAATTGGTAATATGTGGATTTGATAGTGAAACAAAGGAAATGCCTGAGCTACTGCAGAATAGGGGCATGGAAGTAAGCATCCTGCTGGTAGACCTAAACCATCCAATCATCTGCTTCCAGTACAAGCAGAACCGGAGCTAAGGATTGCATTTTTTACTTTTCTTTTTTGAGGATTCAGTTTAAAACTTTGAGGTCTAGAATTGGACAAAGACGTGGGGTTCAAAAAGTAACGTGGTTAACATCCTTGACCCTATTTCTCCTCTGGTACCAACTCCATTGGACCCTTTTGGAGCAAGGATTGAAATTCCTGTTGAAGAATGTGCAGGTATTCCTGAGGGAGTGTATCTGGTCGCATGGGGATGGAAGGTAGTAATTGTTGTAAGGATAGGGCACTCCCCTTCTCCACAATGTACAAGAACCAAAGGTCTGAAGTGATGGGCATTGATGCTTGTGGAAAGGAGAATACCCGTCCTCCAACAAGTATCATGGGTTCTGATAAGGTGGAGCTAGGGCTGCTTCCCCGTAGTGGCTGGGCGAAGAGAATGAGGAAGAGAGAAGGAAGGAAGAGTTAGGGTGCAGTGCTCTCCTCTGCCATGTCGTTTGTATTGCCTGTAGAAGGGGTTTGCCTACTGTTGTTGTTGCTGAGAAACGTATTGTTGACGTGTTCAAAAGAAGAAGCCTCTTCTAAAACTACAAAACTTCTTTAACTGTCTGCCATCACTGGGCTGAGTCTGAAGGCAGAGGAATCTGTCTGTGACTTTACTATGGTTGAAACTCTCTAGCGGTGAGTCCACCTTAACAGGAAAAGGACTAGGTCCATTGAATGGCAAGTTCATAAGTGTTGCCTGGACATTCAGGCAGAAACCTGAATTCCACAAAAGGCATGTCTCCATAGGGAGACCAAAATCCAAATATGTCTAGTCACTGAGTCAAGCAATTATCAAGGCCAGACTTTATCCCCTGCTTACTGCAGCCTGACCATCATGTATGAGCTCCGTGAAGTGTGTGTAAAGCTCAGATGAGAAATTAGGGATGACTGCTTGAGCAGAGTGCAGCAAGGAATTTATTTATCTTCTAAAAGGCAGTTACCATTGATGGACTTGAGAGTCACACTTCCAGCCAAGAACTCCTTTTTGGTATATTGTTTTACGTTCTTCAACTCTTAGTCAGATAGTGTGGATGGAAGGGATACTAATATCAATTTTAAGGCAGAAGAGTCTCCAGAGGCCAGTTTGTAACGGCGAGCTATCAGCCTGCACATGACTGTAGATGCTTTTGGTATTTCCCACATAGTTAGGATAGTTTCAGTCAGTGTTTCTTTGAAAGATAGTAGATTGTCTGCAGAGTGGGAAGTAGAATGAAGCACTTCTGTGAGAATGTTGGATTTTGATGGAAGTTGTATGGCCAGCATTTATGCTGCTTTTCTAACTACAGAGTGGCATGATGTCACCTTAGGTGGAGGAAGACTCATAAGGAAGAGTAGTTCCCACTCCAGGGAGGACATGATAACAGGTGCAGTGTTCAAATCTTCAAAGTCTGGCTCCATCAGTATGTGTTCAGCACCCTCTACAGAATCCACATCTTCCAGAGAATCTGCTTTTTAAAAGAAAAATCTCTTTTCTTCAACTAGTCTTTCGACTTCTCTTCTAGAGTGATGAGGCATAAGAGGCAGGCAGATTTTTTGATTGAGATGATAATGGCGCTTCTAGTGTCAATTGTAGCACTGGTGGTGTTGTTTGGGGAACCGATGGAGCCAAATGCAGTACTGGAGAACTTTTGAGATCTGAAAGCGATGGTGATGAGGTCAAAAGAACAAGTGGAGGTGGTGTTGATTTCAGTGCTGGTGCCACCACCACCAGGATTGTTCATGCCTAGGACACTTGAAGTAACACCAGAAAAGGCATGAAGGGAGGCCATTGGTAGGGCGCTGGAAATCCTCCCAGTGAAAAGGCCATTTGTATCATAGGTGCAGTTGGTGCACCAGAGAGGATTATAGCTGTAGTAATCAAACTGAACCTTGTGATCAAGAAAAGTGAAAGATCTGTCCCAGGTGCTGGAAACTCTGGGTACGGGTGTCCAGACTCGGGCCATGGAACCAGTGCCTTAATGGAATATTGGATTGGCTGGAGTCTTCTGGCATCGATGGAAAGGGAGGAGTGAAATCTTCCTCCATGAGTTGCTCTTAGTCCGCCGCTGGTTGGGGTGATGTGGATGGTCTTGGCCTCTTACTTCTGGAAGTTCTGTGTCAGAATTCATGTTTCTTCCTTTTCTTTTGCTGCTTCTTTGATGATTTTGAAGAATGAGTTAATGGTGATTTGGATCCTGGTCAAGATTTTCGATATCATTGATGTTCATTGCGTGGTCTGCCCAGGAACATCTTGGCTTCCTGTTCCTTAAAGAGCGTTGGGATGCACGTTTTGACCTCAGGCATCATACACAGATGGCATGGGGGGACATCTGACCCATGCAGTCTCGTCATGGCTTGTACCCAGATCATTTTGGCAATGACATGCTGAAGAAAACTGCACCTAAAATTAGTAAAAACCAAAAAATCATTGAATAACAATGACACTCCTTAGGAGAGTTAAAGAGATCTGGATCACGTTAATGGCGCCAGAAAAAGGCAACTGCTGTCAGCATGCCAACAGGGACACTTTATGACTTCAGTGATGTCACAGGGCACCGTGTGCAGTCTCCTGGGGGAGCTGGCACCCACTACTGGGGTGGGAGAGGTATTGGAAATTTTCCGGATCCAGACAGTTACATGCTATATTGAAAAGGAGAGGAATAATAAGGTAGAGGCATCCATCAGAAACATTATTTTAGTTGCTAGAAAGAGCCTGGCAACACGATTATTCCAGTGAAACTGAACATAAGTACAGCTTAAAATTAAAACAATATAAAAGGAGATTTATTTATCCTGCTCCGCATTTAATTCCTCTTGTATCCTATTGGTCAAAACCCTTTTCAGATCAGAGTACCCCCCACTTTGGCCTTGGCTTCCTCATTTATATTTAAAATTCAATTAATAAAATATACTTCTATTCCTTCTACAAGTAATGCCACTTTTACCTTGAGGAATAATTTGAACAACAACATTACTAGCTTGATTGACTTTCTAACGGGATCTGCCAATTGAGTGAACTCTTTAATTTTTGCAATTATATCCTGTTAGACCTGGCTCCTTGGCGTTAGTCTCCCTTCCACTTTTTGCTGATATGCCTCAGATGTTTTGCTGGTATTAGCTGCTCAGGGCACTGCGCCATGGCCAATCCGTGCCGCAGTGCAAGTGCTCCCAATGTAAAGTGTACCTGTAATTGGTTTCCAGGATTGGCTCATTTGATTTACTGTCAGTCCCCAGTAAAGTGCACCAGGAGTGCCAGGGCTTGTAAGTACAAATACTGCTAGTGGGCTTGCAGCGCTGGTTGCGCCACCCACAGAAGCAGCCTTTTAAAATATGTATAAGGTCTGCCATTGCAGAACCTGCGTGCAGTCTGGTACTGTCATGCGGGCTGGGCAAGTGCTCACACTTGCCAGCCTCTAAACCTTCCCTTTACTTCATGTGAGTCACACCTATGGTAGGCCCTAGGGCAGGGTGCATTATAAGCATAAGGTAGGACAAGCCCTGATGTGTGTGGCCTGTCCTAATAGTGAATTACAGCCATTTTCGTTTTTCACTATTGTAAGGCTACCTGTTCTCATAGGCCAGAATGGGCTGCTGTAATTATTACACGCTATAATCCCTGCAGGCTCAGGGAACATGGTAGAAAGTCAAGTTTGGTATGCCTGAACTCAGAATAATAAAATACTTATTTTAGTAAAGTTTATTTTAATATCCTGTGTTTGCAAATGCTACTTTTAGAAAGCTAGCATTTGCTTGCCTGACCATTTCAGCCCGCCTCTGCTAGGATGTGTATATGCTGTCTGGTTTCTGTGAGTGACAGGGCTGGGGAATTCCAGGGGACAGTCTGGGCTGCCAGGTGGTAAATAGAGGGATTACCCCCAGGATGGGTGGGAGGAGTGCCCCTTGACTCTGAATAGGGCTGTGCTCTGCCACCACAATGCTGGCTCCACCTCCTGCGGAGCGTCTGATGTCCCTGCCCTGCGCCCTGAAAGAAGAAGGCAGCTTCCTGTAAACACAGTGCTCCAAAACGGGAACCAGGCTCAGGCCCCCTGGCCTGCAAAGACAAAAGAAACTCAGTATAGATGTAGGAGCCCTGCTCCTAAGACATTAGATCCAGTTTTACCACAACGAACCTCTGCCCAACTAGAAGCACCAAGAAGAAGCTGAAGGACTGGCCTGCAGTGGTGCCTTGCTGAGGAAGGAGAGGAAAAGACCAGAGAGGACTTTGCTTTATTGTGTTTAAACTATCTCCAAGGGCTTGATTGAGCTTGCCCCCTGAACAGAGTCCCAGGACCAGTGGACTCTATTGTGCCTTCCCTGCCAAGTTGTGCGGACTTTTCAGATCTTCTTGTATCGCTGGAGCCCCGCCTGAAGTGTGCCTCGCTCACCCCATTTGCAGCCCGTGCCTGGCTGCCCCGCCTCGAGCCGCGCCGCTCTCCCTAGAGCCGCGTCCACTTCACTGGGCCGCCCGCACCCTGCCCCTTCCTTCTCCGAGTCACACACTTTGGTCACCCCAGCCGCAGGATATTGCCCGAAGCCCCTGGGAAACGAGAAACGCCCGCACGCTGTAAGCGCACCGGCCGCCTCCCCGCTCCGCTCCGGACCGAAGAGAAGATCACCCGCATTGTCCGCCACCACGAAGTCAGAAGGTACGGCGCATACCCCTGACGTACCCTGCTTCACATCGTTCACTCCCGCTGAGGCCGCACCACACCCCTAGAGCCGCCGGTACAACCCGTACCTGCCGCTAGGTGCTGCCTCTACACCTGCTTTTCCTGCTCCGGACCAGCCTCCTGATCATCGTCCCCCCTAGGCATGGAGCGTAGGAGTACGACTCGTCCCCTGCAAAGAAGGCCGTGTGAGGAGTTTACGTCGCGGCCAGAGAGCAGCGAACCTCAAGGTACTGTGCCATCTACAGACTCGGGGTCCGCAACGTTCTGTTTTCCCGCATCGCACTGTCCACGAACGAGTCGTACGGTCGCCCTACGACTCGTACCCCGCTCTGAATCCTGATTGCGCCATACGTGCCGTACCGCACAACGCGTGAGATTTAATTGGCCTCCTGCCTCTGTCCTGCACCGAGTTCGCCGGCGCGCTTCGCAGTGCCCCATTCATCACAAACTGTGCTGCAGAGACAGGGCCGCTGAGATCCAGTGAGGGATCGTGTCCCAAGCCATGAACTGTGCAAACTAAGTATTAAGCCGAGAACTGGGAAGATTTTTTGTCCTACAGAACACATTATTGGCTATTTTCATCTTGTGGCCTCATTCTTAAACATTGGTCTTGTGATAACTCTGCATAACTAAGTATTTTTATATAAAGCCTACGTATTTTTGATACAAATTCTACGCCTGGTGTCCATTTGTGGTGGGTCATTGTATTTACTGTATGTGGTCATAAATGCTTAACTGACTTAGCGCCCTGAAGATTAGCTTTGACTGCTCGCGCCACGAAACCTAAAGGGTGAGCAGGGGTTATTCTGAAGGGGTAATTCCCTTACCCTGTCTAGAGGCGAGGGTCCCTGCGTGTCACAAGTGCCTACCTGTGCCAACCAGAGACCCCCAATTCTAACATATCCTGATCCCCTTTAGACTCATTTCCAGTGTGCATTTTTTATCTTGAAATCAAACTCTTGTTCAAGTTATAGTGGACCTCATTTACTGCTCCACTTTTAACAACTGCATTTCTCCCACATGGAAATTAGCTTTTGTACTCACATTACCGAATAAGCCCTCAGTGTTGCCACGCCTGGCTAGTAACTGTAGCCATATCTCTCCTTCGCTGTTCCTTTCTAAGTTAGCCAAAAGGGAAGTTAACCAACTATAACCACCCATTTACTTCCAAGAAATTTCCTTCCTGGATATGGCTCATGTAAGTTGTCACAGTGATCAACAAATGGAGGTGGTCCTGGTAACTGTCATTAATCAGCTTTGATTAATTCGAGAATAGGAAGGTGTATCTGCTGTGATCTTGCTGGACTTATAAGCCACTTTTGATACAGTGTCTCATGCAGTTCTAGTAAACAGACTGCATGAGGTAGGAATTTGTGAGAATGTCCTTGACTGGCTGCCTTCTTTCTTGAAAGGAAGATTGAAGCAGTTTCTCTTCTACCCTTTAAATCAAGCTTAAAATATGTAACATGTGGGTCAATGCACTTCTCTGAGCCGCAACCCATATTGCGTTCCTTTGGCCGAACTAGTCAGATCCACAGAATATTAATTCAGCTCCATGCAGAAATACGTCTTGGATGGGCAAGCACTGGGCTATGGCCAAATCCGATTTCCATAGTTGTGTATCAGTGGCGGAAAGCTGAATGAAGTCCAACTACATAGTACTTAACACCGGCAAAATGGAAGTAGCTATAATCAGAGGTGACCTGCCTTCATGGTCCTCTTGGTTTGTAATTCAAAGTACTTAAGAAAATCCTAGCCCTCTCCCTCTAGAAAACGGATTAGTGGGCATTTGTGCCATTATTGGCTCACATGTAGATGACTGTTAGACCCGGGACCCTGGGCTGGCCAAGGCTCACGCCAAAGTCAGTTAGAGACCACCATGTCTAAGGTCAGGGCAAGAGAGTTACACACCAAGATAACCCCTGCTCACCCTCTAGGTAACGTGACGCGAGCAGCAAGGCTAATCTCGGAGGCGATGTGTAAAGCGTTTGCGCGCGCACCCAGCAACAACACCCAAGGCCCACCACAAAGGAAACTCCACACAAGGTTATATAAAAAATAGCCTTTGTATTATAGTAAAAACACATTAGATGACACACACACTTTACAATGTGCCAACAGGCACGGGCAGAATTTACAAGGGATTATGTACAGGACAGGGCCACATGGACCGCTGTCAGGGGTAGGCATTTGTTAGAAATAATACTTGTAGGTATAACACTTAGCACATAAACATATAATGACTGTAGCACTAAAAATAGTAAATGTAGCACACAACCAGTAATCACTGGTAAGGGTAAATACCTCCTACGCAACCCTAAACACTGTAGGAAAATCATGCAGGAAACTAGGACCTTATTATCAGGACCTATAGAAGGAAAACCATCACCTAAGCAGGTCACTTTTAGCAAAGGGAAGGAAACCTAAACAATCACCTAAGCAGGTCACATTTAGCAAAGGTAATACATAAACAATCCTCTAAGCAGGTCACTTTTAGCAAAGGGGATAAAACATAAGATAATCACCTAAGCAGGTCACTTTTAGCAAAGGTAATAAAACATAAACAATCCTCTAAGCAGGTCACTTTTAGCAAAGGGGATAAAACATAAAGCACATTGCACATGAGGCATTAAAACATATTCAGAGGTGCAGGTAGAACATTTGCGCAGGAATCAAAATAAGCAAGTAACTCACAATGCGCAGGGTGCACATAGCACAACACTAGAACTGTTCCTCAGGCCAACTGGCCTCACAAGGGCTGAAATGCCCTGAATCCAAATGTCAGGGAAGGCTGCGCAGGCAGCCAAGAACACAAGCCTAAACGTAGCAACTGTCCACTAAGTGCTGGACAGTTGTAAATCACAGATGGCCAACGTTGGAGCCTCGCTGGGCTTTGCAAAGTAAATGGAATGGCACTAAAGAGCTTCTGCGCTCTAAAACAATGAACTGCCCCCAGAGCCTCCCTGGGCTCTAAATACAACTGGGGCTGGAGCCTCTCGGGGCTCAAGAACAAGAACTGTCACCCGAGCCTCGCCAGGCTCGTAGAAATCAAGGTGCCCCCTCGAGCCTCGCTGGGCTCTCAAACAAATGTGGCACCGGGAGCCTTTCTGGGGCTCTACGAACAACTGCGGGCGTGGGGAGCCTCTGGGTTCGAAAACGGGAATGCCCTGAGCCTCTCGGGCTCTCAATACACAAGATGCGGAACGTTGGAGTCCCTCACGGGGGACTCGAAAGGAAGTGATGCCCCCGGAGCCTCTTGGCTCCAACAAAGAAATGCTGCACACGTGGGAGCGGCCCTTCTGCCAACTGGGGCCACTCAAAGTACCAAGAGAACCGGCCCCTGCACTCACCGGGTCTCTGTCAGGCGGCGGTCTCCCTGGGGCTGCGGGCGGGGCTCCTCTTTCTCGGGGCATTGCTGGCAGGACGGCTCTCTTCTTCCGGGGCTCTCCTTTCGCTCGGGAGCCTCGGGACGGCCAATGCAGGCTGCTTCCTGCTTCTCCGGCCTGGCCAATCGCAGCGCGAGTCGCCCGGCGAGCCCCCCGCGGCCTTAACCAATGGTGGCGCGGCTCTCCGGGTGACGTCAGTGGCTGCACTCTCTCGGTCCCGGTGCTGGCGGCAGTGAAACTACGGGGCAATGCCGGATGGGCACCGGCTCTTCTTTAGGCAATCAATAAATCGAGGTGGGCACTCGAACGGCCGCGGAGATAGCGGCAAGGTCCCTGGCGGGGTGGGCACCTGCCAGGGGGCAAATTAATTACCAATAAGCGAGGTGGGCACTCGCTAGGGCAGGCAAAGCGCTCCCAAGCGCTATAGGTAAAGAAAAGTGCTCTCAGCACTAGGCAGGCAAGGAAAAGCACTCACAGCGCTAAAAGGCACAAATAAAGCGCTCTCAAGCGCTAAAGACAAATAAAGCGCTTCCTGGCGCTCCAAGCAAAAAGTCAAGCTCCAGCAGGGTCTGGAGGCAGGCAGGGCGCAAGGCTGGGCCCAGAGCTAGCTCACTGGGTCTCCAGGCAGGGAGACAGTCCAAGTGGTGGTCCTCCTGGCCCCAGCAACAGCAGCAGCCCCCTCAGCAAGGATCCAAAAGCAGAACAAATTGTATGGGGACACAGCCCCTTCTTATACTGTAAATTCCTTTGTCTGTAGGTGCAGGGTGGGGGAGAAACCAGTCGCAGCTGGTTTTGAAGTACCCTTGATAGCTCAACCACCCATTTCATTCACTGGCAGGGCAAGGGTCATCAGTCGCACCACAGGGGGTGGAGCCAGCATTGTGTGGGGAAAGTCCAGCCCCATCAGGGAACAGGTGCACGCCTCCCCAGCATCAACATGCTAATCTCACACTCACCACCGGGCAGACCCATCCAGCCTTCCTGGAGCCAGGCTCACCAGCCAGCTCCAGCCAATCACACGCCAGGCATATTTTACATTAATATGCCAAGTCCTAGAAGCGGCACTTCTACACAAGACACACTCATGCCACATACATTATTGCGAAGCATTCGTTCTCACGAGTTTGCACATACCAAATTCGAGTCTGCACTCCCACGCATCAGGAACTACCAGGGACACACACATTCCCCATGCATCCCTATGGGAGAGCAGGCCAGCCTAACTACATGCAAGCACTTTACTCTGGGACACAGGGGAAAAGTGCGCAGAGACCAGAAAATCATCAACACAGATCACAGATTTCAAGCAAAAAGATTAGGGGTGAACCTGCCAGAAGGGCCAAGTCCAACAATGACTATAATGCACTCTACTCAGGCCTTCTCAAAAACCAGTTGTGGTGCCTTCAAGGTATTCAATATGCGTCTGTTCGCCAACTATGAGGTCTTCCAGGTCAATCATCTATCTCTTCCCAGCTCGCTGAGCTCCATTGGCTGCCAATGGCTAACATTCCATATTTAAGATGCTATGCATTAGTCACTATGCTCTTTATTGAGAGAGTCCTCAAGTCGTCAATAATCTTTTTTCATCATATAATCCCACTTATTTATGATGGTCCTCCACAGTTTATATGCTATAGATCCGAAAATATCACAGCATGTACCAGGGTGGCTCCTCATTTTTCTTTCTAATTGCAAAGGCCTAGAATTCTCTCAATTCCTCGATTTGGGCTATTATCATTATCTCACTTTCAGTAAATTCCTAAAAACATGGCTATTCACTCAGTAGGTAGTCATTGAACAACAGGACTTAGGATTCTGCCAGGGCCAGGATATTTCAACAGGTAACACCACGCTTAATAACAATCTAAAATGAATAAAACAAATAAATACTACATACTCAGATATAAACAAATACACAAACACACACCCATATAGACATATTTCAAGACAGTGTTACATCATTAATTTTGTTTCCCTAAAACTAGCTTTACTATCATATTATGTGTACCTACCGACTTTATTACCCATTCCAATAGTACGTTTGTGTGTGCTCACTGAGTGACTGCTTTCTAAATATGTAAGGTTAGAACACCCGCACTCTATCCCAGGGGCCTCATTTATGAGGCCGTGCGTCACTTTTACGCCGCCGGTGCGTCACTTTTTGTGATGCACCAGCAGCGTAAAATATGTGCCTTGTTGCACCATATTTACAAAGTGACGCATCTAGGTAGATGCGTCACTTTGTAAACCCCTCCGCCACATTATACCTGCGCCAGGTATAATGTATGCAAGGGGGGCGTATTGACGCAATGAAGGGTCGTAGAAGTGACGCAGTGAAATCTATGAGATTTCACTGCGTCACTTTTAGTACGCCGTTGCGTCAAAATCTTGCGCCTGCTTCACAGCAGGCGTAAGACTGACACAGGCCCTTTCACATGGGGCTTGCCCCATGTGAAAGGACGCATTGCTGGAGTTGTGTCACTTTTGTGACACACTTCAGCAATGCGTCAATTTTGCCCTTACAGATACATCTGAAATACTGACGTATCTGTAAATCCTTGCGACATGATGCGTCATACATTAAATATGACGTATCAGGAATGTCGCAAGGAGTGTGCACTGAGAAGTGACGCATCGCTGCTTTCACGCAGCGATGCGTCATTTCTCATAAATGAGGCCCCTGATGTTTAACTTATGTTTAGTAAAAAAGATCAACTTACAATATTTATTCAATATAGGGCATGCTGACTTCAAACAAATATTACCTCTGCATGACCAGATGCTATTAAATCTTTTAGATATGACAGATTTAGATATCCTCCCCACACAGATGTTAGAGCCACTTGTCTATAATGTATCCAGTATCCGGCTTAATGTCCATATATTCTCCACACCTTCTTTTCACGAATGAAACTACATTAAACAACATATGTATTTTTTTTAAAATTCAAATAATATCAATTTAAGACCAAACGTGAATAGAAATAGAATCAATTTGTGCATAGGGCTTTATTTATGTTAATAGCTTGAAAGTTTTGTATTAGTATTCACTCGGTATGGAATATCATGGTTACAAAAACATGATTTCCTATGGTTTGTTGTGTTAGGTTGGATTGCATTACCTAAATTGGACATACTCCACCCTATAAAGCCTTTGGGACCGATTCTTAGGTAGTACAGAGTACAGCTGGCCGGATTTGGGAAGCAGGCCTCTGTCTATAAGGTATGGTATCACAGACGAGGCCTCCAGTAATGCTCTATTATATACTAAGGTCTCTGTCTCGTTTTGTACGGTTTCCACTGTAGCTAAGATTTCCATATGCAGCAGATGGCAACCAAAGGATATTTTATCTTTTCTGCTCTGCCTGGCACATTTTAAAGCACCAAATCAGTGAATTTTCTCTAAACTACTGTCAACTCCATAACCCTCGGCAACATTTTCCATTTTATTAATAAGAAAATATATTCGGGTATCAAATTATAAGCCCTAAAAACAAATATTAACAAGACCCCAGTACCACAGAAGTACTCAGTTACAGGTGCAATGAAATATCAATTTAACAGTTAACTGAGTAAGGATTTGAGGGCACGGTGGTCCAATCAGAATCTTGCTTTAAATGTTATGGTCTCCCTGCATCTTGCACGGAATGGATTTAATGAATGCAGCTTCAGCGCTGTTAATATTGACGGTGCATATGACATCATATTAAGTATTGGGGCCACACCTACCCACCTTACTTTAACATTTAACCTACATTCTATAGGAATCAAGAAAGAGCTTGGCTGGAGGCCAGCTCTCTGTTAGTCAGCATGCATTGTAGAAGTAAGGCCTAATCCTGTGAGCAAGAGAATGAAATAAAATGTACATAGAAAATGATGTTAACTGAGTCCAAATTGATGGCAGTCCTGTCAAATTGCATATACATTAAAGAGAGGGATTCTTATGACCTTATTGGGTAAGGTAAGATGGCACCCACTGAGCCATCTGTACGGGGTGAAACTGAGGGCTTTACATACTCATTCTACTAAGGCTCAGCAGTAAATAATAGATGCTCTGCCTGTGTTCCATTGCACATTTATTTATATTACCCTTTAACACGAAAAGTGCGCTTTCTGGTTCAAAATATACCGAAAACCCCAGGACGTGTGTCCCAAGCCTGCACGTCCGAGCCTGGATGAGTCTTTCCTCTAAACAATTGTGCAGCCTTTCCTCTTTTTGTGCAATAACTAACGCAAAGCCACCGACGCTGCCGCCTCCCGCATCCAAAGGAGAGATGTTTTGCTTTGGTGAGATAGTTAATGAGTCTAAAAATATTCAGTCTAATAATTCTGTCAAGGCCCCCACAGTCTCGTCGATGAGCAGCCGCCTGCAGGATTCCAATGGGGAGCGCTAATGAGCTCTCAGCGCTGGCTCCCGCACCGTCCGGGCGCGGGATTCTCAGGCCTTTCGAGTTCCACATCATTAACAACATGAAACAAAGACACATGCTTGACTTTAATAAGCGACTAAAGTTGTGGGCTTATTAGGCTGTAACCGCACTTGAACTGCGCTTCAGGATAACAAAACAGCTCCATGAAAACAAAAGGGGTATGGGGGCTCTACTAGCCAAAAGTCGAGATGAGTGAATTCAACAACTGCTAGAAGGGAGTCAAAAGTGGATCCAAAAGGAAGGGGAGCAGCTTCCCGCGCGCGCTCTCCTATCCATGGCGCGAGAGCGCGGCACTGTTGGGGGCATGGGCTATGGCAGGCGGCGGTACTCAGAGGATAAGGCTGTGTGGCTGAGTTTTACTTGATTTTCTCTAAGACAGACCGTGCACAGGCGCATTCCCACTGGGAACGCTTCAGACATGATTAACTTGGGCATGACCAAGTAGGTCAGTGATATTACAATGAATTTCCAGCTCAATAATTAAGCTGGAAAATGCGCGCAATTTGTTTCTTCTTGTAGCAATCATGCATCTGCATGGATTCATTTAGTCTCCTACACAAAACACTTTAACTACATTTCAGATTAGTCTCAGTTTACATCCATTAGTCTTCATTTGCAATATTTCTTACTTTGAAGAAATGGAACGGCGTAAACACCAGAACATCATCTTGTATCAGCGGCTCTCGAATGAAGCCGTGATTTAGAGCGCCGGGGCTCGCGTACCCTGGAGACAGAGCACGGTCCACGGTCTGTAATAAACCATTATGGCCAGCTGAGACATTCCCTCTTCAATGAGTGGTGGATCTGCTGCCACCATGGGGTTTTGTCAGTGGTGCTGGAACAATTTTCAGACTGGGGTGCTGCCAGAGCACAAGTCCTAAAAAAAGAAGTGGGGGGACGCTGACGTCACGGCAGGAAGTGACGTCACGAAAGGTGTCTTGCATCATCAGATTCATTGCCTCCCCTCGCTCACCCCTTAGATGCGATTCCATCAGAGAAGCTAGCGCGTGAGCAGCGTTCTTAATGAGCTCCGATCTCGCCCCAGAGAGGCCAAAGATTGAATGTGTGGCTCCATTTGCTCCAGTTATCGAGCTCCCGGTATAATAAGAGGGGGGACGCCGTCCACCCGCGTGGTACCCCGACTCGAGCACTGGTGCAGCTATCAACTCTACGTCATTGAACGCATAGGGATTGTGAAAAATCCAACCATCACATAAGGAGTAAGTGTCGCAAAAAAGCCATGCCCAGTCAGCAGGAGTGTGGTAAGGGTGTGGTATGTATCTGGTGTTGCATTTAGGAGCAAGCTAGCACTAATATGTTGCTAAAGCATGGTAAGGTAGCACACTATTATTTACAGACAATACATTTTCCGTTGAAATGACTAATACTTTTGCACAGGCATTCAGTTTTACTGATCAATCATATAGTGCACAAACAATAACGTGTGGAAGTTGGGTTTCAGCGAATATTTGTATTTTCACCAAGTAAAGTGTCTTGATTTGTTTTGATCCTATTAAACTCTGTGTTTCCTTCACAATTCAGAATTAGAAAAAAGCTCTTCCTTTGTGCTTTCCTCACTGAATATTTATTTTGAAGTATTTGCAAAGTTCATTTATATGCATTTACATTTTGTTGTGTTTGAAAAAAAAACTACAGCCTTTCCTTCCAAACCAGTAAGACTGTCACATACAAAATCCTCACACCTTGCAGTAAGAAAAAGAAAAGTGAACACCAGTGTCCATGATAGAAGAAGAAGCAGCAATTTGTAAGAAGACTAAACTGACATTTGACCTTTGTCTTTGAACATACAAATGTGAGAAGATGAAAAGATTTTTAACTCATCTTTATTGCGCATTCACCTCCAGAACTGCAGTATGGTTATTTTGGGGGTGCTGCAGCATTCCCCACACCCATACTTCCAGCTGTGTGCCCCCTTCAAAGGCGCGAAGTGGCAGAGACAGGCAGTACAAGTTGTAAAACATTCCTTCTTCAGACACCTTCTCATAACTGTCTCACTGGTAGTACCGACGTCAGACTCGTTTCTTAAAGGCTCATGTGCATCTTGGTACCATCTACCACTAATAACAGATAGAATTTACCCACCAAAAGAGGCACCCAAGTTCATGGAAACAACACTATGCTAAAGAATTCCACTCACTCCAGCAAAAATATATTCCTGCTAGGAAGGACATTTCCACCTATGGGAATAGGTCCCAAGTCAGGTAGAAACATTTTAATTGAAGCGAAAAACGTACCAAAATGCAAAAATCATCAAAGCGGTGCTTCTGCCTGAGGACAATGCACTTCCTTTAGTGTTGCTTGGCCTGCTAATTTTCCAAGGATTACATTTTGTAAATAAAGGCTCCCATTATAAAGTCCTGCGAATCAGGCTTATGTTTTATCCAGGAATAGGAATACACCTGCTGCTGATGGGATTTCTGACTGCCGTGGACCAGTACAAGCTACATTGTAGGTGGCTCTTCATTTGAGCAAATTTAGACAGAATAACATTTTTGGAAGTATACTTAATGCACCAATGCAAATTTAGTTAGTTTGGTCAATTGCACACGCCCGTTATCAACAGCATACAGGTGCAACTGAGAGTTTAGCTAATCAGTCTCATTTTGCCAAGTTGAAGTCATGGTTTATTTGCAAAAACAAGTATGGCCAGAATATGCCTTTTAGACCCGGCATCATTGGGGTGGGTTTCCTCTGTATTTTTGCCTTTGCCTCCTGTGTTATTGTTGTATGTTGGACTTTTTTTTTGCTGGTCTGGGGCTTGGGGCACTTTGCCACTGCTGTTCAGTGCCAAAGTGCAAGTCTTTATCGATTGTTGTTATGGATTGGTGAATCCATGATTGGCAACAATTATTTATAAATATGATTTGGAACTCCGTGGAGATCCACATATTACAGTGATACAAATAAAACATAATAAAATAACACCACATGTTATCAACCTATTTAACAGTGATATACCATACAACTAATACAATTCTAGGAAACATTTAAAAAAATTAAAAATTCTATTACAGAAAATTTCATTCGGTGGACAGACGATTGCATTAATCAAGGATTTAGCAGTTAAAATACCAAATTGGATACATACGGGCTTTACCCACTGCCGACGGTGCGCCATTAGTGCTGGGCAAACTAACAAGACGTGTAAGGAGTTTTGGACTGAACTGTTACAAAAATTACATATATTGGTAGTGCCATACCATTTAGCTAGCAGCTTATTCAATGGCAGTATATCATGTCTAAGAAGTAGCCAGAAGCAGCGCAAGCCATGGGGCATATTCCAAGTGACGTAAGGTTGTATTTGTTTTACCATACAAGAATCAACAGCTTGGTTTGTCCCCTTTTTTTGTAAGATCAGGGTACGATCCCTTTCATAGCTCAACTTCCAGGTGGCGTGCTTTAATGTGAGCTTTAGTTGTTGAGTAGAAAGGGCTAGGCGGGAAACTTCCTCCAGAACCAAGAGTTTGAGGGCCTTCCTATAGTTCCTTATAAGCAGAGAGTACTCTTTTAATGGGCCCATCAACTCTTTTTTAATTAGGGATCTTAATGTTGCCGGCTTTCCCTTGATCAGACATATTACCCAGCGAATGACTCCCGCCAAAGCCTGTGCCCAGCTGCTTCTTAGCCCGAGTTCCAGACGAAGAGTTGCAGTACTACAGCTAATATTAGCTGAAATTAGGCTTCTCAAGAGGGATCCCTCAACTGTATCTAAGAAACCCCATTCAGCTAATTCAATAAACTCTATACCATAAAGCAGAGTTGGGGGGATTTTTGCCCGGAATGCCTCCAATAGGTAATCAAAGTGCCTTTTACCAGTCGACTTATATAGTGCTCTTAAGCCATTTCCCTGTGTTTTTGCCTTGTGAGTGTTATTTTCAATATGGGATTTATTGCTTAGATTACTATTCACAACCTTGCCCAAGAAAACGTAGGATGATACTCTTTCTAATTTCTTTCCTCCCAATTCCCAGCTGATGTTTTCTAATCTTAGTTTTTTCCTCCCCTCCATACACATTACCTTACTTTTAGAGATGTTTATTTTCAGGTAATGCTCTTCGGAAAATACATGTAATAATTGGAGACGATTGTTAAGTCCCTTTGGGGTGAGGTCTAAGATCAATATGTCATCCGCATACATTAGGCAAGAGATGTATGAGTCTCCTAAGCGAGGGGCAATGCCGTCACCTGCAGATATTATACGGGGAAGATCACTTACATATAGGGAAAATAACAGGGGGGCTAGGAGACAACCCTGTTTGAGGCCATTTGCAGATGGTATGAGCTGGGATAAGCCTCTTTCCCCCCCCAATAATACTCTGCACCATGTGTTGTCATGTAGGTCTTGAACCAAACCTAAGAGACCATGGGGCATGCCTAGATCGTGTAGCTTTCTCCACAGTAGCTGTCGGTCGACCTTATCGAAAGCCGTGGAGAAATCTATGAATGCCACATAGACTCTCCCCTTTCTGGCTCCGATATATTTATCTGTTATCACCTGGAGGGCTGCCAAGTTATCCAGGGTACCGTGATTTTTCCTAAAGCCTGTCTGCTCAAGTGGAAGAACAGCCGAGTGCTCCACCCAGATATTTATCCGCTTAAGCAGACACCTTGTAAAGACTTTACCGACTGCATCCAGTAATGCAATCTGGCGGTAATTCTGGGGGGATAAACGATCACCTTTTTTAAACAACGGCACCAGGATGCTTCCCTTCCAGGAGGGTAACACCTTACCTCTTGATAGGCAAATATTAAAAACAGGACAGAGTAGCTTGCACCATTTAGCCCTGTTCTGTTTTAATACATTGATGGGCACCTCATCCGGGCCCATTGCCCTGGAATAACGCATTTCGCTAATTGCCAGATCTATATCCTTTTCTGTAAATGGTTCTAATGGTTCCCTCGTATCTATTTGCCATATTTGAGAGTTCGCCTCGTTATTACTAGCGTAGAGGTTGATGACAAATTCCCTCCATATTTTTTCCTCGATGGCAATGGGGGCGGAACTTTTTCTCATTCCGCACCCTTCGCCTACGAGGGACCAAAATTGCCTCATTTCCCCATGGATAGCCGCTTCTCTTAGTTTTACCCATATGGAGTCCTCTTTTTCTTTGCGTAACCTAGTCAATAACCTTCTCCTTTTCCTTTTTAGCTTAGTTATTTTTTGTGCTGTATCCGGTAGTCTGTTCAGATATTGGGCCCTAACTAGTTCATTTATTTCTATATTTAGAGATCTCAAAGGGCTGAGGGAAATTCTAATAGATTTTTTCCTGTTGAGTGTTTTTGTCCCTGCTACCACTGAATTCATAAAAACGCAGAAATTTTCGATTTCAGAGCCATCCCAGGACGGAAGCTCGGTGATTGCTGCATCTAGCATTACCTCCAAATTTCGATGCGCCTTCGCGTTCCAAAAACACCTTCCTGATTTAGAATGGAAATTTGTTTGGTCCTTGTTCAGTGACCATTGATCACAACTTGGGGGCTTTATATTTAACCAAACGAAAAGGATTTTATGATCACTTAGTGGGGTATCCATTACATTGAGATCCTTCAGCAGCACGAATGTGTGGAACCCCGTTATTACATAGTCCAAAATCGATTTCCCTCTATATGATTTGTGTGTGAAATTAGCCGGGGAATCTGATGGAAGTCTCCCATTAACTATGAGCCCGTCTATTTCTACCAACTCCTTTAGTATTATTTTACCACGTTTATTTGTTTTTATACTTTCAGGGAATACTGCCCGGGGAATACAAAGTGTTTCCTCTCTTGATTTATCACTGAATAAGTTTAAGCTTAGATTGGAAATCTTACTATTTAGATCCCCAACTAGAATTATGTCTGTCATCGGATCTTTCTCCCTAATACCCTGGACATGCAAGAAAACCTTTTTAAGTATTGCATTAAAGCCTGTTTCTGGAGGGATATAAGCATTAATCAGGACCAGACGGTTGGTAGTTTTAAAATTATCAAACCCAAGTATAGTTACTGCTTGAAACAGTTTACTGGGGTCCAGATAATGTTCATAGTTCCAATTTATTTTATTTGATAAAAGGCAGGCTATCCCCCCACTCGCATGACCTTTTTTGTTCAAGATAGCACTGCCTTCTAAGACATAATAGTCCTTCCCTAGTTGAATTTTATCAGGGCACCATGTCTCTTGGAGACATATTATATTTTGCTCCAGAGATAAGAGAAAAGCCAGTTTCTCTGGACTATTTTTTATGCCCGCTGCATTCCAAGAGATTATGGAAAGTTTTGTGCTAAAGATCCTGATTATTTAAGTGATTGTTTGAGGGTTTTTCTGCCAAGACTCGGGGGAGCCAATTCCATTGGGCACTTTCGATTCCTGAGACTGGTTGGTAAGATAACAGAGGAGGGGCAAGATAGGACACCATACGGGAGTCCTTAGACATACATATTTTTTGCTCTGTTAGTTCCCCAGACTTATTTATACGCCCTGTGGCTGCATGCAACAGGGAGAATGGGGGTTTCTGGGAGGATTTGGAAAAAACCTTAGTTTGGCTTGAATGCCCCAAAACCGGGATGACGTCTATCCCTCTGCTCTGCAAATCTTCTGAACGTTGTAGAATAAGGTTGGCTACTAACTTAGAGTAGAACCTCACCCTAGTTGTCGTCCCCACTTCAGATTGTAATATTTGTACTCTATCTAAGTCAGCCGATTGTATCAATTTCAAGTTGGCAGATTCTTGAAAGTATTTGAGTAAGAGGGATCTGTTCAAAATACATTCGGTGTCAAACAGGGGAGAGAATTCCACCCATAGGGTATCTATTCCTTTTTCTTTGGGCTCAGCCGGTGGAATACCTTTCGCTACTATTCCCGAAAAAGATGGTGCCAAGGGATTAAGCGTTGCTCCCACTTTACTCGGGGGTTTATAATCTTGACCCAGAAATGTGGGAGTTTTGGACCCTGTTACGTCCCTAGCAACGAAAACTTGTTGGGAGGAAATATTTGAGTCTACTTTTAATAAGAGGGGAGGGGCGGGACTCAGGGATATTGCGGGCATAATCATAGGTAGGGGTGCGAAGTTTCCCATGTTGCTCTTGGGTTCAGTGTTATTCTCCTTTTCAGCTGCCGCCTGAATATGGGGAACCCCATTATTTATGGATAAGTTAAGGTGTTTTCTAAAGAGGATTTTCCTCCGCCTATTTTTTTCTATCCGTCTCAGCAATTTTCTTTTGTTTTTTCCCTTCTTCTTTAAATCCTGTAACTTCCCTTTGTTGCCCTTTTCTTCTAGAGCCTCACCCACTTCTCTATCTCCTTCGCCCAATTGCTTCTTAAAAATTGGAAAAAGGTCAGTCCCTGGTTTTGGGGGGGGATTTTCGGAGGGGTTTGCTTCCATATCATTGACACTTAGATTTCCTTCTTCAAGTACTTCAATCACAGTTTTATTGATTTTAGAGTGCTGGTCTTTTATGTCTACCCCATTTAGTGCTGGAGAAGAAGAGGACTGTACTTGGACTATATCCTTCTCTTTTTGAGTGGCCAATAAGACCTTTAAAATCTTGGTCACTGTGTCCAAGACACAATCAGATCCCCCCACAAATTTTTCCAAAAGTTGAAGGATGGATGACAATAAATGTTCTAATATATGTAGGGAATCAGAGATAGGGTTGTCATTTCCCTGGCATTGTAATGCCTCCATCCCAGTCAAATTTAGATTGGGACTAATGGAAAAATTTGAATGCGAGGATTTGGAAGGGGTACTACTGTACAACTTCAAGCCAGCGTGGGTCGATGTTAGCGGAGTTTTTAGATCCATCTCTGCTTTGACCGGATCGTTTTCTATATATCTTTGACATAGGTCATTATCCAACAACAATGGGGACAGACCATTGTTAAAGGAAACTTTTGTCAAAGAAGTGTTTAAGGTATGGTTGATGATCACTGGCGGAGTTTCCCCTATATGCATATTATCCTCTTCTGTACCATCCCTAGTTTTTATAATTACTTCTGGTTCTATTTCAGTATTATTTTTCGCTGTGGAGAATGCGAGAGGAGAGAAAACACTCTCGACAGTCAGAGGAGCTACTTTTGATTCTATTATAGTGGTAACCGCGATTTCCTTTCTGTTTTCAAACAGTTCTCTTGGAGAGTTGGACAATATATCCGTGGGCATAACACCAGATTCTATAAGGACCACTGATTTATTGTCCTCCATTGCAGCTTTGGTCTTGCCCTTTTCCCACAAGTTAAAAATCTGACAAGTGCTCTTCAGATTGGAGGCCTGACCAAGCTTGTTTCGGAGGGGGTTCGATCTGGTTTTAGAATTTGATCTTCCTACCAATATTCTCCCAGACCTCAATTTCTTTGTCATCATCCCACTCCAGTAATATCAGAAAGGGGGCTGGGGAGGTATTAGTGGAGAACGTTTACCAGATTATAAGCCTCAGATATACAATGTAGCTATTTATCATTAGTGAAGGGAATGGATGGTTTGAATCTATAGTGCACAAACAAGAAGACCAAATCCTAATTGGCCGGATAGCTTATGAAGCTAATGAGGGGGTAAGTGTTAGGGACAGGGCCTAGCCTAGCCTTCTCGTGCCTCTGAGGGCCTCAGAGGGCCCGCCCTTGTCCCGGGCTTCTCCCGGCGCGCTCCCGCAACGCGGTACCTAGAGGGAGATTTCTAGCAGCGCTGAGGCGGGGGAGGAGCCAGCAGGGAGAGCCTCACAGCTGATGTCAATGCTGAGGGTCAGGCGCTCCTGGGACTTGGAGTCCTGCGCCTGCCCTCGCTCGCAGCCCTGCACTGACCTCTGCCCCAAAGTGAAATTCAATAGTTAGTAACTTGTCCACAGCGCTGACCTCTGCACAGTTCCCTCAGTGAAAACCGGCAATCAGCCTAACGATGCGAGTAGTTGATGTGAAGAGCTGAAGGAAGAGCAGTTTCGCCGATACCAGCTCGCAATCCAGCAGTCTTCATCAACACCAAGCAGGAAAGAAATCCGACGAGATCCACAAGTCCATGGGTTTTGGCGGCGCTGAGGCGGGGGAGGAGCCAGCAGGGAGAGCCTCACAGCTGATGTCAATGCCGAGGGTCAGGCGCTCCTGGGACTTGGAGTCCTGCGCCTGCCCTCGCTCGCAGCCCTGCACTGGCCTCTGCCCCAAAGTGAACTTCAATAGTTAGTAACTTGTCCACAGCGCTGACCTCTGCACAGTTCCCTCAGTGAAAACCGGCAATCAGCCTAACGATGCGAGTAGTTGATGTGAAGAGCTGAAGGAAGAGCAGTTCCGCCGATACCAGCTCGCAGTCCAGCAGTCTTCACCAACACCAAGCAGGAAAGAAATCCGACGAGATCCACAAGTCCATGGGTTTTGGCGGCGCTGAGGCGGGGGAGGAGCCAGCAGGGAGAGCCTCACAGCTGATGTCAATGCCGAGGGACAGGCGCTCCTGGGACTTGGAGTCCTGCGCCTGCCCTCGCTCGCAGCCCTGCACTGACCTCTGCCCCAAAGTGAACTTCAATAGTTAGTAACTTGTCCACAGCGCTGACCTCTGCACAGTTCCCTCAGTGAAAACCGGCAATCAGCCTAACGATGCGAGTAGTTGATGTGAAGAGCTGAAGGAAGAGCAGTTCCGCCGATACCAGCTCGCAGTCTAGCAGTCTTCACCAACACCAAGCAGGAAAGAAATCCGACGAGATCCACAAGTCCATGGGTTTTGGCGGCGCTGAGGCGGGGGAGAAGCCAGCAAGGAGAGCCTCACAGCTGATGTCAATGCCGAGGGTCAGGCGCTCCTGGGACTTGGAGTCCTGCGCCTGCCCTCGCTCGCAGCCCTGCACTGACCTCTGCCCCAAAGTGAACTTCAATAGTTAGTAACTTGTCCACAGCGCTGACCTCTGCACAGTTCCCTCAGTGAAAACCGGCAATCAGCCTAACGATGCGAGTAGTTGATGTGAAGAGCTGAAGGAAGAGCAGTTCCGCCAATACCAGCTCGCAGTCCAGCAGTCTTCACCAACACCAAGCAGGAAAGAAATCCATGATTGGCATATTTGACTTACTCGCCAGTCCCTAGTACACTATGTGTGCCAAGGACATGTAAGTCAAATGCTGGTACTGGGCCTGCAGCACTGATTGTGCCACCCACATAAGCAACCTGTTATCTAATTCAGGCCTGACATTGCAGTATTTGTATTTGTATTTGTATTTGTATTTAGATTTATAGAGCGCCTTATCACCCAGGGGTCTCTAAGCGCTTATCAGAGGGTGCACACGATTGGAGTAGGAAGGGCCATTAAGACATACCCCATGCCTTCTGAAACAACACAGTTTTCAGCTTTTTCTTGAATGGTAGTAGACTTGTTTCCTTGCGCAGGCTCGCTGGTAAGTTGTTCCAGGCTATAGGAATTGCATTGGAAAATGCTCGCCCTCCTAGTGAAGATAATTTAAAGCGAGGGCAAGCCAAGAATGCGGCATCTGCCGATCGTAGAGTCCTACTGGGAGCATATGGAACTAAACGCTCCCTGATGTATCGTGAGGCTTACCCGTACAGGGCTTTATGCGTGATGCAGAGGCCCTTGAACTTAACCCGCTGCCTAATTGGGAGCCAATGAAGCTCGCGAAGGAGTGGAGTGGCATGTGTCCTTCTGGGTTTGTTGAAAATTAATCTGGCTGCGTCATTCATAACTGTTTGTAGTCTAGCCAGCAGTTGTTGAGAAAGGCCGGCATACAAAGAATTCCGTAATCCAGCCGCGCCAGGATCAAAGCTGACACCGCCCGTCTGAGCGTGTCCAAGGTCAGGAGAGGAGATAGTTTACGCAGTTGTCTCAGTAAGCCCACGCAGGTGCCGACACCAGCCAAAACCTCAGTAGACATAGTGAGTTTAACATCTATGTGCATGCTGAGACTTTTCACAGCCACCACTGGTTCCGGGGAAGGCCCTAGTTCAATAGGCCAAAGAAGATCATTCAAGGGACTGGATGCTGTAGTAATCGCCAGCACCTCAGTTTTGTCCGGGTTTATTTTTGGCCGTCATCCAATTGACTGTGAATTTTAAAATATTTTGCAGTCTCTGATGTGCTGTCGGTGAATTGTCAATTTGAATGATGATCTGGGTATCATCGGCATAGTTATAGATCTGGCAGTCCATCTGATTTAGTGCAGAAATCAGGGGCTGCAGGTAGGCGTTGAACAGGAGGGATGAAAGAGCTGAGCCCTGGGGGACTCCGCATGTAAGACCCACTGGATTAGAGACCAGTTTAGCTAATTGTACTCTCTGGGAACGGTCATCAAGAAATTATGCCAGGCGTGGGCAGTGCCCTGAATACCGAGATCCCTCAACCGCGATAATAGTTGATCATGATTGACCGTGTCAAATGCCGCGGAGAGGTCTAACAGCACCAGGGCACACGGGGGTTTTCTTATCTGCCCTGAGTCTCAGATCGTCTAGCACGGAAAGCATGACCAGTTCTGTGCTATGATGGGCCCTGAAACCGGCCTGGTTGGGTTCCAGCAGGTAGTTCTTTTTGAGATGACAAGAGAGTACCGGCAGGACATGTTGCTCAATTATTTTAGCTAAAAACTGCAATTGGGCCTAAAATTTTTCAATGGCTGTGTGCAGTCTAGTACTGCCATGTTGACCTGGCAAGTGCATCCGCTTGCCAGGCTTCCCTTTTCTTACCTGTTAGTCCCCCTAAGTGGGCCCAAGGTACCTCTCTGGGCAGGGTGCAGTGTATGTGACTGTGGGACATGTCCTGATGTGTGTGGCATGTCCTAATAGTGAAATACTGCCAATTTCGTTTTTCACTATTGTAAGGTTATCTTTCCCCATAGGAGAGAAGGGGGAGTTTGCTTATAACATCTTATAAGCATCTTTTTCCTGGACAGCTCCCGAGCCCAGCTAGCAAGTTGCATATATTTAAATCTCGTTAAACCGGGGCCAACCCTTTCATACAATTTTTCCCTTTCCACCAGCGTTCCTCCTGGTAATAGTTCACCCCATCTAAGGATCTCAGCTTCCTTAACCGGGACTGCTAGGCTGTCTTTCAGACATAGGGGAAGCCCCGGGGAGTCCCAAATCGGAGCAACGTTTGAAAAATAGGCCAGCCCTAGAGTTGTTTTTATTCGCACCCAGTCTTTTACCAGGGATTGTAGGAATCTTACTTTTTAAAAAAAAATTCTGATCACCTAACTTAAATAAAGATCCATCTAGTGGCAGATTAGCCCCGGCTAGCATGGCTTTAAACATTTTCCCATTTGAGGAATCTGATGGAACTTTTAGTAGCATCCTCGAGTGTGTTAGTTGGAAAGCCCAGGCATAGTACTGTAGGTCTGGCAATGCCAAACCTCCCTTTTCCCTTCTCCTCCTTAGTTTCTTCCATGCCAGTCTAGTTGCTTTGTATTTCCAAATGAAAGAATTAATTTCCTGCTGGCATTTTTGAAGTTGTTTTTTATCGAAGGCTAGGGGGATGGAATTGAATATAAATGTAAATTTGGGGAGGATGGACATTTTTACCAGACTTGTTCTCCCAAGGATTGTCAGAGGGAGAAAGAACCAAGATTTTAATAGAGCCCTGCATTCTCGAAAGACCCGGTCTAGGTTAGTCTGAGCTAACTTGCTGATGTCCTGAGTGATCCTTATACCCAAATATCGCATGGAAGGAGACACTATGAGGTTTGCATTGTCTAGGTTCCAAGTCATGATCTCCGTCTTCCCCACATTGATTTCATATCCGGAGATCCGCCCGAATTCCTTTGCCCTTTTTACCACTATGGGAAAAGCCTCAACCGGGTTTGTTGTATAGAGAAGAATATCGTCGGCATAGAGTCCTACCCGTTTCACCCACCCTCTGAATTCAAAAGCGAGAATATTAGGCTCCTCTCTGAGAACTTGCACAAAAGGTTCTATATATATATATATTGAAAAGGAGTGGGGAGAGCGGGCAGCCCTGACTAGTACCCCTCTTAATTTGAAAGGGCTCAGTACAGGCACCATTGATCATGAGCCTGGCCTTGGGGTCCCTGTATAGCAGGCTGATGACTCGTGCGAACCTATCCCCAAACCGAAACTTTTTCATTACAGCTGTCAAATAGGGCCAATTGACTCTGTCAAAAGCTTTAGTGGCATCCAGGGTCAAGATGCCCAGGGGAAGAGAGAAGGTTGAGGCAATGTCAATTGTGCCGATCAGATCATAAGTAAGATCTACCAGCTGGCGCCCCTGTATGAATCCCTTCTGATCGTCATGTATTTTTTGACCGATCTCGCTCCCCAGCTGAGACGATAGAATGGCAGCGAAGATCTTGTAGTCGTCATTTAGGAGCGAGATCGGCCGATAAGACCCACAATCAGTCGGGTCATTTCCTGGTTTGGGTATCAGGACGATAATTGCCTCCCTCCATGACTCAGGGGGTGCTACTCCTTCCATAAAGATGTCATTAAAGAGGGCCGTTAATGTTGGAATAATAACGGAACCCATAACACGGTATAACTTCCCAGGTAGGCCGTCTGGACCACCTTTTCCTAGAGACTGAAACGCATAAAATTTAGAAGGGTAGAGTTTCAAAACAAATGGGACAAGAGTTAGCATACGAGGACTTCTTTCTCCCCCCCTACCCCCCCCCCTCCCTTGGAAAACCCTCCCTTACTTACTCAGGCCAGATGAATAGCCAGATTTGCGTCCTCAAACGGACCTTCTACCCCTGCCCTATTATCTGACATAGAAATAATACTAGTAATGGTAGCCGGCTGTATAAATTCGTACAAGGCTGAAGAGGCCTGGCTTACTAAAATTATTTGTGTGTACACAGCCGGGCATAGTAACCTGCCTCCCTCTTGATACTAAGACTTCGATACAGAAGATTATATATATATATATATATTTTTTTTTATTATTATTAACTTTACATATTTATTAGTTTTTTTTCCTTCCGTTTAGAAAAGTTTTTTATTTTTTTTATTTTTTTACATTGTGTCAGTTTTGGTAAACTCCCAATAATTGGTTTTGCATGTGTGGGGTAAATATAGAATCTATCTATTATATGGAGCTATCAACCTGGGGAGGTAGGACTTAGAGTGAAAAGGAAGGCCCTAATGTCTACTTTGTGTATGATCGCTGATGGAAGCTAGTAATTCATCTGCCTCAAGAGGGGAACGGATGTTGTACATCTTGTTGTTGTACATCACCCTCAAGAATGCAGGAAACCTCATCTGCACAGTTGCTCCTAAGGCCCTAAACCTCTCCATTCTCTGGCCGAGTTCCCATTGCTTGTCTAGGGTGGTTTTTGACCGGTCTGATCGGACTTCGAAGGAGAAATCCTGTGCCTTTAGAGATTTTGTTTTAAGTGCAAGATTCAACATTTTTTCTTTTATACTGTATGTGAGGAAATTCACTAGGATTTTCCTCGGTTTCTCTCTCCCGGGATTAAGGCGAAAAGGGTCTCTGTGGATCCTCTGTATATCCTTTTTTAGGTCTTCTGTTGTCTCTTCCAAATTGAGGGCATTCTTTAATAGAGACACAACATAGGCCTTGATATCGCCTCCCTCCTTCCCTTCTGGGACCTTATCCAAATAGGGAAGGACTGCCTCTTGGAAAACAATTGGTAGAGAAGCAAGGAGGAAGAAAGGAGGTGGTATTCTGGTACTGGACAATATTGGAGGAGGTAGACAGGGATTTCTCTCTCTCTGAGGAGTTGTGGAGCTTGGACATGGGCGTGCAAGGGGACCTTTGGATTAGATCCTTCTCCCTTCTTTATAAAGCTGTTAAGCCAGCGCGGTTGAGGCAAAATCACCTGTACACAGTTCATCGCGCCTATCTTTTCCCTCTGAGGCTTTCCAAATTCCAGCCAGGAAAATGCTGTAATAAGTGCCTCTTCCCCGCAGCCTCCGATATACATATGTTCGTGGAATGTCCGCACATAACTGTTTTCTGGGAAGAAGTAAAGGGCACCCTGGACTCAATTCTTAAAACATCTATCTCTATCACCTTGCCATTAATAATATTTGGGTTGGATGACAATCTTACGGGACCAGCAGGAACTTTTCTGTTTTATGCAATCTTGCTTGCAAGAAGACAGGTCTGTAAATGTTGGGTTGACTCCAAGGCACCATCCCATGCTGGCTGGCTAACGTCCCTATATGAAACATCAAAAGTGGACTTGGCCAGGACCTGTGGTAAACGTAATCTTACTTTTTGGAATCTGCTGGTTCAGTGGAGATAGAACAATCACTAGATCAGCCGGGGTTTTTTTTGGTTTTTTTTTTTCTCCCCGGGTCCGATGATTATGCCTATTTACTCCATGGACATGGTGGTGGCAGGGCTCAAGCAGCTCTATAATAAACCTGGTCCAGCGAGCTGATAATTGCCTAAGATGGAGCAAAAATTCCTTGAAAACATCCTCCGCCAATCTGGTACAATTGTTCTGAGCTTGGTAAGGAGAAGGTCCCTGCCTGATACCTAATGGACACCCAAGGTGGTCGGTGCTTTTTTTTCTCTTTTTTTTTTGGGATCAAGGGATGGCAAATGAGGACACAAAAAAACATCTTATAAGCATAACTGCTCCTGGGTACAAGATAGGAAAATAAAATTGTTTATGCCTGAACACAGAATGTTAAAATGCATCTTTAAGTGTGGGTGATTTTTACATTCTGTGTTTGAAAATACCACTTTTACTAAGTAAGTATTAAATTCCTAACCATCCAGTGTGCCTCTGCTAGGATGTATATTGACTGTCTGGTTGTGGAGTGACAGGGGCTGGGGAGGTGCAGTGGCTCCAGAGAGTCTGATGAGTCAGGGCTCGGCTGAATAGACCTGGGCTGCATTTAGAGTAGGGGGGGAGGAGATTTATTTTTACCTGAATGGGCCTGGTCTGCCTTCCACAATGCTGACTCCACCTCCTGCAAGGAAACTGCACCAGTGAGGACGGAATTGGTTTTGGCTGGGCACAGACACTCTCTGCCTTCAGAGAACAAAGAGATTTACTGTATAAAAAGAGAGGCCCAGACCCCAGACTTTTAGATTATGTAGCGGGGTGCGGAGTAATGGGCAGCAGGCGAGTTTTTGTACGTGAAGGCTTTAATTGCTGAAACAGGATATCAGTACATGTTTTTCTACTAAGAGTCCGTCTAGGCGATCTACTTCGTTCGGGTCGCTGTTTTCTCCGAGTTGCCTCCTCCTTCCTTCAAATCGGACTCCGCCTCGTCTCCACCTGGTCCATCTCCGTGATTACGGTGCTCGCCGCCTCGGGAGAAGACACAAGAGAGGACGTGTCAGTTTGTGGTATTCTACAGACACACTTGTGATGGGAAGGGGGTGAGAGGGCACCATCGGTGACTATTTACATCAAGTGACGGGTCAGGGAGGGGGTGCAGGAAGGGTTCTCCGGGGGAATGAGGGGAAACGGAATTCGAGTTACTCTAGGTTCCCTCCTCTCCTCTTAACCCAGCCTGTGATACGATTACGTACCTCGGTGTGCCACACGCCTCCAGGTCGCGTGCGGCTGGGCGGCTCAGGTTGCCGTTGGCCTCCAGGCTCCCACGCCGTCAACGGGTCTCTCTGCACCTCCACTCCCTCGGTAGATGTAAAACCGGGTTCTCTTCTCTCCGTTCTGTCTTCGATCCTCTCTCTCCAACTCACTTTGCTCCGCTCGCCGTCCTCCGCTCCGGTGTACAAGCACACCTGACTGCCTTCACCTGTCGGATTTAAGGCATGTCGGGGCTCCTCCTCTTCACAGCTACGCTTCCAGTTAAAGGGTCAGTCCTCTATATCCTCATCATTGCAGCTGTAGCGTTCTTCGGGCATCGACCAGACCTGTGGTTGGGAAGGCTGAAAAGATAGGAGTGGGGGGGGGGGTCACAAGGTGAATACCCACACGGGGTGGTAGCGGCCATTGAGGCGCCCAGTGGCATGCCGCCCCCGTCACATACCATCCCCCCTGGACTCTTCCGTTCGGGAAGAGGATGTCCCGACAGGTAGTCCGCCCCTGTATTGTCCTCACCCCTGCGATGGCAAACCGTGAAAACAAAAGGTTGAAGAGTCAAGAACCACCTCATAACCCTCGCGTTGTTAGATTTGTTGCGGGCCATCCACAACAAAGGGGCATGGTCTGTATACAGGGTAAACGGGTGGCCCTCAAGGTAATATGCTAGTTTTTCCACCGCCCACTTTATGGCCAGGCATTCTTTTTCCACTGTGGGATACTTCAGTTCTCTGGGGAACAGTTTCCAACTGACGTATAAGATGGGGTGATCCATCCCGTCCTCCCCCACCTATGACAGCACTGCTCCTCTCCCATATTCCGAAGCGTCTATATGTAGGGAGAAGGGAGGTGCAAAATTGGGGGACGATAAAATGGGGGTAGAAGTGATCAGGCGTTTTAATTCATGAAAAGCTTCCTGCATGACCGTTGTTGTAGGAGAGGCTAACACTGTCTGTTTGACATGCGACAAGTGTCAGTAAGGGGGGCAGCCAGTTGAGCGAACTGGGGGATGAATCTCCTATAATACCCGATGAGGCCTAAAAAGGCTCTCATCTCTTTCTTTGTGCAGGGGAACGGGGTCTCTGCTATGGCCCGCACCTTCTCAATTTGGGGTTCGATCAGGCCTGCTCCCTCCAGGGTTGTGAAGACTTTCTGCAGATGGAGCAGGTGGGTAGTCCAGTCCAGGCTGAAGACGACAAAATCGTCGAGATAGGCCGACGTGAAGGAGCTTAGGTTTTTTAGTACCTGATTCATTAGTCTCTAAAACGTGGCCGGAGCCCCGTGAAGCCCGAAAGGTATAACGGTGAACTCGTAATGGCCATCGTCTGTAGAGAAAGCGGTCTTCTGGCGGTCTTCTTCCCGAAGGGGTACTTGCCAGTAACCCTTAGTTAGGTCAATGGTGGATATATATTTCGTATGGGAATTTTTAGCCCATACTTTTGAACCCTCACTTCTATTTCACTTTGGTTGTATGGTCTGTTTTTCCACTCCTGGTGCCTGTGTGGTTCTGAGATCTACCTTTGCAGTTGAGCGACAGTATTTTCACTAACCCCTAGGTATTTCTTGTGTAATGAATATATATTTGGTATCCCCGAGCTTCTCTATAAGTTCGTCAATTCGGGGGATGGGATATGCATCAAATGACGAAATCTCATTAAGGGCCCGGAAATCCATGCAGAATCTCCGGGTTCCGTCTGGTTTAGGAATCATCACTATAGGGCTAGACCAATTGCTCTTGGAGGGCCTTATTACTCCGAGGTCTAACATGTCCCTAACTTCCTGCCTTATATCCCTTCTTCTGGATTCTTGAATCCGGTACAGTCTGATTTTGACTATCTTCCCAGGAGGCGTTTCTATTTGATGCTCCGTGAGGTTCGTCCGTCCTGGTTTGTCTGAGAACAACGAGGCGTGTTTTTGAAGGGTGTCCTGGAGATCGTTTCTTTCTTTCTCTCTTAGATCATCATTGATTACCAACTGGTTAATGGTGCTCGTAATCTGTGCTGAATCCGGCTTTACTAGGTTGATCTCTTTTGGGGGGGGTCCCAACCACTTTTTCAGCATGTTTATGTGATACACCTGGGTCTTCCGGGGGCTTATTTAA
Organism: Lissotriton vulgaris; assembly: GCF_964263255.1. Taxonomy (NCBI): domain Eukaryota; kingdom Metazoa; phylum Chordata; class Amphibia; order Caudata; family Salamandridae; genus Lissotriton; species Lissotriton vulgaris. The sequence goes on from NC_141691.1 coordinate 1,464,308,761, forward strand.
AGTTTGTAGCTTGTATTCCCGATGGTGTTGAGGACACGATAGGGGCCCCCCCACTCTGCTTTGAATTTTTGGGTGGAAGAAGGCAGTAATACCAAGGCCCAATCGTCTTTCTCCAGCCGTCTCCACTTCTTCCCTTTGTCATATAGGGCTTTTTGCTTCTTTTGGTTCCTCTCTAAGTTAGTATAGGCCAGGTCTCTTAGCTTTCCCAAATTAGACTTCAGACTCCTAGCATATTCCAGGGTCTGCATGGTTTCTTCTGGTATCTCGTTTTCCCATGCCTCCTTAGTCATGTCTAATAAGGAGCGTGGTTGTCTCCCGTATAGCAGCTCAAAGGATGAGACTCCTAGGCTGCTCTGTTTCTGACTTCTAATGACGTACAGAGCTAACGGCAGGATCCGGTCCCATTCTGTTCCATTAATCTCCAACATTTTACGTAGAGTGTTTTTAATGTCCTGTTGTACCTCTCCACCAACCCATCGGTTTGGGGGTGGTACACTGCGGTTCTTATTTGGTGTATGTTGAGCAGATGGCAGACTTCTTTCATTAACCGGGGTGCCTTGGTCCGTGAGGATCTCTTTCGGGAACCCCACCCTGGAAAAGAGTTCCAGCATTCTATCCGCTATTTGTTTTGTGGTGGTGGTGGACAAGGGAAAAGCCTCCGTGGATCTTGTAGCGTAGTCGACTACTACCAGTACATACTGGTTCCCTTTTCTGGTTTTTGGAAGAGGCCCTATTAAGTCCATTCCCACTCTCTCGAACGGAACTCCTATAATGGGAAGGGGTTGAAGAGGCACTGCTGGAGGTCGAGTCATGTTCCTCTTATGGCAGGTCTCGCACTCTTGACAGTAGGCCATTGTGTCCTTGTATATCCCTGGCCAATAAAAGTGCCAAAGAATGTTTTGTGTAGTTTTTTCGGAGCCAGTGTGTCCTGCCACCAGATGGGCATGCGAGTAAAACAATACTTGTTCTCGGAATGGGATTGGCACAAGCAGTTGCTCCGGGTCGTCTTTTTGGCCTTGTAGGTATAAGAGGTCATTCTTTATGAAAAACCGGGGGTACAGTGGTGGGTTTTGACCTAGGGATTGATGCGCTTGCTCCCAAGCGTTAAACAGAGTGTTATCGTTGGATTGCGCAAACCGGAAGCTCCTGTCTAATACCCACGGTTCGGTGGGGACCAAGGCTGGTACTGGATGGGAGTAATCTCTGTCTAGGTGGGTTGGTTGTACTCCATTCCCTAGGCTTGTCCTGAACATGTGTAGGAAAGGGGGATTGTCCGTCCCTATGATGAGGTCTTCGGGGAGGGAAGACTATACTCCTACTCTAATAGTACTGGGGACACCTTGTTGCGGGACAATGGGAATGTATGCTACCGGGTAGGGCCTGACGTCACCGTGTACACAGCGTATGCTAACCTGTTCATTGGGTACAAAATGGTCGGTTTTTACATGCTGGGATTGGACCACCGACTGGCGGCAGCCGGAGTCTACCAGTGCTTTAATAAGAGAGCCATTCACCCGTACACTCACTCGAAAAGCGTGGCCCAATTCCCGCTGAGTATAACACAGTCCGTGGGAGGTAGCCCACCAACATGGGCTCGTCGGTTGGCTTTCTACGGGGACTAAGACGGGCAATATGTACCCAATTGCCACCCTCGAAACATTGGGGTCCCCCCGACACCGGGGGATCGTTTCTCCAGGTTTTTGGCCTTGGGGGCTCTGGTGCTTTCGGGGGTTTCTTTTCTATCCTTGGGCCCATTTTGTATGTCTTGTCAGTCTCGTAAGGGAGCAGCCGGGGCTGAGCCCTGGCGAATGTAGTAGCCATGTCCACGGCCTGGGCCGTTGTAAGATTGTGGTGTTGTCGCAACCACGTTTGGGTGGCGAAAGAGAGGGCCTCTAGGAACTGCTCGAGGTACACCCGGTCCATGATCTCCTCTTTGATGCTCATTGAGGGGGTTAGCCATTTGTCAGCTGCCATTTTTAGCCTTACAAACAGGGTTCTGGGGATTTCCCCTGGGACCCCTCTTTCCTTCCTGAATCGAATACGGTAGGCTTCAGGGTCGAGTCCTAGGTGATCGAGAATAATCTTTTTTATTTCGTCATAGGAGGTGTTTCCCGTGGGGTTTGCCACCTGATAAGCCGCTTGAGCCTCGCCGACCAGCAGGGGAGCGAGGAAAAACTGCCATTTGGCTACGGGCCAGCCACAAGCCCTGGCGGCTCTCTCAAAGTTTAGGGGAAATGAGTCCGGGTCCTCTCCGGGTTGGTATTTCTGAAGTGATACGCCGCTGATAGGATGAGAACCTCCTCCCCCGTCACCGGCCAGCTCTTCATGGTTGGGTCTGTTTGCCGAGCAGTCATTGCAGCCTTCATGATTTCCCGATCCGCCTCGACAGATCGTATTTGCTGCTCCATAACCCACTCCAGTCTCTCCTGTCCTTTCACTAGCTGCTGCACCACGACATCCATCTTCGTTAGGCAGATGGTAGGTGTGCCCGCATTCTCCACCAATGTAGTGGGGTGCGGAGTAATGGGCAGCAGGCGAGTTTTTGTACGTGAAGGCTTTAATTGCTGAAACAGGATATCAGTATATGTTTTTCTACTAAGAGTCCGTCTCAGTGATCTACTTCGTTCGGGTCTCTGTTTTCTCCGAGTTGCCTCCTCCTTCCTTCGAATCGGACTCTGCCTCGTCTCCACCTGGTCCGTCATCGTGATTACGGTGCTCGCCGCCTCGGGAGAAGACACAAGAGAGGACGTGTCAGTTCGTGGTATTCTACAGACACACTCGTGAGGGGAAGGGGGTGAGAGGGCTCACCGGTGACTATTTACATCAAGTGACGGGTCGGGGAGGGGGTGCAGGAAGGGTTCTCCGGGGGAATGAGGGGAAACGGGATTCGAGTTACTCTAGGTTCCCTCCTCGCCTCTTAACCCAGCCCGTGATACGATTACGAACCTCGGTGAGCCACATGCCTCCAGGTCGCGTGCGGCTGGGCGGCTCGTGTTGCCGTTGGCCTCCAGGCTCCCGCGCCGTCAACGGGTCTCTCTGCACCTCCACTCCCTCGGTAGATGTAAAACCGGGTTCTCTTCTCTCTGTTCTGTCTTCGATCCTCTCTCTCCAACTCACTTCGCTCCGCTCGCCGTCCTCCGCTCCGGTGTACAAGCACACCTGACTGCTTTCACCTGTCGGATTTAAGGCGTGTCGGGGCTCCGCCTCTTCACTGCTACACTTCCAGTTAAAGGGCCAGTCCTCTATATCCTCATCATCACAGCTGTAGCGTTCTTCGGGCATCGACCAGACCTGTGGTTGGAAAGGCTGAAAAGATAGGGGGGGGGGTCACAAGGTGAATACCCACACAGGGTGGTAGCGGCCATTGAGGCGCCCAGTGGCATGCCGCCCCGTCACAGATTACTTCTGGGAATCAAGAGGAACCTTTGTCAAGGAGAAGAGATGGAGAAACTGAGGAGGAATACTGCCCTGTGCTGTTTGCTGTCTTGGGTTGGCCTGCAGTGGCTACTTTCTGCCAAGGAAGGGAAAAGGACTTTGCTGTTTGCACTGTCCTCTGCCTGAGGAAGATCTCCAAGGACTTGAAGAAGAGCTTGTCTCCTGTTCTGAAGTCTCAGGAACACAAAGACTTCACCACCACCTCCCCTGATCTTCTTTGCTGGGAGTTCTCGCCTGCTAAGAGGTGCCTGCTGTTGTTTTGGACGTCTGGAGGCTGTTGGCTGCTGGGAGCTGGAAAAGTAACACAACTTTGAGAAGCACAACGCATCTGCACCTGTTTCCGATGCATCACTGAAGAAATCATCGCAGTGGCTGCCCGCGGCTTGAGAAATCACAGCACGCCGCATCGCGCGCATCGATCTCCAAAGTCTGAGATCACCGCACTGATTCCGACACAAGGCCAGCTGTGCGGCTGCAAAAACCCATGCATTATCCCAGATCATCGCATCACATCGAGGTGTCAGGTCTGTCGCATCATTGGGAGGCGCAGTAAGAAACCAACGCATCACCTCCCCACACAGAAGAAGAGGGGGCCACAATCGAGTTCATTAGCTATCATATTTCCTCCTCTGCTGTTGCCGCCCCCGCTGACGAGAACGCCGCACCACGCCACGACGTCCACAGCGTTCGTCGAAGCGCCGCCCCCAGGAGCCCTTGGGAGAAGCACGGATACCGGCCGCGAAAATACGGCTGAGAACGGCAGAATTCCGGGCTCAAACGGCGCCGTAGTCTAAGCCCCAGAGCGCGCGCCTTCTAGGAGGTTGCTGGGAGGCGCTCGGCAGGCGCTTGGAACCTGGCACACGCTGCTCTCTGTCTACTACTGGAAAACCCCTGCTTATAGAGAAAAACGCAGGGGGTAGGAACAGGAGAAGGAGCAGGAATAGGAGGGGCAGCCTGCCCTGGGAGCTCCGGGCAGCTGGAAAAGCTGGAAAGGAAAAGAAGGAGGTGATCCTGCAGAAATAAAAAAAACAAGAAGGAGATTTTGGAAGAAGCACACAGTGGCTGGAGCAGCGGGCGGGGTAAGAAAAGGGCACAGCAGAGGTAAGTGTGTGGATGGTTGGACATTTTTTAGTAATAAAAGAAAGTAATTTTAGTCAAAACTGAGTAAGGGGCCATAATTTAAGAGCTGACCTGAGAGCAAGTGAGGAGCAAGTGGATTACCCAGAAATTTATAAAACTCAAATAAAAGACAAATGGCTCCAAAAAGGAAGCAGAGAAATCGCAAGGAGGCCGCAGAGCAAAGCCCGGTGGGAGGAGAACCCCCTATGGAGAGTAGAGCCCTAGAAGAAAGCCTGGAGAGCCCAAAAGAAGGGGTAAAAGAAGTGGCTCCAAAGAGGAAAAATAAAAAAGGCTCTAAAACTACAAAAGGAGCTATGCAAAAAAATAAAGGAAGCTCATCTCCCTCCAAATTAATAAAGGACTTTGTAGGGAAGCACTATAAAAAAATAGTTTCTTCTACCAAGCCCATGGAAGGGGAAGAAGAGCAGCAGAATGAAAATGGCTTGCAAGAATCTAGTGAAGAACTAGTAGAGGTATCGCAATCGAGGTACCATTCGCTATTTAGCCAAAACTAAATAATAACAGGACCGCGGCTCTCTTCGTCACCCAAGTTACTCTCACTATATGGAGGAAAAGGAGGACCAGGAAGTATCTAGCCTAGCGAAAATTGACAGCGAAGGCCTGAGATGTGATCGGGACGATGTATTGGTCCCAAAGGCGCTTTGGCCACACACGAATAGAATCCAGACGCACCAGCAGACCTCGAGAACAGAGAGAAGAGATAATTCTGAGAGAAACAGTTTACATGACTTTGACATCTCTGCAACTCCCTCTTCTTCAATGATGGATGTACTTTTGATGCTTCAAAAAACCCTTCAGGGGATACTAGAGGTCACAATGTTAAATAATGGGGTGTTGAAATCACAAAAGGTCCACTTGCAAAAGATAGAGGAGGAATTGCAAGGAATTAGGGGGCAAATGCCTTCCATGTTGAGTCCTGTTCTAGACCCACAGGTGACGGAAAATAACGGGGGTATAGGTATAATAGAACCGTCACAAAGTGTATATGTATCCAAATGCCCAATGTTGATAAGAAGAAGAGAAGGCAATTGGAGATACAGTCAACTAAGGTTGAGCGGGCTCCTAAAAAGAGAGTTATATAGAAAGAGAAAAGAAAAAGTTGGCAAAAAGGAAAGTAAAATGAAAAGAGCGGAAGAATCTCATCTAAAAACAACGCCACAGAAGGTGACACCTCTAAAAAAGGTGAGAGTAGGGAATATGAGAAAGGGCCGAATTATTAACAAAAGGGAAAGTGTTACTAAGAGACCCACAAATGAGCTATTAAAACCAAAACCAGCTTTAAAATCAATGAATATGGGCAACAATATACAAAAACAGAAGCATCAAAATTATGAAAAAGTAGGACGGGGCAAGCGAAAAAGGAAGTAAACAGTAAACAAGGGGGAACTGGATGGAAGAACTTTAGAACAGATTTAGAATCCCCAAAGAAAGAACCAGAACTAGGTGATAATATGTGGTTATATTTTGGAACGGCTCACTTAGCAAAAAAGGGAAAAAAACAAGAAAACTGGTACCATTAAACAGATCCCAACTCCTATACTCATTCACAAAGTGTCCAAGCCTGAGGGGTATTGGTACAAAAGATCTGAGACAGGTGGGATTTATAGAAAATAGCCAATGTAAATAATTTTCAAGAGTGTCTGTTTACTCAGCTTTACTGAGACTGGCAATTGAGAAAGCAGAGAGGGAGATTGTACAGGAGGGTATAAGGCTAGTACCCCAGAAAGAACTAGAGGTAAATATCAACCAAGGTAGAGGCTTCCTAAGGTGCCATGCAGGGCTTGGCAAGAGACAGGTGAGGATATGGGAGGAGAATAAAGGGGGGGTAGATAATCTGAATATAGTAGTAAATAATTCAGCCCTTGACAAATCCTGGGGCAATTGGAGCCAAAGAAATAACTCAGGTCCATCTCAGTGGCTTCAGGGAGGCATGGAAGAAGAGGGTGGACTAAGTGAGGTTGAATAGGATGACGGGGTGTCGCATAGCCTTAAGTTTATATCATGGAATATAAATGGTCTTGGGGAGTTGACAAAACAAGAAGCTATAAATAAGGTAGCAAAAAATGTGGGAATTCTGTGTCTGCAAGAAACTTGGCTATGCGACGAAACCCCAATTTTTGATGGGTTCATCCAGCTCAATCGTCCAGCAAACAAAAAAAGGTTTGGGCGCCCAGCAGGAGGAATTATGACCCTCCTGTCTACGAAAGTTGCAAAGAATGTGGTAGTAATAAATGTAAAATGTAAATGGCTACTTGCATGTAGGGCTTCCCTGCTGTTCTCAAACAAAACTTATGAGAATGTTATTGTTATAAATGTGTACATGCAATGGGGAGACACCAAGGAATATGGAACTGAAATGGAACATTTTAAAGACGATCTCGACTCATTATGGGAAAAGTATGGGTCAGATACATTTTTTATTATGGGGGATTTTAACCACAAATTGTACCCAAAGAACGTTGATATTTGGCAGAGTGAAATCTTGGAGGTATATGGAATAAAAAAATGCATGCTTTTTAGCCTGTGATCCTTCAAGCCAGGACTTGGCATTGGGAAATTATTTAGGGACTAAGGGTCTGTTCAGTCTGAATGGAAGATTTCAAAACGATAGCCCAGCACAGAAAACATTTCAAAAAGGCAATCAAAATTGTCTAATAGATTACATGTTTATGTCTGCATGGAATTTTTCCCTCATAATAGGTTTTGAGGTACTCCAAAGGGAAGAAAGCGATCATAACCCCCTGCAGCTGGTGCTGCAAGGGGACATGCTGTGCCCCCGAGATAAAGTGATCCCACAACAAATTGAGTACCCTAAAAGAGTGACCACTAGATTAACGGCCGAATATACAGAAAAATTTGAAAAGTTACAGCAGAAGGTAGATTTGGGAACAATAAGGGGGAGAACAGTAGAATGGTATGAGGAAAAAATAGCCCAAGTGGTGCTTTGCCTTAGAATTGAATTAACAAAAGATAAAACAAATAAGCACACCCCCATAGTAAGACAACATAAATGGTTTTCTGTGGAATGCCTAAAGAAAAAAAGAGAGCTAAGAAAAATAACCAGAAGTATTAAAGTAAAAAATGATGGGATAAGACAAATCTATCTTAATAAACTGAAAAGAGAATATTAAAGGCTAATTACCATGGCCTAAAGAGTGTATAAGGATAAATGCTGGGAAAATCTTCTGGAAGCCATTGAAACTAAGAATTTACGTGAGTTTTGGAAGCTGGTAAGAACTGGCTCCGACCACATGGTGGGGGCAATGAACTGTGTGGTAGAGGAAGCAGCATGGGAGAAAGATTTCAAGGAACTATATAGCCTTCGTAGAGAACCTGACGAAGGAAGGCCTCAGCCCTGGCAAGGGCTAATGGAAGAATTAAAGGCAGACTTCACAGAAAACAATGTAAGAAATACAATAGTAACCCTAAAGCTATCCAGAGCAGCAGGCCCAGATAATCTTCCTGCAACAATAATAAAAACTGAGCTAAATTGGTGGGCGAGTTTCTTTTCCCACACGTTTCTTGTGATCCTTGAGTCAGGAAACATACCTAATAATTGGAAAGGGGCAATAATAAGACGCGTGCACAAAAAGGGCAATATGAATGCACCACAAAACTATAGGTTAATTAACCTTTTGGATATAGGTGAAAAGGTGTTTTCAAAAATAGTGCTGCAAAGACTGAAGGACTGGGTGGAGCAGTATTCGATTGCTCCAGTGGAACAGGGGGTTTTAAAGAAGGCCACTCTACGATCGATCACTGCTTCGCCCTCTGGGCAGTGGCTCGTAAGTCAGTTGAACAAAACGGTAAATTGTGCTGCTGTTTTGTAGATTTTAGACCCGCATTTGACTCAGTTGACAGGAACTGCCTCTGGCAGACATTAATAAAGAAAAACATCCCAGAGTACCTGCTGGCCATCATAAAAGAACTACATAGTGGGAACTGGGCGCAGGTAATCAGAGACACAGAAGGTTCACTGACGCCAAAAATAGCAATTGGGAATGGGCTCAGGCAGGGCTGTGTGCTGGCCCCCCTGCTTTTTGCAATCTTTTTGGCGAACTTACCGGCAACTCTAGAAGTTGAGAGAAGTGCCAGTCCGAGAATGGACGGTAAGAAAGTGTCCTGTCTCCTGTAGGCAGAAGACCTGGTGATCATGGATCAGACTGAAATTGGTCTCCAGAGGAAGCTAGATGCTTTTAGAGAGTATTGCGAAGAGACATTTTTAACTATAAATATGGACAAAAACAAAATTCTGTGCTTTGGGAAAAAGGCAATTAGTTTTACATGGTTCTTAGGAGACCTGCAATTGAAAATACTCAAGGAATATCGGTACCTTTGACTGTGGTTTGATAGGTCACTTAAATGGGGCACTCACCTAGAAGCACAGAATGCAAAAGCATTTGGATCAATCTGCGGGTTGAAAAAATTTAATCATGACTATGGAGACATGTCTCATAAACCGGTACTAAAAGCATTTAACACGATGATCCCGCCACAAGTCTTTAAGCGGGAAACGTGACTGGGATCTAGAGGAAGGGAAGTGCTTGAAAAAATAGCTTTCCCTACCCCGTTCATCAATGATCCAGGCGGTAAGAACCGAGTTAGGCTCAACTGCCTGGACCATACAGTCTCAAATGCTTTTAATCCGTTTCTGGAAACGGTTAGACACAGAATCAGTCCGTAAGGTATCTCAATGGTGTAGAAAGGAGATAGAATCCAGCAACCTAAGATGGGCTAGGGAGGCAAGAAAAAAGGTATTATTTACTAGTGATCATCTAAGGGTGCCAATCTGCCAACTATCGTTAAAGGTAGATTTTACCAAGAGCGACCTTAGAAACCAAGGACAAGAAGTGTCTAAAAATGCCGATTTAGAATATCTGAATAAGAAAAAATCTGTTCAAATTTTAAGAGAATCATGGCTAAAGGGAAACTGTTTTCCTTATTTGGATATCCTACCTAATCCAGGTCTCAGACAGGAGATTTTAAGATTAAGAACGGGCATTAATCCTTGGCTGATTGATGAAGAAGTAAAGGCACAAATGCTATCTAGTGACGGATTATGTAAATGTGCGCTGGGAACTAAAGGTGATATAATGCACATTTTACTAGACTGCCGAACTCTACTAGACCTCTGTAAACTGTACCTATGCTCAATATTTGTTAAATATGATACAAGGCTACGGCTACATGCGGCAGCACTATTAATGGAACTACCAAATATAGAGATAGCAATTGCATTGGGGAATTACATGAAGGCAATTAAAAGTCCCCAAGAATGGTTTAGTCAGCCTTAAGAGTTTTATAAATTGCTTTTGAGTTTTATGTCAGGTTTTATGAATTTTATATAAACATGAATTGATTGGGTTTTAGAGTTGTATTAAGCCGGGTATAAATTGTATAAGTGTGCCCTGTTTTTATTGGATAATTGGTATTTATTTATTATCAAGGGTGTACTAAGCTCCTTGGTGCTCCAATAATGTACAAATTGCACAGTAGTAATAAGTGTAATGAGGTTTGCTATTAGTTTAAAGACTATGGTCTAAATAAACGATGTCTTTGACTTGACTTGACCTCCCCACACAGTATGAAACCGACGCATCACCTCCGCTCCTGTAAGGAACTGACGTATCACCTCCCCTGCGCAGCTGTAAGGAACCAATGCATCACCTCCCCCTTAGTAAGGAACAAACGCATCACCTTCCCTGAGTGTAAGGAACCAACGCATCACCTTCCCTGCAACCCTTTTTGTTTGTGTGCGTGATGCATCCAAGGTACTTTGTGTAAAAAGTGTTGCATCTGGAATTTACTTTGAACTGAATTATTTCTACAATCTGAAAGTCATATTTTTATTGTGGGTTTTTGTCATTTTGGTCTTGTTTGGTTTAGATAAAGATTCCTTATTTTTCTAAACTGGTGTGTCTTCCATTTGTAGTGTTTTCACTGTATTACTGAATGTGTTCACAAATGCTTTACACCCTGCCTCTGAGATAAGCCTGTCTGCTCGTGCCAAGCTACCAAAGGGGTGAGCAGGGGTTATTTTAGAAGGGTATCCCTCTTACCCTGACTAGAAAGAATGGTCCCTACTTGGACAAAGGTACCTACCTCTGCCAACTAGAGACCCCCATTTCTAACAATGCCACAAAAAAGGATATAGAAAAGAAAATAAGCCCCTGCCTAACTGATGCAGCCATATACTTGCAATACAATTGTTAATTAAAAAAATAAAATAACCCCCTGCCTCTGAGATAAGCCTGTCTGCTCGTGCCAAGCTACCAAAGGGGCGAGCAGGGGTTATTTTAGAAGGGTATCCCTCTTACCCTGACTAGAAAGAATGGTCCCTACTTGGACAAAGGTACCTACCTCTGCCAACTAGAGACCCCCATTTCTAACAATGCCACAAAAAAGGATATAGAAAAGAAAATAAGCCCCTGCCTAACTGATGCAGCCATATACTTGCAATACAATTGTTAATTAAAAAAAAAATAACCATTACAAATAATCTCATAAAATAGTATGGATGATTCCTACCAGGCAAGGGTACTCAGAGGAATTATAGAAAATATTTTAAGGGTTAATACACAACAAGAGAAACTAAGCTGCTGGTTGTTGTAAATAAAAGGTACAATTGGCTCTGAATTACCGTAAACTGTAGTTTAAACACACGAAGAGCGCTAAAGACATACATAAAAGTTATTCCATGGAAAGAAAGAAAACACTGACAAAGTCAAATATTGGCCCACCAGCACTGGCCCTCTACAGCACTTCATTTTAAACATATCTGCACAGAGTGGCATAGCAAAGGGAGGGTATGAGGGGGTGGTCCGCCCTGGGCAGCATGAGTTTTGGCAGTGGCAGCCTCCCTCCCCCCCTGCTCTTACCTGCAGTATCACCAGAACCCCCCTTACTCTTACATTCGGCCGCTGGGCGGCCACCGAAGGGAACACCACAGGTGGCAGCTAGTCTAGCTTTATCACTATGAGGAGAAAGATAAGGCTAGTCTAGCTTTATCACTATGAGGAGAAAGATAAGGCAGCTGAAGTAAACTGACCCACTGTCACATGCAGTATGTTGCGGTAGGCAGAGGCAAAATGTAAATGACAGATTACCAGACTAATGAATTTAAGAGGGCTGACTCAAACCTCTTCATATAAATATACATTTTCACTTAAAAAAATCAAAGGTTACAGGGACGTTAAAATTAGGAAATTGATTTTGAAAAACCGTAGAAATTCACTTAAAAAACAAAGTTTACAGGGATGTTATAGTTAGCAAATATATAATTTAAAAAAGTTAGAAAGCCACGGAAAAGAAACAAATGTTACAGGAACGTTATAGTGAAATTCGGAAGTGCGTTTTTTTCATTTGCCAATAACTTTGGCATCATTTGACAAATCTTTTAGACATTTTTAAAATGCCTCTCACTTCAGCTGCGTGTTGAAAATTTTGAGGTGATCTGTCAAGCGGGGGGGGGGGGGGGAGGGGGCGAGAAAAATGGGGGGGGGCCAAAACACATTTTCCATATGTTAATTTCCGTAGGAAACTTTAGATACAGCTGTAGCTGGAACTGCTGAACAGAATTACAAAACATTTGGCAGAAAGGTAGCTGTTGATTGAGACACCGCCCTTTTTGTTAAATGGTGTAAATCCATTCTGTAGTTTCAGATATATTTAAAGACATTTCCAGTTGTATATCTAGGGATGCGGAGGATCCACAACCTCATGCTGATTGCCTGCCAACACTTCAAACCAGAAAGTGCTGACAGCCTTCATATGACTCAGCTTGAAACAGTCAAAATACATTAAAGAAGAAAAGGGGCAGGGTAGAAACACCCTGACCCCCTAGTCCTCTGTAGGGGGTGGGGAGGGAGTGGTTCCTCAGAGGGCCCAAAAACAAAACAAAATTGGCAGGAGTCACCATGTATCAGCGACTCCTGCTGAATTTGTTTTTATGAAGGCCGGCCTCCAGCGCGTATTCATTAATATGCACCCGGGTAGGCCAGGTCCTGCGGAAATTGTTGAAACATAAATGGGGGGCACATGGGGCCCCCCCTCCTCAGACTATTCAAAGCCCCATGGACCGCCACCTCCCTGGGGCAGTAACATAATTATATGCAGGGGAGCCTCATGGCTGCCCGCTGCCCCTGGGACTACCACCACCCTAGTGTACAGATTTAAATTAAAGATAATGTGGGAGAGGCCCTTCAGCCTACCTCACAGATCTATGGACCACCACTTTAATAAGAAATAATGCAGGCTGTGTGCCTCCTCCGCAGCCACGGGGACCACCACCTCCTGGGGGCTTTAATCAGAAATAATGCATGCCCCCCCCCACATCCCCAGGGATCACCACCTCCTGCATAGAAAGACAGGAGTGGGCTGCGTAACCCCCCCCCCTGAAGCCATATGTGGCCCTGGGGATGGCCACCTCCAAGGACCTGCTCCAGTAATGCCCCGGGGTGCCAACTCCAGGGACATTTAACTTTGCTATGGCTTGGCAAAGCATTTGTCCCGCCAAGCCATAGGAAATGCTGCTCTCTCTTGAGTAAGCGACAGCATGTAAAATGCTCTTGCTTACTCGAAGCACAGCAGAATTGCTTTTGGACAGAGGGAGCTGCATGTTCAGTAGCTCCCTCTGTCCAAAAGCAATGCCGGCTCCCGCAGGAGACGGGTGAACCGCAGGGGGCAGCATTTGCCTTCAGGCTCCCCCTCCAGTCCCTTTTGTGAGTGGGTGCCCTGGAGGCACCCACTTTAAATGGGCAGGCCTGGGAGGGTGAGATCCCCAGGGCTTAATATGACCCGGCGAGGGGGGCTCCTCCATCTGCAAAAGGTCGGGCCTTGGGAGATGGGGTCCCCAGGGCTGAAATCAGCCTGGGGAGGGGGGCCGCACAGCCCCCTCTCCTAGTTTTAATTAAAAATGTTTTTAAAAAGGCTAGGCCCGGAGGATGGGGTCTTGGAGGCCGAAATTGGCCCAAGGAAGGGGGCCACATGGCCCCCCTCCCATAAAACACAATAACAAATGGAAACCGCAAGTCGCCGGAGGCCTTGCCTCCTTTCTCCACTGCTCTGCAAACGCACATCCTGGCGCAGTGGTGGTTGGGGGATTGAGTCTCCTTTGATGCTGAGGGTCCTTGGGGTGCAAGAACCCCTTCAGTTACCTCCAGTAAGTAAGGGGTTGCTGAGAGGAATTGAGGGCACCCCTCCTTTCTCCACCACTCTGCAAATGTGACTCCTGGCATGTTGCTGGTTGGGGAATTAAATCCACTTTACTCCTGAGGGCCTCAGGACTAGAGTGCACTTCTTTTCCCAATGAGTAGTGCACCAGGAGGTGCACTTGCAGAGTGGTGGAGAAAGGTGGCATGGCCACTGACAACCTCTTAGAAGTCCAGCTGTGTGGTATGTACTAGAGGTAACCAGAGGGGTAGTTGGCCCTCATGGACCCTCAAGAGCCAATGGGACCTCATCCTCCAACTAGTAGAGCACCAGGAGGTGCATTTGCAGAGTGGTGGAGAAAGGGGGCGTAGCAACTGATAAAAAATTCTGCCACTGATTCATCTACTCACCCAAACAGGTACTCAGACAACCAATCACTCACCCATACAGCCACTCACATACCCACTAACACAGCCACTTATACACCAACTGACATACTGAAACAGACACTCACACAACCAGTCACTCACGCATACATTTACTGAGACACATAATCATTGACTCATACAGTCAGTTATGTACTCACTGAATCATCAATACAGGCACTCATACACCTACTGAGTCATTAATACACCTTTGTGACCTTTGTGTGTGTGTGTATATATATATATATGTCGAGTGAACAAGCCGCGCAAGCGGTAAAACGTGTCTCAGGCGGTTTTTGGGACAATAAACTAAACAAGCACTAGATTTGGGTCCGTGTCTTGTCTACAGCAGGCGGTGGCGAAAAGGAGAAACGCTCTTCTGCGCAGCCATGAAGTGTGATATATATATATATATATATATATATATATATGAGACAATCCCTGCTTACTCTCGCCTGGAGCCCAATCCTGGATACCACAGCGCAGAAGAAGAGAGGAGACCCGAGTGCAGGTGAGCAGTGTATTTTATTTTATTGGGAAGACGGCACACCTCAGCATGACGTTTCGGCCTTCACAGAGGCCTTGATCACATGACGCATGCGAGGGAGGAGGCAACATTTAAAGTACAAATGCCGGTCAGAATGTGTGGTCATTGGTGGAACATGGTCACATGCAAAATGCATTGTATCATAGACATAGACAACATTTCAGTGCTGACTGCTAACCACATCACGGGATAATCCCTGATTTTGAATTTCATCGCAATGTGCAAACAACTGTAAATAAAGTGCTAATGCAATACTGTCATTTTTAAACAATACAAGGTTCAAATCATGGGATAATCCCTAATTAACAGATTTCCAAATGCAGTGCAAAATTGGCAATGTGCAACACGTCAGTAGAGTGCAAATAGTGTTATATGAATAATTGTAATCCCAATAAATAACAATTACATACATGATCAACAATACCATGTTAAAATCAAGTGTAGAATATATATATATATATATATATATATATATATATATATATATATATATATATATATATACATGAATGTACAAGAATATTCATAATTAATATATATACACCAAACATACACTATTTACACAAGTGTAATATATATATATATATATATATATATATATTTAACACTCATACACTTTTGAAAACACTCACGGTCACTGGATGATGTCATCATCTATGTCATTTGAGATGTTATCAGTGAAGTCACTGATCCAAGTCATGAGTCAAGAATATGTGAGGTCATAAGCAGTGCATTGCGGGGGCACACATTACAGTTAAGCTCAGCTAACTATAACTACTGAATTTCACTGGTTTTGTACTAGTGAAATCTGAGCCTTTCTATAACGCCCCTGTAACCTTTGTTTTTTTCAGTGAATTTCTAAGGCTTTTTAAAAAGGTTATTCCTATCGATATGTCCTTCTAACCTTTTTTTTTTCTGTGAATATATTTTGGTATAGGGTCACCAAGAGGTTGGGGATCCTGCCAGTGAAATAAAAGGAGCAATGGTGATAAACGTGATAAAATAGTAATGATAATTGTTTCTGAATCATGAGTTTCTTTATTTTCACAGAGACCTCTGCAGCAGGTGATAGAGGTGCACCCATTAGATCATTTTCTAGTTTCTCTTTAATAGTGTGGATTTTTCTATTTCTACACATGCAATTACAAAAAGCATCTGAGAGATTTTCCAACCTATTTTCTGCCCACACAGATTCCAACACACAGTGAGAACTTTCTCCAGAAAGTTCTAGAGTACCTGTCCACACCTGAGAAGTACTCGAAACGGTTTTGGTCTAGAGCATGGGTACTCACAAACTTTCCCTCGGGGGCCAAATTTACAGTGTGGTTTGTGTCCGAGGGCCGCACTGGTGGGGGCGGGGTCAGTGGGGGAGGGGGCGGGGCTAGAAGGGAAAAAAACTGACCATGAGGTTGATCGCAGGTCCCTGCAGCGGACGCCTTCGTCCACTGAGCCACCAGACCCGGCATACACACATTTCTCTCTCTCTCGCTCATTCTTTCTCTGTCACTCTCTCTCTCTCTGTCTCTGTCTCCCTCCCTCCCTCTCTCCCTCCCTCCCTCTCTCCCTCCCTCTCTCCCTCTCTCTCCCTCTGTCTCTCTGTGTCCCTCTGTGTCACTCACTCTGACTGTCTCACTCTCTCTCTGTCTCCCTCTCTCTCTCTGTTTCCCTCTCCCTCTCTCTGTTTCCCTCTACCTTCCTCTATTTCTCTCCCTCTCTATCCTTCCCTCTTCCTCCTTCCCTCTCTTTCCCTCAACCTCCTTCCCTCTCCCTCCCTCTCCTTCCCTCTCCCTCACTCTGATGTCTCCCTCTCTCTCCTTCCCCCTCCCTCACTCTGATATCTCCCTCACTCTGATGTCTCCCTCACTCTGAGGTCTCCCTCACTCTGAGGTCTCCCTCACTCACTCTGAGGTCTCCCTCACTCACTTTGAGGTCTCCCTCACTCGCTCTGTCTCCCTCCCTCGCTCTTTCTTTCCCTCGCTCTCCCTCTGTCTGCCTGTCTCCCTCCCTCGCTCTCCCTCTGTCTGCCTCTGTCTCCCTCGCTCTGTCTCCCTCGCTCTCCCTCCATCTGCCTCTGTCTCCCTCCCTCGCCCTCTCTCTGTCTGCCTGTCTCCCTCCCTCGCTCTCCCTCTGTCTGCCTGACTCCCTCGCTCTCCCTCTGTCTGCCTCTGTCTCCCTCGCTCTCCCTATGTCTCCCTCGCTATGCCTCCCTCGCTCTCCCTCTGTCTCCCTCACTTTCTCTCGCTCTCCCTCACTCTGCCTCCCTCGCTCTCCCTCTGTCTTCCTCGCTCTCCCTCTGTCTCCCTCCCTCGCTCTCCCTCTGTCTGCTTGTCTCCCTCGCTCTCCCTCCCTCTGTCTGCCTGTCTCTTTCCCTCGCTCTCCCTCTAGCTGCCTCTGTCTCCCTCGCTCTCCCTATGTCTCCCTCGCTATGCCTCCCTCGCTCTCCCTCTGTCTCCCTCGCTCTCCCTCTGTCTCCCTCACTCTCTCTTACTCTGCCTCCCTCGCTCTCCCTCTGTCTCCCTCGCTCTCCCTCTGTCTCCCTCGCTCTCCCTCACTCTGCCTCCCTCGCGCTCCCTCTGTCTGCCTGTCTCCCTCCCTCGCTCTCCCTCTGTCTGCATGTCTCCCTCCTTCACTCTCCCTCGCTCTCCCTGTCTGCCTCAGTCTCCCTCGCTCTCCCTCGCGCTGCCTCCCTCGCTCTCCCTCTGTCAGCCTCTCTCTCCTTCTCTCGCTCCCCCTCTGTCTGCCTGTCTCCCTCCCTCGCTCTCCCTCTGTCTGTCTGTATCTGTCTCCTTCCTCCCTCCCTCTCCCTCTTCATCTCACCATGCCTGTGTGTGCCCGGGCTGACACAGCTTCTGGGCACACACACACACACTCAGCCAGCCAGCCGCACCCGAGCACTTCACACCTCTTTAAGAGACCATTCGCATGCTAATGAGCTTTGTTCAGCTCTTAGGCCCCTGCAGCCCCACTCTGACGGAAATCGCCAGCCCTCACAGAGAGTCTCTGCATCGCATTGCCGCAGGGGTGTTTGCTGAGATTCTTTAAAAAAACAAACAAACACGGGTACGATGTCTGCACGGTCCGAGGGCCGCCAGGGAAGGCTTGCCGGGCCACCACTGGCCGACGGGCCGTACTATGAGTACCCCTGGTCTAAAGTAACTTTTTTCAAAGAGTCTTGTAAATAAAAACAAAAACTGGGGGACGTTGATCCAGTGGAAAATTTAGTAAACATAGTATCCATACTAAATCCAAGAGTAGAATATTTCTTCTCTCAATGATTCTGAAAAGGCACTTCACCATTAGTGTCCTCAATTATCGTCTTCACATTTGTGAGTAGACCTTGCAAATGTAAATTTCGGCAAGAAGGTGTAAATTCTCAACCCTGATTCGAATAAGCATGACTGGGAATTCACACCCAGAACAGGTTTCCTTCTGTATAATCAGGTAGAACTTAAGTTGAGATGTTTTCATATAAATGGCTCCTTTCTGTAGAATAATCTACCTCCTCATATAAAACTTGAAAAGGAATTAATCATATTAAGGAAATCCCTAAAAAAGCTCACTCTTCCTCCAGGCAAATTGTTAAACTCATCTTTAAATAACTGAGTGACTAAGTAGGGGTTGGATTAAACGAAATGCACACTCACTTTTTAGTGGTTGGACACCTAAGACCAGATGACCAGGAATATTGGCCCAAGAGGCATCAATGTTCAATGACTACAGGGCAAGGCTAATGGAAGAAAACTTGTGCTTCCCAAAGGTATCGAGCCTCTTGAATTCCCTATCCGGTGATGTGCTAGGTAGGAAATTGACTTTTGCTGTTGAGACCTGCACCAACAGACTGTCAAGGGAGAGGTGCTGGGGAAGGAAGGCTGGGTCTCCCGGGGTGGAAGAGTGCCAGTTGTCATTCATACGGTGCACAGGAGTCCTTGGGCATTTGGGATTATAATCGGCTTGACATTCAGCTGTGCTGGCAGCATCAGGGATAGTGCATAGTGAGACAGAGCCCAGGCGGGTGGATACACCATTGGTAGCGTTGGTCCCGATGCAGGACCGGATCCAGAGGGCCCCGGCTGACATAGAGGGCTAACTCCTCTTTGGTAACCCAGCAGGGGAACCTCTCAGTTTCATGGAGCCCAAAAGTACTCCAGATGGAGTTAGTGGCCCAAAGATGGTGTGCAGGGCATTATAAGATTCTTCAAGCTGGGCAGGAACTAATGCAGCGCTGGGAAAGTCAGGGTAGCTGTTTTGCAGGTGGAGAGCAGAAACAGGGCCGGGAAGCACAATGTCGAGAAGGTGAAATCAAAGAGAGCTTTGACAACTTTTGTCTGTTTGTTTTTTTTGACACACCCAACTTCTAAGAGGAAGTCTTGGAGCAAGATGACGACCGTTCATGGATTTGTGAGCAGCCTCAAGATTGTCCGCTGGAATGAAAAAGGGACTGGGAGTGAAGCGAAGCCTTCATCTGCTGCACTGCCAGGAGATTCATCTTTTGCTCATAAATCGCCTTTGGGTGCATCAACTTTAACCTGACAAAGGCCTTGGGGTCATGGCCCGACCCCAGACACAAGAGACAAACCTGATGGGGATTGGGCACAAACATTTGCCTGTCACAATGTAAATTGATACTTGTATAGCGCACTACTCACCCGCAAGTTCTCAAGGCGCTTGTACAAATACCGCTGTGGAACCCATCCTGGCTTTCCCTGTGAGGCGTCCACTCCTGGGCACGCCCAAGGTGGAGGCCAGGCATCCTTAGCATTGTGGGGGCCGTTGTGGAGATTAAGCAAGCTATTGCCCAGAGTTGCAGAGTGGGACTCCATGATTGGAATAGGCACCGAGGCGAGAATTATCAGGTCCGTGGAATTTTTGAGCCCAAGACCCACCGAGGCGGGGAATTGAACCCTGGTCCCGGGCTAGACCTCTGCATCAGGGTCTGCCGCTCTAATCATTGAGCCACACTTCACTTCATTGAGCCACACTTCTCCACTCCCATAAGGTTTGAACCCTAAAGGTGTAGCAGGGGAAATAATGCCCTATGCACTTTGGAAGCAAAGCTCAAAAAGCCCTAAAAAAGTTGAAAAAAGCTGGTAAAAAAGGGACTGAGGTAGCGTTTAGCACGGAACTGATTTTGGCGTGCTGGGGTAGCGCCTATATAGGCATTGCAACATCGCTTCAGATGAGGCAACACTGCCATGGATCTGAACCTATCGGTGTGCAGAGGTACTGCTCTAGATTTTCAAGGTCCAGTCTGATGCCTGAGGAATATCCGATGCCTGAGGAATATCCTAATGTAAGGAATCTAAAGTTATAAGTCGCTATCAGAAAAAACAGTGCAACTCACCCTTGTGGGAAGGAAATCTATGGCCAGCCTGTTCTAGATCTGGGTAATCTCAACACTCAACCTCTACTCTTTGTGTTTTAGGTGTGCCTGATGTACAGTGCAAGCATTTTTTCTATTTGGTACTAATCAGTGGAGTGCCTTGCCTCTGTATCTTTTAAGGACATTTGACATTTCTGTGTTACGCTTTGGTCTCTTTGTAGCTTGTTCACGTCCATTCTCTCAGGTGTTAGGTTATATCTTTCTTTTGATTATGTTTTTTTACCTCAGTATCATGAGCTACCCAGTGGTATACATGCAATCTAGAACTACTTTGATATATCATAGTACAACAAAAGGATCTCTTAATCAATATGACCGTATTGTGAGCTATTCAGGTATACCTTGTAGAAATTAAAAACATTTTGAATTACTATGTCTTGTATGCATGAAGGGGAATGATCGCTTCGTTCCAGTTTGTCAAATCACATATTAATTTGAAAGGGTGCGATTTCTCATTGTGTGCCCTCCCACTTCATTCCACCTTGGTTTCAGTAGTCCATACGCAACCCACACATAATATTCTACTATCTACAGCAACAAGTGTTTAAAATACTTTTCCAACAATATTGTAAAGTGTTTTGTTCCTCGTTGGTGCAACAAAGGGCATACACCATATGCCAAGCAAGTATGACAAAGCCAATAGATCTGCTGTCCATGATAAAATCAGATCTTGAAATGGTCAAAAAGAACATTTCAAGACGCCCTCAACAGTGTATTGGATGGTGCACAATGAATACATGCAAGTCAACGCTAGGTGTGGGGCTGGAAATGGGGGTAAAAAGAGAGGGGAGACAGAGAAGGTGTAGCAGGTAGGGAGAAAGAAAAGGGGTAAGAAAATAGTCTTGAAGGCCTTCCTGACGTCAGCAGCGGAAGGATACATCATACAGCCAAACCCTGAACCAAAATGCACCTGGGCCGGAACAAAAATAAGAATAGGGAGGAAACCCATCAAATCAGGATTAGGCAAGTGTGAGAGGAAGTAAAGTCATCCCATCAGGCACAAGGAACTGACCCAGAGCCAGCCCTAAGTATGTGCAATGTATTGGAAACAACATGTCTCCAGCAAAAGCTATCAGTAACCGATACCTAGCAAGACATGGTTCTAGAACTCAATACCAGTATTAAACTGATTGTGTAAAGCACATGTCTTCCAAGTTGTTCACGCTCACAGGGCGCTCACACAAAGCCCGTGTCTACTTCATAGAAATGTGAAAAGCGCTGTCGATTAGAATGCAATAAGCTAGGAAATAGCACAATGTGAACCAGTCTGATGTTTGGAGACAGGTATAGGAATATATCAAAAAAGGCACACTAACAATTCTTGAATTTGTATTAATTTCTGGGTTGAGGAAAGAAACATCCTCCCTTCTACATTTCATGCATTCTAAAATTAGTGTCAGATAGATATCTGGACTGAGAGAAAAATGCTGCTGTTTGCGTCCCTCAAAGACAAATGTTTTTCAGCAAAGGCAAAGGACACAAACATTGGTCTGAAGGTGTTCGCATAGATATATTCTCGTTTGTCTAGAAATTCGGCAGTAAAATCAATTATATTTATTGTAATAATTTATTGTATTCTGAAAGTCTCAATGTTTGCGCGATTATAAAATATACCAGAAATAATGTCTTAATTCCACTAAAAGTATATTTAAAATAACATGTAAAATACCTTGTCTGCGTCGAGGCGAATTTCAGTTTTTTCCCATTTACCCCTTTGACCTCCTTAAAATGGAGTCCATATGTTCCTCATTTGGCGCCTTCTGTGTGTTGACATCATTGATGATATCGACACAGTCTTGCATGCAAAAGCACATTTGTGCATTAATGGAGCACTGGGCCACGTCAGCTCCAGTTCTGTTTACAATGCATTAACATAGAATCAGCCAACAGTAGGTAGGATTAGAACCAGGATCGGAAATATTCACAATCAAAGGGAGAGTAATGGCATTCCAGTTATGTAATTACTTCAGGTAATCAACAACATTCACAATGCACACCTTTTCTTATTTAGAAAAAAAAGGACATTGTTAAATTGTACTAGCACGGTTTGAAGCAAAGGATCAGCGACGACGTCAAAAACATTAGTCAAAATTTGCACGATTCCTCAGGACCAGAAGAATTGGTTTTGGGATAAGATGGTATGATGAAGTGGGCCCTGAAAAATGTTCACAGATTTGTAAATCAACACCAATTTGCCAATCAAACAAACCACATGTACTTCAGATACCACATTCCATTGCATGATATCCCAATTTCAGGATGCATTAGGAAAACTTTGTACATAGTGCACAAACTGGCACATGCTACATTGACATACATGGGTGCAGCTTTAACTGGCATTTGTGCTGCCACTTGGATTGGTGTTACAGCAAACAAATTATAGACAGAATGCTGACAATGCAAACATTCTCCCCCAGTCAAAAGATCTGGGTTAAATCCATTGTTCTTTTGCCCACTATGCCACCCCAGTTTGGACCCAGCCATATGCAAATCAGTCTTGACCGTGTGCCCCATGGGAAGAGTTCAGACCAAACTGCCAGGCCAGATCCTCCCTGGACCGGAAGCAAGCATCCTGGGACCGGTTTCAGGGTATGACACCCTTCTTTAGCCAGGTTAGCTTGAATCCAGTGGCACAGTGAGCAAGGGACCCACGTCTGGGCATACCATCCCACTTAGGCCGAAAAGTGTTACAGCAAACAAATGATGGACGGAATGCTGACAATGCAAACATTCTCCCCCAGTCAAAAGATCTTGGTTAAATCCATTGTTCTTTTCCCCTCTACGCCACCCCAGTTTGGACCCAGCCATATGCAAATCAGTCTTGACCCTGTGCTCCATGGGAATAGTCCAGACTGAACTGCCAGGCCAGGTCCTCCCTGGACCGAAAGCAAGCATCCTGGGATCGGTTTCAGGGTATGTCACCCTTCTTCAGCCAGGCTAGCTTGAATCAAGGGGCACAGTGAGCAAGGGACCCACGTCTGGACATACCCATCCCACTTAGGGCGAAAAGTGTTATAGCAAATAAATGAATGATTGAATGCTGACAATGCAGGTGTTTGTGTTGCCATTGGAGAACCTCTTCTGGTGCACAAGGGTGTGTACAGACTCCCACCAGTACTTACTGATACTGGGAGAGTCCGCTCAGGAATGCAAACCTGGCACATGCAAGCAAAATCTCTAATTTGCTCCTCTTGGGCCATTAACGCAACACAGAGGGATTTTCCTGTGCTTCCACTGGAGGTCACCTCAGACATCATATGGAAACCACCTACGACAGGGAGGGGGCGGGGCGTTTTTCGGTCTTACGTTAGCCATACTTAAATTGACTTTTAGCCAGTTCTCTTCATGTATTGGTCTGGTGTCATGTGATTCAGATTTTGATTCTACCCACTAAAGAATACAGCATGGAGCAATGAGTCAGCCTACTTCAGCCATGGGTTAACTTCACTTGGAGGGACTACATTTTGCTCTTTCACAAAGAACACATCAGTGCACAAAGGTAGTTACCTTCACTGCCAGTGTTTTTGTTTTTAATTAATGATTACTTTAATATTGCCTTTGTGTTTAGGGTCTTATGTGATCGCAGGATGCTTTTGATGTGAGCACAGGGCACATTCCAGATTTATAAGCTCCTGTCTTCTTCCAATGCTATTGTAAATTCCTTTTGCAGTGTGCTATTTATCTGACTACTGTTATTTCTCAGCATATCAGATTGTCTCCATTTGAAACTGTTCACTATAAAATTGTCCTCTTTTTGGTATCGACACAATGAATTGCATTTATAACTGCACTCAAGTATGTTAAGCTAGTATGTATTTTAATTGAAGAACACAGCTATACTAGTAAACTAACCTAGCCCTTATGTCCTGCTTGTATGACCTTCAGTGCTTTTGTATGTCATTTTTATGAAGACAATTAACTCTTATGTTACTTATTGAAGCAGTGCCGTTTATTACATTTCCCTGATCTGTCCATGCAACACTATCTATACTAACCTTTCTATTGGCTTTGCAAGCCTCTCCATTTATCTGATAACCCTCCTCTTTAACTATTTGCAAAAAAAGATTTACAAAAACATGATTAGCAAATGGAATAGCCAAGACCTTATGATTTATGAAATGTTCGTATTATAGTTAGTTATAGGGATTTTCAGCCTGACTTCACCCATGTCTGTTGTTGTGTCATTCACATTTCTCTTCCACCCTCTCCAGCATGCACCATCGGGCAGTGGGTCAGCCCACTTCAACCAATGACTGACTTCACCATGAGTTACCTCATGTTGCCTTTTCACAAGAAGCACACAGCGCACAAAATAGTTAACTTTGAGGCCAGGGACTATTAGGGTAATGTGTGCTTTTTGGAAACCAAAAAATAGGTTTGCCTTTACCCAATTGTTTTTTTAGATTAATGAGGACACAGGAGTGTCACTAACAATAAATGTTTGCAAAAAACCATGACAACAAAACAAGAAATGGCAAAGTCAAAAGACTCGCAGCCAATGACACACCTGCTGGCTTTGTCAATGCTTGTTAATATAGCCATGCCACTTATCCCTTTTCTCTTCCTCCCTTCATACATAGTATAAGTACCAACAATGAAAAGCCTGGAGGAACAAGTGGATTATTGAAGAGAAACTAGAGGAAAAGCCAGAGTGGTTGTGTACTGGTGCACAGAGAGAATGCAGATTGCTGCTGCTGTATCTCACTGGAGTAGCATCTTTTTGAGTTACCATACCTTCAGAAAGATGCACACCTGACAAACATTACTTTGCAGGATTTATGAAGTGGCATCTGAGGGAGGAATTCTGTCACCCAATTAATTTATCTGCTTCAGCAATTAACTGTTTTGCCTGCACTAGCAGGCAATTCTGCCTGTTAATTATCCTCCCCTCAATTAAAGGCTTGAACCACAGGTGAAGGCCCACAATGAGGAGAGGGTAATTAACAGATATTATTGCACTGCAGGTAGGACAGTAAGGCTACTATAACCCCGCATCAAAAATAGAGAGCCCTTCGGAAGCACGGGCTGTCTCCTACCTCAAAGACACAATAAAAAAGCTAAATGTTCCCACAGGTCTCCCTAAACCCCTTCAGAGGCCGCCACTGGTTCATAGATGGCTGTCAGGGCTTCTTACTTTGATTTTGTTGAGACAGTTGCTCAATTAGAAAAATAAACATTTGAAAAACAATTATTTACGTTTTTGTCCTTTTTAGGTCTCGCCTATGCAGCGCGCATGCGCTACAAAGGCAAAAATACCTTTTTGGGATCGCTTTGGCTTTTCAGTCAAGCATGTGCACGTGTTCCATTACCTTCAATGGCAACGCATGCACGTCAGGAGATTCACTAGTGGGAGCGAGCGCCACCATATGGCAGCAAATATCGCTCCCACGAGTGAATCTCGCAGCCCCCCTCCTCCCCCCTAATGCCGCGCGCCTCCCCCGCGCCTGTTCTTATAAGCAATAGTTTTCACTTAAAACGCGACTGTTCCATTATGTCCCCTTCTCCGCTGCAGAGAAGGGAAGAGAGTGTTCCCGGACAGTGTAGATTGAAATGTAAAACTCTGCAATGGCGTTTCTGAGCAAACCATGAACAGAATTAATTATTTTAGGCCTTGAAGCCATCGACACGCTTTATTACCATTCATTCTCGAGCTCCGGAAATTCCCAAAGATGCTAGTTGTGGAATGTATCCCGAGAGACTTCTGGCATTATTTACATGTTACAAAACACAAGAGGGCAAGTGCGGCGACGCTCTTAAGAGGCAGAAAACCAGTGTCGGCCTCCGCGCCCTCGCGCCAATTCCCTCAAGGACGAAGAGCTGACCTCATGTGCGATAGCGACATTTATTGGATGCTTGCACTGGGTCGAAGAGGCAGCGCCCTCTTTGTTCTCTTTTTATTATGAGAGCACTGTTTGAACACGTGATCTTCGCATCAGTGATTTCCATGTCTGTTAATGCAGAGTTCCAAAATACAGACAAGAAATAAACTATATTTTAAAATTACAAAGAGAAAAATATATAATTCATTTGAGAAAATAGGCAGCATTTTAAAATGTATTTATCATACATTTTAATATTTGTTAGCATTTTTGTTTTAGTTTGGAGTACCTTCATAGTTTTTATGCTGTGAATTATTGAACGCGTTTTAGTAATTTGTTACGCTAGGTTGTTATAGACCAGAGTTTTGCTTTCAGTTTATGAATATGGAGTAAAACGCAGTACACGATGGCTGTAATCCCAAAATTCCTGCTATATTTGTCCATGCCTTCTACGACTAGTCGCTTGATAGCATAGAGGTGTACTTACAAGAAGGAACCGTCATCAGGTGATGATGTATATCACTTCCTGGTAACTCTTAGAGGACTGGAGTGGCACACACGGCTGATTCGGGTGTAGGATGGAGGATGTTTCTGAAGCATGTACTGGCCACGGCAACAACTTCCAACAGCAGGCAATATTCTCTGTTCCCGGAGTGGTGAACTGGGGTAAGGATTGGCAAAGAGAACGTGGTTACGTCATTCTCATTGTCTTGTCCCTGCGCAAGGTCCTCTGTGCTCTGTCTACATCGTACAAATGCTTTTATTTAATGAAAATAAACTTGAGTGATATCCGTCAGCGACAATTCTGAGGGATAGCGTTGAGGAAAACAGATGTGCTTGGAAATGCTTGCATATTGGCATGCTTTACGCGAATTCCCAAAAATGAATGCCTTGAAGAGAATAACCTATACTCATATATTTTTGTTAATTGATCCCTTGGCATTTTAATGATATTTATAGTGCATCCTTTTGCTCTAAGGAAATGCTAGGTTGTCAACACTCCTGTGTTTTCCATCGAATCGTTGGTACTGCACTTTTTTCAAACATGTCTGATCCAGACTTAGGATTGCAAAAGCGATTTACTCCAATTCCGATTTTAGTTACTTCTGAGAAACAGCACAAACATTTTATATAAGCCCAACATAATAGCTAACATCATGGTGAATCATTAGGTGCATTTTTTTATCG
Source organism: Lissotriton vulgaris (assembly GCF_964263255.1). Taxonomy (NCBI): domain Eukaryota; kingdom Metazoa; phylum Chordata; class Amphibia; order Caudata; family Salamandridae; genus Lissotriton; species Lissotriton vulgaris. The sequence continues at coordinate 1,464,335,845 of NC_141691.1, forward strand.
TCCCCATGTTATATATATCTTTGCCCTACTTTCTCACATTTGACCTACTTAGCCTCATTTTCATGTTTGGCACTTTTAAACGAAAATTCCTGAATGACTAGCTCAATGTTTGACAGTTTACATTTCATGTTTATTTTTCAATGTCTTTTTTAGATCAATCCTGGGCAGCACTGTGAGGCATGCTGTATTCGAGTATGTACTTGAAGCCCTGCCCACTCTCCGACTATATTGGCTTTTGTCATTGTCCTTTGTAAATGCTGGCTTATGATTCGTTATCAGGCTTGTTAGTCCCTCCTTAGTACCACCTTGCCACATAATTCCACTACACAAATTCACTCCACACAATTCCAGCACACACCATGCCACAACAAACGATTCCAAGGCACATAAATCGACTCCACATCCAATCCAAATCCAAAACACATGAGTAAAAGACATTCTCATTTACGCCAATACTTCTAACTCTCACAAATGCGAGACCAATTTGCATTCCAAATGCTTGTTTTGGCATATTGGGATTCCCTCTCAGCAAAGGCTAGAAGAGCCTGGACAGCCTCACTGAACCAGCAGCCGCTTCCAAAGAGACTGAGGGAGTACAGCAGAAGAATTGAGCTGTTTTTTCAACCTCTCTTTCAGGTAAGAGGCAGTTTCTTCTTCTGCAACACTCTCAGGGCCCACAGCACACTAAAGGAATGTTGGGAGCTTGCAGACCAGGATGCTTCCTTTGTGAGCCTGTAACAATAGCTATACCTGAAATAGGGAACGTTCTGATTGGATGGTCAGCGTCTGGCTTCTAACGCTCCAGTCAGTGCAATAATGACTTTTATGACACGCCTTGTTTGATATGAACATAAGGGGAACTCTTTTCTTTCTATGCCCCTGCAGGAGCAGTTATTATCAGGCCTTCAAGTCATACATTGCTGAGTTGACACCAATGAATATTCCTTACAGGGCCATGCATGCATCATGCATAGTGTATGGCCTTTTGACATGTCCTGGGCACACAACGTGCAGGGCATGAGATGAAGCAGACTGTAGCAGGAACAGGTCATGGCCTTCAGGAACCCCTTGTGTGTGATTTTGACATGGACATTACACACATAGCTGATGACCTGCAGAATTAAACAAAACGGTGGAATCTGAGCTTAATCTAAATTGGATTATTAACTGTAATGTCCCTTCAACTGAAGGTTTTCTTCAGAGCACTGGAATGGTATTTCACAGAACTGTGAGACTGGAGGTCTTTATTTCTTTCAATTCCAGTTGCTGTGCTCTGTATGTTCCTCTGCCTCTTTGTATAAATTCTTTCTATGGGTTGAGAGTAAACACATCGTGGGGACTCAGAAGATAGTTTATGCTGCAGCACGCAAGGAAACAAGCTAATTAAATGCCTTTTTAAATCTTAATCTGACTTCTATGGCATGTCAGCCCTTCTTAGAGTGTATTGATATCAATGGCACTCTAAAAATGGCAGATCGGGCGTCTGCCATTTTATTGCAGATGTTCTGCTCTGACGAACTCCAAATGAGGTCGCTACATATATTCAGTGTGTATAAAAAAGAGATCTGATAACTGGGTACAAGTTAAGTTAGGAGTTAGCAAAAAAGTGACCAGGAAAATTAATATACACCAAGGCTTGAAGCAGGTCTGTGTTTTGGCCCCAATCCTATTTAATCTCTATGTGGTGGATATGGGGGACTGCATTATTGAAATCTAATGGCTTTCCACCAAGATTTGGCACGCATGTTATTCAACTCATCAAGTATGTGGATTATCTGGTTATTCTTGACAAAACCAAATTATGTATGCATCGCACCCTGGACAAACTGCACAAATACAATTTAGACAATAAACAATAAGAAAATGTAGGTAAAACCAAGGTGATGATTTTTGGAAAATCAAAGAATAAGGTGACACAACACTGGAACACAGGACAGCTAAAGATAGCATATTCTGTGACATGCAACTACTTAAGTGTATGGTTGCCAACAAATGGCCCATCAACCACTCACAGGAAAAATATGGGAAAAAGGCCAGCAGCTCAATTCACAGTTATATAGTCCAACAGCAGATGCAATACTCAGAATGGCAAAAGCAAAACTTATACCAACGGTCTCTTATACTCATCTGGCATTTCCTTAAAAGTTTTCACAACTGATGGATAAAATTAGATGCACAACCTATCGGCTTATCTTTTGCCTCCCACAATATATAGTTCAGGGACAGATACATCTGGAATTTTTCAAAAACAAAAGAGAGAGTGAGGGAAGTTTACAAGTATTTATGTGAGTTGGGAACTCCTGGTCCCCCAGATAAATTACAAAAAACAACAGAGGAGTAACCCCTCGAAGGCAGAGAAAAAATTCTCAGGACCTAGGCTGAAGTGCTATAGTCAGCACAATCTGCCCCAACCTGTTCGAGGATAATGCATATCCTTATAGAAGACCCCTCACTCACCAACCTGGTTGGTGACATGCTTCATCATCGGGGTCCCACCCCATAGGCCGAGTGCCTATAGGGTGTGCTGCGACACCTGACTACAGTGGAGCTGGTTAGTCTTTTCTTTCATATGTGCATACGATCAAAAATAGTGAGTTAAAAAGGGCCAAAACTACTCACTGCAAGTATTTATTCTTGAGTGCTTGAACCCTTATTAAAAACTGTGTGGCACCTATGCCTAATTAGGTAGACTTCGGTGTCAAAAGAAGTGTTTTTTTAAAAATAGCGAAGTGTGCTATGTGAGGTGTGATATTTACAGTGCTATTGATTAAAAAAGGTCTACATGTTTCAACCATTGTATGTATTCATTGGTTTTCGTCAGGACCGTGTTATTGAACTGGGTGGTCCGCACACGCTAAGGTGCGTCCTGCCCTAGTCCAAGTTAGAGTACACAAATTGCGAACTCGTGTAAAATTATGCGATTTTCTGTATTTAGAAAAACCTGTAAGGAAACAGGAAAGCAAAAAACAGGAAGGGGTCACATACCAGTGTAGACATACTACATTTAACATACATATTGCTAATCTTTACCCCATGCAAGGCAGTAGATGGGTTTCAGATCAGACAATAGAGTCCATCTATTGCGGTCACACAACAATACTTCAGTGTTTTTACCGGACTTTGCCTTGTCAATAAAGAACCAGCGCCAAGAAGAGGTGTCGGACTGGTTTTGGCATCTGGGAATATAGTGTAAAAAGGGGGGGGGGGCGTACTATGGGGGAGTGATTTTAAGTGGTGCTGCGATGTGGACGGCTGTAAAGAATTGTGAGCAGTCGTGAAGTCACATTTCTTAAATCGTAACTAATTTTTAGCTTACGCTTATTTGCGGCACGACCGCTTCATGGGCACCAGCGTTTCCAAGACGGCAAGAGTCCGTCTCCTGTAAGTTGATAAAGAACAAGTGCTCAATGTAAGTTATAGTGGACAGCTTAGTTTAGACAAACTAGATGACCTGCGTGATCGGGTTGCGGAATTATTTCCGCATTCGGGTCAGCCCAACAGTACTTACTTGCAGCTTCTGATCATCAGGCGGAAAAACCTACTTGGTTCCGGCTGGAGGTGCCCCGAGGAATGACCGGGTTGTTCGAGGATACCGGTAAAGTAACCTGAAGCATTTCCTGGTTGGGCGTGGCCTCCTCACGTGATTACAACACGTGGGTAGTGGTAGGCCAATCAGATTGTTTGACAGAGAGAAAGTGGGTGGAGTTATCCGTCCCCGGAACTCAAGTCGAGGACTATTTACGTTGCCATGGAGATGGCGGTAGCTTTCTGTTTTTGATATGATTGGGAGATTTTACAGAAACGAGGACAGAATCAGAGTTGGCAACCACAGGGACTGTTTGCGCAATATTTACTAATTGTTTAGAGTTGAGAATACATAGTTAGTTTCACAGTACATACGAGGACAGGTATTTCAAGACATTACGCTGTTCCATGGGATATTGTCATTCAAGCCTGACTTGTGGGTGGAGAGTCTGTAAACCCACCTCTGTTCTTTTTCAAACAATCGTTGTGTCAGGTTAGCTCCTGGCTTAACTTGTTCGATAATTGTCCATTAAAGGTTATCTGGTGTGTGACCTGCGGACAAGAAATGCTCAGTGAGTCTGGTATTCGTTTTTTTGCACCTAATGGTGCTTCTGTGTTCACCAATCCTTAACTTGATCTTCCTACTCGTCATTCCTACGTAATGTAGGTCACACGGGCATGTAAGTCTGTAGATGACATTTTCACTATTACAATTAGTTTGACCTCTAATTGTCCAGATCTTATTTGGTTCTAACTGTAATGTTTTGGTGTTCTTGGTATATGGGCAAACACTGCAACTACCACATTTATAGTGGCCTGTTACCCTCGGTAGGCCCCATAGATTAGTTTATGTTTCTTTTTCTGGGGTCACCTTTACTGGTCTCGTGTTGACTACTCTGTCTTTTATGCTCCGTGCTTTTTTGAAGGAGAATAGTGGTTTCTCCCACCTCAAATTGCCTGTGTTCAGGATGTTCCAGTGTTTTTTTATTATTCTGGAGACATCGTTAGATATGGTGTTGTAAGTAGTGACGCATGTCAGGGGGATTTCTTCAACTGTTTTGTTTGTATGTTCCAACAGAGCTGCACGTGGTTGATTTCGCGCTCGCTTTTGACTTTTTTGAAGGATTTTGTTAGGATATCCCAGGTTGTGCAATTTTTGAGTAAGATCTTGGGCTTGGCTCTTATAATCTCCCAACTCACTGCAATTCCTTCGGATCCTTAAGTATTGCCCATAGGGTAAGTTCTCACGTAAGGGTCTGGGGTGGAAACTTTCAAATCGCAGTAGATTGTTTTTAGAAGTTGGTTTATAATGGGTAACAGTTGTCAGTTTTCCTTCCTTTTTAGTAATCGTTACATCCAAAAACACCAATTTGTCTGGGCTTTTTTCATAGGTGAACCGTAGGTGGTCGTCACAGGTGTTTATCCAGTTAAAGAAGGAGGTTAGGGAATCCTCCGTGCCTTTCCATATGGTCAGCACATCATCGATGTACATGCGCCATATTAGGATATTGGAGCTATAGGGGTTAGTATCACTGAGGATGTATTTTTCTTCAAAGTCATATACATATAATCCCGCTATGCTCGGCGCAAAAGAACTGCCCATCGATGTACCCCCCGTCTGTAGAAATATCTGGTCTTCAAACTCAAAATAATTGCCTGGGGGTTCTGGACGTCCATTCTTCTTTTTCTAGCGCTCGTCCTAATACATCCAGTGTAGCATCCTGAGGGATATTGGTGTACAGGCTCTCAATGTCGAAACTCACCAGGATTGTGTCATTTTCCACGGTGAGTTTATCCAGTATTTGTAGTAGGCTTTTGGTGTCTTGGAGGTACGTGCTTGTTTTTTGCCGATCGGTCTGCCGGGAGGTGGTGTCTTGTTTTTATGTATTTTGGGGAGTGTATAAAAGTAGGGGATTTTCCCTTCACTTCTACAGAGAAAATCCGCCTCTTGTTTCGACATGAAACCTTCCGTTTCACCATGTTCCACTAGTGATTTTATTTCACTTTTCAGATCTTCAATGGTTTCACAATTTCGCAAATTTTCAAGGGCGATTCTTTCTTGCTTTGTCAGGTTCATGAATGGTTTTTTGGGGTTCGTATTCTCAATATCGTTGAAGACAGCCTGTTCAAAAGTGGAGATCTCCACAGGAATTAGGTGTGGTGGCGGTGTAATTGTGGATTTTGTCCTAAGTCCTGTTTCATTAGTATCCAGGTTCTCTTCTGTGCTAGTTCTTTTTTCAAAAAAAGCTTTCAATCGTAATTTACGGAAGAAAGACGAAAGTTTTGTACCCACGGCAAACCTTGACAAGTTTAGACTTCTTTGTGAACTTTCGTCTTTCTTCCGTAAATTACAGGCTGTCTTCAACGATATTGAGAATACGAACCCCAAAAAACCATTCATGAACCTGACAAAGCAAGAAAGAATCGCCCTTGAAAATTTGCGAAATTGTGAAACCATTGTCATCAAGCCTGCAGACAAAGGCGGAGGCATTGTTGTGCAAGATCGTACAGCTTACCAAACGGAATGTCTCCGACTTTTAGCAGACGAAAACAGCTACCGCAAATTACCTATGGACCCAACGGAAGATCTGAAAAGTGAAATAAAATCACTAGTGGAACATGGTGAAATGGAAGGTTTCATATCGAAACAAGAGGCGGATTTTCTCTGTAGAAGTGAAGGGAAAATCCCCTACTTCTATACACTCCCCTAAATACATAAAAACAAGACACCACCTCCCGGCAGACCGATTGTCTCTGGACTAGGGTCGGTTCTGGAACCACTTTCGCAATTCTGCGATGTGTTCTTCAAAACTATGGTGCAAAAAACAAGCACGTATCTCCAAAACACCAAAAGCCTACTACAAATACTGGATAAACTCACCGTGGAAAATGACACAATCCTGGTGAGTTTCGACATTGAGAGCCTGTACACCAGTATCCCTCAGGATGCTACACTGGATGTATTAGGACGAGTGCTAGAAAGAGAAGAATGGACGTCCAGAACCCCCAGGCAATTCATTTTGGAATGTGCCAGATTGGCACTCAAAAGAAATTATTTTGAGTTTGAAGACCAGATATTTCTACAGACGGGGGGTACATCGATGGGCAGTTCTTTTGCGCCGAGCATAGCGGGATTATATGTATATGACTTTGAAGGAAAATACATCCTCAGTGATACTAACCCCTATAACTCCAATATCCTAATATGGCGCAGGTACATCGATGATGTGCTGACCATATGGAAAGGCACGGAGGATTCCCTAACCTCCTTCTTTAACTGGATAAACACCTGTGACGACCACCTACGGTTCACCTATGAAAAAAGCCCAGACAAATTGGTGTTTTTGGATGTAACGATCACTAAAAAGGAAGGAAAACTGACAACTGTTACCCATTATAAACCAACTTCTAAAAACAATCTACTGCGATTTGAAAGTTTCCACCCCAGACCCTTACGTGAGAACTTACCCTATGGGCAATACTTAAGGATCCGAAGGAATTGCAGTGAGTTGGGAGATTATAAGAGCCAAGCCCAAGATCTTACTCAAAAATTGCACAACCGGGGATATCCTAACAAAATCCTTCAAAAAAATCAAAAGCGAGCGCGAAATCAACCACGTGCAGCTCTGTTGGAACATACAAACAAAACCGTTGAAGAAATCCCCCTGACATGCGTCACTACTTACAACACCATATCTAATGATGTCTCCAGAATAATAAAAAAACACTGGAACATCCTGAACACAGGCAATTTGAGGTGGGAGAAACCACTATTCTCCTTCAAAAAAGCACGGAGCATAAAAGACAGAGTAGTCAACACGAGACCAATAAAGGTGACGCCAGAAAAAGAAACACAAACTAATCTATGGGGCCTACCGAGGGTAACAGGCCTCTATAAATGTGGTAGTTGCAGTGTTTGCCCATATACCAAGAACACCAAAACATTACAGTTAGAACCAAATAAGATCTGGACAATTAGAGGTCAAACTAATTGTAATAGTGAAAATGTCATCTACAGACTTACATGCCCGTGTGACCTACATTACGTAGGAATGACGAGTAGGAAGATCAAGTTACGGATTGGTGAACACAGAAGCACCATCAGGTGCAAAAAAACGAATACCAGACTCACTGAGCATTTCTTGTCCGCAGGTCACACACCAGATGACCTTCAATGGACAATTATCGAACAAGTTAAGCCAGGAGCTAACCTGACACAACGATTTTTTTGAAAAAGAACAGAGGTGGGTTTACAGACTCTCCACCCACAAGTCAGGCTTGAATGACAATATCCCGTGGAACAGCGTAATGTCTTGAAATACCTGTCCTCGTATGTACTGTGAAACTAACTATGTATTCTCAACTCTAAACAATTAGTAAATATTGCGCAAACAATCCCTGTGGTTGCCAACTCTGATTCTGTCCTTGTTTCTGTAAAATCTCCCAATCATATCAAAAACAGAAAGCTAGGGGGGCGTGGCTAGCAGCCGATGATGGCGGCAGCAACCTAGAGAGGCTCCCGTAGCAAGGCGGCTTCCCGCAACAATCCGCATGCCTATCCGCTCACTGCTCAGTCCGAAGAGGGTGTCCTGGGTGCGGTGACCGAACGGCACCGGCACGGAAAATTTGGGAGCGCTTGGACCCCGGCATCGGGGCGAAACCTCATCTCCGTCCCTTGTGGAAGACGGGCCTGGTGACACGAGGCGAGCATCGGTGTCGAGTGAATCCTGTGGCCGGGCGGAAGTTCACCCTCCCCGGCGCGACCGTCCGGAAGTAGCCGACGACGCCATCGCCCTACACTCTTGGCTGCCAATCCTCCCCGCCGCCCGCTCTATCCCTCACGCAGTGTACACAGTGACGCTGGGCAGCTGTGCCCCTTGGATGCGCTCGACACAAGCCGGAGGACCTGTGCAGCACCAGTCGCCATTTTGCTTGACCCAGCCGAGGCCGCCACAGCTCCGCGGCGGCCGGCGGCACTCGATTAGCGCCAGCGACCTCTGGCCCCCACACGTTCAGGCCCCCCCCCCTGCATTCCCTTCCCCCCCCCGTGGACAGCTACGGACCTCCGGCCCGCCCCATCATAGACTTTGTCTCACTGGACAGTAATGGCGGGGAAGGGACAACGGCAGACTGCTGCTCAGGCGAAGCTTGGGAAGTATGCCTACGATAACCAGTCATCCACCCAGCCTGAGCAGCGCAAATCATTGGGGAAGGGCGCTGACAACGACGGCGCTAAAAAGGCCACACTGGACGACGTGCTACGGGCACTGGAGCAGGTACAGGCCACGGTGGGCTCGACCGCGGCGGAGGTTACCCTTATCAGAGCCGACCTCCAGAAAATGAGCGAAAGGGTGAAGCAGGTGGAGGTGGTGACTAAATCCTTAATAGAAGACGTTTCCGACCTACAAGTGGCAATGGAGAGGCTGCAGGCGGACAATAAACTTTTGAAAAGTAAGTTGGATGACCAGGAGGGGCGCTCCAGACGCAACAACGTCCGTATCTTGGGGGTTCCGGAGTCTGAAACGAAGGGGGCCATGGACCTATACGTTGAAGACCTTATAAAGACCAAACTGGCCCCGAAGGGACTGTCCAACTTCTTTACAGTAGAGCGGGCCCACCGGGTCCCGGGAGGGACGCCTGCCCCGGGAGCCGCCCCGCGTCCCATCTTGGCGAGACTCTTCAACTTTCGAGACCGCGATGCAGTCCTCCAAGCCGCCAGGGTGGCACCGCCCATCCAAATCCAGAATTCGCGGATTTCGTTCTTTCCTGACTACACGGCGGAGGTCACCCGTAAGAGGAGAACATTCCTCGAAGTTAAGAAGTCGCTTCGCGACCAAGAACTGCCGTACTCCATGCTGTTTCCGGCCCGGCTAAGAGTGGTGGCGGACAAGAAGGTCTGGTTTTTCGACTCAGCAGAGAATGCCAGGGAGTGGCTGGATGGCTGGCGCACTGTGGACCGCACCTCTAACCGTCGACGCAACAGGTCGGGAGAAGGGAGCCGGCGGGGCTCACGCTCTCCACCCAGGAACAGCGAGAATGGATCTCCGTCACAGGAACAATTGGGAGCTGCTAGAGGCGAATGATGAGACCACAAGGGACTACCGAGTTACTCCTGAACTGTACTCCCATTCTGATTCTTCATTGAGTCGTTAATGGACGCTGGCCCGGATGACCCGAGGGCTACAAAGGGACCGCCTGCCTCTGGGGGACACTCTCCCCCGACGTGCAAGTACTCTGTTTCTGCTATGGGATAAGCGCTCTGCTAAGTTGGGGTGGCGGGCAGTTTTGAGTCCGTTTGGCAGGGAGGCAGGGTGGGGGGTGTTGGGGGGGGGATTTGTTTGGTTTTACGGGAGATTCATGCTATCGATCAAAAAATGTAGAATGTACTGTGCTATTTACTGGAACGATGCTGGGAGGGTGGGCCATGTGCTGATGGTTTTTGTCCCTAAGTTTCGATGGCGATGGGTGCACGGCCTAACGTGATGCAGGCGGGTGTGACGCGATTGGGCGGCTCCTCCCTCAAGCTTCTGGCCTGGAATGTGCGCGGTTTGGGTGATAAAGTGAAGCGTGGCCTTGTTCTGTCCGAGGTCAAGCGTCATAAACCTGACCTCATACTCCTTCAGGAGACCCATTTAATGGGTACTGCCACCAAGGCCCTGGACAGGCGAGGGTATACAATGTTGGCCCACTCCGAATTCTCCACTGGGTCCCGGGGCACGGGTATCCTGCTCAGAAAATCCTCTACTTTTATCACCATTAGCACAAAAACTGATCCACAGGGCTGTTTTGCGGCGGTGTGTGGTCAATGGGATGGGCGCCCCCTGACTGTAGTATCAGTGTACATCCCGCCGTCCTTGCACTCAGTGATGCTGCCTGCCCTGGGCGATTTCTTGCTGTCCCTCCCCGAGGGAGACACCTTGCTAGGCGGGGACTTTAATGCCCCTGCTGACCCGCAACTCGACAGGTTCCCAGCAACTGCTCTCTCCGGGGGTCCCTCCAGATTCCAGAGGTTCCTTGAGGCACTGGGGCTGGTAGACATATGGCGACACGTCCACCCAACACAGCGACAGTACACCTTCCACTCCACCGTCCATAATAGTCTGTCCCGCATTGACCACTTTCTGGCGTTGGGGGATGGGTTGCAGCGCGTCGACGAGGTACTCATTCACCCTAGGGGCATCTCGGATCACTCCCCACTAACTCTCACCATTACTTCACATACACGCTCACGCCACCGCGTCTTCCCGATGCGTGCCTCATATCTTAAGGTACCCAAGGTCCGGAAGGCACTGCAGACCGCCACGGCACATTACTTCGTGGAGAACGAGCACACCGCGGCCTCGGCGGAGGTGCTCTGGGAGGCTTATAAGGCCGTCCTGAGGGGGCACGCCATTAGCTCCATAACTTCGTATAGACGAGAACAGGCGGCGGAACACTCGGCGCTCGAGCTACGACTGCGTGAAACAACCGCTGCCCATGAAACAGACCCCACTGACGACACACTACATGCGCTCATGCTGGCCCAGCGTCTCTATGCAGACCACGCTCGACACATTACACAAGGTCACATCACTGACACACAAAACCGCGTGTATGATATGGGGGACAAGGCAGGGAAAATGCTGGCATGGCTAGACAAAAGAGGTGGAAGTACCAGGGGGATTCAACAGGTTAAGGACGAACAGGGGAACATTCACACGGACCCAGCTCGGATAGTGGAAGCATTGGCTGCCCACTTTGAGACAGTCTACACCCCAGAGCGGGACGTCACTGCGATTGCGGCCCAAAGCGCACTGTATGATCTGCCCATTCCGGCACTGTTGCCCGAAGCGGTGGCGGAGCTTGAGACGCCTTTTACCGCTGACGAACTGCGGATCGCCATTGGGGCCCTACATACGGGCAAAGCGCTCGGACCGAACGGCATCCCAATTGAGTGGTTTCAAGACCGCACTGCTGTTCTTAGCCCATACCTGCTCCGAATGTATGAGGAGTGCCGTACTACGGGGGTACTCCCGTTAGACCAACGGACGGCCACGATTGTGGCTATTCCTAAGCCTGGTAAGCCCCCGGAGGAATGCTCCTCATACCGCCCTATATCCTTACTTAACGCAGAAAGCAAAATTCTGGCGAAACTTCTGGCAAATCGTCTCATGCCCCACCTCTCTGACCTCATTCACCCAGACCAGTCCGGGTTTATGCCCCACAGGAACACCTCCCTCAATCTACGACGGGTGCATGGGGTATTGGCCAAAACGGAGGAAATCGGAGAACCCGCGGCCATCTTGGCCCTGGATGCAAAGATGGCCTTTGACATGGTCGAGTGGGCTTATCTCTTTGAGGTTCTCCAGTACATGGGTTTTGGCCCTGTCTTCATCTCATGGGTAAAACTGCTGTACGCCATGCCGGTAGCGCATGTGGTGGCGAATGGCCACATTTCACGCTCCTTCCCGCTCAAGCGCGGCACCCGACAGGGCTGCCCTCTTTCCCCCCTGCTATTTGCGCTGTCGCTAGAGCCTTTGGCAATCCGCATTAGGACCACCCCCTTGCTTAAGGGGATTCAATGGAGGGAGGGCTGGGAAGACCGCATTTCGCTCTACGCGGATGATATGCTGGTCTACCTGACGGATCCTGCACACGGCATTCCGGCTCTCTTACGCATCTGCGGTGCCCACGGGGAGGTGTCTGGCTATACCATCAATTGGACTAAGTCCGAATTATACGCCCTGACGGGCAGCCCGCCAGCGGTTGGCTCTGCCTGCCCCCTGCGACTGGCCGGCTCGTCATTTAAGTATCTTGGTATTCACGTCACGAGCGACCCGGCGGAATACGAAAGATTGAACCTGGCGCCACCGCTGGACCGCCTCCGGCGCGATGCGAGCTTCTGGGCAGGATTACCGCTAACGATGCTGGGGAAAGCAGCCCTCTTCAAAATGAAATCCCTGCCCCGCTTTCTATATATTCTGGACAATACCCCGTTTGCGGTGCCCCCCAGGTACTTCAAGAGGGTGGCGGCGGTGGTCTCTGGCCTGCTATGGAATAACCGCCCGGCACGGATAGCTCACGCCAAGCTCTGTAAGGGCTGGTACGAGGGTGGCATCGCACTTCCTAACCTCCAACTTTACTATTGGGCGGCCCAGCTTAGGCCGATCAATCAATGGCTGCACGCATCGCAATCGGACCCTGCATTCCAGGCAGACCGGGCCCAACTGGGGGCTGGTACCCTGCTGGCCCCGCTTTACGATAAACGTAAACTCAGGTCGTTGAAGGGGCCCACTAAGATCACGGTGTCCACCTGGCATGCAGCCACCGCTGCGCTGGGATGGAAAGATACTATCACCAAGCTCACCCCACTCTGGGACTCACGTGCTCTGGGCAACCTTCGGACCAGCAAGGGGTTCTCCCGCTGGGACGATATTGGCATCTCTACAGTGGGGGACATGTGGGACCGTGGGGCTGTCATCACGTTTGACCGCCTGAAGGAACTCTACGAAATGGGACCACATGAAACCTATCGGTATGTCCAAGTTCGTCATGCTCTGTTGGCGGTTATTCCGGTGGGGTCAACTCTCCCAGAGTCGTCCCCGCTAGAAGATCGCCTCTTGACTGACTATATGGTGGAAAAGGCCACCTCCCTTACCTACCGGAAACTCCTAAATAATTCCCCGGACCCGCTAGTGCCTCTTAAGGGAAAATGGGAACAGGACGTGGGAGAGATGGATGAACACGAATGGAATGAAGCACTGGCATCCCCTAAAGAAGCGGGCATATCCTCTAGAATGAGACTCATCCAACTCAAAGTTCTGCACAGAACATATTTCACCAGAACATTGCTTCACCACATACAGCGAGCCCCTGACCCCTTCTGCTTGCGGGGCTGCGGGGAGGAGGGCACACTATTCCACACACTCTGGGACTGCTCCCTTATACAAACCTATTGGCGTCAGGTCCTGCGCACCGTCTCACAAGTGCTGGAGGTCTCCGTGCTTCCAGAGCCTCGTCGCTGCCTTCTTAATGTGTGGGAACCAACTGACTTGTCCCGGCATGGCCGCCTCTGGGTAACGATTGGTATGATGATGGCTAAGAGGGATATCGCGCAGCGCTGGGGGGTGACGGATCTACCGAGGGCTTCGCAATGGTGTGTTAATATGGACAGGGCCATGGTCACGGAACGGGCAGTGTACTTGACCAGGGGATGCCCGGCCAAGTGGAACAAAGTTTGGTCCCCATGGAACACTTACCGGGGTGAGATTTGTGAGCCACTTCCTGAAGGTGACACACTGGAGTCGGACGAGGAAGAGTGAATGTGCGGGGAGGGCTTGATGGTGGGGGAGGGCGACACCGGGTGGGGGCGGGGTAACGGAATGAGACGACTAATACGGTGCCTACCAAGGTGTGCAAAGTGCTGTTGGCATGGACTCTGAAGTACGCTCCCACCTAACTGGCATTACGTTTCCTGTATCGATGGCAAAGTGATTTCCCGAAGTTTGAATGTTCTCTTTTAGGTACAAAACAGAAAACGAAAACCTCCTAATTCGGCATGGACCATTCGCAATCCCTTCTGCACAATTTCTTCATGGAGCTTCATCCTCAGGTCCTCACGACCGCAGGTGTAATTGTACTGTGATAATGCATATTTATTTGCTTCACGCTTTCTTAGCGGCCGGCCCGGTTGGGTTGTAGGCGACAAGCTGTGTAACAACTGTGAAGGCTCAATAAAGGTTTTCAAAAAAAAAAAAAAAAAAAAAAAAAAAAAAAAAAAAAACAGAAAGCTACCGCCATCTCCATGGCAACGTAAATAGTTCTCGACTTGAGTTCCGGGGACGGATAACTCCACCCACTTTCTCTCTGTCAAACAATCTGATTGGCCTACCACTACCCACGTGTTGTAATCACGTGAGGAGGCCACGCCCAACCAGGAAATGCTTCAGGTTACTTTACCGGTATCCTCGAACAACCCGGTCATTCCTCGGGGCACCTCCAGCCGGAACCAAGTAGGTTTTTCCGCCTGATGATCAGAAGCTGCAAGTAAGTACTGTTGGGCTGACCCGAATGCGGAAATAATTCCGCAACCCGATCACGCAGGTCATCTAGTTTGTCTAAACTAAGCTGTCCACTATAACTTACATTGAGCGCTTGTTCTTTATCAACTTACAGGAGACGGACTCTTGCCGTCTTGGAAACGCTGGTGCCCATGAAGCGGTAGTGCCACAAATAAGCGTAAGCTAAAAATTAGTTCAGATTTAAGAAATGCGACTTCACGACTGCTCACAATTCTTTGCAGCCGTCCACATCGCAGCACCACTTAAAATCACTCACCCATAGTACGCCCCCCCCCCCCTTTTACACTATATTCCCAGATGCCAAAACCAGTCCGACGCCTCTTCTTGGCGCTGGTTCTTTATTGACAAGGCACAGTCCGGTAAAAACACTGAAGTATTGTTGTGTGACCGCAATAGATGGACTCTATTGTCTGATCTGAAACCCATCTACTGCCTTGCATGGGGTAAAGATTAGCAATATGTATGGTAAATGTAGTACATGTGTATTGTCTACCCCGGTATGTGACCCCTTCCTGTTTTTTGCTTTCCTGTTTCCTTACAGGTTTTTCTAAATACAGAAAATCGCATAATTTTACACGAGTTCGCAATTTGTGTACTCTAACTTGGACTAGGGCAGGACGCACCTTAGCGTGTGCGGACCACCCAGTTCAATAACACGGTCCTGACGAAAACCAATGAATACATACAATGGTTGAAACATGTAGACCTTTTTTAATCAATAGCACTGTAAATATCACACCTCACATAGCACACTTCGCTATTTTTAAAAAAACACTTCTTTTGACACCGAAGTCTACCTAATTAGGCATAGGTGCCACACAGTAGTTTTGGCCCTTTTTAACTCACTATTTTTGATCGTATGCACATATAAAAGAAAATACTAACCAGCTCCACTGTAGTCAGGTGTCGCAGCACACCCTATAGGCACTCGGCCTATGGGGTTGGACCCCGATGATGAAGCATGTCACCAACCAGGTTGGTGAGTGAGGGGTCTTCTATAAGGATATGCATTATCCTCGAACAGGTTGGGGCAGATTGACATCTGGAATTTTGTCTATTAAGACAGAATTTGGCATGCAAGTCATCCCTGATTAAATACTGAACAGATGCACTTAAAAAGGAAATTCCATTATCTATGATCAAAAAAATGCAGCCATCAACAATGCAGACCATAAACAGGATAAAAGCTTCCATACTATTCCATATGTGACCCTAAAATCTTTACTAAAAACAACATCTGTGGCAATTATCTAAGGAAGCGTATTGAACAAAAATACAAATAAGGAATATATCTCATTACATCGCGATGCATTACATTGCGTGCTTTTACAAAGCGGTTGTTACGTCGACCGCTTTGTGAGTACGCAATGCATTTACATTGCAAGTCATTGCGACTTGCACTGGGGGCGCACTGGACTTAGGAATAGTATTAATTACTATTCCTACTCCAGTTTGCGCAATAGTAGGGAAGGTGTTGGAATTAATTTCCAATACCTCAGCACACCTAGTCCAAGTCGTTGTAATGACTTTTGATGTAAATGCATCGCGTATTAACAACGTCGTCGTTGTAATTACAGCGTTGTAAATGCTGTTTCCCGAGCAGACAATGTGTACATTAAATTTTACCTGCAAGATTCTGACCGGCTACGTCCCGAACCCCGTAGAAGCAGTGAAAGCGGCGCTTTAAATCGAGCGGAGATCACCCCGAGGTGAAGCTGAAAGTAGCGAGGACACCAGAGGGGGTTTGAAGCCCCTAAGAGGTCCCGAATAGCTGTTGATGGGAGAGGGTCGCAGAGAGACCCGTGCAGCATGAAGATCACTAAAATGGTGTACCACACCGAAGAGTGATCTCGGGCACCCAAACTGCAACCGCTGCCTGAATTTTGAGATGGGGCTTGTGGCGGGCCCCGTGAGGCGGAAGGCAACGCTGGCCTTGAGGTTGGTGGCATCTGGGGCGAGCGGGAGTGAGCCATGAGCAATGCGGGGGTCCTTGATCGGGTCAGCCCAGTAAGGGAACTGATGGCCTGGAGGACTCACCAGCAGAGGGAGGAGTCCGGAGAAACATTGAGAACATCGTTGGGGGACACGTGTTGAAGGTGAGTGCAAGAACTGCATGCTCCGGAGTGCCTGTCCTTCTCCGGTAGGTGCCTGACCCCAAGATGGCATCAGCTGGGGAGCCGGAGGGCTGCTCGGAGACCGAGAAGCTAACGGGTGGGCAGAGGCATCTCCTATCTGGTGGGGCCTGAATAAACTGTGCCAACAGGACTCCATCACTCCATCCCCTCAGGAAAGAGAGCCCGCATGAGAAGGGCGGAGCACTCAGAGTTTTGAGACACTGGGGGGACCAACTCTGGGTCTAGGACTGAATTCCTTTACAACACCAACACATGGAGTGCTGCCACAATGCCTTAATCTCAATTGCCTTTCTCTCAATAGCCTTACTTTCAATTGCCTTACTCTCAATTCTGCTTCTGGGAATTGGAGTCGATCTGCTTACCTTCGGAGCTGTCCCTACCACCTCTCCCCTCATGGGGCAAGCTGGAGGATGAGGCTTACGATGCTTCCTAGTAACACCGGGACTGCTACGGTCGATGGAACTCTGATGATGCCCCATGGGCGGAAACCAAAACTGTTTGTACTTACCTCGGAGACCGAGTACCCTTGGCTGTTGCCCGGTGGAGCTGTCCTATGCAGCTATAGAGGAGTCTGGGTATGGTTCACCCCTTGGCCGTCACCTACCCAGCCAGACGTCAGACATTGGTTTTCACGGTTCTTCTTGGTTTATCTGTCTTTCACTCTGACTGCTTGGTTCCCCCTGATGGACTTTCCCCCTTCTGCCTGCCTTGACTCTATCGGCATTCCCCTGCCCTGTTTTCCTTTCCCTCTCTCTGTTACGCCACGCACTAGTAACGTATAATACTGTGTTACTCTGGCGCCATCATGTGTCCTTATGTGCTATTCGCAAGTAACTCTTGTTGTTACTATGTAATCACTGTGTAATTTATGTAAAATGTTTGTAACTGGCAACTCGCTGTTCATTATGTAAAGCGCTCTGATAACTACGGGTCTAGCCAGCGCTATATAAAACTCAAATAAATAAATAAATAAAAGAAAGAGAATAGAGCAGTTTGGAAAAATAAACAATCTGACAATGAGGCCTGCAGATTTTGCAACTATGCCAGAGAATCGATAGCTTCCACACTTTGTTGTTGCCTTGAATTTCTAACCGCTCTATAGGCTGTACTCAGACCAATGTTTTTTAAAACAGCAGTTACAACTTGCAGAGACGCGTTAGTACTCTGCTTCACCACAAACGACACCACGGAACTTGAACGGTTTGGAAAGTTTATACCTATTGTAATAAACTGAACTCAGCATTGCCACATTCTTTTCACGGTAATAAAGGATGACCACTAACAACCAAAAGAACTGATGTTGAGTATTAATATATATTGCATTTTTAAATAATGGATTATTTTCGATTTTACATTGAATTTTATTTTGCTGTTTTAAAAATGGTTATTGTGTATTGCATGTATTTATTGTAATGATTGTAATTAATCAAACCAATAAAATGTATTCTTTAGTTGTGTGTATCGTATTGCAGCAGGAAGGTAAATGGACAGACAGAAAACACATGATTTCATTTATTAGACTAAAGGTTTTGACTATTCGGAGCAAGACGATTGGCTTTACCAATGCTTGTACTTTAATGGCACAGCAAGTAAAGGAAATGTGCAGACTCTGTACAGTCTCAGTGACTGCCTCTATAGCCTTTGCTGGGCTTGCTCTTCATCATCATCTTCATATGAACTTCATGGTGGTTATAAGCCTTGGCGTGGCATCCGCGGACTGCACACATCAACATGAAATGATGTTATGTGAGTTCATGAACTGTGCATGGGGTGGTGTAGTTTGCATTTTGCAACAGATACATACCAAACGTGACTTCACTTCCATCACACTAAAGCTTCACTTCACTGTCATTCCTTCATCTTTAACACCCTAAAGCCATTTTTAGCACTCCCAGGTGAGATATATTTATTTATTTATTTACTTTTTTTTATGCGTTTTGATATAGCACAGACTTTACCCACAGGAGCAAACAAAATACAAGAGGTAGCAAACGGTACATTACAGGAGGAAAAAAGTTACAAAAGCGTACAAAGTACAAGAAGAGGTATAATACTGCAATAAATGGCAGACACTCAAACACATGAACAACCGTTACGTAGGGTCCAAATCACTCACTATGTCGAATTAATGTCATTCCTACACTGAACAGTTTGAGGGGCGTGTACAAAATAGTTTGGTTGAAGCAAATATTATTTATTGACTTTATACTGAAAATAAGACACAGTTGAATATGGACAGTACTCACTGATCTGAAAGTTTTGGAACAGTATGTTCTAAATTGTTTCACATACATAGGTGTTTGTTACTTGCAAAACACACCCAGGGCTTTACATATACGTCAGATTCTGTTCACAAAACATATACAAGAACAGCACTGTGTTAGTTTGTTTTTCAAAATGATAAAAGGAATGTTTGCGCTTTTTTTCTTTTGAATGGATTTAGTGAGTGACGATAAATCACGGCTAAACTCTTGCCAAAGGAATACAAATACAGGAAGGTTTGAAAACTCTACACTAGAAGCTTGAGGCTTTTCCTTAGCATCACTTAAACTAGCACTTAAAAAGGTTGTTTTCTTTCATGCTTCTTTTAGAATTGGGAGCTGCTAGTTTAAATTTCAACCACAAAAGGAACTCAATTTTGTCCATCATTACTTGGAAGTTTTTTTAGCCAATGATTTATGTACTCTGTTTGACCTAATTTATCTTAAGATGAAACAGAAAGAGACCATAATGAAAAAACATGACTCATTGTCATTTCTGTGTTAGTATCTTTTGGCTGTAGATAAAACACTGCTTTTTGAGGACATACTGATGTTGTGGTACGATGGTGTGGTACAATGTTTTCAGTGACTCTGCACAGATCTATGTGTAACCCACAGATCATGTCACATGGCTGATAAGGACATTATCGACATCGCTAAGTTAGCATGAGCTCTGCTGCCATGATGCCGCTTTTGCACACGTTACTACATGACTTTATTTTTGCAAGACTCGGTTTATGACTTTCACATGAGAACCGTCCGCTTTGTGCGTTCTCTGTCTGTTCCTGGAGTTTCGTCTGAACACGGTGAGCAAGGTCGATAAACAATGCCCTTGTTATTCTGTTCTGGTCAGTCCATAGCACCTAGACAAAACATGCTAACACAGCTGCGGCTGCTGAAGACTCGTGCTTTAATATTATGGGAAAGCATGTTTGGTTAACACACACTTGGAGAGGGACCTTTCCAGGGAGAAGAGCCATGCTGTTCCTAAGATGTAGATACACCACCTAGGCACTAAGGTATGGGGTCTTCTGACAAAGCCCAGAGATCTTCTATTATATAGCAATACTTCTTACCAAGGGGAGGGTGGTTAGGCCTTATAGCCCCTTATCCACTGTCTTTATAAAATACCATCTCCCTTTATGATATATGGACTTGCTGCAATGCTAACTGTGTTGAGTATATGCATTTTGCTGATGGTAGTGGCACGTATACTGCGTTATAGAGCATAATAGTTAAAATAAACATTTTAAACTATACTCGTGTCTCAGACAATTATTATTGTGGACAAGTACGGGTGAGTGTGCAAAAGTGCATGTCCTGTTACCGCGATTCCTGAGAGAGTCGGGAGTGTTGTGTTCTGGGGTGTCTAATCATTTGCATCTTCTTGATTGTTTAGGAGAGCGAGTGAGGCACTAAAGCTAGTCGGCCCTGGGAATGTGGGTACTGAGGCGGTAGGAAGGCTTATCCCCTATACACCAAGGTCCCATATTCCTGCCCATAGTTCTGTGTATGTGCAGAATCCCTGCAACAATCACAGGACTAACCACCCAAGAAGGCCAGATCAGTCTTATATCTTCCAAGTACAACCAAGTGGGACAATAAAATACATACTATTTCAGTACCCGGTCTGGGATCAATGACACAACTGAGCTAGGCACAGACTAGCACTTGTGTAGTTACACTGGTGTGAACCAGTCAGTGCATGGCACGGGTGACACTCCACCTATGTGATATCATGATGGTGCAGCATAACCAAAAGCCAGGGCGGGGCAGATCACCAGGCAGAAGTGGAAGTATAATGCTACAATCCATTGAAGCCTGCTTTTGTTTATTTTTTATTTGAAAGGTTTTATATAGCGCTGGCTAGACCTAGAGGTATCAGAGCGTTTTACATGAGTATCAGACCATAGCTGCAGGTTTCACCATTACAAAGGTTATACAGTTATTAGAGCATAGCTACATAGTTACATGTTCGGTCAAGACAAACAATAAGGGCATATGAGTAAGGAAAAAAGTAGGCAAGGAGAGCGATCAAGGGGGTAGGAGCAGGTGAAGTAGATATCGAATGAAGGAGGGAAAGAGGAGGGGGAGGGGGAGAGACACAACATGAAAGAAAAGGAGGAGGGTGACGGGGGCACAAACCGGTAGACGTGTAAAAGCTGTGTCCAAAGTCCAGTAAACTGTGATCCCAGGGGACGTGATATCATTCGCCTAACTCAGATGTGAGAGGCTCCCTTTACACTGTGGACTCTCTCAGAGGGGTCTCTGAGACTCCAAGGTCTACCTACTGGATCCTTCCCCAAAAAGGGGAGAAGGAGTGCTTAGGGGAGGGGCGCCATACTATGCCTCAGCTGTGCGCAGTTCCCTTGACGCCGTGGACTCTCTCAGAGGGTTCACTGAGACTCCAGAGTAGGAATATTAGATCTTTCCCCAACAAGGGGAGAAGAAGTGCTTAGTCAAAGGGCAACAAGGGACAGGGGGCTAGGAAGAGGGCTGGAACTGGCAGGTCAACAGAACGGGAACAAACAAAAAAAGAAAATCGCATTAATTACTGAAAAATAACAAATACTATACCTAGATAAATTAACAATCCAGAAAAGACAGGATCCACGAAAGGCAAGAGTCAGGGAGGACAAAGGGGGGGGAGTCAGCGAGTTGAAGAGTCCCACAAGGAAGAGATACAGATAGCATAAAAAGGAAATGAGTACGTTGTAGAGTCACTCAGGAGATAAATGCAAAACGAAAAAAGCTCAGAATCACAAAATGGTGATATCGAGTACAAAGAGCAACTACATATACTAGTGGTTAGAGTTGTAACTATGCAAAATAGTAAATTCACTCAGGGTTCTATTATCACAACAATTAGGATAAAAAGGATGGTATGTTACTTATCAACAGAGTGAACTGAGAAATAAGACATCCAAGGGGGTAGAGAGAGGGAGGGGAGGGAGATTAGATAGGTTATAGGAGAGACAGGAACCCAGGGGGGAGAAAGAGATAAGGCTGTCCAGCCGAGGAGCAATGACTGAGGGTCGGCAGGATGAAGTCCGACGGACCGAGGGAGAGGACAAGAAATAAACAAAATAGTGGCTCCATTCGCGCTCCGCCATTTTGCGCCGTCAGTTCCCAGACACATCGCTTGACCGTCACTCTGAAGCATCTCCAACTATGCAGTGATAGGGCAAATTAAGCAGTCACTTGTGTGGGCTAGATGCAGAAGAACAAACTCCAAAGAGGCAATCAGGGTCTATAAATCCTCGGCAGGAAGGCAGTTTAGGCAGGCCGTTTCATACAAAACTACTCTGAGTTTTTGTTGCTTTTGTTGTGTGGAACAGCAGGCCTAATTCCTGCGAGTGGAGCAGGATAAGTGCTGGTTCCCTTAAATAAGTGCTGGTGGTGTGCACCGGCACCCGCCAACTCAAACAGTGTTTACCATAGAATTGCAAATGGTTACATCAGAATTGTATATGGTGCTGTTGAATTTCCTGTAGCAGTGGTGCATATATCAGTTAGGTTACAGTGGGTGAGTAAAACAGTTTTGTGATAAACAAGAAGAGATATTGAAAACGGAATCTTAATAATATAAGGTTTAGAAAGAAGTAAATAAGGCCGGTACATTTTAGTAATATAAAATTCTTTCAGACAAGAATATTATCGCAATGGTTACTGAATCACATTTTATATATTAATTTGTTTAGTGTTCTATACAGCAAGAACAAGACCCAGAAATGGGCATTAGAGCGCTTCACATATACATAGAAATGTTGCATTAAATAGTACCTTAGCGGATCAAATATATATTTGTGATAGAAATATGATAAACATGTATGCCCTATAAATTGCTAGACGTTTGGTGACTTCAAAATCCCGCAGGAAGTGACTTTACATTATTCTCACCTCCCACAATACTTTAGACAAAGACATTTCTCAGTCTTTAAAGGAAAACAGTCCTCCCAAGTGGTTTTGTGGGACGCCCTGAAGTGCGCCTACAGGGGCTTCTGTATCAGTCAAATGTAAAAAAAAAAATGAAGAAATTAGGACCTCACTTTCCAACTTAGAGAAAACGATTAAAGAAAACACATCCCTGTATAGACGCACCAAGGATACCACCATGGCAAAAATCAAAAGAATCAAATATGAGCATATTTCCATCATCAGTAAGAGGCGCTAAAGAGTAAGTGACTTTTCTATGTGAATAAGGCTGGACAATATATTGCACTCACCTAAAATTCAAACACAATAATTCCATTATGACAGCGATAAGGGGCCCCCAAGGTGCTACTGGGACCAAAACATCAGACATTCTAGGTACTTTTAAAAATGTCTATTCCTCTCTATATACTCCTGAAAGAGTCATGTGCAAACTTACTTAAACACATTCCCATGAAATCTGTCTGAGACACAGAGAAACTATCACTCAGTAAACCAACTGATTGCAAAGATATCATAGAGGCTATTAAACCTATTCTGGGGGGTAAGGCCCCTGATCCTGACAGCCTTCCCATAGATTCCTACAAGGCCCTCTCTGAATTGGTCCTGCCGCCTCTGGAATTACTCTTCAGGCACTTGGCCTCCTCGGGCAAAGTTACTGGCTCCGCAGTGAGGCTACCATAATAGCCAAGTCAAAGAAACTTTACTTCAGGACTATTAAAATAGGCCATAAAAGTGCAATACTATAATAGTCCTACGCAAAGAGGGGAAGGACCGACTCCATACCAAAAATTACAGACCAATCTCCTTGCTGAATGTGGAGCCCAAAATGTATGCAAAAAATCTAGCTAAATGCTTTGGGCGTCATTTATGAAAAGTGACACATCGCTGCGTGAAAACAGTGATGCGTCACTTTTCATTGCGCCCTCCTTGCAACACCAATGATGCGTCATATTTACAGTATGAAGCATCATGTCGCAAGGAGTTACAGATACGTCAGTATTTCTAATGTATCTGTAGGCGCAAAAGTGACGCATTGCTAGAGTGTGTCACAAAAGTGACGCAACTCCAGCACTATGTCCTTTCACATGGGGCAAGCCCCATGTGAAAGTGCCTGCGTCAGTCTTACGCCTGCTGTGAGGCAGGCATACGATTTTGACGCATTGGAGTCCTAGAAGTGGCGCAGTGAGATCTCATAGATTTCACTGCGTCACTTCCATGACCCTTTCTTGCGTCAATACGCCCCCCTTGCATACATTATACCTGGCACAGGTATAATGTGGCGCAGGGGTTTACAAAGTGACGCATCTACCTAGATGCGTCACTTTGTAAATATGGTGCAACAAGGCGCATTTTTTACACCATTGGTGCGTCACAAAAAGTGACGCACCTGCGGGGTAAATGTGACGCACAGCCTCATAAATGAGGCCCTTAGAATCTCTGATTCCTAAACTGATCCATCCATCCCAATTGGGTTTGTAAAGGACTCACTAACATGTGGCAATACCCATCTGTTTTGCCATAAATTTGAAAAAGCCTCCCTACTCAAATCGTCGGCCAATGCTGCTATTGCGTTAGACACCCAAAAGGCGTTCAATAATAGCTTAGGTGATTTCTCCTCCTCCATGGTTATGTCCCATATGCTGAACCCAAAGTTAGAATCAGAATAATCAGGGCACTCTCAACCCTCTTCTCCCTACACCAGGGCACTCGTCAAGGATGTCCTCTATCTCCCCTTATATTCCTCCTAACGACAGACCCTCTAATGATTTTGATTAACAACAACCCAGATATTAAAGGTCTCAACTTTGGTCCCCTCACTTGCAAAACTGCTGCCTATGCAGATGACATACTTGTCTTTTCCTAACATCCTGATATAACCATCCCCCAAATCGGCGCCCTGATATAGTCATGTGCCGAATTCTCCAGCTACACCTTAAACAGAGATAAGACCCAAGTCATGCCACTTAACGTTCACTATCACTCCTCTTGTATTGGGCAGTCTGGTTTTTAATTGCAGCCAAAAATGATAAAATATCTAGGCATCTGGTTCTCAAATAATCTTTCAGAATCAACCTCTTTTAACAAATAGAAAATTCTGGACAAAATCAAGGATGTATTATCCTCCTGGTCCTCTTTGAGAATGATGATTACTCCCCATGTGAACTTTTTTCCAGTATGCTTCCAATATGCTTATCTCCATCCTTCTTTACCACAGTTTACAGACTATCCTCTGACTTCCTTTGGGCTAAAAAGGAGCCCAGATTGGGCCTTAAGAAGCTCATACTGCAATGTTCGATGGGAAGGTGCGGCTTCCCAACTGGTATAACTATCAAACTGCCTTCCTTGCCACGTAGGCCGAGAGCTGGTTTGATACTATCTCCACTACAACAATCCCATGGTTGAACCTACCCTAGTGCTGCCTCACTCGAACTGTATCTTCCTGGATACAATTCGTACTCTTAACAGGACTGATAATCTCCTGTCCGCAACTCCAAGTAAGTCGATGACCTTCTCTCTGTGAAGCAATCCTAAACCCACAACTGTCTCAGCAGTAGGTGGCCCCCTCTGGGCATCAAAAGGCATCAATCTAGTATGCGACTTTCTTGCTGATTGCCTCCCTCCTACTTTTGCCTCATTACAGGAGAAATACTCCCTATCCAATATGGAATTCCACATGTTTTTTAAAATTATGGCAAACCTGTCTAAACTAGACCCTCTATTCACTTCAAGTCTATCTTGGTTCATTCAGCAATCTAGTAGAGATGGCCATTCAGCATCAAAAATCTACAAACTATTACGTATCTCACAAGTCTTCCCATCGCATCTATCCAGAAACGTTGGGGTATGCATCTTCAAACTTCAAATACCCCGCCCACCCCAGATTCTAGCTGAGCCAAAATATCCAACAATCTTATAAAAAATAAATGCATCCCATTGTTGACCCAGACACGATTCTTATCTGCACATTTCCTATATCGGACACTATCTAGACTGTTCAAACTGAAACTGATCCACTTTAACCTTTGATAGTCCAGTAAAGAAGCTGTTGGTAATCCTGAACACATATATTTGACATGTAAGCACCTATCAACATATTAGCCAGAGGTTCATAAGCGTCTCAACACTATTTTCAGTGTGACCTTTCCCCTATTCTTGACTCTTGTGATGTTGGCCCCATATGCATTTCGGCACCCACTGGAATTACCTGATAAATATCTGGATCCGTTGGATCTATTGATGACGGTGGTCACAAGGTCATCAAATTATAATGGAAAGAATTAAATAAAGTTTATTTTCACACGTGGTGGGCATGGTTCACTTATCTCAGAAGCACACATAGAAACAAAACCCTCTCTTCCAGAAACACTGCCCCTACCAAATTGATTAGGCACTCACTTGATAGATTCATGTCCTCCATCTAACAGCTTCATATCTTACCCAACAACTCTATTTCATACAAGCTGGCTTATTCACTCTCATTATAACATTTGTCCTCCCAATGTACTGCCCCTCCCCTCACCGCTCCCCTCCCATGCTTCACTCTTTCCCACTATTCCTCTCTTCTCCTACTGTTTAGCAAAGCTCTCCGGTTTGAGCTATTATACCTTCTCCGTAGTCCATATGACAAGAACGCTCCTCTTGGTGTTATCAGCGCCTTTGTTCCGATTACATTATCAATTAGGATTCAGCGCTCTCTCCATTTTTACGCACAATGATATAATGTATCTCAATCATACTATGTTGTTATAAGTTTATAATGTTAAGCTTACAGACAGAGATTCTATGGCGGCTCTTGTTCTTTCTCATTCCCATATGTCCAGACATTTGTCGACAATAATAGATTTTTTACCAGTCATACTTGAACTATGTAGAGCATCAGTTGTGTAAAATATGTTTATATGCATACTGTCTCCTTTATTCTTTAACAACTAATACAATATTTGGAATTAAAAAAATGTAGCAATTCTGATGCTATAAGACGCGTCTCTTGAAGGAAGAATTAACCCTGGCCTTCAAATTTTAGTCAAATATCTCAGAATGTTAAGAATTCTCCAGTTGGATGTTTGAGGCAAAAGTCTGCTTGGATTGATCAGATCATCAGTTGACACCCTGGGAGTTTTTAAATCTTTATTGCAGTGCAAGTTTCTGTGAGACAACAGATTGAGCAATCATTTCTGCAGATCTTTTCCTCACATATTTTTGGTTAGAGAGAATAATACTAATTCAATAAAGAAATGTAAATTATGCTATTGATGATAGCTCTTAGTGCAGCCCTTTTGGCTCCACATCCTACTAAATGCAAATAACAAAATATGTGTGAAGGTCCTAGGGCTAGATGTAGGTAATTCCCATTTACAGACTCTTAAATACCGAATTTTACCGAATCGGTATTTAAGAGTCTGTAAATGGGAAGGGGGCAGATTTAGGTAATTCCGAATTTAGGAATACCGAATCTGTAAGATTCGGTATTTACCGATTCGGTAAATACCGAATCGGTATTGCCCATTAATTCCTATGGGCCTTGAAGCCTATAGGAATCAGTGGGAAATACCGATTCGGTATTTACCGAATCAGTAAATGCCGAATCCTGCAAGGGTGCAGGGGCGTTTCACTTTGACACCCACTAGCACCCCAAGTACAGGCTTGTGTGACATGTGGCACACATACATGCCCTAAGGATATGTCTGTGTGTCACATGGCACAGGTGTGCATGCACAGATGTGCCTGCACACCTGAATTTGGTATTTTACCACACAATAGGATTGTGAGGCAAAATACCGACTCTTAAGGGCCTGTGGCACAGCTACATATGGATTTACCGATTCGGTAAATATACCGATTCGGTATTTTACCGAATCGGTATATTTACTGAATCGGTAAAATTACTGAATCGGTAAAATTACCGATTCGGTGGACCCCCTACATCTGAAAAGCCTAACACCGGTCGGAAACGGCCGAAATTGGCCGTTTCCGACCGGTATTAGGGATCCTACATCTGGCCCCTAGTGAATTGGTTATCTCTGGTCACTAGTAGCCTTGATGGGCAACATCAGACAAGCTTTATTCTTGGATGGAACCTATTAGCAAATTCTCATTACCTGATTGAACAATTTCTGTATGTGAAGCAAAGCAAATGTCTTCAGTTATATTCGTTTTAGATCGTGAGAAGGTTTACGTGTGTTTAACAACTCACTTCATTGACAAATCCTCAAAGGCTAGTGTCTTCTGTGACCCTGGCCTATTGGGTCAGATGGATTATCGAAATGTCTGGGGTGGAACCAAACAGTTTGAAGCTCATTCAGCTCAGGAAGCCAATATTTTCCAGGGCCTTATCCCCTGGGGAAATGTGAGTGGTCTAAAGAGTCAACATTTAGAACTTCTTATTGGAAATTATTTGTTCAGGCTTACATGATAGTTATCAATATTCTTTAAAGTCGAATAATTGGAGCGTTCAGCCTTACTACCAAATGTACATTTTTCAAAATAAACAGTGAACGAAAGTCCTGAATGTATTAAAGACATGAAAGCAAGTATTATCCCTGCCTCCTTCAATCAGAGGCCTACCTCCCCTTTAATACTTACTCTGTTTCTCTGTGTTTCACTAGCTCCAACTCACTCAATAGCAGGATCACACTGAAGATTCTTTATCCTACTTCAGATGTCGATTTATGATTTTTCGTCTTGGTGATTCTTCTGCTATGGTTCTCCTGCTTCTACGCATATGTTGTCTGGCTGCTGTCGCTAAGAAAAGCACACTTGCTACCTCTAGCAGTACCTTCTATGGAACATGACATTTTGTAATTGGTTGCCAAATTCGTCGTCTTCAATGGTAGGATTTAGCAAAGTTTCTGTGACGTAAAGTTTAAATGTATCTTAGTTGCTGTAAAAATACAGCAAGATCAGAAAGCACAAAGAATAATACTTGTGTCTGTCCTTAGTAAAATGCGGACTTTTTTCATTATTAGCTGAAAGTGTGGGGCAGTTTTTCACGCAAGACACAAGGGTATTTTTGTCGTTTATGTCTGGAAATAATATGCACACATAATTGTATAACTCGAAAGTAAATAATTGACCTGAGAGGGCGAGTCGTGGAAGTGCAGAATATGTACAGTCACATATAGCAAGTGCAATAGATTGTTCAAAGGCAATTGCTTAAATTGTGTGGGTGCACATCTGAGGAAGGTACTGGCAGCAGAGTCCATCCTTGTTCGATGTAGCACGTCTGTGAGGTTGAGGTATGTAGGAAGAAAGTGCAGAGGACAAGTTAATCATGCTGAGTTCAGTGCAAGAGTACTAAGAAATTAAGAAAGATGTTACATTTCTATTTAAAACATTTATAGAGCGCGACAGCTGCCCCAGCCAAGAGGCGTCCCGGCGCTAACAGCAGAAGGTAGCAACATGACAGACGGCAGCCTACATAGTAGGGAAAAGAAAGGTTTTAATAGCTTTCCTAAAATCAGTAAGGTTATTAATGCCGCGAATATGGGGGGGCAGGGAGTTCCAAAGAGGAACGACCTCCGGCCCGAGTTTTCCTAACTCGAGGGACCAACATTAAATGTTGGCCCATGGAGCGGAGCTGACGAGAAGGATTATACAAAGAGAGCAGATTCGTCTAAACATTGGGGGATGTGAGCTTCAGAATTTTAAAGGCTATATAGAGAGCCTTAAACTCGATCCGCTGAGCCACTGGCAACCATTGGAGGCGGCGGATAATGCTGGTCACCGAACAGACTCTGTGCAGACCCACATACATTTCTGAAGAGCAGTGTGGGAGATAGTATACAACCAAAGGCACGCGACTAAGATTAGTATGGTATTCTGACACAGAATATAGGAAAAGAACACATCACACTCAAAGATGGTATGTGTTGGAATCAGAACAGGCTAGGGAAGATCATGAGACTGGATGGAGTGAGGGAACAATTTAAGTAAAAAGATTGCTTCTAAACTCAAAGATGATGATGCCTTTTCAATAGAAAGTGTTCCTATCAGCTTCTGTAAACCTGTGTAATACCAGCTCAGCATGATTCCACAAATATATTTTGTGGGGTTTTTTTTGCATTAGGAGAATATTTATCCTAAATTTTTCATGGAGTGTTGTCAGTTGACTAACATTAGTAAATATTCGAATCATCTGTCCCATTCTGTCGCTAGCACAGTACTGACATGTGTGTGCCCCTCACAATCTCTCTCTCAAAATCATTGTAACCATAGTCACAGTTATGCAGGCTCAGCTGTGTCCAGATTCAGAGGGGGTGTCCAGCAACCCATGAACGGATTAAAACAACTGCTGAGCGGTAGTGGTGCCCTTCATTCTCATGGTACATAAGCCATCCTGCTCTGTCAGTGTAAATCACAGCACAATGCTCCGAACTCTAATGCAGTGTTTACAAATAAGGATACATCCCAACTCACTGCATCAGCCGTGAAATCTCCATGACAATACACCAACTATTTTTGTTTCATTTTTTCATAAAGCTCCAACCTGCTGTGTGATATTTGAATTATTTGCAGATTACTACTCAGTGAACACGACTTAGGTATTAAATGAGTCTTCTTTGAATGCAAAATAGCATACAGTGTGCTTCACAAGATTTGTAATAACAGTCACAGGTGAATATATTTTGAGTTTCTTTTTATTTTATATCAATTTTATTTATAATAGTTAGTATTAACAAGTATATTGTGATAAAATGTTCAAAACAAGTTCATTTTTATTCCAATGTATCAGTTGTAGATAGGGCCAATGGAATTAAGCAGCAATGAAGAATTAAACTATGGGGCAGTATTGTCTAAACTATGCAGCTGGGAAAAACAAATGATGAATTCAAAGAATGCAAATTATACAGCACATTATATGAAATTTAGCTACTTGACATTTTAGCAAAGGGTGCAGACTCGAGCAACTTGAAGCTTTAGATGCTTTTTTTAGACTGTGCAAAGTGTGATACTGCATAGTAAAACAAAACTGGCAGCTTAAGCATAATTCTATAGTGGTGAAAAACCATTCTTGCTATGGCAACTTTCAATGGGTGCACTGTTGCTGCCTAGCTGTGGTCTCAATCGGAGACCCTCCCTGAAACTTGTTTCCTTCTCAGTTTCAGAGTCCAACATTATGCAAAAATCTCCTGATACCAACCTCAGTCACATGGTCGTACGCCCCCATAGATATTATTATCAGAGCTTGAGCATCACCCCAGTCCCCACCCTTTCACTGTCAACTACCTTGGAAAGCCAAAGGCTGAGACATCCTGAGGCTGGAAAATAGTCCAAAGTACAAACTTCAAGTCAGGTGGCTAATACGTTGCCTTAGTGAAGCTTGGGAGCATCAGCACCTTCACAGAGGGTAACATTTCCCATTTCTGTGGGTGAAGGGTGAATCTTCACCTGCCTCCATTTCCAACACTTAGAGGTATGGATACAAAGTTCAAGCTAGTACTTTAAATAAATATACACCAACTCACCCACCAATTACCAAGCACTTTACTAATCAAAAGTCAACCCTACTGACTTTACAGCTGCTTGCAATTAATACAGAATGTTCTATCTTTCACAGGAAAATACTCTGTCTTCTGTAATTTGTTCAGACTAATTACACAGAATTACGTCAAAATTGCACAAAATAGTGTTTAATTACGAGAAATGCGAATCCATCATTTTACACTATATCGTAGTGTGAAATGTGTTGATTTTTGAGGCAAGGATGCATTTACAGAAATGCACCATGAACAACCACTAGCGTTCTGTTGTTCCCATGCATTTGCGGTCACTTTTTTCCACAAATTGGACATTCTTTGGTGCATAATTTCGGGTAGCAAGCTTAATGCAGATTTACCAAAATTACGCAAATCATGGCAACTTAATTAAAATTTTGTCCAGGCCTAGTATCCATATGTGGTGTTTGTATCGCACAAACCTGGCCAAAAAGATGAAAGGAAAAAATACAAAAGATTGATGTGAAGGGTTAGCTGGCTTCTAGCAGTAAATGTGGACTGTTATCATCATGATATAGTGTTATTTAAAGAGATGCTTCTTCAGCTCTCTCCCAAATCGAAGCATGGTTGGAGTGGTTCTGGTGGCCCTAGGGATGTCATTATAGATACTCTTTGGATAAATGTAGCAGGCCTGTGGCATTTTTTATGTCACTACTTCATATTGAGTATTATGGTGTCTTGACTGGATGTGTGCAGATAATATTTGAAAGTGGTGAGCATGTTGGCTAGGTAGGGGGTGATTGCTTTGTATATGAGTCAGGTGACTTGGAAGAAGGTACACGCTGGCAAGGGGAACCAATGGAGATCTATCAGGGAAGGAGGTGGTGTGTCATATTTCTTGAGGCCCAGATGAGGCATGCTGATGCATATAGGATGGCTGGAGAGGGGTTGTTGGGGCAGTGTAGAGTCTTGAACGCCGTTGAGTAGGCTTTAAAACCATCTCAATCTGAGAGTACAAGGACTGGGATGGCAGTTTTAAAGCCACTTTCTCTGAAGAATGATTTTACTTTCTTCAGTACAGAGAGATGGTGCCCAACCATCTTAGTGTTCTTAAGCATTAGTTCATTCGCGGTGAAGTCAGTGTGCAGATTGAATTGGAATTACTTGGCATGGGTAAAAGGTGGGGTTCAAATATGTCCATGTTTGTGTCACTGTGCAAGTTTTGCACTACTTGTTGCTAGTTGTTCTTGACGAATAGCAGGAATTCTGTCTTGGTGGGAATGAATTTCAGGTACATGTTGGACATCCAGATCTGGATGAGGAGAAGGCAGTGTTTGAGGTGTTATATTTTCTTTGGGTTTCAGAGGAGTGAGGTTCTACACACGCTACTTGTAGTTGTTATTATTAATCACTAGTGTCAGACCCACAAGTACTGTTGGATAACCAAGTTATGACCATTGAACACCTCACTCTTAAGCAAGTAAACCAGTAAAATCATACTGCAGGAGATGGCTGTGGGTAAGGAACCTATATATAGCATTAGAGATGAAATAACACAACATTTTGTACTTGTGACTCTGTTACTGTATTTTATGATGATAAGCATTTCTGTTCCAGCTCAGTTAAAAGTATTTGCACTATACAAGAGAAACATTTTGCATGAAAAAACTTGATAAATGCAACTTCTGGAAAAAATGTACACTCTAAGGGAATGCAAAATTAATTTTTATTTCAATGTGAAGTGTAAGCAGGGACTGCATCACTGACATTGACTGCCTTAATGGAATGGTTTGATATAATTATACGCACTATGTACAGAGGTAAATGATTGGATGAGCATGTGGCCTGAACGGATCACTGACAGAATTTCGACCTCCAAAATATCGACCTACAAGAATATCGAGTCAACAATATCGAGGGCATGAATATCGACATCTTATCTACAACATGGTAAGTACAAAAATATCGAAAAAATAATATAGATGTCAAAAATATCGATGTTAAAAATATCGTTTTTTTTTCTTTTAATATATAAATGTAAAATAAAGTATATAACACTAATAAATAAAATCTACATTGTTAAACGTATCTAATAATGTTTAAAATTAATAAATAATACATATATAATAATAATACATTAATTAAATATATACAGTAAATATATAATATATATGTACTGAACAATAAGTATTAATAATTATTTTACTAATTTATAACTTGATATAATATATTCTAAATTACTAATACATTTACAAACATAAAACAATAACATAAATAAAATGTAACAAATATAAAAAATTAAATAAACATTTACATTTTTTACAATTAATTTGCAACAGTAGGGAAAGCGTTGGATAGCGTAGGGGTAAAAATTACTATTCCCACTCCAGAGAGTGCAACAGTAGGGAACGCATTGGATAGCGTAGTAGTATAAATTACTATTCCCACTCCAGAGAGTGCAACAGTAGGGAAAGCGTTGGATAGCGTAGGGGTAAAAATTACTATTCCCACTCCAGAGAGTGCAACAGTAGGGAAATCGTTGGATAGCGTTGGGGTAAAAATTACTATTCCCACTCCAGAGAGTGCAACAGTAGGGAAAGCGTTGGATATAGTAGTAGTATAAATTACTATTCCCACTTCAGAGAGTGCAACACTAGGGAAAGCATTGGATAGCGTAGGAGTATAAATTGCTATTCCCACTCCAGAGAGTGCAACAGTAGGGAAAGGGTTGGATAGCGTACGAGTAAAAATTACTATTCCCACTCCAGAGAGTGCAACAGTAGGGAAAGCGTTGGATAGCGTAGGAGTATAAATTACTATTCCCACTCCAGAGAGTGCAACAGTAGGGAAAGGGTTGGATAGCGTAGGAGTAAAAATTACTATTCCCACTCCAGAGAGTGCAACAGTAGGGAAAGCATTGGATAGCGTAGGGATAAAAATGACTATTCCCACTCCAGAGAGTGCAACAGTAGGGAAAGTGTTGGATAGCGTAGGGGTAAAAATTACTATTCCAACTCCAGAGAGTGCAACAATAGGGAAAGTGTTGGATAGCGTAAGGGTTAAAATAACATACTTATAAATAAAAGCTTTTTTTAATTTTAAAAATATAAACTATTAAATAAATATAAACCATATACAATACCTATACATAATTATAAAATACATGATTAGCGAAATATATTTAACCAAAAATAATTTTTTAAAAATACAATTTTATAATATTTAATTACAAATTAATAATTAATTAACAATTATATTATTAACTAAACAATTAATTTATAAACATTATTACTTAATTAAATTAAAATTACTTCCCACCATATTCCCCTATAAACCCACTACCCACATCAGAACACATTTATCTATTTATGAATTAAATAAAATTATTTACCAATCAATTAAAATTAATTACCAATTAATTAAAATTAATTATCAATTATTTTATAATTCCTACTAAATATTAAATAATTAAACATAATTAATTAACTTCCTACCCTCTTGCCCTATAAACCCACAACCCGCTACAGAACATATATATCAATAAATCAATTTATAACTATGAAATAACAATTAATTAAAATTATTTACAAATTATTTAAAATTATTAAATAATAATTACAAAATATTTTTTAATTTAACATATTTAAATTACTTCCCACCCTATTCCCCTATAAACCCGCAACCCGCTACAGAACATTTTTATCAATTAATCAATTAATTAAAATAAATTACCAATTAATTAAATCTAATTACCAATTATTTAAAATTAATTAATAATAACTACTAATTATTAATTATTTTAACCTAATTATATTACTTCCCACCCTATTTCCCTATAAACCCATAACCGGCTACAGAACATATTTATCAATTAATCAATTATTTTAAATTAATTTCCAATTAATTAAAAATATTTACCAATTAATTACAATTTATTAAAAAATCCTACTAATTAATAATCAATTGAACATTATTAAATTACTTCCCACCCTATTCCCCTATAAACCCACAACCCGCTCCGGTACTAAAACATATAATTTGCTTATAATTAAATGTATTAATATATAAAATTAATACACATATAATATTAATTATTTTAAATACTTAAGTAAAACATATAACACATACATATTAAAATACAAAAAAAATTCCAAATATCGATATTAGTGTCATCGAAATTAGTAACATCGATATATATGCTATCGATATTACTAACTTCGATATTACTTACATCGATATATAGAATTTCGATATTACTTACCTTAGGGTCGATATTCTGTCCAACGATATTCTTGACATTGATATTCTACACCTTCAAAATATCCAACACGATATTTTGGTAGGTCGATATTTCAGACTCGATATTTTGACTGTGTACCGGCCTGAACACCTTTATGACCCCCCAACGGCACTGTGAGAAACTCTTATTATCTTCAGCTTAAACTCCAGAGCTCTCAATGGTGCCTCTTCATGCACACCCAACCTCAACCACCACTTACTCAGACACCTACAGACGACTCATTTCATAGTACACAAAATACAATAATACAATAATCACATGTGGCATAAAAAAATAGAAAAATGTTTGGAAAAGGCATATACTCTTGGGGAATGAAAGATGAAGTAAAACCTGAAATGTAAACAATGCATATTAGCAAAGTGGGTATGGAATTAAAGCACTTTGAATGCAACAGAGAATTGCAACCATGAGTAGGTTTTACTGGACTGCAGACTTGCGATATTTATTTGGAGGGAAGTTGATGGAATTTATACGGGTGAAGGAAAACTACAAAACTGTTAGTTCTTTTTTAAATTGACTTTTGTTAATTTTTTACCTGCTTTAATCAGTGATACATTTTATTCATAGCTGCTAAGTTTTCAGAATGCTTCTGTGTGACATTTCCATGGTTTCAGTGGACTTATGAGTGACCTTCAATGACCAAATGTGTGACACAATGGCCCTGATTACAATGTCTGTCAGACCACCACTGACAATCTGTCGGTGGCGATCCGACCGACCAACAGCTCTTCGGACTAAACGTCGGATTACAGGCGGTCAGACCCTACAGGGTCAGGGGAAGACCGCATTTGGGGCATCGGTCGGAATCGAAAGTAAGTGTCTTGAGTTGTTTGGATCCTCATAAAATCTGTTTCCAGTATACTTCAGAATGACAAAAAGTGCCTAATTTTTGCTTTCCTGACTACGGGACGAATATTGTTCATTTACAGGTATTTGCATTTAAAAAACAAAAATATCCTACATTGTCATATTATTTACTTTAAAACTCCCCTCGCTTTGTTGTCAGAGAAAGAAAAGTAAACACCAATCCCCATGTTAAATTAATAAATCAGCTTGACATTGACCTATGTCTTTGAATCGTCAGCAAATGTGATAAGTTAAACACAGAATTTAAAGGCATCTTTATTATTAAGACTTTTGCGAGCCACGAAAAATCAGCTTGCGACACAGTTTGGTGAGCACTGTCTTGGAGTAATACATCCCCATTTTGAAATGATCATGCAGTATAGCCAGATCCCATCTTGGGGTGATACCTCTCCATCATGAAGTGATCATCGACTAGTACCGTCCCATTCTAAAGTTATTTTGGGATCATCATTAAGTAATACAGCCTAATTCTAAAGTCATCACAAGATCATTCTGTAATAATACAGCTAGTCCTTAAATACTCATAGGATCATCCTGGAGTGATCCAACCTATTCCTGAAATTATTATGAGATTGTTGGGATGGGTGAATACAATGTCAATCAATGTCATGATATGTGCAGGCCCAACAACGAAAGTATCAGTAAATGCAATATGAACGTATGCCACAGCCTGTGCCCACATAGCCTCAACAATGTCTGTCAATGCAATGTCAATGTATACCGTAACTTCTGCCCATACAGCAGTGCCAACATCATCAATGATACCAATGTATGTCATAATCCATGCTTGTATGATAATATTATTGTTGCCAATAAGAACAATGCCAGTGCAAGATCAGACCAAAGCAAACATACCTTTGACAACACCAGTAAGAACAATGATAGTGTGTAAGATGACAACTGTATGCATAATGTTAGTAATGTCAATGAAAATGATACCAGTGGCTGTCATATAATTTTTAGGAGTTCCAGTGAACTCACATCTTTGCTGTCAGATTCACCCAATGTGACCTCCCTATCAACAACGAGTCAGCAATATGTGGTCAGGCAGGTCCTGCAACACATGCTCACGCTTATTGAGTAACAAGTCACAGGTGAGGTCCCCCAAAAGTTACATGCAAACACACACCCAGGGGAAATCCAGATCGATTCCACAGATAGATAGTTGCACCACAAACAAATCCAAGGTAATTGGCCTCAATAAAACTCGTTAGGCCAAAGGCTTGCGTTCCCCAGAAATACCACAAAACAAAATACCACATGTAGATAGGTACACTCAACCAATCACGACACGACATGCACCCCACATGTAGCGGACATGCGCTCCTCACACCAGACATATGAACACTTACACACTAGCCCACATTAGCTCTCCCCAAGGTTGAGAGCACTTTCTGTCTTTATCAGATGCACACATGTGATTGATTAATGACTAAAATGTTCTTTTGGAAAGTAGAGAACATTTTATTGTACCTCATGAATTGTAAAAATTGATGGCCAAAACTTTGTACAACGCGAGATTCTGAGCAGACACATTCTGTCCAGGCTCTCCTGGATGCAGTGTTTAATTCAACTAACTGGTTTCTGTTTTTCCAAACGCCTCTTGTCTTTTTGTTTATTTAAGGTAAATTCAAATCCAAGCAACAAGATCATCCTGCAGTAGTAGAAGATCATCACATGTTTTCCACTGAATTAATCAGGAACCCACCCTGCAGTAATCCAGCCTAATCCTGAAATCATCTTGAGGTCATCCTGCAGTAGTAAATGATCATCGAATGTTTTCCACTGATGAGTCATTTAAATATTTCTCCCTTTACACATTCTTCAGGATGGATTGGGGTAACTTCACTAGATAATTACAGGAATAGCCCAGCTGAAGTCATCAGATGACTTCAGACTGACTCTAGGATGATCATCCTTTTTGACTTGGCTGTTTCCTTTTAAAGAGTAGCTGAAGTAGGGAATGTATGAAGGAAGGAAAGGGGAACATCTTATTCAAATTACCTCGTTAACTCTCTGCATTTGCATGCAAAGTCTTTCTTGATAGAATAGCACAGTAGTCTACTGACTCGTCTTCTCATTATTTGGCTTACTATGTCCAGCCAAATAGCCCAGTGGTCCTTCCTTTGGAACTGAGTGTGCAGGCAATACAAGCAGGGCCGGACTGGGAACTCAGAGTACCCCTGGCAATTTTCTCGGTCCAGCCCCAGTGGAAGTACTGCCTTGCCCCAGGAGGCTGGAAATGCTTGCCTGCTGCTTTTTTGTAACTGGAGGCAGATATTTCAGCACCGCTGCAAAACCAGACCCCAGTAACAAAACCAGCCGCCACTGCTGCAAGACCAGTCCTCACCCTTCCAGCCTCCCGGGTAAACGCCCAATGCCCGGTACGCACAGTCCGGCCCTGAATACAACATAGGGTTTCCACAAATTGCTGTTAGCAAGTAGGTGGCTGTAACAAGTCACACTCACTTTTTCGTGGACCCATTAGCAGTCAAGCACCATTAGAGAGAAGTATGGTCAGTTCAGTCAGAGGTTGCAATTGGTTGAAATGGGTTCAGCAATTGTTGGACACATACGGCTTGGAACCCATAAAGGTATCACTTTCTTCTACTTACAATTAGTCCAATTTTTACTTTAACCTGGCTATGCACTAAACAGTTCAAATCTCTTCCTCCTCATTGTTGAAACTGGCACCATCTTATCAACACTTCAGGAAGTGAAAGCAGTAAACTTCTCGAAAAGAAGCACTGGGATCTAACCCCACAAGATTACGCATTGCAGTCCGCTTTATTCTTTTAGTATATACCTACGTGTTGTTTGCTGCCATACTTCTATTTTTGTCTATACATCAGTATAAAGGCCCCTATTTCACATACTTTGTTTACCCCTGCCAGCTACTCAAAAAACGCTTTTAAAATATATTTCATCAATAAATAAAGGTAAACTACTTACTCAAGTAGCATCTGTACTCCCAGCCACAAGTACTTTCTGTTCATCAGAAGTGAGAACATGTATTTGACAGGACCAGGAACTATTCTACATCTAAAGCAGAGGTCTTCAAACTTTTTGATGCCGAGACCCCCTTGTAAAACCTTTTTAGGTGTAAGGACCCCCTTCCGACAAAAGTTTCTAGAAACTGGTACTCCTCATCATCAACAACTATCGACAACCATAAATGCGCCTGTTAGACCTCATCACATTCATCCATCCATCATTCGTCCACCCACACTTTCACACATCCATCCATCCATCCTTCATCCATCCACCCTTTCATCCTTCCATCCATCTATCCTTCACCCGTTCACCCTTTCATCCTTCCATCCATACATCAATCCTTCATCCATCCACCCTTTTATCCTTCCATCCATACAACCATCCTTCATCCACCCACCCTTTCATCTATCCATCCATCCACCCATCATTCATCCACCCTCCTTTTCACACATCCATCATTCATCCATGCAACCTTTTATCCATCCATGCATCCATCCTTCATCCATCTACCCTTTTAGCAATCCATCCATAC
Organism: Lissotriton vulgaris; assembly: GCF_964263255.1. Taxonomy (NCBI): domain Eukaryota; kingdom Metazoa; phylum Chordata; class Amphibia; order Caudata; family Salamandridae; genus Lissotriton; species Lissotriton vulgaris. The sequence continues at coordinate 1,464,375,890 of NC_141691.1, forward strand.
ATACATCCTTCATTCATCCACCCTTTCATCCATCCATCCTTCATCCATCCATCCACTCATCATTCATCCACCCACCTTTTCACACATCCATCCATCCTTCATACATGCAACCTTTTATCCATCCATACATCTATCCTTCATCCATCTACCCTTTCATCCTTCCATCCATACATACATCCTTCAGCCATACATCCTTCAGCCATCCATCCTTCATCCATCCACCCTTTCATCCATCCACTCATCATTCATCCACCCACCTTTTCACACATCCATCCATCCTTCATACATGCAACCTTTTATCCATCCATACATCTATCCTTCATCCATCTACCCTTTCATCCTTCCATCCATACATACATCCTTCAGCCATCCATCCTTCATCCATCCACCCTTTCATCCATCCATCCACTCATCATTCATCCACCCACCTTTTTACACATCCATCCATCCATCCTTCATCCATCCACCCTTTCATCCTTACACCCATCCATCCTTCATCCGTTCACCCTTTCATCCTTTCATCCGTCCATCCATAGAGCCATCCAACCTTTCATCCATACATTCATCCTTCATCCATCCACCCTTTCATTCATCCATCCATCATTCATTCACCAGGATCTCTCTGTGTCTTCTACCTCCTTCTTCCTCTCTCATGGGAGGGCATCTCTGTGCCTCCCTGCTGGGGGCGGGGGTGGGGGAGGTGACAACATCTCACCATGAGGAACAGACTCTCAGGCACATTTCTCCTGCACAGGAACCAGGTATGAGGGCTCGTGGGACTTGAACCAATGAGGACCTTTCACATGCTTTACTGGCGGGACCCATAGCTCCAGGCATGCAACGCCTATTGAACTCAAAGGACTACAGCCTCCTCCCCCAGCCACCCCACCCCTCCCCTCCCCTCATGTATGTGAGCCCGGCTGAAACAGCTTCACTGGACACACACAAAGCCACACCCGCGTACTTCACAGTTCTTTAAAAGATATTTTACTTGTTAAAGAGGCTTTGATGTTTTTCACCCCATGGTGTGAATTAGGCCTCTGCAGTGAGCACCCTCAATCAGCCCGACGCAACTAAGGCAAACTGACAGGTTCTGTTCTGCGACCCCCTTCCCAGGACTACACGACCCCCCTGGGGGTCGCGCCCCACAGATTGAAGACCTCTGATCGAAAGGGATACTGATGCCAATATGCAATTAAAAAAGAATTGAGAATTACAGATCCGCAGTAATTTAAAGAGTTGTAGCATTGTAGCATTTTCCCATTCGGATGAGTAGCTACTTCAATTACCAAGAAGCACTAAGCACGGAAATTAGTGGGCAAATAAGAGGATGAAGAATCCAATAAATTACTATGCTCTGGAATACTATCTGACTAAATTGTGTATTACATCTGAAACTAGGCACCATACTTAGAAAGCATGTGAAGCTGGATATTCATGTCCTACTAGTGTAAGTTGTTCTGTTTATTTGATGGTTTCAGCATAGCAACTTGTAAAATGAGGTTCACCGACTATGCCCATTTTAGCTTATTAACCAGTTATGTTTAGCAGTTTCAAGCTTGTAAATGCAATACCAGACCTCAGGAAACACCTAAGGTACATGAGCTACACTCTCTGGGCCTGATTCACAAAGGGCCTCTGCACTCATGGAGGAGGTCCGAAGCCTTGGAGTGAGGTAAGGGAGGTTGCACACATGGTGGGACCTTCGCAATGTGAAACTGCAATGTAGAGATCCCGCCAGGGATGCGGGGCTCTGCCACAACTACGGGGCTCGAGTGAACAGGCCCTTTGTAAATTGGACCCTCTGTGTGTTTGTTTCACTTACTATTTCTACCTTGAGAATCAGCTGCAGTACTACCACCTGGATTTAGCTTCCTGTTTTCACTGTAGAATTTTGTTTGGTCTTCTGATGACCGATGACATACATATTAACTGGATACTCAAGGCCCTTCTATTGTTATGTTGTCTACAATGATCTTCCATCTCCACTTCTCCTCCATATGTACTAGCTTTCCAATGTGTCAATCAGAGGATTTGGGATTCTGATAGAAAAGAAGCTGTCACTGGAATTCTCATCCTTGTTGGGACTAGTTTGCACTCTATATGTCTCTTCTTTCCTGAAGAACTGGTAGAAGATATGTATTCCTTCCACTGAGGAGCAGATGTGAACCTAACATTGGCTCAAGATACTACGCTGCTGTGCATTAAACACAGAAAACAAATTCTACCGTTTCTAAAGGTCAAGTCCCTTTCTTTAGAATCTTTCTGGCAGGTGAGTACACACTAAAATTCTACTGGCTACAAAAACAGATAAAATCACATTATTCACCAGTATAAATTGTTTTGTGTTGATAGTTAGGTTCACAATAGGATCCACCGGGCAGACAAGATATCAAGCGTCATAGAGAAGATCCATACTGGAGGAGATCAGGATACAGCCTCTTGCAAGCATTTCTTTTCTTTTCCCACTCCCCTTTGCTCTGGCGGTGAGTGTCTGGCTGCTTGTTATATTCATTGGGAACTGGTGAGTGTCTGGCTGCTAGTGCCAGTTTTTGGGAACCGGCGGAAAACTTCAGGGGGCAAGTGGACCCATTGTAAATTCCCTGGTATTCCGTCACAGTGGGTTGAAGTCTTTGTGACAACATGTTGAGGAAAAAGGCAAGAGGCTCAGGGCTCTGAATCTGATGCAGATATAAAAAGAACAGTGGTAGTCACTTTTGTTGATTGATAAGATTGCATAAAGAATCATCAAATTTCTAATCGGTGCCATTTTCTGACAGCAAGGAATTATATGAATGGCATTTCTGGTGGGTCTGCAGATGGTTTGCCCTCTTGCAATTTATTAATATTTGATCCTGATACATTCTTAATATGAACACGTTTCCTGAAATCCCTTTTCACATTCTAAATATCTAAGTAAATTTCTGGAATACAATTTAGCCCCGTATTAAATGTGTAAATAACATTGTTACCTTTCCAAACTAATTATTTTTTAGCACAATAGCCAGCCAAACAAAATACCTTTAATTTCTCATATCATAAGTCAGAAGCTGCTCAAAATCACGATCATCTACAGTCGTCTTAGCATAACCATATCTTGTCAATGCACATAACAAGAGGGAGGAGAGCAGATGTCAGAAGAAACATGGCTATGGGGGTCTGAATGCCAGTGAAGGGTAGTCTCCAGTACATCGGGCGCAACAGTGGAACCTGGAGCTGCCGGTGGCACACTCCAGACGGGGTGCACTCAGAGGGGGCATTTTTGCAATGAAAGTGAGGTGGATATAAAGTTATAAATAAAGAAGATGGGGAGGTATCTGCTCACCCCTACCATATCCGCTATCGACTGAACGTCACCACATTTAAGTCCACAATGTTACAGCACTATGCCTGCAAGTGGGAGATTTTTCTAGTACGGAATTAGTGCACCCAATGCCAACAGGAGGTACCCTTTTTAAACTGACTCAAGTGATGTTGCTACAATCCATTGTACAAGCACTCCTCTTCAAAGGCTTCTGTTTTATTGTCTCTCACCTAATAAACATGAAAATCCCTGGCTTCAACTGATTCCATGTCTAGGTCTCTATAGGCTGGCGCATCTTGAGAGTCAAACGGTCTTTGTCCCTGGTCCCCAGGTGCCCTGTGCCCTCTATCCCTCAAACTTGGGCCATCAGGCCAATGTTTAGGAATGCAATCATCTTAAACATTAATATGCATAAACAGATAAGAAGGCAAAAGAAATTTGGCGACTGCTGAAGGCTTGCACCCTGTGTGCTGGCTACCTCTTTTCACCTGACACCACTATAGGACTCCCAGCTCACAAGGGCCTCCATAGAAGGGCATCGGAGGCTCGGCCATTACTAAGGAAGACCTACAGGCCTGCTTGGGCGATGTCCATGATAAAATGTAAAATATATTGACCACACAAATTCAGAGCCTGATGGCTGATTTGGCATTGGGACTTTCTGACCTCACAAAAGAAAGTCAGTCTTTCGGGTGAATGTGTGGCAACTAATGAAGACTATATTGTTTCTATGAGCCAAGAGTTTGAGACGCTTCAGGACTCTGGCTCAAAAGCAGAAGATGAGAACATTAGAAGGGCACTAAATTTAACTGAAAATCCCAGCAACTGAAACATACCCATGGCAATCCTGTCGCTTGAGGCCGAGAAGGCAATTGATAGGGTTAACTGGGACTTCCTTGCCAGGGTTATGGAGGCCTTGAGCTTTGGCCCACGGATGCTGGTGTGGATGGCAGCTAGTTATAAGAACTCGAAGACGTGGGTCCTCACCAACAGGAAGTTGTCAGGAGAGGTCCTCCTGTCGAGGGGGATGAGACAGGGTTGCCCACTTTCTCCATCGTTATTCATTCTAGCTGACAAGACATTGGTGGCTGCTATCAAACAGAATGCGGACATAGTAGGTATACCCTTTTGGGGAGAACAGCACACAATACAGCTTTTTGCAGATGATAGCCTTCTAACGTATCCTATCTGGTCGGTTCCCAAGGTGATGGGACTCCTAGAGGTATATAACGGATGTTGGGGTTCAAGGTGAATCTAGATAAATCTGAGATGCTCAGCGGGGCCTGACTTCCGAGTTGAAAAATCAGCTTTCAGCCATGACCACGTTGCGCTGGCCTGCTAACAAAAGGCTCACATACCCGGGTGTCTATATTACTCCAAATCACCACCAGGTCTACGCTTCTAACTAATTCCGCAAGCTTGATGCTATAAAAATTATCTCCACAAATTGGGACATTTATATATCTCATGGTTTAGCAAAGTGGAGGCCATTAAGCAAAATATATTACCCAGATTATTGCACCTTTTCCAAGCACTTCTGGTCAGGTTTCCTGAGGGAGACAGAGGCCCTGTAGTGCTCCATAGACAAGAGTACTTTATTTGGGCTGGGGAGAATGCTTGTGTTTAACAGAAAATAATGAAGGCCTCTAGGAAATCAGGGGAGCTTGGCCTCCCCGACATACTTAAATACTATCAAACAGCAGCATTTACTTTGAGTGGTCTTTGGGTTCCCAGGGGTCCAGCACTTGTGGAATAGGCCCCATGGGCCATTACCTTGATCCCTAAACATGCAAGACCAACCATCTGTTAACTACTCTGAGATTCTTGAATCAACCTTTGAAATTGGGAACATGCTCACTAGAGACCACAAATTGATGACCGTTCCATCCCCCTTTACTCCCCTGCAGGGTAATGTGGATTTTTCTATTGCTAAGGGTGGACTTCCCCTTTGGGTTGTGGGCAGGTGAAGAATGCTATGTGATTGCTTTCAGGGAGGAGGTGTCAAAATTGTCCTGCAATGTAAGCACGAATTTCATGTTCAGGAAAGTGATCGTATGTGTTACTTCCAACTACTCCACTGGGCTCTCGTTCCAGGAAATAATTTGGCTACTATTCACCCAATAATGAGCTGGGAGAAATTGTTCACAAGCTAAGGTGGCCCTAAAGGTCTGATGTCTCACATTTACCCAATCCTAACTGGCATTAGAGTGGACACGAAACATGAAAAGGTTGTCCCAGATTTTTGGTTGTCCCATCACCAGAGCACAACGGCAAACCTAATGCTCCGACATTAACTCGCTATTTAGTGTGGAGATTAGGAAAACAATGTCTAAACTCATGATGCCATAGCATATCATGCCTACTAAACTGAAACAGATGTATGGGTCAACCGATGGATTATGCTGGAGGGGTTGTGGGCAGGGCGGATGTGTCATACATATATGGCGGATGTGCCCCAAGTTGTCCGAATTTCTGAGAAAGAGATCTTAAGCCATATCAGACTGGTAATTGGTTTTCCACTGAAACTAAATCCTCCACCCACAATTCTGGGCCTCAAACCAGTGGCCTGTCCAAGACAGACTGGTGACTAATTACCAACATGATCTTCGCCGCTAAATAACTATTGGCGTTGATATGGAAGTCGCCGATCAGCTAATTGATGCAGGAATGGGTGAGTAAGCTATGGACTCTGCTTTCCATGGGGAAATGATCATGGGGACTTACTGGTAGAGTCTACACATCTGAAAACCAATGGCATACCCTTGCATACTACTTGTCGGGAAATGGCCTGATTCACGACTGCCCTAGGCCCTTGAGATGGTTCCGGCTATCAGTCTAATGGGAGAGAACGTCTTGTGCGCTCTATACAGTTATGTTTAAAGCACAAGCTGAGTATACCAATGAAACACTAATGTTATGCACTCTAACCTGACTAATCCATCTGCGTTATGGTTTTGAGGGGACGCGGGGGGAAGGAGGGATTTCAAAAAGGGGTGTTATGCATTTTGAAAAATGCAATATAACTTAATTGGAAAAAATTGTATAGAGTAAGAGGAGTCGCAGAAGCTTTTGTATGACTGCACCTCCCACACCTAGAATCGTGTCTTTTTATTTGAATAGTTTTGTTGTGCAAACTACAAAACAGCAGGCTGCAGCAGCTTTAGACACATATCACCTGTGCAAGGCGTCCACATATAAGATTTAGTGCACCTTTTACTTGGTGTAGAGGGAAGGGGGGGGGGCAGCAGCTCCCAGCCAGACTGCAATATTTCACGCCCAGACACTAGTTTACAAAGCAACTTGAAAAGAAGTGGGCTTTAAAACTCCGAGGACATCAAAGATGCCTTAAATTTATGCAAAGTGCGCCCTTGAAATAAATGTTTTCTAGTGGTGTGAAGATTCAGAAAATGCTTTAGCAGCAATAACCGGGATGGACGCTGTGTTGCAATAATTCGGATACACTTGACTAATGCAGTTATTTGCAATGAGGTTGGCACAGTGCCCAAAGCAGTGAGCAAACAAATAGAGCAAGACAACTGGTTTAGTGCCTTCGGAGATTGCGACAAGATGTCTGCTCAGTCCAGGGGCACTAGCCACCACTGCCTCCTCCGCTAGCCAAAATATACACATTTGTGCTGTTCTTTTGTTAGATTGAACAGTGCGTTTTATGTCGCCTATACCGAGAATGCAGTTTGTAATCAAATTAGTATGCAACATAAGGCAGCTATGTATTCAAATGGGTTTTCTAGCAATTTGGTTGTTTTCCTTATAATAACAGGAAAGAACATTCTGATTTTGAAGGTGACAGAGGCGATATTACCAGAATTAAACAATCTGAATTAGCTTTTTCATGAAATGTAATATGTTTTATGCTTTTAGATGGGATGCTCCGGCGCGTTCAGATGAGCCTTTCACTGTCACAGTCAATGGCCAGGAACAGAATAAGCTCCCGAGGTAGGATTATCCTCAAATTTAATTTTTTGAAGAAGTTAATAGCAATGTTTCTAGCAAACCTCAGGTTCATCTGTGTTACACCAGAGAAGCAAGATGGGATTTCTGAAGAAAAGGTGGGAATTAAATTAGGTATCATATATTTTGACATTTTGTTTGCAGTTTATATTCAGTGTGTCAAATAAATAATCCCCAGCAAATCTGCGGATATGTATCATGCAATATTATGAACATATCTATGCGAAGAATATGGTGAATCCGCCATTAACTCTTTCCAGTCCACAGCCCCCCAAAAAGGAGACAGAGTAAATCACTGCTACATTTGAATGTCAGCCTGCACAGCCCTAGAAAGGTCCCTGCATCAAATACGAATTTGTCACACGGCAGATATTCAAATATTTTAAGATTTTCATCGAAATCTGCTTCATGAGTAAACATAGACAACACACCTATTGAAACAAAATCTGTATTCTCACCTTTCATCATACGTGGGAACACATGTTTGACAGCACCAGGAACAGTTCTAAACAGGGCTGGACTGGGGAACCAAAAGCTGCACTGGCAAAAAATGTCAAACCAGCCTCGCCTCCTATGTCTCCACACACTATCTCTTTTTTTCCATCCATCCATCCCTTCTCGTTTCTTTCTTTCTCTCTACCCTCCCTCGGTTTCTCTCTTTCTCTGAAAGCCTCCCTGTGCTTGTTGCAATTGACCCCAGGATGTGGGAAAAGTGATCAAGGCACACAGAGTTATCCTGGGCTTTCAGAACCAGCTCCCAAGGGCTACATCCCACCAGGGAAATTTCTAGTGGAATAAAAGATATTTACGGCCCTGTGTTCTTAATATAAAGGGATTCTAAGCCCTTTTATGCACGCTTGCCCTCCACGAATCCCTTACCCGCTGCATTCTGCAGTTTGTTAACAGCGATCAATAGCAGAATTACAAAACAAGTAGTCAACCACTGTGGGGCAGGTAATACTGTTTAGCAGTAAGTTAAACAGTTGGGTAGTGTAAGAAAGTGGATTATTTTTTGGACTGGCTAGTTGCCCAACTCAAGGAATAATAACACTAATTTGTTAGGTGAACCCCAAAGTCCCTAAATTAACCTGAGCTCAACCCCCTGGTAGCTATGACGCAGAAAAGACAGGCTTAACTACTTACAATTTGTAAAGTATTGATAGCACAAAACAGTAATAAAGTCAAAACACCAAACAATAAATATCTAAAATCGAATTAGAAAAAAGAGTTACATTTAACAACAGAATGACAGCAAAACAACAGAAATCCAATAATAGGAACAGGAGATATGCATTTTTAGAGTTTTAGGTAATAATTGCACCAAAAAGCACAAATTTACAGTTTATAGAAGTGGTAGACTGGGATGTAGCCGCGATTTAAGACCAACTGCAATAGGGTGTGGGTCATATACACCAAGCGGCTTTGTCCTAGTCAAAGATTTACCTACTGATTTCGGGCCTGATTTAGATTTCAGCGAACAGGCTACTTTGTCACAATGGTGAAATATAAATCCCATAGGATATTATGGAATTTATATTTCGGTGAACAGGATATCAGTCATTGTTTTGACAAAGTAACCCATCCGCTGAAATCTAAATCAGGCCTTTAGTATTTTTTATCGAGCTCAAAAATCCTGCAGTGGGGCAAGCCTGGAGCTCTACCCAAGAAAGGTGAATCTAAATCAGACACCTTTGCTGCAAAGTCTCCCTGACAGCTCCGGTGGTTTCAGAAGTAAAAATCTTTTTATGTCTCAACTTTTCAGACTTTTTGGAGCAAACATCTTGGTCACATTTGTAGGGCTCTCAGAACCTCAGGCCCACCACTTAGGACCCCGGACTCACTCCAGCAAGGATCACCCATAAAGTCGAGTCTAGGTCCAGCTGGTGCTGGTCAACTGGCCCCTACAGTAAAAAGGCCTCTCGCAACTTGTTGTGTCCCTGTAGCAACACAAGAGGCTGGCCAACTCTCACTTAAAGTTTACTGCTTTGTCCTGGGTACAAGAAGGAGCTGGTTCAGTTCTCTCAGGTTACATCAAGCAGGGTCCTGTCCTCTCATGATCTTCTGCAGAGCAAGAAAGTGTTCTGAGGAGGGTGCCATGGGGTGCCACATTTATGGTTGGCACTAGCTAGTGAGTGAAATTGACTCCAGGCTCCTTCCTGACCAATGGGATAAAAGTTCCCAATACCCTACTGCAAATAATCCCACAGTGCACTTTACTCCTACATTTCAATATGCAAACCCCCCCCTTCCTTGTACAAAGCCTATGTTCACACCCCGAGCTGTAGCCAGGGAAGTGAGCAGTCCTCTTCTCTATTGTCATTCAAAACTGCAACTGGTGCCACCTGGACGTGGGGGACAAAAAATTGCCTTCTCTAGTCTGCCCTAATGGGAAAAGGTAACTTCCTGACAGTTACTGTTCCTAAATATTTATTAAAAATCTTACTTCACTTTTAATAAATATGAAAAACAGTCATTTAATGACAATTTTATCCATTTCCCTTCAATATTAATGATTTAATCTATAATATTTACTTTGACATTTGCTAGAATTCAGCTACCGCCCTGTCAGTGAAAATAACGTTTGGGGCCCAGCCACAGGAGGAGCATGACAATTTTAATCTCATACATGTTCCAATTTAAAATATCAGACATCCTACCTTGTTTACAACAAGGTATACTTAGGAGTGACTTATTTAAAAGCAAGGTTTCCCCAATGTTAGAAAGAATTATTTTGACTGGGGTGACAGCACATTTCTAGGGTGCTGCAGTCAGGCTGCAAAGTGTAGACCCAAACCATGTTTTTGAGGCCACTTTGTTGATGGCACAATATGTGCTGCAGTCCACAGGTGGTGTTTGATTTCTAAGTCCCGGCTGCATTGTCATAACATATATGGGACTTCTAGGCACGTTAACTTCGGGGAAAGCCAATTTAACCATGTTTAATGCGGGAGCACAGGTACATAACTCCTATTTAGCAGGGTTAACTGTGCACATAGTCCCAAATCCAGAAACAAAGCCTATATCCCTGTGGCATTTCAGGAAGTGATGTACCCTGGCTACATTCCAGGTTTACCCATTGCTGGATAGGCAGGGTGGGTGGGGCTAGAGTTGATTTGTAGGGAATTCGGGGAGTGGGGCAGCCAACTTGGCTGTTGTTACACATTCTGTGGGCAGGCGAGCAAATTCTGCAGCAGCCAGTCAGGTTGCTGATAGACCAGGAGGTTGGGATTGTTCAGGGCTAGGGGAGTGAAGTTATAGTAGGCTTATTAGCATAGTTAACATGGCAGATTCTAGAAGGGTGGGCCATGATCAGGAAGATGGTAAGGTTGTAGTGGAATAGAGATGGGCAGGGGTCCTTGGGATATTAGGGTGACATTGCCAGGTTGAGTTGGCTCAGCTATAGAACCCCTGGAGGCTCTTCCTTTGAAGTGCAGCATGGTCTAGGGAGCAAGAGGGTAGGGCACACTGCAGAAAGGGTTTGGCGGTCGTCTGTTTTGACACAAGAAGAGGATGAGGATGCTGCTTGCAGAGCGCTAGACAGCTCAGGAACTGTTAACGGTTGAGCTTGCACATTGCATGCTGGAGGACAGACCGTTGCTAGCACCCACAATGGTGGTGGACATGATTGGAGTCTGAGTTGACTGTGTTATCGGACTCAAATTTAAATGAGGTAATTGTTTGCTGAGTAACATAGATGGGTGACCAAACAACAATAAAATAAGCAATGTTTGGCAAATAAGGAGGAGGGCTCGGGGACACCAGAAGCGATGCTTGGGCAATAAACTATTTTAGCAAAACAGTTCAGCCCTTTGTTAAATAAAGTGTAGAAGTGGGGTGTCGACAATAGAGAGCTGATGTCAATAAAGTGTTTTACTGTTTTACTGGCTGGCAAGTATCAGGTTGAGAGTCCAACTTTGGCAATAGAGGTTTTTGAGACACCAGATAGGTTATATGAGGAGGTAGGTGGCAAGTGGGTTTAGGTGTTGGAAGGTATCCAGCTAGTAGGGCAGAGGCAGCCTACAGTGGCTGAAGGGGCCTTTGTGTGTGATGTGGTCTGTCGCTCAGATTGGCGAGAAGTGCCACAGTAATGACAGAAAAAGTGGTCAGCGAAGGATTCCTGCTGCCAGTCAATGCTGGAGCAACTTGAGGGGGCCAATCTGAAGGGAGGAAGATGTCTGAAGTGGCCCCACTGGGAAATTAGATGACTTGGGCATTTCACAAAATAGAAAATGAAGGGGTGGGCGGGAGTGGTGCAGTGTGAGATGAAAGGTCTGAGAAAGCACTGGATCATGAAGAGGACGATGAGGCAGTGGAAGAAGGGGAGATTGTGTATTATGTGGCGTGGCAGTGGGAGTGTCTGACAATGAACAGAAGAAGCAAACACTGGTGCTCACAGGATACAGAGAACTGGTGTTTTTTCACAACACTGACTAGCACCTCAATAAATTATCAGTGTCCAATCAGACGCAGATGATGAAAGAGGGCTGGAGAGAAAAGTATCACAATATAAAACCAGATATTGGGGAGAGGATGTGGCCGAACGGGCTAGGGCAGTCAATCTCAAATCTGGGGAACTGGGTTCAAGTCTCTTCAATGATGCTCAACATCCTGTGATTCTGGGCAAATCACTTCCTATCCCCATGCCTAACAAAAAAATGAATGAGTCCTTGTGTAATGTAACTGGTGCTCATGTAAAGCACTCTGATACCTCATACCTTCAAGTTCTCGCTATATAAATCTCTGAAGAAAAACATATATATGGTTTGATGGGGGTGCCATGTGGGCTTTGGTGGGAGAAATTAAAAAGAAAGTGTTGATAGTTGTGTTAGTGGAAGTTGGTGTGATGGTACAGTCCATGACACAGAGGTTTTGGTGGCAGAAGGTAACAATGCTGGTGTTTCAGTTCTCAGAGGTGCTACGAGGTAAACCTGATGGTGGAGCTGTTAAGGCACAGAGAAAGGAAGACAGCGTCAGTGACCTAGGGGATAATAAGATTATGAGTTCAGTGGGATGAAGTGAAGTGGCTGAGGACATAGATGACAAGAAGGAGATTACCATAGTCTAGGAGTTACCATGGCGTTGGGAGTGTATTTGATGAAAATTGTAAAGAATAAAAAATGGAAAGGATAGTAAGTATTTTGTGTACCAGTTGCATTTACATTTCAGGAGTGCTTTTGTCTCATCACAGGGTAACGTTGAAAGCAGGTCTGAGAGAGGGCTTGCATGTTTAGATCACTTTTTTGAAGTACTCCAATGGCATGACCATGTTGTTATTACAGAATGAATGATTGTGGCATATGCAGATTTCTGATGAATCAAGGTCAGCAAGAAGTAGTCTGTTTTGGGATGGATGATGGCAGAATCATGGACATAGGAGTGGTTGCTGAAGGAGAGTAGTCTTGCATTGTTGCAAGTTTCCATTTGATGGTGGTGATGGTGTTGTTGGGATAATTGTTTGGTAACAGAAACGTTATAAACAAATGGAGGCCGCATTGGTGTACTCACAAAAAGCTAGGTTATTGGGTGCTTTTCTGCTAGGCTGCTTTATTTTTAATATTCTATTCAGAGTAAAATATGTACCTGGGTTGGAGAATATCATTGCAGATGCTTTATCTCATTCACAGTGAAAGGAGTTTTGTGGCATGGTACCGGTAACAGAGAAAGGTAAAAAGATGAGCAAAATGCCATGAGAACTTTGCCAGCTGAGGGAGATTAGAGTGGTGTACTTGATTGAGAACTGTTTTGCTGCTTGTACCAAGAGAGCATACAGACAGGCTTGGAGGGAGTTTGTTGCCATTGGGGTCATGAAGAAAGGCTATTATGTTACTGAGTTGAGGCTGAGGCAAAATGACGCTGCAATGGGTTACCATTTTAATATAGGTAGCAGGCAATACTTTTTATGGAAATGTTATTGGGGTTAGGAACCAGGACAGGGTGAGGTGTGCAAGAGAATTTAAGCAGGCTGGTCAGAAGATGGAAGGTTTAGAAGAGACAGGAGAAAGCCAAGTTCTATAAGGTTGTTGTGGGACAATATGTTGTTGGCAGGTACTTGTAAATCACATGGGAATAATAGTGTTTACATTATGTATGATATTATTGTTTTTTCGGGGTGTTCAGGATAACAGAGTAAATGGGTATCATAAAGGGAAGAGAGCTGAGCAGAGAACATGTCCTGACATCCATGAATGAAGAGCAGATTTGGCTTCAGAATTGAAAGACTGACTAGTTGGGGCGTGGTCATGACATTGTTTTACTTAACAAGTAGTAACTTGTGCCTCCTGGTTAGGAGTTGGTTTAATTTTTGGACAATGCATGGGAAGTTTCAAGATATATTTTTTCAATATGAGGATGGTTCTCCTTTTACAGCTTTTTTTTATTTTTGCGGAAAGTAGTGTTCAGTTTGTGTTTGGATGCTGATTTTGGGATGCATTCTGCTGAGACAAAGGCAGGGAGATTAGGTGTATCAGAGGAGAGGCTGAAGCAAATGAGCCAATAGAGATCGTCATGGTGCAAGAAGTTTGTACGCTTGAAATTATGACAATGGATATTTTTCTGAGGATATGTTTAATATGTTTTGTTTACTTAGTTCACCCTGCCTGTCCTGAGAGCAATGTTGGATGAGTTGGGAACTTTGGACATTCTTTTGTTCATAGGACAGTGAAGCAGTCAGAGACCAAGCAGTTCAAAATGCATGTGGGATTGCATGAGCTACAGTAACAGGTTTGTGGTGGGTAAAAAGTAAGATTTGCTGGGGGGAGCATCTCCATGCATTAGCAAAGTAGATAGCTGCCCAGAGTTCCTAGTCATTCTTCTGGGGAAAATAAATCAGTGCAGTTTCTGGCATCTGTTTATTAAAGACCATGAAAGCAGACTTATTGTGCATACGAGAATTGTAGTCAGGGATCACATTTTGTGGACCGAATATGTTCAGAGAAAGTTGTGGACAAGGGCTTGGAGTGCCATTGAGATAACAGAGGCAAAGTGACTATAGAAATGCGAGGGATTTCTGCCTTGAAGCACGTCAAGATCGTACACGTCAACCGGTCAATATTCAGGCAAGATGCGGTTGTATGAGAGGGGGTGGGGCAGAAAAACTCCCTTGGGTTTTCCTGGCTGGCGGTGTCAAAATTACAATAAGTGTTATAGAGGTTCTTACAGGGTGGGTGAGCACAGACCATTGTTCTGGTCAAGGACCAAGAGCATGTTTTGGGTGAGGGATAAAGGGGATGATGTAAAGGCGCTAATGTGTGCATGAGTAGTATGACAGGTTTGGTGTGGGTGAACGGTAGAATGGGAGAGGTGCAGTTTAAGGGTTTAGACAGGTAAATTATTTAGGTATTCATATTGGGTACATGAGGTTGCATGTAGTCTATAAGCTACTTTGTCTAGCTTATGGCTATGCCTTTTATTCTGGGATTTATTCTATTAATGGGTCATTTTACCCTTACTTTGGAGAGGAGGATTGTCATTTTACCATCTTGCCCAACGTAAAGTTAGACACACGCAGTCTTAATGTCTCACCTTCTATAATACTTCTGATGTCAAATGTTCTATTGTTCCTTCACTTAGCCACCACAGATAATCCTCTGACTTGAACACAAGGAACTGTCTTCTAGTGTAAGCAAGAAAGATGAAATCATTAAACAGGGAGAAAAGCATGGGGTTACTAAGAGTGTAAGAAGAACCAAAACAGAGCTGGAGAATTGGAAGAGGCTAAGTAGGGTGACATAAACAGGAATAAGGATTACACAAAGCCTACCCTGGAGGATTTTCCTCCACTGGACCTAGATACTCTATCAGATATCTTCGCACAAATAGAATCAGGCTCTCCAATGGAACCCCCCAATCCACGTCCTGCGTAAGGTGACTGAAGTGATACTGCCGGCCAGACGGGATGTAATAAATCTCTCAATCTCAAATGGAGTAGTTCCTCTGGCCTGGAAACATGTGATGGTAAAAGTGCTACTGAAAAAGCACCGCTTAAATCTGGAAATTTTGAGCAATTACCGTCCCATATCCCTACTACCCATGCTCAGTAAGATCCTGGAAAAGCACATAAACTCCACTCTGTCTACTTTCCTAGAAACCCATGAGCTCCTACACCTTTCACAGACAGGCCGGGGTGGCTGGGAGAGCCATTGCATGGATCCAATCCTTTCTCAAGGACAGAACATTTCAGGGTTTTTGCGGGTGATTCTACCTCTAGGCCTTTACCTCTCTGCTGTGGAGTTCCTCAGAGATCCTCCCTGAGCCTACACTGTTTACTGTATACATGAGGCCAGATATTATCCAGCCGTATGGGATTATAATTGTCACCTATACCTGGAGAAGGTAGCGACCTGGATGCAACAATCATGTCTCAACCTTAACGGAGACAAAACCGAAATCATATATCTAGGTAATGCACTCAACAAGGAGCTCAAAGTATCATGGCCAACATGTCTGGAACCCCCTCCGGTCCCCAAGTCCAAAATAAAAGCTTGGGCATGTGGCTCGACAAGTCACTCAAATTCGACCAGCAAGCAGTGAAAGTAGCAGGGTCTATCACGGCATCCTTAGAATGCTGCAGAAATTCCTCCCCATACTTCCCATGGAGGCAAGGAGAATCATGGTCCAGGCCTTAGTTCTCTCGCACCTTGACTACAGCAATTCACTGTACCTAGGAGCACTTAAGTCCACCTTAAGGAAGCTTCAAGTGGCACATAACTGCGCCGCCCAACTACAATCGGGCTCATCCTGAACGCAGTCAGCCATGCCCTACCTAAAGTCCTTAGATTGGCTTCCCATAGAGGAGAGGAACAAATTTAAAGACCTGTGTACTGCACACAAGACCCTCATGGGTAAAGGCCCACTCATTAACCAGCCTCTTATTGTGGCATGCAGCACGAGAAAATCCCTCAGCTCTGCAAAGCTAATGCTAGCTTCCATCCCTAAAATCCAAAGGATGGGTTGTAGGGGGACGTTCCTTTTCATACAATACAGCTAGGCTGTGGAACTCCCTTCCCCTGCATTTGTGCTCACAGACTTCCCACCTCACTTTTCGGAATGTCTCAAAACCTGGCTATTCCAGAATGTCAACTGGTAGCTTTTTCATCTGCCTGCTCTTTCTGCTGCTAGCGCTGGGATGCCTTAGCGTAGCCATGAGCTTAAGAAGTGTTAATTAATATTAATAATTGTATTGAAGCAGGACAGGGAACAGACAGACTAGACAGGCCAGGTGCTCTTCAATCTAACTACATGTCTATCCGATGGCATCTTAAATTCCTATACTGTATTAGGCCATAAGACTGGGCTGTTGTTGCATTGATTAACACCCTAATCTGAAAATACATATTTTCTGGGGTTGTTGATTCAAACATGGCTAGCTGCAAAACAGGAGATATTGTACTTGCACCCAATTTATCCAAGCAGACCAGGATAATAGAAGAGGAAGTCATAAAACAGCACCTCTAACTAAAGAAATGCCTGCACCACTATCAGTCTGGGTTCAGGCCATCAGGGGACAGGGAAAGTGCCCTGGCTAACATCAGAGAAGGAATCCAATTTTCATTAGACAGTGACAGAAACTCCACTATTCAGTATTCCTCTTGACCTTTAAGTACTCTACAATACTGCAGACTAGGATATCTCGTTGAGCAGACTCAAAGATTGCTTAGTATTTGAAAGGCCCAGACTAAAATGCACTCTAAAATGGATCTAACACCTTTCTTTAAATTTGCAGTCAACTAGTTTGGATTGAACAAAATCATCATCCTCACTATGATGTACAGAGTTCCACAAGGGTGTACTTTCAGAATAGCAAGAACAACATTTTAGTTGTAAAAAAACATCATGATCATAATATTCACTACCAAATGTTGTGAAAATAAGTCTATATGAATTAGGGATCTACTATACTTAATTCAACATGTATGTACTGTAACAATATATACGCAATTAAGTTACATAGATGTGAAGTTAGAATAATAAATGTACGTTTAGCTATATATACTTACCCTCCAGGAGTTATGGTTGTCAATATTTTGGTCATGGTATTTCTTTAAATTATATTTTTACACTTGATTTTCTATCATAAAACATCCACAAATGTCTTCCATGTCCTGTTCACTCATTAAAGCGTATGTGCGCAGCCTGACAGAACTTCTTTCCAATGAACCGGGAAATATATGCCAGTAACAGTAAATATCATTTCCAGTTGGAAAACCAGCTATTTTACTAAAAGATATCTTTCTTCGATTTCTCTAATAGCTAATTATACCATTGCCCTAACCTAATATGTTTTAGATTTCAACTAACCCATATACTATGTCTTTGTTATTGGACAAAGATATGCTTTGTAAATTATACATCAACCCTCTTATCTTCACGTAGGACCGCCATAGTTCTTCTTCTGCTAAAATCCTTATACTGGTCCTGAATATTCAACCAAGAAAACTAAATGTCACCTGACATAAATACATGTATTTTATTTATACCACATGGCTATGTAACTCTCTGTGAGAAAACGTTCTTCCACCATCATCAAATCACTCAATTTAGTTTCCATATTTATTTTCGGAACATCAAATTGCTTATAACATTTTTTCCTTTATAAAAGTCAAGCCAGTGTTTTATATCACAGCTTTTTGGATATTTAGGCATACGTATCATATTCCTTCATTTTTCTTCAGGAAGCTTACCAAACAAAAAATTACTTAAAACAATATCATGCCTTTCTTAATATCGTGAACAAAATATTTCAAATACAGTAACCTAATACAAACTTATATTAGAAATTGCTAATTCCCCCTCCTTCCTTGGTTGATATACAACAACGTGTGACCATTTATTCCCCCAGATAACCCTTTAAAATGAAGTTGCAACTTTTCTAAAGAACTTTCAATAAAGAACACAAGGACCACTGATCAACAGAAAATTACCCAAAGGTAAAGTGGACATCTTAATCAGAGCCATTCCACCAATGGTGGAAAGTGGTGAAATGGACCGCCTAATATTTTCAGTAGAGGTGCAAAATTCAGATCATAGAGATCTGCTAAATCTTCACACGTATGTGCCTCAGTATCTCTTTGGCTTATCATTATACACATTTAAAGTTAGATCTGTTAATATTTCCCAATGCAAACCAATTACCAAACATTCTGTTTTTGAGTAATTGATTTTATACCACCTAACTCTCTGAAAAGTTCCTGTTCTTCCAGTTTAAAAGAAGGATAATATTATCATCATATACTTTAACTCTGGACAAAGTACCTTGCAGTGGGGCACTTTGCCTATGTTCCCAAATTGTGAATTTTCTAAGCATGGGCGGAAAATCCGTTCCGCTCGCGAATTTTGCGGATTTTCGGTAAATTCGCAATCCGCGAATGCTCGCGAATTTACCGAAAATCCGCAAATTCGCACGCAGCGGATTTTTTTTTCTTGGTGATACAATTTTGCGGCGTGCGGTGTAAGTTCACAATTGCGAACATGTAGGTGCGGCGGGCAGCAACAATCTCGTACTCGCGAAATTACAAAAATTGCAATTCTGCACAAGAAATCCACTAGCAAGCAGCATAGACCTTCTGTAAATGATGATTTTTATCAGAATAACTCCTCAGGTTGACATTTGCCTGCACTTTTTTGGATTTGAGGCCTTTTGACTTTCTTTGGATCACTTTTGGATTAGAAATCAACTTTCACAAGTAAGCTTGTTTGGGGCATTACAGTTGCTGTAATGCTGTTCTGCAGAAAAACGAGTTTTGCAAAAGTGAAAGCATTCAGCAGGTTCAAAAGTTCAAACTCATCATTAGTAACCATTCCCTGTAGTGCTTCCTGACTGGGGCGACTCCAGAGTTCAGTTGCTAGTTGCAACAATTGTATGACCCTGCTCTGACCCTCACAGCAGGCTCATAGAATAGCTACAAGTAGGCCGCGAAGGTCCTGGAAAAAAAAATTGCACTGCAACAGAAAGCAAATTACAGATAAGGAAGCAGGTGCCAGACTGGAATTTTAAAAGAGTGACACATTAATAAATCAACCCCAAATTAATTCATGTCAGTTGAAGCAGGGCAGGAGTGCTTGCTTTTTCCCTCCATAATCTACAGTGATGATGAACCAGAGGGTGGCATTGATGTACCAGAGGGTGGCATGGGTGAAACAGAGGGTGGCAGGGGTGAAACAGAGGGTGCTGGGAACCGGTGATGATGAACCAGACGTAGAAACAACATAATCGCGACCGTTGCGAGCCGACATGTAAGTTCGCAATTGCAAACTAGTACAAAACCCTCACGAACTGGCAGAAATCCTTGCGAACACAAAAAAAAAATCTGCAAATTCGCGAGAATTCGCGGATTGCGAATTTACCGAAAATCCGCAAATTCGCACGCAGCGGATTTTTTTTTCTTGGTGATACAATTTTGCGGCGTGCGGTGTAAGTTCACAATTGCGAACATGTAGGTGCGGCGGGCAGCAACAATCTCGTACTCGCGAAATTACAAAAATTGCAATTCTGCACAAGAAATCCACTAGCAAGCAGCATAGACCTTCTGTAAATGATGATTTTTATCAGAATAACTCCTCAGGTTGACATTTGCCTGCACTTTTTTGGATTTGAGGCCTTTTGACTTTCTTTGGATCACTTTTGGATTAGAAATCAACTTTCACAAGTAAGCTTGTTTGGGGCATTACAGTTGCTGTAATGCTGTTCTGCAGAAAAACGAGTTTTGCAAAAGTGAAAGCATTCAGCAGGTTCAAAAGTTCAAACTCATCATTAGTAACCATTCCCTGTAGTGCTTCCTGACTAGGGCGACTCCAGAGTTCAGTTGCTAGTTGCAACAATTGTATGACCCTGCTCTGACCCTCACAGCAGGCTCATAGAATAGCTACAAGTAGGCCGCGAAGGTCCTGGAAAAAAAAATTGCACTGCAACAGAAAGCAAATTACAGATAAGGAAGCAGGTGCCAGACTGGAATTTTAAAACAGTGACACATTAATAAATCAACCCCAAATTAATTCATGTCAGTTGAAGCAGGGCAGGAGTGCTTGCTTTTTCCCTCCATAATCTACAGTGATGATGAACCAGAGGGTGGCATTGATGTACCAGAGGGTGGCATGGATGAAACAGAGGGTGGCAGGGGTGAAACAGAGGGTGCTGGGAACCTGTGATGATGAACCAGACGTAGAAACAACATAATCGCGACCGTTGCGAGCCGACATGTAAGTTCGCAATTGCAAACTGGTACAAAACCCTCGCGAACTGGCAGAAATCCTTGCGAACACAAAAAAAAAATCTGCAAATTCGCGAGAATTCGCGGATTTTGCGGATTGCGAGTTCGCAATTTCGCAAAATTCGCGAACGCCAGCTTCACAAAATTTGCTCATGCTTAGAATTTTCCCATTTGAAAATCTATCTATCTATGGCTTCTGTTAGATAGTTAGTATTCACATATATCTGCCGGCTGTCTACAAAACCATTCTGATCCTTAAGAAGCAATGTCTTCAAAAAATCTACTCATCCTATTAACTATTAATTTGCAAATGCTGTTAAAAATCAACGTTTAATAACATAATTGGTTTGTAGGAACTTGGATCTAACGAATTTTACCTGGTTTTAGGAGGTTAGCAATTATGTCCATATTAAATGAATACAGAATCCCTCCCCCCTTAGGACCTGATTACTAGTTTCCAATAATTGCTTTAATATTATTCACTTGAAATATTTATATATTTCTTTCAGGGGATAATCACCTCCACAAGCCTTTCCACTTTGCATTGTGTCTACTATTTCCTCAATCACTTCCATGGAAAAGGCAACAAGATCTTCACTTTTCAAAGCAAACAGTGTTACACTGGAGAAAATCTCCATAGAACAATAAGCACAACACAGTAATCTTAATATACATTATACCATAAAATACATAAAAATTGTATGTGCAAATTAAAATCTAGCAGTGTTTTATCATACAATTGCAAGCATATTAACTTATCTCCTCAAGTCATGACAAATTATAATTCTCAAGTACCAAGTGTCATGTAGGAAACGAGCCAAAAAGAACACAATTGAACTTCTGGTGTCATATTTTAGAAACTGTAGAGCAAATCAATACTGTAATACATATAACAAATGACATGTGGGTACAATAAACTTTTTCAATTTAGCTGCATAGGCAAAAAAGAAGGAGAGATAGTAAGCTTTCATTTCTTTCTCTGACAGATACATAGAGCATCAACTAGAGGTCAATGAAGGACTAGTGATGGACCGCTTACTGGTAGAATTCAGTACCTGAATTTTACATACAGATGCTTATCAGCATAATGAATAATGTACTCTAAAAAGGTCTCAAACTTTAGGGGCGTGGGTTGGGCTGGAGCGTTAATGGCTGCATAATCTCGTTGCTCAGCAGACGGAGGAGCGATTGAAGCTAATATTTCAAGCCTTAGACGCCGAAAACTGAAAACGGAGCAAGTTTTCGCACCGTAAAGGCAAGCAGAGCCAAGTGTGACAAGAGCAGTTCACACCATCGGCCCTTACCACCCATTCCTTAAAGTGAAAGGAGTGCGACCGCAGCTGTCTTGGACAGCAGAAAATGGCGGCAGAGTGAAAAGTTCGGGACTCAGCAAGAGACCTGTGCGGCAAGCCAAGGCTATGCAGCAGCACAATCTTCACTTGGAGTAATCATTGATCTGAAGGTGGGTGACCACAAATAGCGACGCTGACCCGATCACAATGATTAAATCGGAGAAGCCTCACACAGGTCCACATGCTGTCTGCCTGACCCTGCAATGGCGCGTCAAGCTCCTCGTAATGCACACCTCTGTGCCCTATCGATACTATTTAACTGGGGAGTCCAATGTCTACAAAGGGGTCCCACAGTGCAGCGCCTATACGCTTGAGACCCGTAAGTGCATAAATGAAGTCAGTCAGCGTGCGCTGAGATTGTGTGAATCTAAATGCCTGATCCAGTAATGGCACGTCGTTAAGCCTGTAGTGCACATACAAGTACCCTCATGATGCACATAAGAGGCCTCAATACAATCCAGGCGATCTCACAGAGCAGCTAATTCATAGCCTATCCCAGCGGACAAAGCAAATCAAATTCTGGCTTCTCTCAGTTCTCGCCTCGCATTTAACAGCATAACAACAATGTGCCAACTCAAGTAATGCCTAGATTATTCCCTAAAACGGCGGACTAGTGAGAAACTGAGAGTTAAACTCCAAGCGGTCACAATGATCTGGCAGACACCTTGGTGAAAACATGCAATAGCCCTCTTTAGACAGGGGTATACAGTTAAGACATAGCAGGAGTGCTAACACTAAGAAGGTGGTGCTAAAACTAGTAGGTGATGCTGAATTGAGCTAAGGAATAGGAGCTACAAATACAAATACTGAGGGGTCTGCACTGGGACTGAGAACGGAGCCAGACCGAGGTGCCAAGTCATCACTGCGAAGCCCGAGTGCTAAAGCTAAAAAGGCAGTACGGAAGAGAGATACAGTCCTGCATGATGATTTTCTGGTCAATAGTTGTCAAAAAACGTGACATAACACACGCCACACACTGCCAGCAGCGACCACTCGTAGCACGCTATAATAGACAAGAAAACCAAAGAGGCACAACTGAATCAACCCTTCGCTGCTCACTGCAGCACAAACAAGTAAACAAGCAAGCAAGCAAGAGGTGCCCTTGGTCCAATAATTCTGCGTTGTCAAATCAAATCCAAGTATTACGTCAACAACATCATCACCAGGACGACCAGCATTCCTAATATTGACACGAGCCCTTCCATTACCATAGCCAGTACTGTCTCAAGGGTCATTTTGTCTGCCATTCTAGCATATCACACTGCGGCAACACCTAAAAACCCAGCTAATAAAAACAGATCACCCACATCAACTAAGGAAGACCAGTGTCCCTTTCAATCTGCCCAAGATGGCTGACAAAGAACACAGATCCTCCTACAAAAGTCAAAAGCTGAACCAGCTATCTCGGACTCACCAATTAAAGCCAAATCGGATCTGAATAGCACAATGGACATGATATTAAGAAAATTGGCGGAGGTACATGATCTAACAAAAATCCACCAAACAAAATACCGACTCCATGCAGCTGGAACTCACCGCCATCCGGGCAGACATGAGCACAATGAGCTCAAAAATCAACAACGCAGAACAAAGAATAAGCATCGTTGAAGGTGTGACCACCCAGGCAGGCAAGGAAATCAAACACGTCCATGATATCACAAGCGACCTCAAAAGACACGTGTCGGAGTTGGAAGACTGGAATAGAAGAGGCAACATACGCATCTTTGGAATTCCAGAGGGTTCAGAAGATACTGCCGACTCCTGCACTGCTTTTCTTGAATCTTAGATACCAATGGTCACCTGGATCAAATTTGACCATGGCTTAGAACTGGATAGAGCACATAGAATCCTGACATTTAACTACGCAAACAGGAAAATAATTTGTACCATGATATGCAAACCATTACGCTACAAACATACAGAGGCCATCGTTGCCTACGCCAGGAAAAAATCAACAAATAATATGGGAAGGCCACTGCATTATATTCACACAAGACTACTCAAAGGAGACGGTAGACACAAGGAAGGGGTTCCTCCAATTACGGGACAAACTGAGAGAAAAGAATATCCTATTCTCATTTGCAGGTTCAGCCAAATTCAAAATCGTCGACAATGACACACATCACCTCTTTACTAACCCCAAAGATCTAGCGCATCATCTCGGAGCAAACCCAACACAAGACATGGACCTTTCCACAAGGAGTTCCAACAAATGGAAGACTAGATGTCCTTTGAACTATCCAAATGATTTAACTAATGGTTTAACTTACTCACAATATAAAACAATCAAGAGAAGTAATGTTGGAAGTTATGTTGGTATGTAATACTATAGGCTCTCCAAAACACATACTTGTCTTAGGTATATCAGACCATAAAAAGTTATAAAATGGCTTACAAAATAGTTATAAAACTAATAGCTTTATCATTACCTCACAGTAATGGTCTAAGGTTGTTTCATAGAAGTTTCACGCACTTGTCTCAGGTATATCAGACCAAAAATAGGTAAATAATGGCTTACAAAATAGTTATAAAACAAATACCTTTATCATTACCCCACAGTAATGGTCTATGGTTGTTTCACATAAGTTTATAGAGTTGTACAATTGTCAAATTAAGATCCTCCAGAATGCCGACTGACGGATTTGCCGTCACAGCTCCTGAATTCGATTTTTTAGGAGAGAGATGGGGGAGGCGGGGAGGGCGGGAGGGAGGAGGGACTTAGGTTAAATGTATTCATGGTTATTTTTCTTTTGTAGTATGTAATGTCTTTTCGTGGTGTACACTATGTTGAAATGGCAGATATGTTCTACTTTCAATACATGTTCAGTGTTAGGGCTCCTATGAACAAAGAGGTGAAACACCTTAATCAAGTTACAATCAGTAGCCTTCCAAAATGCACAATGCAGCTTTCGAAAGTAGAGAGGGACACCTTCTCTATAGACCATCCCAATACCAAAGTGAGCACTTCATTAGCTGATGTCTAGCACTAAAGATATTGCAGAAGACCTTAATATAGTCTCCCTCAATGTAAAAGGACTTAACCACCCAGTTAAGCGCAGAAAAATCTTCCACTACCTAGCCAAGTCTAAGGGTAACATTATACTCCTCCAGGAGACAAAACTCTCAGAGGAAGATGTAGGCTTCATTAAACACAACTGGATTTCACATATCTCCTGCTCACCTGCTGACCATAAAAAAAAAGAAATAATTACCCTCACAGCCAGGAAAGTCAATATCTCCACTGTCTCACACTCACACGATGAGGAAGGGAGGATGCTAGTCACTCACCTAAAGAGAGGGTATGGACTCCATCCATGTTCTCAACATATATAGCCCAAACACAGATGAGCCCAACTTCTGGGAAAAGGTTTCCAATACAATTGAGTCCTTTCCTCAAGATGACCTCAGCATAGTAGGCGGTGACTTCAATCTACCCTTAGATCCCATTATTGTCCGCCAATCCAAATGTAGATACCAGCCCACACGTTTGCACAAGGTTCTCAACAAGATCTGTTCCAAATTCAACCTTCAGCACCCAGATACAAGGGACTATACATTTTATTCAGCCCGCCCAATTTCTATACTAGAATCAACTATATTCCAATTACAGGTGCATACACACATCTTATAGACCAAACAGAAATAACGCCTAGCCTAGTCTCCGATCACTCGTGCATCAACACCAAACTAACAGGTACCCACTCCACTCTCCCTCCTAAAAGATGGCATTTTAGTGACGAAGTTCTCTCTGACCCAATGGACAAAGGAAAGATCGAATCTGCTATTCAGGACTACATTAGACATAATGATCTCCCGGGCACAGACACCTTCGCACTATGGGATGCGTTAAAGGCGACTATCAGGGGTGTCATTATTGGAATTAAAGCAAGGTTCAATAAAAAACTAAACTCAGAACTAGATAATCTGGAAAAAGAAATTAAACTCTTAGAATCATCTCATACCGTAGCATTAGACGACAACGGTACCCTAGACCTACTCGTTAAGAAAAAGATATGAATATAACAAAATTGTGAGCAAACGAGCGGGAGTGTGGATCAACAAATTTAAGGCACTCAAACTCTGCAATGGAAATAGAGCAGGTAAACCATTAGCGTCATACCTCAAACACAGGCAGATACAATTCACTATCTCATCAATTAAAGACTCCAAGAACAATACCCAAACAAAACAAAAAGAGATCCTGGGCGCCTTCCACTCCTTCTATAGGGACTTATACAAAAGCAAACACACAGAAAAACACGGCAGACTGTACCAGCTACCTAGTGTCACTAAAACTGCTGAGACTGTCCGAGACACAGAATGCGGACGTAGGGAAACCCATTTCGGAAAAAGAATTAGACAATGCTATCAAACCTCTTAAAAACAACAAAGCCCCGAGCCCAGATGCTTTTCAGCCTTCTTCTATAAGGCCTTCATTGGATACCTTCAACCAACCTTATTAAAAGTATTCAGCATGATAGCTAAAGAGGGACAGATATCAGACTCAATGAAAGAAGCCAATATTATTGTAATACCGAAAGAAAGAAGGGAAAGACCCTCTCTTGCCAAAAAACTACAGGCCAATTTCATTAATCAATGTGGATTGTAAATTGTACGCCAAAATCCTTGCCACAAGACTGAAAATGGTTCTTATCAAATAAATTAGTAACTCCCAGGTCGGTGTCCTCAGACATAAAATGTTCGATGACAACACAAGATTGCTGTGCCACATACTCAAGCAGGCCCAGCGGTTAAACCTCCCCTCTATCGCCATCACCCTAGATGCTGAAAAAGTGTTTGACAGAGTATCATGTTCTTTTTTGAGACACTGTATGTGGTCCTTTAATCTAGGAGACTCCTTCATAGATTTGTTCATGGCTCTGTACTCTGAGCCCACCGCCTGTATTGCCATCAACGTTGCCCTCTCAGATACCTTTATACTTGACCAGGGAACTAGACAGAGTTGCCCCCTACCCCCCTCCCTCTTTCTCCTTGCCCTGGAACCATTTATTCGGGAAATTAAGCCAAACACTGAAATAAAAGGAGTAAACTTTGGAGGTTTACCAGTCAAACTTGCTGCATACATGAATGATATACTCATTGTCACAGAAGAACCAGAGTCATCCATTAAGGCCCTGATGCACACCATAGAAACTTACTCAATACACCCTGGGTATAAGCTAAACCGGGACAAATTTGAAGTTAAACCCTTGAACGTCTACTGCACTCACGAGATACTGGGAGACTCGGGCCTTACATGGCAACCGGGTTTTATCAAATATCTGGGAATAGAATTTGGTAGCACTACCTTGAAGTCACTCCACAGAAACAAAGCTAACACCCTGGATAAAATCAAAACTCTCCTCGAGGCATGGTCCCCTAGATTCATCACTTGATGGAGCAGGATTGAGACCATCAAGATGATAATCACCCCGCTAGTGAACTACCTTCTAACCATGCTCCCCCTCATACTGACAGAGGACTTCAACCATAAACTGGACGCCAGGATCTCAAAATTCCTATGGAAAGGGAAAAGAGTCAGAATTGGGCTGAAAAAAAATCAGACTTGACAAAACCATGGGGGGAGTCAATTTAGCGGACTTCAGACTCTACCAGACAGCATTCCTAGCAAGACAGGGCTCATATTGGCTCATATCTTCTTAAGAGGACACCCCAGTCTGGCTGCAAATTGAAAAATCATTATTTAATAGCCTTACCCCTACTACCTTTCTAACCTCAAACTTCTCTAATGTAACTTGCTCGAAATCCATCTTTAAAAACACAAGGTCTGCTTTGCTGAAAGTGGATAAACAATTAGACACCAGCATTAGAAGATCCTACCTCAAGTCCCTTTGGGATAACCAGAAAATGATATACAAAGGGATGACACTACACAAAGACGCCTGGATTCATAGGGGCATCTTTTTCCCTCACCAACTATTGGAGTACCTTCAAAGACCTACAAGCTAGATATAAACTGGATCCCTAGAATTCTATACCTTCTTTAAAATAAAAGCAGCTCTAACCAAGGCTAATCTCTTGCCATCACCACCCTCCCTGCCACAGTACATAGCGAGAATTAACAGATTAGGGCATCAGGTTTCTTGGATCTACAAATTAATCCACCCACAACACTCCTCCCTCAATAAGAAGCTTATATCCGTCTGGGACTCACATTCTGTTACTCCGATCTCTGAGGCGGACTGGTCCAAAACCTGGAGCTCTGTCTCAAAAAAACAAAATTTCCCCAGCACTCTCCCAGACAAAATTCTGGCTTCTACATAAGGCCTACTGGATACCAGCCCGATTACACTCACAAAAGATACAGGATGATCCTATTTGCTGGAATTGCAATGATGAGATAGGAAACCTAGCCCACCTTTTATTTTACTGCAAGTGTGTCATTCCATTCTGGGATAGGGTTTTCAACCACATCTCGAACTTCTTCTCATGCTCCCTCGAAAGGGAATGCTCCACGCTGACATTCAGCTTCCTTAGGGTACATCTAGTAAATGACAATGATAGAGCGCTTCTAGACCTACTTTTGACGGCAGCGGTTAAGATCATACTAAACAATTGGAAAGACACGGGCAAAACGTCCTATAAATGCTGGTTGAACTGGATCTCTAACCTAAGGGGAGCAGACAACATTTCTCTTCAGAACTCACCATGGAAAACCCCCCTCAGACACATGTGGGATAATCTAGATCTATACTTTAAATCACATAAACCACCATGAACTACTTGTCTGAGAGGCGCCACCCAACTCACACTCTTTCTACACAGTTGAGATGTTCTCATTCTGCTTCCGATGCTTAAATAAGCTGCATCTATCGCAGTGCATAGCTCGTGTCATTGGATACATACTAGTAATTGGGTCCCCTGCTTCGTTCTATAATGTCTGCATTGTTGTTTCAAAAGGCATCTTATGTTTCTGTATCAGAGGTATTGCGAATGTAATTCTATGGTGATTCCCACTACCCTTTCTTCAGTCAGCTATGTATAATGCCTGTACTGATTTCCTTTTGGTTTTCTCTTTCATTTCCTTTTATGTCTTTTCAGTTGTGATTATGGTGTAAATTTGGATGTTCTGTCATGTTTAAAACATCCAATAAAAAATGTTGAAATAAAAAAAAGGTCTCAAACTTTGACACATTTTTTAATTCAAGAAAGTAGACAATTATGCCTCCTGATCTTGTTGAGTGACACCAAGACTCCATAGGATATGACAAATAGCATTCTTTGAGGAGATTTCCTGCTTTCCTTGTAATGGAACTTGAGTTACCTCACATCTCATTTAACCCCAAAGTCATCAACCAACAGTTCACATATTTAACCCACAGAACGGTACAAACACAGTCAAAGCTAGAACTTCTAGGAAACATGATGCATAGGGTGCCAATTCCTCTGATACCAGATTATTTACCGATATTAAAAGGATCTTATATTAATTTTGTCAGCTATGCAGTTAGTGCCCATGTCCAAATGCAATGGTAATGTAGGGGCATTTTGTGGCAGGTTGAGCAATATGTTTAGGCATTTATTCTCACCACTGGAGATTCCTGGCACATTGTTAGAGCCCTATAGTTAGGCACTATAGAGGGCTGCTTCCTGGCCTTTTCTTTATATATCTGCAATGCTGATGAAAGTGATCCGGATTTCAAATGTTTTAGTGCTCCCAAGGCAGAGTGTTGATGGGCTAACTGACTGTTGTAAACTTGTAGTGACCAGGATATGGAACTAGGGAGCTTCAACCCAGGTACCCAAAGTGTGAGACCCTTTCAATCGTTGTCTTACTGAAGATTTTGTTCAATTCAAACTAGTTGACTGCAAATTTAGTAATCTAGGGTTCGGCAAGGAAAAGCATTTAACTTCTCAATATTTATCACCTGCTGTTGTGAATACAGCTTCTTGTAATAGTCTAAAAAAACTCTTGAATACTTTTTAGACCTGATTCCCTTTTTTAGTTTCTGGGTTACGGGGATAAACAATCTCATTATTTTTCTCTTTCTGCTACCCATGCCAAAGGTTTTCCAGAGAATTAACTTTCTTCATAGCTTTGTTCAAGATATGTATTATTGTTTAACTACCCATTCTTGTACAAGAGATCTTTGAACTCTTCCTTCCTCCAATGAACTAAACTTTAAAACAATTAGAGATGTGAATTTCAGAAGGTTGTGTGTTTTTGCTAAATGGTTAATATATAGAACATTGGTATTTTTGTGTAAAATCAATAATTAGATTCGCTCCCAGTGGTGTAGGTGTATGGTGGACACCGAGAGTTGGGCCCATATAGTTTAAATATGCCTTAAAAATAGCAGCGTTTTGGACAGAGATGTGCTGGTAAATGGAACAGAAGTTGACTAGGTAGATCTCATGAGATCTGTTGGTTGCACTATTAGCATACTCAGAAGTATTGGTAGGTCTTTCTCTTTCAGTGAGAAACGTGTTATATTTGTAGCTATGCTAGTAGCCAGACCAATCTCCTTATATTGTTAAGTTTAAAAGACATCTAGTTTTATTGAATGGAAAAATAATATGGTTGAAAAAATGTGAAAACATTTGGTGGTGTTTTTCATAACACCTTCGTCAATCCAAGCACTTTAGCTATACTTCACTTTAGAATGCATGTGTCACATATTTTTCCTCTTATTTATATGTTTATAGGGCATTAATTATTTGTATTGTTACTAAATGCATGTACTGGGGATTGTATGTTTTTATCTCTCTGTCAAATAAAAAATAAAAAACAAAATTAAAACAAGCTAATGAACCGGAGTAAGCTGCACTACCTGTCTGGACCACTTTTTAGGTGAGAGAGAGATTCCTATGCCTTAATGGTACAAAAACATGTGTCCTGACATGGGCAGTGCATACAAGCCCAATTCTTTTCAAATGACCCCCAAGCCATAGGGCACCATCATACACCAGAATTAAAGAACCTTGGGGAGGAGGGTCATTTTGGACTATAAGTTGCCTGTTGCTCCCTAAGTGGGTGCAGTGGTCCACTGAACTAATATACAGCCTTCGCTAGCTAAGAAAACCCTTCTACTAAATAGAAGTTACCTGACTACTGTAACAATGTCTGCATCTGTCTCTCAAAAAGATAAATTGCAGGCTTTGAAGTCTCTAAAATCGGCCAGCATATGCTACTCTGAACATCTCAACTTGTATGCATATTCAAAAAGCTGTGAAAGCACAAAAGTAGCTTTTTATGGACACGAGTATCAAGTTTACATTACTCTACACAATCCATAAGGCATAATAGGGCAAAAGGACCAGGATACCAACAAAAACTTCCACCCCATTACGCTTCCAAGAGAAACCCGGGCTTGGCAACAACAAACCTCTTTACCTAACAATCTTTTAAATGCATGAAGCATGGAGGGAGATCAGTATGCCTAAATTACACGCCTTTTAAAACAGAACTGAAAAAATAATTATTTCTACTGCTCATTTCTTCAAACATTTTGGGGAATGGTTGAATTGGCTTCTACCTGGCACTGATTTGGTTATCTTCCACTTCACCACAACTTCCCAACTCTATTTCATTTGCAGCCTTTAGAAGTATCCAAAATGTCAACCTGCACAATAGATTGCACAGAATATAAATACCTGAATCAAACTTATTTACAGTAAAACAGTCTTTGCATCCATTTTCCATTGAATATTGGCTTAGCCTCAAATAATTCATACAGAGACACATACATTCAGAGACTTTTGGGGATAAACATTGAATGCGGTGTAGGTTTTCAGCTTTTTCCAAAATTGCCATCATGGTTTAAGTGACCTGAACTGGTAGGATAAGTTCATTTGTCAAGTAGAAACAGGTAATTGGTCTGTTACCAGAGCGTGTTTCCTTAGCCAGATTTTTAGTACTTTATTATCAAAACCAGTTAAGAATAGGAATCACAGAATTTTCTCGCCTTAAATCCTACTTAGTACCTTGGAAACTCTGGATTTTCCAATGTTGTAAGCAGAGTTGAGGAATTGCACAATTGTATGTGAAAAGCCCAAAACACCTTTTTCAAACACATTCTTAGAGGGTATGCAGGCAGTGATTTCTCCAGACAGAAATTATAATTCATTTGGAAGAAAATAATATTTTAAGGTGCATAATGTCTTAAAATGTCTACCCGTAAACCAGTGACTCTACCTTTTGATGATCAAGTGCAGAGATTATAGAGATTCTGTGCGTTAAAAAAAGAGTACAGTCACAACTGAAGGTTATGGTACTATTTTTCTATATATATGTTCCCTTGGTTCTCAAGATTACCAGCAGCACAGAGGTTGTTTTCCTATCAGTTGAACTGTTGATCAGAACATATGTATTTAGTTCATTCATCAGCATTAAGATCTTACAACCCATAAGCCAGGATGTCTTGTATGTAAAGTGGAACATATAAGAAATTCAATGCTAAATATGTCCCACTAGTGACTAGCATCTACAAGCTACTTTCATTGCAGCACTGCAGCAAGACAGGCTATTCCATAGGAAACTCTAGGATGCATAAGGCCTGGGAGCAGAGAGGTGTGTCTGTTCCTCTGACAGCATGATCATTTCGACGGAGTCCACAAAGTTATTTAACTTCAAATAGGCCTCACCTGTCACAGGCAGATGTCAGACGCCACTTTGGCTGGTCTTTCCCCCCCCCCCCCCCCCCCTACCCAGGCAAGCTCCGATCTCAGAGTGGTGGGCACACAGGCTCTGCACAAGGGGAGAAGAGTTTTACCTTCTTGCACTTAGGCAAAGAGACCCATTGTGGGGTTGTTTGTACTTGTAGTACGGCATACCGGAAATGCTGCAAAGGTGGGTAGATTTAACCCTGGGAACTTCTACCTGTTTGGTTAGGGAGGAATCAGGAGTCAATCAATCAATCAATCATTATATTTGTAAAGCGCGCTAAATACCTGTGAGGGTCTCAAGGCGCTGGGGGGGAGGTGGGCAAGGGGGGGGCTGCTACTGATCAAAGAGCCAGGTGTTGAGAAGTTTTCTGAAGGCCAGCAGGTCCTGGGTCTGTCGTAGGTCGGGTGTTCCAGGTCTTGTAGGCGAGGTAGGAGAAGGATCTGCCGCTGGCGGTAGTTGGATGCGTGGAACTGTGGCGAGGGCGAGGTTGGCAGAGCGAAGGCTGCGGGTGGGGGTGCAGGAGCTGAGACAGTCATTGAGGTATGCTGGTCCGGTGTTGTGTAGGGCTTTGTGTGCGTGGATGAGGAGTTTGAAGGTGAACCTCTTGTTGACGGGGAGCCAATGCAGGCCTCTCAGGTGGGGTGTGATGTGTCTGCGTCGGGGGATGTCGAGGACCAGTTGCGCCGAAGCGTTCTGGATGCGTTGCAGCCATCTCAGGAGCTTGGTTGTTGTTCCTGCGTAGAGGGCGTTCCCGTAGTCCAGTCTGCTGGTGACGAGGGCCTGGGTAACGGTTTTCCTCGTGTCAGGATCCATTTGAAGATCCTGCGAAGAATACGGAGGGTGTTAAAGCAGGACGCGGAGACGGCGTTGACTTGCTTGGTCATGGAGAGGGCGAGTCGAGGATGACCCCCAGGTTGCGTGCGTGGTCGGTGGGTTCTGGGGCTGAGTCTTCCTCACCCATTAAATTGGTGTCATGTATAAATGTGGCATCCCCAGTAGCCTCCTCAGAACACTACTGGACCCGAGGAAGTTCAGAAGAGGAGTGAAATTATTGTCTGAGACCTGTAAAAAGTCCTGAAGGACTGGGCTATCTCTTTTTATACAAAAAAAGTGAAGTCCGAGGATCATAAGACTGATCTCCTGTTCGACCTCCTGTTCAACCTACAGGGACACAACAATCTGTAAGAGAACTTTCTCACAACTGCCCAGCTGACCAGTTCCAACTGATCCAGCCCTGGAACCTGCTAATGGCTAATGCTGTAGTGAGTCCTGACCCCGAAGTGCTGCTCCTGAGGTCCCAGAACCCTTGGCTGGGTCTGCCTGGATTTCTCCTATTATCCCTGAAACCTTTGACTTATACTCTTTTTGGCTCCAAAGAACTTTGTAGGATCAACATAGCCCTGCCAAGCAAATCCAACTAGTGTGCGTTGCTGCTGGGCTGGAGATTCAGGTTTCTCC
The DNA here is from genome assembly GCF_964263255.1 of Lissotriton vulgaris. Taxonomy (NCBI): domain Eukaryota; kingdom Metazoa; phylum Chordata; class Amphibia; order Caudata; family Salamandridae; genus Lissotriton; species Lissotriton vulgaris. The sequence goes on from NC_141691.1 coordinate 1,464,409,805, forward strand.
CACTCTGAGCTTTTCCGAGAAGGTATCCAACCTTATTTGCATACTTATAACGCGCTGGGAATCGACTCCCTGAGGAGTATCTCCGCACCTTGTGGAGCCTGCGTCAGCTACAGCCTGCAGCCTTGCCCCACTGCAAGAATCTGAGTTTCAAAACAGATTACTAAGTGCAAACAAAGAAATCTTGACAGGCGAAGGCACCAAAATTATCCAATTGGTGAGGGACTTTTGTTTGATGTGGAACTCAAATTTCTCCAGCTCTGAGCTTTGCTGCCTAAAAACCAACAGCTTCACAGGTACCTCGTCCAATGGCTATCCAACTTCGTGGAGCCCTCTTCGGCTACAGTCTGCTGCCTTGCCCTGCTCAAGGCGATGGACTTCCATTTTTGAGACTAAGTCCCATGGTAAAACTTTGGACTGGGTCAAACCTTTCTGTATCCGACTGAAGCGCCATCGAAGTTGACCTCAAGTTTGTGTCTTGGTCTAAGTCTATCACAATCAGGTGACGAGGGTGAGGCCTAAGGCTTTTTGGTGCTATTTTTTTTTAACATTTTAACATTCATATCTGTGGTTACCCTTATTGTATTTTTATTGTTTTGTGTCATTTAATTTATTAAAATGTACTCTGTTTTTCAAAAATGGTTTGGGATTTTTCTTGTGCGGTGTTTTGACTTTATTGCCGGTTTTGTACTGCACAATTACTTTATACATTGCCTCTAAGTTAAGCCTTTCTGCTCTGTGGCATAGATACCAGGGGGGTGAGCTCATTTTAATTTATTGGCTTTAATGGTTTCAACCTGACAACAATTGTGTTTATTACTTAAGATGGGTCATCATCCCCCTTAACTAATAACACTATTTATTACAATAGTATATGCAGATGCAGTAAGTGTGGTATTCTATTTAGTATTAATTGCATGAATAGAATATGAAACTTGGGGAATTTCTATGTATACTATGGGACCTATTACGATGTCGGGCGGATGCGTCTCAGAAACAGGACGACCAACCTTCGGTCAGCAGTTCCGACCGCCTCATTACGATGTGACCTTTCAAGGATCAGTTGCATTCCGACATTTCCCTATGGGAGCATATGTTATGGCCAATAACCGGTCGTAGTACATGATCCCACAGGGAAATGAGGGGTGGTGTTATTCCCTGCACCCCGTGGCAGTCACCTCAAGGTGCCTGCCACTGGGTGCAGGGATTAACAGGGGCCACCAACCATAGGCCGCAAAGGAAAGAGCGCCCCCTTAGGGGGCCCCAGAACACGCTTTCCAAAAGGGTTTCCATGTCGGAAGGGCCGACATAGAAACCCTGCTGGAAACCGTGCATCATAATTCGGACAGCGTAAACCGCCGTCCATTTGGATTATGGGCCGGTTCCGACTTGCTGACTGGCTCCTTGAGCCCGTCGGAAGCCAGCTGGAATGACCGTCCAGTTTTGATTCTGACCGGCGGAATCAAAATCAGGTGGTCAGAATTTAAACCGACGCTGCTAGCTATGATGATGGCAATGAGACAAAGTCTTTTTACCCTGATATTGTTGATCATCAGTCAGGACCCATGCTGATCTATATACTGAGTCTAATATGCAACAGTGATGGCTTAGAACACGAACTGTGTATGGAAATTATATGATTATGCGAAGAAGCCCGTCATGGGAAATTACTATGATGAATATTGTTTCCCTTCTTGATACGATAACTTACTTTGGACTGCACCATTTTGCACCATCTTTCGGGGTTACGTCGATTACACAGGTGCAAATTGCAATTTTATAGTTGGACTTGACAATCGGTGTTTCATTTGGAGAGCAATGAGTGCAACATACTTATTCTTTGTTTCCTTCTTTTTTAAAAATTTTTATATTTTCCGGGAGGTAGAAATACTGGTGCAAAAGTGCACCCGCAGAAAGTACGCACTCTAAAATAAAGAGTCTCGGGGTAGTCTCGGGAATCCAGCTCACAGGATGTACCATAAAATGTTCTTTGAAAAATTTCTAAAAATATAAGCATTCTAAACATTAGAATTCTTTATTTAGGCTGCATGATTCGTGAATATTGTTTAAACTGTGTTCTTGTGTCTCTCTTTAGCCCTTTGAGTTACTGACACGTTATTCCATTGAATCACACGTAGGGTCAATCCATGCCGAATAGTTTTTAGAAACCAGGATAACAAAAGTCATTACACCGCACTTTGGCTTTGACAGTAACATTTCTGCAACATTATCACAAATGCTCATGCATTAGTGCAATGATCCTTACAATGATTTTATATTGGAATCAGAAGACTGCTGTAGCATGCTAGATACAAAAAGTCATGCAAGCCGACTAATGTTCTTTGCTTTCCTGGATATCACTTCAATTCCTTCTCTATTTCTATCTCTTTTTCTCTTCTACACCCTTTCCTTGTACGTGTATGATCAACAAAACTTAAAAACAAACTCTGAAGCAGCGCCTTTCTCCTGGAATAATAATATCTAACGAAATCAAAACTAGTAGATTAATTTATTTAAAGGGTGTCAGACTGGCAGAGTAGTGCAAGGGGTGTCAGGCTCGTCGACTGGTGCAAGGAGTATCAGATTGTTAAAGTGGTGCAAGGGGTCTCAGACTGGCAGAGTGATGAAAGGAGAGTTAGACTGGCAGAGTGGTGTAAGGAGTGTCAGATTTGTAGAGTGGTGCAAAGGGTGTGTAATTGGTAGAGAAGTACAAGGGGTGTCAGACTGGCAGAGTGGTGAAAGGGGAGTCAGACTGGCAGAGTGGTGTAAGGGGTGTCAGACTGGCAGAGTGGCAAAAGGGGTGTCAGACTGGCAGAGTGGTGCAATGGGTGTCAGACTGGTAGAGTGGTGCAAGGAGTGTCATATTTGTAGTCTGGTGCAAGGGGTGTCAGACTGGCAGAGTGGTGAAAGGGGAGTCAGACTGGCAGAGTGGTGAAAGGGGTGTCAGACTGGAAGAGTGGTGCAAGGGCTGTCAGACTGGTAGAGTGGTGCAAGGGGTGTCAGACTGGCAGAGTGGTGAAAGGGGAGTCAGACTGGCAGAGTGGTGTAAGGGGTGTCAGACTGGCAGAGTGGCAAAAGGGGTGTCAGACTGGCAGAGTGGTGCAATGGGTGTCAGACTGGTAGAGTGGTGCAAGGAGTGTCATATTTGTAGTCTGGTGCAAGGGGTGTCAGACTGGCAGAGTGGTGAAAGGGGAGTCAGACTGGCAGAGTGGTGAAAGGGGTGTCAGACTGGAAGAGTGGTGCAAGGGCTGTCAGACTGGTAGAGTGGTGCAAGGGGTGTCAGACTGGCAGAGTGGTGCAATGGGTGTCAGACTGGTAGAGTGGTGCAAGGAGTGTCATATTTGTAGTCTGGTGCAAGGGGTGTCAGACTGGTAGAGTGGTGCAAGGGGGGTCAGACTGGTAGAGTGGTGAAAGGTATGTCAGACGGGTAGAGTAGTGCAAGGAGTGTCAGATTTGTAGAGGGGTGCAAAGGGTGTCAAACTGGTAGAGAAGTACAAGGGGTGTCAGACTGACAGAGTGGTGAAAGGGGAGTCAGACTGGCAGAGTGGTGCAAGGAGTGTCAGACCGGAAGAGTGGTGCAAAGGTGTCAGACTGGTAGACTTTTGCAATGGGTATCAGATTGGTAGAGCTGTGCAAGGGGTGTCAGACTGGTAGAGTGGTGCAACGGGTATCAGACTGGTAGAGCGGTGCAAGGGGTGTCAGGCTGGTGGAGTAGTAAAAGGGGTGTCAGACTGGAAGAGTGGTGAAAGGGTTGTCAGACTGCCAGAGTGGTGGAAGGGGTGTCAGATAGGTAGACTGGTGCAAGGGGTGTCAGACTGGCAGAGTGGTACGAGGGATGTCAGATTGGTTGGCTGGTGCAAGGGGTGTCAGATTGGTAAACTGGTGCAACAGGTGTCAGACTGGCAGAGTGGTACAAGGAGTGTCAGAGTGGTAGAGTGATGCAATGGGTGTCAGACTGGCAGATTGGTACAAGGGGTGTCAGATTGGTAGACTGGTGCAAGGGGTGTCAGATTGGCAGAGTAGTGCAAGGGGTGTCAGACTAGCAGAGTGGTGCAACGGGTGTCGGACTGGTAGAGTGATTCAAGGGGTGTCAGGCTGGCAGATTGGTACAAGGGGTGTCAGATTGGTAGACTGGTGCAAGGGGTGTCAGATTGGCAGAGTAGTGCAAGGGGTGTCAGACTGGTAAACTGGTGCAACAGGTGTCAGACTGGTAGACTGAATCAAGGTATGTCAGATTAGCAGACTGAATCAAGGTATGTCAGATTGGCAAAGTGGTGCAAGAGGTGTCAGACTGGCAGTGTGGTGCAAGGGCTATCAGAATGGTAGAGTGGTGCAAGGGGTGTCAGATAGGTAGAGTGGTGTAAGGGGTGTCAGACTGGTAGCATGGTGCAAGTGGGTGTCAGACTAGTAGAGTGATGCAAGGGGTGTCAGACTGGCAGATTGGTACGAGGGATGTCAGATCGGTTGGCTGGTGCAAGGGGTGTCAGATTGGTAAACTGGTGCAACAGGTGTCAGACTGGTAGAGTGATGCAAGGAGTGTCAGACTGGCAGAGTGGTACAAGGAGTGTCAGAGTGGTAGAGTGATGCAAGGGCTGTCAGATTAGTAGAGTGGTGCAAGAGGTATCAGATTGGTAGAGTAGTGCAAGGGGCGTCAGACTAGCAGAGTGGTGCAACGGGTGCCGGACTGGTAGAGTGATTCAAGGGGTGTCAGACTGGCAGATTGGTACAAGGGGTGTCAGATTGGTAGACTGGTGCAAGGGGTGTCAGCCTGGAAGAGTGGTGCAACGGGTGTCAGACTGGAAGAGTGGTGCAAGGGTGTCAGACTGGTAGAGTGATGCAAGAGGTGTCAGATTGGTAAACTGGTGCAACAGGTGTCAGACTGGTAGACTGAATAAAGTTATGTCAGATTGGCAGAGTGAATCAAGGTATGTCAGATTGGCAAAGTGGTGCAAGGGGTGTTAGACTGGCAGAGTGCTGCAAGAGGTATCAGATTGGTATACTGGTGCAAGGGGTGTCAGATTCTAAACTGGAGCAACGGGTGTGATACTGGTAGAGTGATGCAAGGGGTGCCAGTCCGGCAGAGTGGTACGAGGGGTGTCAGATTGGTAGAGTCCGTAGTCCATCAAGTTTGGAGGTCTTTCCGAATGTCACAGGGGAAGAAGTCAGCTCCCTATTAAAGCAAGTGAAGTCTGGTTCCCCATCAGATTTGGCGCCCCCACTATTATGTCAGCATTATCCCCTGTCCTGTCTGGGGGTCTGGTGGAAGTCTGTAACATCTCGCTCACCACCTCCACTGTTCCTCGTAAATGGAAAAATATGTGTATAAGACCCCTGCTTAAGAAGCCATTGGCTGATCCCACCGATCTTCAGAATTTTAGACCTATCTCCCTTCTTCCTTGCCGCGCAAAAATCATGGAGACGGTAGTTAATCGGCATCTCTCCCAGTATCTGGAACAGAACAACATACTGGATACCTCTCAGTCAGGATTCTGCACATCCCACAGCATGGAGGCTGCATTGCTGGAGGTCACGGATACCTTAAGGATGTCCCTGAACAGAGACATCCCCGTTATGTTGGTTCTACTGGATCTGTCGGCGGCCTTCAACACCATCTCTCACCTGATCCTTTTGGACCAGCTGCAAGAGATTGGTGTCAGAGGCGGGGCCTTTAATTGGATTCAGAGTTTCCTGACGGGCAGAACACAATGTGTCCAGCTGGGCTCATTTGTCTCTCAAGCCACCAGTGTGGATAAGGGGGTCCCACAGGGCTCAGGTTTGAGCCCCACTTTCTTCAACATATATGTGGCCCCCCTAGCCTCAATTATTAGAAACTGTGGGTGTGAAACTATATCCTATGCAGATGACACCCAGCTGATAGTTCCCATTGATAAGACCCCAGCGGAAACTAAACTTAAATTTAGACACTGCATGACTACCATAGCGAGCTGGATGAAGAAGAACTTTCTCCAGCTCAACTCCTCTAAGACGGAGATAGTGCTATTTGGTAAAGCGGAGGGGTTGTGGTCTTCAGATTGGTGGCCACCTGAGCTAGGAGATGCACCTGCCCCTAGAGGTTGGTCCAAGAGCTTGGGCATAAAAATTGATAATACTTTATCAATCGAAGTACAGGTAAAAGCAGTGACAGGGACCTGTTTTGGAACCATGCGAAAGCTTAGAAGGATCTTTCAGTGGATTCCATTTTCAGCCAGACAGACTCTGATCCAGTCGCTCTTGGTTAGTCGACTGGATTATGGCAACTCACTGCTGGTGGGGATGAGGCAGGATCTGGCTTCTAGATTACAAGTTGTTCAAAACACGGCTGTCTGCCTTGCCCTCAACAAGCCACCTGGACCCCCTCCTGACCCCTCCTGCGCCTATTGCATTGGCTCCCTATCAGAAAGAGGTCCATTTTCAAATTGTTATGTCTGGTTTTCAAATACCTTCATGGTATGGGACCAGCCTACCTGACGAAGAAGATTGAACGGTACCAGCCCACACGGCTCCTGAGATTCAGCAGTCGCAACTTGCTCTGTATACGGAGAATCAGGAAGGCGAGGATGGGTGGGCGGGCGTTTTCGCACTTAGCCCCCACCCATTGGAACATCTTGCCGGACGAGATCCGTGCTTGCACCAATATCTGCCATTTTAAAAAGCTTCTCAAGACCTGGCTACTCAAATGATTTCTCAGAAACAGTGTTTGACTCCTCCAGGAGCCGAGAGATCCCTTTGGGGATGATTCGTCGCACCATACAAATGAGTAAAATAAATAAATAGAGTGATGCAAGGTGTGTCAGACTGGTAGAGTGGTACAAGGGGTGTTAGATTTGTAGAGTGGTGCAAGAGCTGTGAGATTAGTAAACTGGTGCAAGGGGTCTCAGACTGGCAGAGTGGTGCAAGGAGTGTCAGATTGGAAGAGTGGTGCAAGGGATGTCAGATTGGTAGAGTGGTGCAAGGGGTGTCAGACTGCTAGAGTGGTGCAAGATCTAGAAGCTTTTACTTCCGTTCGTGAACGAATAAGGTTGGTCATCACAACTTCCCTACCTTCCAGAGAAGGGCAAAGGGTGGACATTGGATAACATTTGTTTCTTGCAACTCCAGTTAACCTTTCCAATGATGTGTTTCTGGTTTACTCCTGCTCTTTAGTCATGTTTTATGAATAACAGTTTAATAATATTGTACTCCTGACAACGATTGTTCATAATCGGTACTCAGGGGCACGTAAGTGTCTTAGTAGGGCCACAAAGCGAGCCTGGGAGCATAACGTGTGTTTTGCAGTTACCTCAGCACCGTTTCCTAGGGGTTTGTCACTTGTTAAAATAAACTGAGACTGTTCCTCTGAATTAGGGCCCAATGTTGTTGCCTGCGATTATTCCTACTTACATAGAATGCTGTAGTCTTCTTGCATGAGTTTCCTCATTCATCATACAATGGATTGCTCCAGCTTAAATAAGAAATACCTATGATCCATTTATTATGCGTTGCCCAATTTCTTCACATTTTATTTAGCACACGACCCTACAACATTGTTTCCTATTTTGCACTTTGTGGGCACCTAAAACTCACAGTGGTATGTAAAAGTTGAATTTGCGATCTGCAACGATAACTTCAGTTTCCCAGATTCAGGATTTCCAGGCATTCCAAGCCGCAAATGCTGCGGTCAGGGAAAACATGTATGTATGGTGTATTTCCCACAATCATCAACTAAGAAGTTGGGAGAGGAAAAAGGGCTGCTAGGCAACCGAATTATGAGAAATGCTGGAATCACAACGTTGAAAACATTTGGGTATTCACAAACACTTTAATGGGCATTCTAATCTGGACTTAGGTGTGAATTTCTTATTAGAGAAGGTAGATGTTTGTATGTTTCCACAGTGGAAAAGGGCATTTAGAATCTCCAAATTTAATTTGAGTCTGTGGAACAACCTGCCTAACCTCAAAGAATCTTTTGTGCTACTGCATGTCTGCTATATTCTACCTGTTGGATAAACTTTACAAATGGGTGTGGGGCTGACAAGGGGAGGTGGCAGTGGACCTTCTTCGGTGTAGACTTTTTTCTAGGCCTTTGGGAGAAGTCCTGGCTGTGGTGCAGTTTTGCCTGGATTTTGTCCTCCAGCTTTTTTTAAAGCTATAGTGACATGGATGGCTTCTTTCAAGATTAATTTTTCACATCCTGCTAGAAGACCGACTCTTCCAAACACACTGCAAATCTTGAAGGCTTCCAAGGTAAGTCGAGGAGAGAGAAGTCTCTGCCCTTATTCATTCTAGGCGGGAGGATGAGCACAGATTCTATGCTTTCCAGATATGCCTTCTTCATCTCAGTTACAGAATCTAGCTTGGGTTTGTGAAGTACACACTGCTGCTTCGGGTTTAGATTGTGGTTAGGCAGACTCTGCCTCTGAAAGAATCTCAAGTATCTCGGGAAGCTCTGCCTTTCATGCCGCTTAAATCTCTCTAACTCGATGCTGAACAACAACTGGGATTCAACCCGAGAACTACCGTGACAATGGAGGACTAGGAGCAGGGACCGAAGACGGCATTAGCCTAACAAAAGAATCTTTGCTCCTGAAGAATTGTACTTACTATATCTTGGACATTGAAATAATTTGGAATCCAAAATAATTTACGCCATAAATGTCAAATTAGCCTTGAGAAAGCCCCGGCGCAAATCGCCAAGAGGGGGCGAAACACGTGTCGGCTGTACATGTTCTACGAAAAATAATAAAGACACCTTACTGCAATCAAAAATAGTTCTGTCCTCTGTACCACAATTTGAAAGAACGGATATTAATCCTGGAAAAACTCTTGTGATTTTCTATGGAGCACACACTTACCACTCCTCAAACCTGTTTTTCTACATGAAGCCCAAGAGGTCCAGAGCTTTGAGTATGTCTCCATTCACCTATAAACACAGCTTATTTAAGCGTTGTTCAAGCCTTGGAATCCTTGGACCTTTGCTACCTTACCCACAAACTGCCTCTGAAAGAACCTCAAGTATCTCGGGAAGCTCTGCCTTTCATGCCGCTTAAATCTCTCTAACTCGATGCTGAACAACATTCATTGGTACCTGCTTATTAAGGAGCGGAATCGAAGTGGCACATATCCCAAATTGCTGTTTTATGATCTGTGGGAGCTCAGACTCAGTGCGCAAAAACGTAGTGAATGAGTATATTACTGCTGCTTTCAGGTAGTGCTTTTTGAAGTCACAGTTTGGCATAATAGGAGAGATGTGGCGCAGTGGCCAGAGAGGCCAACTCCGGAGCACAGGGCTCACGGTTCGATCCCAAATGCCGGCAGCACCTCAGCTCAGCATCATGTAACTCTGGGGAATGGCTCATTTAATCTCCCCGATGGCCCCCAGCGCATTGAAACCGTAAGAGGTGATATGTTTGCTGTTTACAAATAGGAAGTATAATTGGCATATTGGCTGTATTGTCGTGGAGCACAACACCGCGTCCAGTCTAACGTGTAACTCGTGCATCCTGGAAAAGTGGGAATAATCTCGGGCTTGTGGGTGATGAGCCCGCCAGACATCCACTAGGCCCCATCTCATTTGCAAGTCTTGTCTACCCTTGGTTAATTTACGGACCGGTGACTCGGCTAGTGGTGGGTGTGATCTACCGAGGGAGATATCTGCCAGGGAGTTGAAATCTCCTCCTATAATCAACGGGCTGGCAAGGTATTGTGCCAGAGACCCTGACAGTTTCGCTAGGAACTCCAGTTGGTCAACATTAGGTGCATATACACTACAGATAGCTATGTCCCTGTCTCTGAGCTTCCCCTGAATCGCTACAAACCTACCGTCGGGGTCTATCAGCTGGTTGGTGACTTGAAAAGGGACTCCCGCCCTCACCCAAATCAGGACTCCCCTTGCAAATGCTGAGTATGTAGTGTTATACACTTGGCCTCGCCATCTACGCTATAGCGCTATTCCCTCTGCCTTGGTCAGGTGCGTCTCTTGGAGCATTGCTATATGTACCCCCCTGCGGACCAGATAAGCATTTACTTTGTGTCGTCTCGTCATGGTGTGAAGCCCTCTCACATTCCAGGTCATGCATCGTAAGTCCGCTGTATCAACCATTATCCAGCAGCGTCCTGAACGTCATAATCCTTAAATCCCTGTTGGCACCAGTGGCTACCCCTCCCAAACGTCTCCCCCAACTACCCCTGTCAGCCCTCCCCCCCAGAACAGGACCTAGCAACAACCACCTAGCTCCCATCCAAACTAACACACTCCCCAACTTAGTTCGAAACCCGCCAGCAGACGCTGTGGGCATGCCTTAAGGGCAATGAGGGGGGACCATGCGCCGACCGGTGGCCACGTACTTCGGTAGCCCTCCTTTTCTTCCTAGGCCCATTTTACTATTGTCCCCCAGGACCCCCCACCTATTGCCCCCCCTCCCCAACATCACCCAATTAGTAAGTCTCAATCGGAAGTCCATGGCAGTTCCGTGTTTTCCCTCCGGTCTCTCCCTCAGAATCAGCTACCCTTCGTCCAACATCTCTTCTGCCGTGTTCGGGGTGACTTTCGGTAAGCTTACGCTGTCTGCCTCCGAATGTTCCGATTCCGATCGTGCATTGTCCTTTTCAGATCCTGTACCTTCCACCAACTCCGGCTGTTGCACGGCGGAGATCGCAGACACGGCCACCAACACATCCCTCCGTTCCGCCTCCGTCTGGGACAAGGAGGGACTCTGCACTCCCCTCTGCCTGTTTCGTATCCGGCGCGATTTCCGCGGTGGCATACTCTCTGGGGCGGTCCGCATCCGTTATCCATCGTTATCCTTCCTGGCTCTATAGAGTTCCAACCAGGCACAGGCTTCGTCTTGAGTGTTAAAGAAGTGCGTTTTACCATCTACTATGACTCTGAGCCTGGCTGGAAACAGGAGAGAATACTGGAGCCCCTCAGGGCATAGCTCCCTTTTGATTGCCAGAAAAGAGGTTCGGCGTCGCTGGGTTTCATACGTATAGTCCGGGAAGATGTTGACTCTGCAGTAACCGTGCCACTACCGGTCTCGGAGATCTGTCTTGCTGAGGCGGTCTGGCCGGCACCCGATGTGCCCGCTCCAAGGTATAAAAGGACGAGTGGCCCTCCGGCGCCACCACCGCCTGGAGCCAGGTCTCCAGATATCGCACCATGTCCGACCCTTCAATTTTCTCTGGCAGCCCTACCACACATATGTTGTTCCGGCGATTACGACCTTCGGCATCCTCAGCCCGTCTTTCCAAGGTGTCTATGTGATTCAACGCATTAGTCATGGCAGCTTTAAAGTCTGTTTGGAGTGGCTCGATGTCTTGGAACGTTTTCTCCACTGCTGTAACTCTATCGGCCAATTTCCTGTGATCGGCTCGCAGCAAGCCCAGTCCCGTGGCCACCTAGGCAATGTCATTTTGGAGTGCCGTGCTTGTGTCCGTTATTGCTAGCAGGATCCTATCAAGTTGTTGCTGTAGGTTGGGGTCCCGCACCTGCTCCAGATCTCCTTGTTCTTCCCGCGTAGGTGCTTCTCCTTCCGCGGTTGGCGGGGTGCCGCTCTTGCTTCCTTTCGGTTTCCCCGTCATCGGGGGCTCTGTAGTAGAAGTGGCTGAGCTGTTCCTCGCAGGCGGGTTCTCCGGCTGGGGCTCCAGGGGGTGCTATTTGTGGCATCTGCCACCCGTCTCTGGCCCGCATCGGTGTCCACCAGCGAGCCAGTAATGTACCGCTGTTATCCTTCAGTGACGTGCAGGGCAGGTGCGTTCGTCGCCAGCGTCCCCGATGTCCGCCCCCGCTTATGGGCCTTGTAGGGTTACTGGGGCTTCCCAAGCACTGAACACCCCATCCACTCCCTTTTGGCGTTGTCCGAGGAGGGGGGGGGCTCTATTTCCGTTGCGGGGGGCTCCGCTCCCTGTCACTCCAGCCTTATTTGCTTGCTGCAGTATCCGGTTGGGCCCCGTACCTACACACTGCGACCGGTGAAGCCCGCACCGGGGTCGTCCCCCCGAGCTGTATCACAATAGTGTGCCTGTGCTATTCCCTGCCCCAGTCCGGGGCACAGGCTCTCCGTCTGGAAGCTCTTTCCCAATGGTGCAACAGACGCAGCATGTGTCAGCCACTCTCCCTACACCCTTTCTAGCAGTCGGGCGGTTCTGCAGTCCAACTCCTCCGCCCCCGCCTCAGGTGTTTTAAACCCCCTGCGTCCTGCCGCCGGTCCAGGGTACCACCCTTTCCCCGGTTATGCTGCAAATCGTAGTGCGCAATGGGGACTGGGCAGCCTCTGTGTTATACACCCCCGTTGCGGCAGGTCCCAGCAGTGCTTTCCTCCGGGTCCCCTCCTGGGTCTCGAGGCGACATCGCCGTTACGGGTAGAGCCCGCTATTGTCTTCCCGCGCCTCGGGCAGGTCACGGGCCGTCTATGGTACGACCTCTCACGGACACGGCCAGGATTGTGCCAGGTCGCCGCCGCAGGCTCCTTCCCCTGTCCACCGTCCGGTTGTTTATGCAGGTCAGGCCCTCCGTTCCCTGCGGATATGAGTCTCTCCCTCAGTAGTTTTAAGAGTGAACGCGGTGCTGGGGCAGGGTGTCACTATGCCGTCCTGCAGTGCGTGGCAAGTCTCAAGCGGGTCGCGCCACGGGCACCCCACCCGTCCCGCAGGGTCCCAGCGGCATTCCTCCCTGGGCCTCTCCACCGGTCCCTGGCGTCCCAGTGTCCCGCCTCGATCCTCTGCTGCTATCTTGCTGCAGGCCTCACGTGGGAATCCAGCGCCGGGTCCCTCCAATCCGCTGCTCTCCGGATAGCAGGGCCTGCTCTTGAAACGGCGCATCCCTCAGGCCGATATCAGGGCCCCGGGGGCACCAGCGCAGGCCTCACTTCAGCCCGACTCACCGCCTCCTCTCCTGGTCGGGAGCAGGACCGTGAGCTGTCGCAGGTCACTCCGGCCGCCCACACACACAGGGGTGCCCCACTGCTACCGCAGCCCTCATCGCCTCGGGCCTCTGCTGCAGCCGGTCTCCTTCCATATTCGCCCCACCGCAGGTCACTCCCGCCGTAGGTCCGCCCTATCACACCTCGCTCCCGTCACAGCTTACGGTTCCTCCTGTGCTCGCGGCGGTCGCCCCACAGCTGTAGGTGCCTCCGGGCATTGTCCTCTCATCCTCTTCAATTAGGCAATGCCGGGCCATCAGTAGTGCCGAGCCCCGGCCGTGGTCGCCATCTTGCGGGGCATATCCCCGCTCGTCATCTGGGCGGCTGCAGTTCCCCAGTGCGTCCCCGGTAGCGTCTACTTGCTCGCCTCGCCAATGTCGGAGGGGGGGGGGTGTCCTCCGCTGTCGTCTCCCGTGATTTGAAGGTCCCGGGCTCCGTTTTAGACAGGATTTATGGGGCTCGAAGACAGAGCTCTTCGCTCACGCAGCCACCATTGTCGGCTGCTAGCCACGCCCCCCCATTGGGGCTTTTTTGTTATGCCCTCTTTTCGCTAGAGAATTTTTCAGCCTCCCTTTCATCGAGAAAGGCACTAGCATATGATTGGTCTTTTTCTCAGACTCATTTTCAATATAAACACGTAGCCTAATTTCTAGGGCAGTTAACCTCTGTTAGATTTGGGGGTCTCTAGTTGGCACAGGTAGGTACTTGTGACAAATAGGGACCCTTGCCTCTAGTCAGGATGAGGGGGTACATTCCTAAAATAATCTCTGCTCACCCCCTTGGTAGCTTGGCACGAGCAGACAGGCTTATCTCAGAGGCAGTGTGTAAAGCATTTGTGAACATATACAGTAATCCAGTGAAAACACTACAGATGGACACCACACAGTTGTATAGTAAAAATAAGTATTCTTTATGCAGATTTAACACAAGACCACAAACGACAAAAATCCACAATACTGTACTTAAAATGTTAGTTTTAACTTAGTTCTCTTTAGTTCTTAAAATGAGACACTTTGAGTCAATGTACCTTACGATGCGTCACGCTTCAACAATGAAAGTGTTGCAGAGATAAAGATGCAGCAAAGATCCGGTGCAAAGAAATAAAGACGTCAAGTTCTTCCTGATGTGGCACGCTTCTCCGATGTTGCGAGAAGTCTCGGCTCGATGCGTCAGCTGCAGCGGCGACACCCTTGTTCAGTGATGCGATGACAGCGGCTTTGGCAGCGACACTCTTCTCCGACGATGCAAAACACTTCCGCTCAATGCGACAACTGCAGCGGCGACACGCTTGTTCAGTGATGCAACGACAACAGCTCCGACGACGGCATACTTCTCTGTGGGTGCGAGATGCTTCTTGTGATGCAGTGCAATGCGGCAGCTACAGCGGTGGCATCCTTACTCAGAGATGTGACGGCAGCGGCTGCGTTGCGACATGCTTCTGTCTCGATGCGAGACGCTTCTCTTGATGTGGTGCAATGTGACAACTACATCGGTGACAACCTTACTCAGAGATTCGACAGCGGCGGCTGCGACGGCGATACACTTCTTTGGGGTTGCAGGACGTTTCTTGAGATGTAGTGCAATGCGTCAGCTACAGTGGCGACATCCACGCTTCTCCCTCTTGAGTCGTGCTTCCAGCTCCTTGCGACATGCAGTCTCTCAGAAGGCCCAAAACAGCAGCAGGCACTTCCAAAGGAACTCTGGGGAGCTGGGAGTTGAAGTCTGTTGTCCCTGAAACTTCAGCAGGAGGCAAGCTCTTTTCTCAAGCCCTTGGAGATCCTTCACAAGTTGAAGAAGTGCACACAAAGTCCTTTCTCCTTTCTTTAGCAGTCAGGCAACCACTGCAGGACAATCCCCCAAGCAGCGCTTCAGCTTAGGGATAGTCTCTCCTCAGTTTCTTCTGGTTCCACTCCTCAGCAAAGGTTTCTAGTTGTTGTCCAAATGTGATCTAAATTCTTGGGATCAGGGTCCCACTATTTATCCCCCAAAAACCTTTGTCCTCTGAGGGCAGAGGGGCCTTTGCCTAATCCGAACCAGTTCTGGTCAGTAGTGGAGCACTCTGTTGACATGACTCCTTCTCTCCTTTCACAGTGCAGGGCAGAGACATCAGACACAACACAGGGGGTGGAGCCAGCATTGTGGGGGGAAGGCACAGCCCTATTCAGGTCCCAGGTGCAACTCCTCCCACCTATCTAGATGCAGATCTCTCTATTCACCACTGGGTTAACTTGACTCACCCTGTCTCCTGCAATCCCCCAGCCTGTCACTCAAACTCCAGACAAGGAATACAAAACCTAGCAGAGGCAGGCTTGGATAGTTAGACAAGAAAATACCTACTTTCTAAAAGTGGTATTTTCAAACACAGAATGTCAAAATCAACTTCACTAAAAGATGTATTTTATCATTCTGAGTTCAGGCATACTAAACTCGAATTTCTACTGTGTTCCCTGAGTCAGTTAGGATTATAAAATGTAATAATCTAACTGCCCATTCTTGCCTATTGAGAACAGGTAGCCTTGCAATAGTGAAAAACGAAAATGGCTGTAGTTCACTATTAGTACATGCCACACACATCAGGGCTTATCCTACCTTATACTTACAATGCACCCTGCCCTTGGGCCTACCATAGGGGTGTCTGATATGAAGAAAAGGGAAGGTTTAGGGACTGGTAATTGGGTGCACCTGCTCAGTCAACAGTGCAGTACCAGACTGCACACAGGCTCTGCAATGGCAGACCCTAGACACACTTTTACAGGCTGCTTCTGTGTGTGGCACAACCAGTGCTCCAAGCCCACCAGTATCATTTGATTTGCAAATCCTGGGCACTCCTGGTGCACTGTACTGGGGTCTGACATGTAAACCAAATCAGCCAATCATGGAATCACGAATAACAGATCCCACGTGTCTCAGATGCCAGCAGCAGCAGGGAGATTTTTACCACACCATATGGTCTTGCGACAAAATACAAATATACTGGGCGCACATCTTCACGGAATTAGGGGAAGTCCTGGGTGTGGAATTGGCAAGGGACCCCAAGCTGGCGTTGTTGGGCATGACAAATGAGGTAGACCTGCCACGCCCGCTACTCATTTTCCTAGTGCTGGCACTAGTGGTGGCCAAGAGGGACATCGCGAAACACTGGGGTGCCGCAGAGACACCAGAGGTAGAGGAATGGAGGAGGGGCTTGGATCTCTACATGGTGGCAGAAAGGGTGACATATAAGGCTAGAGGTTGCTCCAGGAAATTTCGAAAAGTGTGGGCAAAATGGAGACAATACCATGGTCTTGAAGGGGGACAGTAAAGTGGGGTAGGCTGTTCACCGTGGGCAACGAACAGGTTTGGGACTGGACATGACTTTGTAACGACATATATAGGGGAGGGGAGTAGCGCCAAGGGGCTACACACGAGATGAGTAATATTATGTTCTGTACAGTGCTGTCGGGAGGGAGGGTTCGGAGCAGTGTGAGACTCTGATTGTAGGGATGGGGAATCCTTTTTATGGTGCAACGAAAGGTATGATGTGGCAATTTACATGTTGGGGAATGTTTTCTCGGTTTTACAGAACACAGTTGGGGGGGAGGGAGGGGAGAAAATTATAAAAAGCAGGGATTTGACGTGACACGGGAAGCCCGAAAGGAAAACTATATCACATGTTTTGGTGACTGATCAAGAATGCGCCGCCCGACCTCCGGGTTGTGGGCTTAAGGGCCGGGATACAGGTTTTAACCTATATACAGGCTCGGGGGTTAAATGGAATTTATGTTCTCAGGGCTGGTGATATCCGTGTGCTTCCTGCTCAAAAAAGAAAGTTTTTTTTAAAAAAATCATGGAATCACGAATTTAAATAGGGAGATCATATGCACTTTAGCACTGATCAGCAGTAGTAAAGTGCCCAGAGTCATATAACCAACAAAAAAAGGTCAGACAAAATACAGGAGGAAGGCAAAAAGTTCAGGGATGATCGTGCAAAAAGGGCCAAGTCCAACAGCCTCAAATCTGGGGAACTGGGTTCGAGTCTTGGCAAGGAAGCCAACATCCTGTTATTCTGAGCAAATCACTTAATTTCCCCGTGCCTCAGAAAAATGAATGTGTCCTTGTGTAACGCCACTGGTGCTCATGTAAAGTGCT
Organism: Lissotriton vulgaris; assembly: GCF_964263255.1. Classification (NCBI taxonomy): domain Eukaryota; kingdom Metazoa; phylum Chordata; class Amphibia; order Caudata; family Salamandridae; genus Lissotriton; species Lissotriton vulgaris. Next base: position 1,464,426,826 of record NC_141691.1, read on the forward strand.
CTGACACCTGCGGGTCAAGTTAGCGCTATATAAAACTCCCCAAAAAATATATATATTCATATTTCATTTTGTAAATCCAGCTTGAGATGTACTTCTACTTCTTCATAAAGCACCTGTTCTCCACTTGTGAGACCACACAGAGGAGCCTTTCTATGGACTGAGAGACTAATATTCTCTCTGGTCACAGGTAGGTGTCACTGTGCACAAATTTCTCCTGGGCCGCAACCAACACGGTGCACTTCTTGAAACTGATAACTGCATAGTCATATTACCATGATTTGGTGAAGCCCCCTCACCACATAGATAAATTAAAGGAATGGAGATGGATGTCAGGAACAAAACCACAGGTCTATCCAAGTTACCAATTTCGTTGTCTGATGCAACACCATCGAATAATTATTCTCCAGATCAGTATTTTATTTTACACTGGATTCTTCATCTGTAGAGGGCTTACATTACATACTGCGATTTGCTGATAGTGATAGCACACTGATCTTCAGGTTGATAATCCAAAGAAATGCAGAGAACAAGCAATTTTTAATAGGGGGAAGATTGTCCTACAAAGTCTCAAGGCATGGTGGATAACATTCTGTTTATCTCCTTTATGTGCTAACCAGCAGCAACACAGAGCGAGGAAGTGTATGAAAATTAACATATTTAGGGGCAGATCTACAAGAAAGTGCTGCAAGCCCTTTGGCTGCGCCACGCTGCGGCACTTTCAGAGCACAGGAATGCAACATATTTACATGGATATGGCGCATTCCTGTGCTCTCCCCTGCGCTGGCGCACAAACAGCTGAAAAGCGCAGGCGCAGGCACCCGTGCAAGGATGCCAGCGCCATGGCGGGATTGTTTTTGTAAATGTAAATGTAAATGTACAGGAATTTATATAGCGCAAATCACCAAGCGGTTTCTAAGCGCTTGCTTAGGGAACCCGTCCTGGTATTCCCCTGTGAGATAACCCCCACAGGATATCCGCAAGGTGAAAGCCAGGCATCCCGCCGCGAGGGGCCTTGTGGAGATTAAGCAAGCTATTGCCCAGAGTCGCAGAGTGTGAACCCGTGAATCGAGTAGGCACCGGAGCGAGAATAGTCGAGTCCATGGACATTTTAGGACTCAAGACCCCGCCGAGCCGGGAATTGAACCCTGGTCCTGGGCTGACCTCTGCTTCCAGGTCTGCCTCCTCTAACCAGTGAGCCACACTTCTCCACTTTGTGCAGGAAGGGGCTCCTTCCTGCACAAAAACAATCACTAAAGGCTTTTTCCCCTTTCAATGCGTGCTGTAGAATGCCACATGCATTGTAAGAAGAAAAAACAAGGAGAAATTAAAACATTTCTCCTCGTTGCGCCTCCCTACGCCTCCTCTAGTGTACCGTAGCATTCAAACGCATCTCCAGATTTACGATTTCTCGTAAATCTGGAGACGTGTCTTGTTCCATGGGTGTTGTGTGGGAACACCCACAGCAACACCCATTGAACGCCCCTTCAAGGCAAAGTGTTGTGTGTGAAGGGGCCGTATTTACAAGGAGAGGAAAAGTCACGCATGGTGGCTTTTCCTGTCCTTGTAAATATGGAGGAGCCCCCTGCGCCACCAGTACTTCACGAAAAGTGACGTACTGGTGGTGCAGGGGGCTTGTAAATCTGCCACTAAGAGTGTTATAAAATCGCAGGTCTAGAGAGTTTTATGTAAATATTTGATCCGTAGTAGCACAGACATCTAGCTGATGCGAGGACTGTCAGCATCAACTTGCAAACTGTGCACACAAAGGATGCTTTTTCCTGTCTTGCTGGATGCCCTTGAAAATGAAAAACCTGCAGATGTAGAACTCTGAGAATTGATGCTACTCATGTGCAAGGGACCCTGCCGTTTCAGCTAAGAGCAATTACTGATATGATGATTTTTTCCAGTGCCTCAAGAGTTGGGTGCAGCAAGTCTTTGCCCCGGGCAATTTGAGGGAGATGGGACCACCCGGACAGTAGAATAGCTCATGTGGTGAAGAACATGTGCAAAAAACTACAGCCTTTTGGTCAAATATACATAAATCCGGGAATGATACCATGGACCTCACGAGCCACCTGGTGGGACAAACAGCATTACTACCAGAGATGACTCAGCACAAACAGTGGTTGCTGCCATCATTGGCGGTACTTAAATTAAACTCTGTCTATTACATTTGTGGAAGACTAATAACTGTCAGACAAAAAGAGACTTGGGTGCAAGAAAAGTTCACTGTGGCATCCTAAGAAATAATAATCTATCAATTGAACAACCAAATGTTGTTCAAAGTCTAAAGGGGGAGGCTGGGTTTAACAAGACATAAAGGGGCATGGGAGCATATACTGCAAACAATATCTGGGGAGAGAGGCCTTTGCTGATAACTTGAGTAGGGAAATCCGAAGGTGGGCCTGAGAAATGGATGGGTCCTTCGAAGACCTGGATAGCTATCTTTAATCACCTTACTTACTTTCGTTCTTGATGGGTTATCCCCTATTCTCCTTTTCATATTGTTTATTTATCCTTTTGTTTGCTTCTGATGCCCTTATTTAGTTTATACCCGGGATGTGTGCCACAGCTGTACTGAAAATAGATACTCGAAAATTGTGTGACTCTCAGTATCCTCAGGACTCAACAAATACTCACCAGCCTATTAACTGATTGTCCAATCTAGTGCTTGACCTTATAAAAAGAAAGTAAGTTGATACACTTTAAAACACAATAGTACACAGTACAAGATGCAGGTAGTACAAGTGCTTGGTGCAGGGCCACTCTACCACGGGCAAGCGTACCCTAATATTCACCCTCCAGCCCCCTTCTCTAATTACAATAAGTATGTTGTGTGCTCAATCGCTCAGTCCCAGCTTTTTCACCAAATGGGATTTCTTGTGGTAGGCTTTTACCCAGGTCTCAAACACATCAGTTCCCATCCTCCCTCCTCCCAGAAAAGACACACCTGCTTCTTGTGTGCTGGCCTCCACTCCCATTGCAGGAACAGATGTATGGGGCTGTGCAGAGAAGTCAGGTGGTCGCAGGTTGTCTTTAGGGACACCACCCTTTTCTGGATATACGTTGGGGTAGCTGGACGTCTTAGCTTGAAGGTCGCGGCAGTGCCCTTTACTTTGAGGGTGAGGCGGCTCCAAAATATCTCTCTCTCTCTCTCTCTCTCTCTCTCTCTCTCTCTCTCTCTCTCTCTCTCTCTCTCCCTCTCTCTCTCTCTCTCTCTCTCTCTCTCTCTCAGTGAAGCAGGCTAGCAGCTTCAGTTTCAGTGGTGCAGAGCTCGCGGACACACTTTGGCCAAGTGTCACAGGCCAGTAACTTCCAGGTGCTTCTGGGCACACCTGATGCAAGTGGTATGGAGAAGCAGTAGGCAGGTTTCTGCAGTGTGAAGTGTTTGGGCACTCTTTGAACAAGAACCACAGATCTTCTGCTTTAGCGAGGGCGACAGACTCCAATATGGAAGCATGCCATTCATACCGTCAGGAGTCACTGATGGATGGACTCTCAGCTCTGGGGTCAGCCGCTTCTTGTTCACCCTGCAGACGGTTCATCATAAAGGGTTGGTGCCATCTTTCGCTCGATTTTGTCTCAAAGCAGTTTACTTCCAAAAGCTTCAGGACATCGAGAAAGCTCTTTCTTCAGATCAGACTCCAGGTGATGAACCCCCACCTATGCAAAGCTGACTGTTGGGTAGGCAGAGCTCAGGTTGACCAGCAGTCCGACGGGTATTCCACAGATAACCACCCTCAGAGAAAAACTAGAACAGGTAGGTCAATAGCTCCCACTTCTATACAGGTACAGCAGACAGGGGGACGTGTGTTCTCTGTCTGCACTTTCAAAACCAATTTGGGTTACTTCTCCTTCCATGACCCCTTCTCAGGCTGATTTCCAGATTCAGCCTTGGTGTAGAGTGATGCTCCTCAAGCAGGATCATCTCCAGTTTAGTGCATCCACAATAGAGGCACAAAGAGGTGCCGGCATTTCGCACCTAGCCGCCAACAGAAGCACTGATGGTGATCAGGAAGAGAGACAAGTGTGGCCTCATCTAAAGGACCCTTCACTCTCTGAAAAACAGGTGCTACACTCTGACTACACTATCTGTCAAGAAGCTGCATTCATGGAGGACTGACCAGAAGCCTGTTGCATCAAAAGGTCCTAATAAAATTTCTAAGGAAGCTTTGTCTGCTTTTCTCTCAGTTCAGTGTCTTGGTCCCCTCTCTGCAATGTCACAAGTGTCAACAACAATATTCCACTTTCTGTGAGAGCAACGTTACCGCCATCTTGTGCACATGGTTCACTCACACAACTTTGGCATGACACAAAATAAAATAACTGGTCATAAACTCTGATTCGCTAAAACACAGAATGGTGACACTACCGATACATGCAAACTCCTAACATGGACCTCAGATAACTGTCGCAAAGAAGAGCACAATTGGTGCGCCACTCCAGATCTAGAACAAGTACAGGGCCTCACTCATGTCAAGGGATAAAGCTAGGCCTTTGTGCGCATGCTAGATCAGCATAAGGCTGTGGGCAAAAGTCTGATAATCAGGTGCCAGATACTTGCATTAGGACACTCAAGGCAGGGGACACAACCGTACATGGTATAGGGGTCCCATCCTAACTACTGTTATTTTAGCTTTGCTTAATATTGTTTTGAACATATAACATGGATCACAGTTGTTGGTGTAGCTATCTCTGTGATTTAAAAAATATTTTTTCATTTAAAAAAAAGAAAAAGAGGGACCACAATGTGAACCATATTACAGATTGAGACTCCAACAATGAGGTTGAAAAACCAATAATATCTCATCATAGTTGTCAACATAGTACACATGCTGTCATAGACAGTAGGGCATAAGAACTAGATCACAGAGACTGAATAACTCAATATAAACGTAAGTGGAAAATGATGAAGAGTATAGTCCATAATATATATGAAATCGAAGATTATTATTAACTGCATAAGAAAGGAGAAGAATTTAAAGCAAATGATGGCCTGCTAACTCAGTTCTTTGTTAAACAACTTTGGGCCTCATTCACAAGGTTTTGGTGCAGGATAGCCTCGCAAGGAATCTTGCTGCGCTGTGTGCGAGTAAGTGGCAACATATGAGTGAGCAAAACTAAGGGTGAATGTGAGTGCCACCAATTCCAAAATACTGGCACTAGTATGCTACAGGCAATTCTCCGAATGAAAGTCGCCCAACACAAAAAACTGACGCTTGCTTAATGGAGGTAATTTATCGCATAGTATTAGCATACTAGAGGTAATTCTTGGCAAATGAGGCAGCCTTGGAAAAACTCTGGCACTGGCATTATGTATATAATTTTTGGCATAAGGACCTCCATGGCATATGGAGGGCACCTATGCACAATGCTAGCCCTGGAACAACTGAGATAGTTGGTGACATACAGGGTTTGACAGAGCACATTTTGAAACACATCGGGTCAACTCCTGAGGAGCGCCTGGTTTCTTTGGCTTCGATCACCATTAAAGGACTTGAATATTTAATGATTTAATGAGAGCCCTTTCAGAGCCTGTGTTTCATTTTAGCAAATGTATATAAAATAGTGCTTTCAATGCACAGTGTGACCCTGTTTTTTCTAAATGTTCTCAGCAAGAACCCCCTTTGAGCCCTCCCAGAAGAGGTCTGGCTGACTCACTTATTTTGTTCACTACAAATCAGGACAAGTATTACTGCCCAACACTTTCAAAGCTTATGGTAGCATCCTAATGTGAGTGGGTATTGAAAACATATATTTGCCCATATTGTGTTGTTATATTAATCATGCAATTATTATGGAACTTTAGCAAAGTCAGTTATCATGGTGTCATCAGGGTTACGGTCATGTGACATCACTTTCTGGATAAAGCTGGGGTCACATGATGTAATTTCCTGCGGTCATTTCATTCAAAGGATGCGTGATGTCTCTTCCACTACCACAGGCATTTTGGTGAGTCGATGTCTAAGGAATGAGGGAATGAAAATGAATCTGAAATCAGGCATGAAGCCTACAGGATCTGCTTATTTCAGAGCTGTGAGTGACCACGTAAATGAGAGTTGAATGAAGTCACCACAATGTCTATGGTAAAACGGTGATCTCTGTAACTGCAAACTCCATTTTAATGTACATCTTGACCGCACAGGAGGAAAACGATAAACACCATACCATCATGGCACAAGTTGTCAGACACCATAAACATTGGGAACGCCACTCAATGCTCTACTCCTGAACCGATAAAAAGGCGCTGAAACTTCGGGGTCATTAGGGAAGCAAGGGAACACAATCTTGAAGTAATTTACATGCAACAAAATTGCTCCTTCTGCAACTTATATTCAAGGAAGGTAACAGTTGCAATACATTTGTCAAATAGGAATACAGACAGAATCACATATCAAAATAGAACTCACAGGACAAGAACGGTTTATAGGTACAAGGGTTCAGCACAATAATAAGAAAATAACTGACACAATGCATATGTTGAGTAGCAGTGCATATGTTGAAGCTGTGTGTTATATTATGAGTAATGTATAAGCACCAATCTGTATGTAGGGAAGCTTCAGGGTGATGACATGTTATAATGCCTTTATCTACCACATGCTAATAATTGCTGCTAATTGGTGAGCGGGTGAGTGTGACAAGATACTCCTAATACTGTGCATTTCTATACTTTGTTGCGGCAAAAGTGTTTAGAGGTGTCATTTTTTCACACATTTGTAAATTAAATAAGCATTTAAGCAGAATTACAAATAATTGAACTGAGGTATAAATCTGAAATAAATACATAAGTTTCAGATCAAAGCAAAAGGGACAAAGAGAATGACATAAAAACACATGTAAGATCCACAATCCAAGAGCCTTGCAGAATGGCAGTGTTGAGGAAATTATATCTTGTGCTCAGCCCACTAAATGTCAAACTTTGCAGCTTTTCTACGATTCTGTCAATCCATTGTAAAAACTGTTCATTTAAATGCAGTGAGACAGTAATGAAATGGCTAAAGAGACAGTGGGAGACCGTGGCCCAGCGGGATATTCTTCTCAGAAATGTACACAGGCATACAGAAGTGCAAGTCCAATCTGTCAAAGGGTACAGCAGAGAACTGTGAATCTACGAAGAAGCAGAGCACTCCAGAACACAAATACACATTGTTTTTAACATGTTATACAAGTTGCAGTACCGTACTCAGTGTCTGTGGAGTAGATTTCTTTTTACATGTTTTTCCTTACCTTGCCTTTTTAACTTTTTTTAAAATTGAAGAATCAAAACAATAAATCATAACATAACATAAGCCAGTAAGTTTTATTGTCAACAACATAGTAGGATGTGAAAAATATTTTAAAATAAAGAGAAAGAGAAATCAAGAAGGAGAAAAAAGGGAAGTAAAAAAAAGAGTGGGAAGTTGAAGGTAAGAAGGATATCAAGTACATGTTGAGACAAAATTATAATATAGTCAGAGATGATAACAAAATATCCTAATAAATCCGATTGAAACTGAAATATAACATGAATAATAGCTCATAATATAGATATAGCAAAAAGCTGATTAGTCCTGTCAAGAGATACTAGCATTAAAAATAGCACTGGAGTTGAATAATTGGAAACCAAAGTTTGTCACGTTTAAATGCTAACTGTAGGAGTGCAGACTAAATCAGTCCAATCTGTGGTTGCGAAATACTAAATTCCACCAACAGTTAATAGAAATATTCTCTTTGGATTTCTAGTTAGAAGTAATAACCTGTTAAACAATTCCTATTAAGAGGTCGACGAGTATTCCTAGCAATATGCTAGGAGACCAAATAGAGTGTACCCCTCTCAAAATAAGTTTATCTATAGAAAAAGGTGAGAAAGCATTGGTAATAACTTCAACCTTTTGCCAAACGCGAGTCCCAAATTCAGAAACAACACGGCACAGAAAGAAACATATGTAAGTATCAACCAGAATTTGTTTGATAGAGTTATCTTTTAATAATTGTGCAATCATGAAATACCCCTATCTGTCCGCTTTTTTCACAATATGGTTTTACCATTTTTATTAATTAATTTATTATACCAGATGGGACTGCAAACAAACTGATCAAAATCTGATACATTTGAAACCATAAGTGGTTGCAATAAGGTACAAGAGTGTGTTACAGTAAAAGGCAACCAAAACATGTGTGAATTAGACATAAAAACAATCTTTTTGTGAAAAAAGGCCAAAACCAAATCCCACTCTAGATAGAACTATAACTTGCCAATGATGCAGACGTGATCCACTAAATGCAACTGCATTTGTTTACTTCCAAATGCCCTGTGATAAGTGGAGAAATCCTGAAAATCAACACCTCAAGAGATGTGGGGATTTTTTAATCTATCAAGGGAAATTCTAGCTTTCTTCCCATTCCCAAGGAACTTACGTAATATACTATTTAAGGGAGCAAAACCATATTTAACTGGCATCATCATAAGAAAAAATTTCACAAATGGGAGAATCATCATCTTCATTGTTTCAATGTGATCCCACCAAGATAAAAATAAAGAGACCATTTTTGTGCAAGGTAATGAACTTTACTCACTATTTCACCGGTATTGACTTTAAGAGTTTTCCTAATTAAATTACAACACCAGATCCCCAAGCATTTGAACTTAGTCATATTCCAGGATAAACCCAAAAGAATATCATCTGCATAATCAGTACATTTAATGTGTTGAGCTTTAACTTTAAAGCCAGAAACATTCTCAAACTGTTTTATCTGAAAGAGAAATGGTTTTAATGCAAAAATACAGAGCAAAGGAGTCAAAGAACATCCCTTTCTAGTACCCTTGTTAAGGGGAAAATAAGAGGAATGGACTCCATTTACTATAACTGACAACGTGGGAAAAAAATACAGTAGTGAAATATGCTTTACAAATTTGGAACTAAAACTATGCCATTTCAATTCTTCCATTAGGAAACTGCCAGCTTACTCTGCCAAAACCTTTCTCTGCATCAAGAGTAAGTTTAGCAATTGGAACGGCCATTTTAGAAGCTTTGGTAATAATATATTTTTTTAAGTACAAAAATTATTGGCTAAGTTTCTATTTTTACCTAAACTAGACTATTCCAGGCCCGGTATGTCTGGTATGAAATTAACTAATCTAAAGGCCTGCACTTTGGCAAATATTTCACAATCAGTATGAATGAGAGAAATAAGTATGTAGTTCTTGCAAAAAGAAAGATCGCAATCCTTTGTAGGTGTAATACAAATGATAGCCTCTGTACAAGAACCCACTTAACCCTTCAAAGAAGAGAAGTGATTAATCAGCTTAAATAGAATAGATTTTTTTTTTTTTTAATTGCAAATAGAATTTTACTGTGAATCTATTTGGACTCGGTGCTTTCCCTTTTGGGACAACATTAAAAGCAGAATATAAATCTTCAGTTTTGAATGCATATCTAGAGGAAACAAATCTATATAGTTTGTATTCCTTTTCTTAAGCCTAGAGCAGTAGTAAACAATGAGCACCTCAGAAGGACTAGTCTCAGGAGAAAATACATATGGAAGTTGTATGTGAAGCAAGAAGCAATATCAGAATTGCTGAAGATTTTCTTACCCAAGTCATTCACAATAGATTTCACAGCAGACCACTTCCTTTTTCACTTCAGAAAATTAGCCAATAAAGAACCAGCTCTATTCCTCCAACCATAATACCTAACATTAATTTTAAGAAGAATTCACCACGTTTTTTCAGTAGTGTATTTGCTAAACTGTATTTTAGCCACCATCAATGCATCCAGATCAGCTTTATTATGTTTTGAAGTATAGTATTTATGTTCTAATCTCTTAATGTTGTCAAAAATGGATGTAGACTATTTGTTTTATATTTTTCTAAATGATTAACTAATTATTAAACCTCTGGAAGCTGCCTTAAATGCATCCCAGACAACATAGAAAGGATTGTCCCCTGTATTATTATTATTATCAAAATATTCTTTGACAATATTTCGTAGGTGGTAATGAAAGTCTTATATGAAAGGAAGGAATGATTAAATCTCCATTGTAATTTCCTATTATTACTCTGCAGAATAACTAGGCCTCTCCAAACTGGGGCATAGTCAGATATTCGAATTGAGACAATTTCCAAATTAAACATATATTGAACCATGCTTTTACTTTAAAATTAATTGTCAATTCTAGCTTACATTGCCTTTAAAGTGACAATTTAGCCCACTCGATCAACTGTATCAGGCTCTGTTTAAGCTGCATACCTACTGGGTGAAACAACGTCCCATGTGACTATTCAGTGCTCTTTGGAACCATTGTCATCCAGCTTCATGTGAATTCAGCCAAGCATAGTAGGGTCAAGTTGTGGAGCTTCGTGTTATTTTTAGGGAACCCTGTCATTAAGCCTACTCCAAGTACTGCATATCTTAGCTGGGTAAAGGTGTGGTGTTATGGTGGCTGTTATGATGTTTTGGAAAGGTGCCTGGTTTTAGTTGTTTAGTGTACAAGTGTTTACACCAGCAGACTCCTAGATTTCTAAATGCTAACATTACTCATGAGATTATAACCCATGGCCTACGCAGTAAACATAATGGTAACTTAGAGGTTGCTAAACAAACATTTTATTACAGCTAGGGCATTCTATTTTTGTTCAATCACCTCTATAGTAGAAAATAGTTCCCAAACAAACCTTTTCTCAAAGGTAGGGCATTCTATTTTGGTTCAATCACCTCTATATTAGAACGTACTACAATCATGCACAAAGCTTTCTCTCATACTACTAAGCTTGTTGAAAAAACTTACTCTTGAACTTTGTTTTGGTCATGAACAATTAGACTAACGCCAGTAGAGTGCTATAGGGTAGTAACTGCTATATGCTTTAAAAGCCATAACTCAGACATACTCATAAGCCATTTTACTTATTTGTTCATTATTGTCCATCCTCCTCTTTCAGTCCCTATTCTGTGAGGTTCATTCCTCTCCTCGTTTTTTAACTACTTTGTTTTTTTTTATTCACAAAGAAATTATCAGTTTTCTCAGAGGACTGTCAGGAGTGTTTTAGATGAGTGGTAGGCGGTAGGCTGGCACAGGGCCAGACTGAGAACCAAATCTGGCCCTGGCAAAGTGCTTGGCCACCTACCCCCCACCCACGGGGAGTTGGGGGTACTGCTGAGCTCTTTGCCAGGGCCAGTTTTTGGCCGATTTTGCAACTATGCTGCAAAACCGTCCCTGCCCCAAAAACAGCCACCAGGGGCCAAAACCGGCCCCCACCCGTGCGGCGCACCGGGGGATTGCCCGGTTCCCGCTACGGCCAGTCCGGGCCTGGGCTGGCTGTTCCTGATTGCTGCCGCCACACAGTGACTCTTTTTCGGTCACCCATGGCCTTGTGAATGGCAAGGAAAGAAGGAAAAAAGAAGAGCTTGGAAAGGAGAGCCTGAAGGGAGACTGTGACCGCAATTGGAGTCCACGACCATTCAGGAAGTGTGTGGGTTGAAGAATTACACATGGAGTAGGTGAGCTGAGCTAATTACTGAAAGATTTTTGGATTTTTCCCTATTTCCCTCTACACCTCTTCAAACAGTTGTTTTGTGCAGAGAGATAGTTAAACCACATTTTGTGAAAAAAAATTATTTATATGTAGAGAGTCAGATGACTTCTCGGGGCAATTAGGCATTTGAGCAGGTCCTGATGGAGAAAAGAGACTAGGGCCAATTAGATAATATGGAATGGGCAGAGAAACAAAACATGTCTCTCACAGGGGTCACAATTGGAACTGGGTGCAGGTGGTTGCAGTAAAATATTCTCCATAGAAATTATTGCCTCTGTACATAACAGATGAAGGTTTGAAAAATTAAATGTTTCCAGAGCTCAGGTGGTGATCAAGAGAACCATTTTATCCATACCATCTGGAAATGCACTGACATTCAGTTGTTTTGGGACATTGTAAACCCAAGTCAAGCAGAACCCACCACTCTCGTAAGGGCAAGTCAGATACATACCAAAGATAACCTGTGCTTACCCTCTAGTAGCTTGGCACAGAGCAGGCAGGCTTATCCTAAGAGGCAATGCGTAAAGCATTGGTGCAACACACAGCCAGGGTAACACAATGAAAACACCACAAAAATACTCCAAACAGGTTTAGAAAAATAGGAGATATTTATCTATAAGACAAAAATGACAAAAATCCTATCAACAGATTAAGAGGTATTCAATTGTAAGTATATCGCAGTAGTGCTTTCAAAATCAGCTGGGCTAATTTTAGAGCCTTTACGGTAATTTAACAAGTTCACCCCAAGGATTATTTCCACGTATAGTCTGGGCAGTTTCCCAGCAGCCTTGAAGAAGGCAGGAAGTGAATATGAGCTTTCCCCAAAACTGCATGGCGCACAGTTAGTATCGCACAGGTCCAATCCAGGTAAACAAAACACTGGGAGTGTAATCGGCTGAGTGGGGTGCAGCCCAATACGACAAGGACTGCTTAGGTCTGATAGCTTATGGAATAAAATGCAACTGTACCGCGCTGACCCTCAAAAACACTCTGGTCGTGCTGAAATCAGAGAAGCAAAGCACTTAGTTTCGAGAGGCACAGTGCAGTCTCCAAGACAACTTGGGTCGGATTGAAATCAAGAAAGAAAAGTCCTTAGCTGCAGGAGTGCAGCGCGATCTCCCCTCTGAGTCCCCATCACTCCCGCTACCTTGATGATCGAGCTATTGGTGTCGCTCACGGACTCTGGTGCTTGCCAACAGACTCTGGCTGAGGACATGAGAAGAACCGCGTTGTTGAGCTGGGGGTGGAGCGTGAAGAGTGGAGCACAAACTTCACCAGTGATCAGGGAACTGCCAAGGAGGGTTCCTCTTTGGTCAAATGGTGTGAGGGGTTATGCTCAGATGCCTCGCTCTATTTGCAGAAATGGTACTTAGATCCAAAACACACACTGGAGGTGGAGCGTGTGCTGTCCAGCCATGTCAGTGCTGTCCAGTTATGTCTCTCAAAACATGGTCCGGCAATGGAGCGATTGCGGTGCAGGACGGGCTCTGCTCTACTGTGGTGATGCATAGGGGGTGCAGAATGTAAGGTTTTTGATAGCCCTGAGACCTCATGAAAGGACAGGGAGCAAGCCAACAAGCCCTTAGAGTCAATGTGGTGGAGTCCTTAGTTATTGCAGCAGGGCAGAGGTCAGCGGGCAGCAAGGCAGATTAACCAGGCAGAGCAGCAGTTCCTTGAAACAGCAAGATGGTAATCCTTCAGCACAGCAATCTTTACTCCACCGTAGTTTCTTCTAGGTCCAGTAGTGTACTGATTTGATAAGGCCAGAGTCCTAATACTTATACTTCACTATGCCTTTGATGTAGGGGGTGACTGCAAAAGAGCCTTCAGAAGTGCATAAGGATCTCTTCCAATCCAGCCCTGCCTTCAGTCTACCAGTAGGGAGTAAATCAGCCCTTTGTGTGAGAGTAAGACAGCCTATTCAAATGTAAATGTAAGCCACCTCTCCCCTCTCAGCCCAGGATGGTTATCAGTTTGAAGATGAATGCAGATGTATCCCCTGTAGCATCCAGCCCTTCCTGTGTTGTGGCAGTCTAGAGAGTAGGCGCAAAATGTAGCTATCACCCAAGGCAGATGTGGATTGGGGACAGGCTTCAGGCACACAGAACAAAGTTGAGAGCTGAGAAATGTTCACTTTCTAAAAATGGCATTTCTAAAAAAGTAGTGTTAAACCCAACTTTACCATTAAAGAGGGTTAATCATTACTATTCCAACCATACCAAACATAATAAAGCTACTCCTCTCTGATCATGAATTACATCTTAAGGATTTATAAGGGGAATTCACAGTGCTAGCCTATGAGAGTGGTAGGCCTCACATCTGTGACAAGCAAGTTTAGCTGGTTTGTCACTGCTAGAATATGTAAAGCATAAAAGCATATGTCCTGCCTCGTACTGCAGCCTTAGGTTCACTTAGGGACTACATTAGGGGTAAGAAAGTGTACTAAAAGGGGAGTTTGAGGCTTGGCACTGGGTTTTAAATGCCAAGTCTGTGTGGCAGTAAACTGCACACACAGGCCCTACAATGGCAGGTTGGAGACAGGTTTGAAAAGGCTACTTGTGTGCGTGGCACAATAAGTGCTACAGGCCAACCAGTAGGATTTAGATTACAGGCCCTGGGTATATGGTAACGGTGGGCGGCAAACTCTGCTCCACCGGCAGAGTTTGTTGAGTTTTTGCCATTTTGTGCTTCACTTTGAGTGCGAAGTTGGGCAAAAACTCTGCTCCGCTTCGCCGGCGGAGCGGAGTTTACCGGTGCACTCGCCTATCACCAGAGCATATGGTGCAGGCAATAGAAAAGTATCTGCAGTCCTTGTGACACATCTAAGCATATGTGCGCAGTTCAGTAGCTGAGTAACCAAACAGAAAGAAAGATGTGGCAAATTCTATTTTTTATTTGCTATGTGGGCTTGGGTTTGGGTGCCCGTTTAAATTATGTGTAGTGTATGTTTCTCGCACTTATTGAAGGGATCTCTGCCATTTGAAAACGACTGCTACAGTTCTTTCTTGCGTTCACATTATGGAGCTGGAGGTATTTTATCCACCCATGGCACCTGTAGGTCTGCTGCTGTGCAGACTTATTATCACACCCGGCAGTGAGGTACCAACTACGGACTGAGGCACCTACAGCGCAGACATGGCTGTGTAAAGTAACCTCAGCAAGAATGGTGTGGCCCTGCAGGCTGCTTACAGGGATGTACTACTGAACAAGAAGGGGCTGACTGGTGAAGGTGCTTTTTTCCCTACTGGGCACCCCCATGTGTTTACTGTTTCTACCGATGCTCTGCCCATGCATGCACTTTACTGATACACTCTGCCCATGGAAGTCCGCAGAATTGTGCAGAGTTTTTCAGTAACTCTGTAGAATTCCACGAAGTGAAATTCCAGCAGCTCCCCCCAGCCTTAGTATATGGTATACCACTTTATAAGGGACATATAAGTAAACTAAATATGCCTATTGTGTATACACCAATGTTACCATGTTTAGGGAAGAAGCACATGAACTTTAGCACTGATTAGCAGTGGTAAAAGGCTCATAGTCGTAGGACCAACAAGAAGGTCAGAGAAAGAGGAGGGGGAAGGCAAAAAGTTTAGGGTAACCCTGCAAAAAGGGCAATTTCCAACAGATTGCCACTAAAGTGATGTTTCTAATAATGATAAGTGTTTTTGCCCCACGTAAGTATATCCCCACTGCTCTGTGATAGAGAGCTGATAGTAGTGTATCAAAGAGTGAAATGAGGTAAGGACATATTGGTTTCCCACATCAATATCATACTACCATCTTCTGGGAGAGATTGACAAAGTATTTTCATCATTTCGGGGGCCAAGTCCATTCTTGCTAGAACACTTGAGTTCTCTTACATTCCATTGGGAGCTGCTAAAAATGCAGACTTGGTTAACCTCAAGGTTGAGTGAGCATAGAAAGGATCCTTCACCAGCATAAACTTCTCCTTAGGGCTGACTCATAAACAGCATATACAGACATTGCTAAATTAGTTCCAACTTTTGTTTCAGTTCTTAACACAAGGGAACCCTGAAATCTATCAGGACCATAGCATATTGGCTATTTCAAATGAACAGTGGTCCCTAAGTCAATAAGTATTCATCAATTGGTTGAAAGGATATCCACTGCAAAACAATGTTTTAAAAGTCAAGAGTCACGAAACACTGTGTACATAAGTGACATTAGGGTGAAAAACATGCTTGGTGCTTAAGAGGAAATTACAGGAATTGCGCAATATTTGTATCACAGTCTATAGCAATTGTGTTCATATTGAACAGGTATATTCACCTATGATTTGTTTAGGGCATATAGGCAGGAGAAGTCTTCTTTTATCTACTGAATTCATGGAGAGTAAAGGATGCCTCCGTTGAGAAACAACGTAAAGTGCAGCAAGGGCTGAGGCAACAGCATGGTGGGCATGCATAACAATAAAGAACCATTGAGATCTGCCCATGGAAACTGGCATCATCTCAAAAGAGGCAGACCAGAAAAGTGCCTAAAACAATGAGCTCCATGAACTGTTTACAAAGAAAGCTGAAGACAAGAATTAGCCTTAACTTCTCCTTCCCTCCAATTAAGGATCAGGTTCCTTGCTTCTCAGGTTTCATAAATAGCCATTTTGAGGTAGGTCATAATGGCAGTTATGTATAAATAGCCTGTTTATCTCCTGGTTCCCCTCTGGCAATTACCAAAGGGGTGACTAAGCCACACCTCACTCATGATTACCCTCAGTTGTGGGGATGCCACTTCATCTTACTGTACAAATGAAGTCTTAGGGGTCAAGACTGGTAGGTCCAGAGCTTAGCTGGAGGAGGATATGCTACAGAATTATGATGACCTCTCCAGCAACTATGATAATTTCCAACCCAGGAACCATATTGCCTGATCCATGATGGCATCCCAAAGAAAGAAGTATTCTCCCTACTATAGAAGGGGGAATCAATCAAGGTTTTTAGGATCAATACTCTGTGGAAGCCAATTGAATCTTCTTTTTGGCCCAAAAGCCTTCATGAGATTTCAGAGTGACCAAGATCTTCAAACTATGTATAATTTATTTTATTTATTTATAACGTTTTATATAGTGGAAACATGGAATGTAAGGGTAACGGAGCACTTTACAGGTGAGTGAAGTAACAGACAAGCAAAGACAAGCTGAATGATCGGGAACAACATCCCTATAATCACTAGGATTTTCCCAACCCTGCTTCCATTTAGGAAAGAGAGAAAGACACACCTCTTTAAGGGACAGAACATTACAAAGCAGTACAGATCTAATTTCACTCTTAGAAACCTGCATTCACAAAATGTCTTGACATTGTGTGACCTGTAGTATTTCTACTCCCACATCCCACTGCATCTTGTCAGACAGATAAATCTGAATTTTTCAGTGAAACAAGACCACTTCTAGTTTACTCTGCTGCTCTTTGATCTGTCATTTTCTCTAAGGAGGTGGTCAGCCAAATTCTTAACCTATTTTGTAATAAAGGGATACAATACATTATTTACAAAGGCAATTATCTGACTGGTGGCCAATCAGTCTTAATGACAGAAGCTGACACACAAAGGGCCACTGATTTCTTCCAATCCTTCATTTGTCTTATAAAGAAGTCACACCTCCAGGTAATTGAGTTCCTACAAGTCTTTCTATTCTATGGGGCAAAATCCTGTACAAACAGTGGAGCAATTTTTCCACTTTCAAAATGAAAGAAAATCCACAAGAACCTTCTCCAGACAAAAAGCTGTTACAGTGTTACAATGGCTGAAAGTGCAGCTCAACTATTTCCCATAGGCATATTTTAGTTAGACTTGAGAACAGAAGATTCTGAGTCTTAATTCTTTTATTCCACATGAATAGCCTTACTTAGGATATCATATACATGCCACACATTCCTGAAGAGTGACTTCTCCAATGTAGGGGCTTATTACGATATCCTGCACAACATCGTAATAAGCCCCTAAATTGGGAACAACACAACCTTAGGTCGGTGTTTCCGAAAACAGTATTTGGATGCAAATGCCCATAGGGCAATCGGAAACATCAATTTTTCAATGGAAGCTTGTGGGGCGGGCGGAAAAGGCCTGCAGCACAAGCTTCCATTGAAAAAGTGATGTTTTAAAACATCCCTGCACTGTGTGGCAGGCACCAGGCAGTACAGGGATGTTTAGGAAGGCACCATAGGTGCCTCCCAGACCTCATTGCGGAGGGCCAGCAAGGAAGGAGGCCCTGCTAGGGGCCCCCAAGGTCACTTTCCAACAGCTTTTCCATGTTGGGAAGGCCGAAATGGAATGGCTGCAAGAAACTGACATAAAGCACGCTTTCTGACAAAGGTCTCTTTGAACCTTTCAGAAGGCTTCGGACGGTCCATCTGCCTGCTGCCTCTGCCCACACGCATTGTAATGCGTCAGTTGGACCTCAGCAACAGATGGCAGTTGTACTCGGCCCCTAAGTGTCCTTTATCAGATCTTTACCTTGACATATACTTCTAGGTCTTTTCCTTGAGAAATGTTTTGGTAAAACATTGTGCTTCAGTTACAACAATGTTTCCATTTGGCTCAACTCTTGTGTCTCATAAAGCAAAATCAGCAGAGATGCAAAGTCTTTTTGCAGGCAGCACTGACATTCTAGGCACAACTCCAGCCTTTTCTGCTTCTGAAAGCATGTACGGCCAAGAAGTTTGGAAGCCACCACTATTGCAAGTCTCGTGAAAGTTCCGTGGCTCTACGAAACATGTAGTCATCCTTGGTTTTATGTAAATGTCTTAGACAATGTGTGCATCGGGGATGCACTGCCTCTATCTGGGCAGTGGCTACACTCTGTGCACACCGCCAGCCTCTTTTGCTTCTCAAGCCCAACATTTATGAAGGTTGGAGTACTGTGCTACACATAGGGCCAGCGTGAAGAGGTATAGGTGGGCCACAGTTCATGATATTGACTGTACCAAGAGGCTTTCCGTAGTGGTGGAATTGCTGATGCACTCTCAGTTCTGGATGCAGTGTATGAGAGGGAAATTATGGGAATTTTTTCCTGCTAACTAATCCTTAATATAAAAATCACCGGTACATCAGAAATTATGTCTTTACAACATGGCATGAATCAGCTGGGCCAAGAACAATTACTGTTTTTTTGCTACCAGGCAAAATGCTTGGTTTTGGTTTGTTCTCATAGCTTGTAAGGATACTTTTAGAGCTTCGTGCTTTTTTTCAGCATATCATTGCCAGGTTGATGAAAGGTAAATTCTCTTCCAAGAGAGGATTCAAGAAAGGGATCAGTATACATTTGAGTGTTGTCACTGAGTTTTGTGTCTCTACTCAATACATCACTTTGTCTATTCCTATTGACCAAGAGGGTTCCTGTCTACAGAGTGTAGGTGATGATTCATAATTGGGACCTGCTCAAGCCTCTTTTTTCTTGACAAGAGAGAAGAGGTTTCAAGATCACAATTGCATAAGTAATCTCAGTACATCACTACTCTTGAATTAGGCACACAATATTGCATGTTTCAAATGTCACTAAATTAAAATAGATAGCTAAAATACAAATACAGAGGTGAGGGCCTGATTCACAAAGGTAACTTACACTTTTGAGCAAGTTGGCAGTTTTGCTACTTTTTGGTATTCACAAACTGCACTTTTGTAGTAGACTTCTGCACTACGCAAGGTCAACCACTGCTAATGCAACCCGTTCCATAGCAAATAATGTAGGTATGGACTTAAAATAAAACCCCATAGGAAATAATATTACATTAAATTACATTGCATTGTACATTAAATATTTAAAATTGTTGAAAATATAAAAAATAAAAATGAATGTTGAAAATGTATAAAAACAGTACATATGCATTATTTATTATTAAAATGTTTAACCAAATATCTAAAATAAGTACATATGTAAATATACAATATTTGATAAACTATTCAAAATAGGCTATTAAATATTTATAATTAAATAATACATATGTACTATTTTTATACATTTTTTTAACAATAATGTATATTTTTTTAAGTTTTAACTATTTTAAATAATGTTTTATTTTAGGTCCCTACCTCCATTATTTTCTCTGGAAGGGTGGTGCAGTACTAGTGGTTGGCCTTGTGTAATTCTGGACTTACTCAAAAAGTTACTACAAAAGTGGTAACGTACTCAAAAGTGTAAACTTACTCAAAAGTGCAGTGTACTACACCAATAAAAAATGCTAACAGGGCTCAGTTATTATGTTATGTTATGTTATGTTACAGTCTTTTGTATTGCGCCCAGCTGCCCCAGCAAAGGGGCGTCCTGGCGCATGGCAGGTAATATGCAACACCTACAGGGAACATAACAGAAAGAAAGACAGAGGCGAATTTATTAAAACAGAAAAGTTTTTACAGCTTTGCGAAAGGCTAAAAGGTCATCTAGCAACCGTATCTCTACTGGAAGAGAGTTCCAGAGCTCGGCCGCTCTGACCCGGAAGGATCGACCACCGACCCGACACAGCCTGTATCGGGGGATCACAGTGAGTGCTTAACCCAGCGATCTCAGGGGCCGGGTAGGCACATACCAGGACAGAAGGTCCGCAAGAATTTGAGGACCCCCACCTCTCAAAATCTTGAACGCCAAACACAACACTTTAAACTGGATTCTTGCCCTGATAGGCAACCAATGCAGTGATCTCAAAGTGCTGGAGACGGAACATGTACGGGGTAAGCCCACTATGGCTCTCGCCGCGGCGTTCTGAACGCGTTGGAGGCGGGTAACCTCTGCCACATTGGTCCCTACCAGAAGAGAGCTGGCATAGTCCAGACGCGATAACACCGTCGCCTGAATTACTATTCCTATGGCCCTCATTGGCAGCCTAGTATCCTAAAATAAATAAGAGGGGGATGCCGCAGTTGGAGCTGTACACAGGGAATTAGGCATATTTTTTAAGAGCATGTGGCATTGTACACGAGACTTTAGCTTACAGCAGAGATCACAAAACAGGATTTTCAAATAAAAAAACAAGAGGAACCTCCAAAAGTAGACTGGCTTTTTTTTACAGTCACCTAAAGGTGTGTCAGCTATGCATGTTGCCACTGCTATTCAAAATAAAATAGGGTAAGGGCTGGTAAGCAGGTGGAAGTTTATAATTCAACATTTGTAAGAGTATGTGAGAGGGACAGAAATCTAGAATTTGGGGAGCAGTGGAATTGAAGGGTTCAACTGGAGATGTTTTCCTCAGTGCAGGTAAGCTACAAGGTAGGCAAAGGAAGGGGCAGACTGAAGTGGAGGTCTCAGGAAGAACAAAAAAGGAGAACAAGGAGGTCAGGAAAATTGAGAATGGAGACCCTGATTGTGTGCATGCTTGCTGAGAAGAAGGTGCAGTATTTGGCAGGAGGAACGCCAGATAGATTAGAGGTCTTGAAACTGCAAAACTTTAAAAAAAGAATACAATACACTGTTCTATCATCAATTTGAATTTTGGTCCTGGTAAAAGACATTCGAATAAGGAAGCCTCATATATGCACAGCATTAACAAATCAGCTGATCTAAACAAATTATTTACCATATTTTTCATTAGCGTTTACTGAAGTCAGTTTAATGTACAGAACGCACATTATAAATAGGTGAATATAAACGGTCTAATTAAAAAAATACTCTATGCAGGAATCAGATGTACCATTTTCACATTTTTAATTGTTACATTTCCTACTAAACGTGGTTCGATGTGCTTCCCTTCTAATGTATTAACAGTTACTATGTTTGAGGAGTACACAAATGCTAACCATGTCACTTAAAAGATCAAAGGGCTAAAACACACAGTAAAAGCTACGCATTTCAAGTCATTAACGCCCAAGATGTCTTTTAGCGCTATTCGCCTTCAAATTGCATTACATTAGGCTACATCGCTTTTAATAGGATGGCGACAATTACAATATTTGTCATTACCTGTGTGCGATCTCTAACAGAGGCTTCCAGTGTCACCCTTTTCTCAAATTCATCCAAAAGTTTGTCTTTTTTATGCAGGTATATCCTTTGAAGAGCTTTATATTTGCTGGCTAACTTCCGGTTTTCTATCAGGTCTACATCCAGCACTGACTGCAAAGAGAATAGAGCATGATTACAAAATATAAAATGTAACCTGCAGACCATCCCCTTTTAATTAGGGGATATACATTGTGCTTCTTTAGTTTACAAATCTTACGAGCTCAAAAAATGGAATGGATTTTTAACATGCTGCTGTACAAAAATGATTATAAAGATTTTGAAAAGAGCCTATAGTGTAGTTTGTTTTGAATTTGTAATCTACTGGAACAACTTCATAGATATTTGTAACAAAAGAATTCAAGATGCAGTAACTATTGCAATCAAATGTACTAGCGATGCCTGGTTAGGAACGCCATGATTGAAGGAATTAATCACTTACTGAAATACAATCCAGGACAGGTGTCTCCAACAAGTAGCTCGTGAGCTACTAGTACCAATGCAGCTACCTGTGAGTAGCTCTCCTGTGTTCAGCCCAGCCTAATAATATAGAAGCCATATATATGCTCAAATTTGAAAGCATGTTATAAAGATGAAAATGTGTCTATTTTCAGAACTCATAAGCTGATGTTTGGCAAAAACTAGTTGCATTTTAAAATGTTTTTTAAACTATTATTGAGTTGGGGAGGTTTATTACTCACATCACCTTAGTGCCAGGGGGATTGCAGCTATGGCTTTTATGTATTACCCACGTTCGATAATTTCAAATTCTCAGAGGATTTTTTTCACATTATTACAGAATGCCCTGCCTCATGCACTGATGTGATCATTGCTGACAATCTTGGATGGGGTGGTCACTACTACGTCACTAATATTAGTAACACAGGATGATTTCCATTAAACATAAGTAGCTTCCATCACAGAAAAGGTTGGAGACCCCTGATCCAGAACAACATATTGCAGGGGTCATATGATGACCCTGTTTTCTTCCGTGCGCCAGCCCAGAAGGAGGCTGTGCATTTCTTTTGCGAATCTTCAGCGCATATATTAACTCGGAAAAAAACTCAGAATTAGTGCATGTTTTGTTGACAGCAGATCTTGAAAACACCAAAAGACAATTTCTGCCCTGTGTTGTCGAACCATGTTTTGTATTTTGAGTTGATGTGTGCACTGAAGACCCCAAAAAGAAATTGTATTTGCATGTATATACCGCACACTACCCCTGACGAGACGTTGAAGCGCTTGAAACACGCAGACCGCTCTCAGCGCTGGTACAGCACTGAAAATAATATGGCCTGTTAAGTGAGTAAGCATGGTAAAACCCAGGGACTGCTAGACCTGAGACCAGCCTGCCATAAATAACGGGAACTGGAAGATTACAACATCCTCTCCCATAGCTGACACATAATTGGGTTGTATAAGCGTGTGGGTGCAAATCCCATAAAATATACCTGCCTTATAAGGAAAGATACTCTTCCAGGGCCAGTGGAGAAAATCATACAGTCAGACGGGAGTAGCACACAGAGAGTGATGGAGGGGCTGGGCCAAGGATTTCACCTCCTCCAACCTACTACATCCCCCTCAACTTATTGACTTTCCAGACAAATACATCTTCTAATCCGAGAAACTAGGATCATCTTCCTATTCCCACAATCTACCACCTGAATCCAGTGTTACAATCAGGCTGATAAAAGACGGCCAGAGAGGGCACCCATGATTGCACATGTAATGGGTGAAGCAGGCAACCAGTGCTGTCCTAAGGTGCTGAGACGGAAGTGGGTAGCAGGTAGGCGCTTCATACTGCGTAGGGAGCATATTCCATCCCATTCGAAAATTAAACTAGAAGGAAGGTCTCATGAACAACAGGCTGGTGTTTTTTAGGTGCATGAGTCTCTGTAGTCTTAGTTGGAGATTCCTATAATCAGCTAAAGCCAGGCCCTGAGAGCATGGTTGGTTTATCTGCCCCCATAAGTGGCAATACTTACATAAGGCTGGTGAGTCATTTTACTGAAAAAAATTGAATTTGCCCTGTCGAGCCAGAGAATGCTGTTCTAAAGAGGAGAGAGAGGGTTGTTGGGAAGAGGAAGACAGAAGACAGTTTTCTGACTCCCTCAGACTAGCCATACCCAAAATACCCACAAATCCGTCTGCATGAGGCAACAGTACTTTCAGTACTTGAAACACAATAGCGATTGGGGCATCCACCCTGTAAACTGATGCCAGAGGAGAAATTAGAATAGCCTTGAACCTGTTTCAATCTTTCTGAATGGGGCAGGGTAGCCGGCTTGATTGAGTGTGATCATTTCTGAAATTTGTATCAATTTCTGCGGCAATCATGGTTCACAAGATCGATAATATACCAATGTTCATTACTGCTTCTCCGCAGACATTCTAGTTGGAACTCATCAATCTGCCGTCAGAATGATTTGTGTGTGTCTACAGTTGCATCGCAGGGCAGATTTCACCCAACATAGGGATGGAACTACAACAAATTTGCCTTCTGTACCATCAGAGAAGTCTTGGTCTAAACAGGTGTCATTGTTTACATGGTATACGTAGGTGAATTATATGTTGGCTACATATAATCCAGCATGTGATGCCTTTAGCATAATAAGATGATGAAAGTCATAGAGAATGTAGGGCGGAAATGGAGATAAGAGATGCTGGGTCATCTACACACTCAGGTTCTAGGGGGGGCATTGTAAGAATATTGAAGGGGTATTACATCTCTTCACAGTCATATCTTGATGGAGAGACTACTTTTTTGCTTTCACATTGAATTTGCTACTAATGACCTTACAACCCAAGGTGGCTTCTATCAGATAAAGCCCATCAGGTCCCTGAAAAGGAAAATATGGACTTTGGCTTTGGATCACAGTAGGATAAAAATCATTAAGCAAGTAACTGAGTCACTTTTTGGTGTCTGGCTAACAAGGACCCATCAATGGGATAATAGAAAATATGAATTATGGCCATCACAAACAATCTTTTATCTCCCAAGGGCCATTAGCTGAACCTCATACTGCCTCAGCAAGCTAAAACAGACCCACATCTGGCCCTCAAAGATCCTAACTCAGGGCACAAACACCCAGTGCCAGCCCTAATAATCCAACCCTAAGTTTCAGCTACCCTCAGAAATGCTATGCTACTGCTGAGAGACCTTCACGCAATCCCCAGGAAGCATCACTCAACCTTCTTCAACTGACCTTTACACCCACTCGGACAGACTCAGTCTGACAGTGTTTGTAGATAGATGACCCCCTATACTTCGTAGACCCCATATACTTATCTTCTGACTTCTCAAAGAAAACCTTAACCTGCCACGCCCATCAAATGTTGTGTCCCACTATGCCCCGAAAGACAGACCACTAACATGAGGATCTACAATTGGGAAGAGAATGTCCCTGAAACACTTTCTCCGAGTTCATAGAGGGTATTTGGGCACGTTTCCCATCTGCGGCTGACATGGTGTACCTGGCTCGCCTGGTCAGGAAGAGAAAACCATTGGAATGGTGTTGGAAGGGTTTAGCTTTACAAATGCGGATAGGAACGTGTCATTCTTGTGAAAATCCATTTATACATTCATCCAAAGACCCTGTAATCTAAAGCAACCGAGAGGGCAGTGACATGCAAACATCATATTGTCCACTTCATGTTTTCCAGCAGTTTGCCCAACCTTACTGGAACATTCAGAAAGGTTACCTTATCCCACAACAAAAAGCAGAGCAGGATGTGTAATAAAAAGACTGTTTCCAGCTTTTGGAAAATATAACAACACAAAAAAACTCTCAAATGCACTTTCAAAAATGAATGTGATGGATTTAGCATGAGCAATAAATGTGTATGAAAAGCGCAACCCGTGCTGACTCTTCCAGAATAGGTGTGCTGTGGTCAGGCCAGGTAGCACTGATTCTCAGACTGCTTCCCACAAGCCTAGCACGCGCGCAGTCTCCCATGCCAGGGCCCACAATAGCCAAGCTCAGCTCAGTCAACACACATGATCCCTGGATATGGTACCTTGGCGCACGCTCCACCTGCTCTCCCGCTATTGGGTGGGAGCGAATGTATTAAGAAAGAACATTAAAGGTTCCATAAAAGAGTAGGAGGCAGAAAATGGAAAACTAACCGCGCTCACGAAAATCGGCAAATAAATTACAAAAACTGTCCATTTTGCTTGCCCCTTTTAATCTTACTGTGGCATTCAAACTATTGAACATGTAACTGAATATCTCAACTGTACCTGAAGAAATAATGGAGCGTGTCTCTGCAGTAAAACAGAACGGCACTAAACTGATGAGTTTAACCCAGCAGAAAGCGCGGCTGTAAACATGACAAATGCCTGCTATTGATTTCAGGTTTAATTACTCTGTGCAGCACTGACAAAGCCCATCAGACGTTGTTGTGAAGTGTAAATGGAACAAACTACACTCCACTGCCCATAGGAAACTGATGGTGTCTGCAGTTTGCATTGTTTACTTTACCCTCGGTAAACTTCAGCCTTGATCAAATTAACAAGAGCTACTAACCTCCAACAATCTACAAGGCCCTGTGGTTTTACAGCAAGAGACTTAAAATATAGTCCAGCATCACTTCCTGACAACAAATGATTTCGCAATGGCCTGTGCGTCAAGTGACAGCTGACGCCAGCTCCGTCCGACGCGCTGCGCGTGCCTGCCTCACCAGAAGCGTTCTTTATTGATTGCCAGTCTTGTATCCTCCAAGGTGAGAGCGAGGCTCTGTGACTGAATAAAGCAATTACTTACCGTGAATCTTCATTACTCGGAATAATCTTTCTGATACAAATACTTTCTACGTCGACGTGTTTCATCTACCTCCAGGCACCACTTTCCACGCATAAAGTTAAGGTAGTGAAATTACCAGTAAGTAATTGCGTCACTGCCTCATCAACTTACTTTGAAGCAGTGACGTTTTAAAGAATGGGCAAAGTGGGCTCTGGTCCCAATCTTTCAGGGGGAGGGGGGGCTTTATAGTGTCAGCTCTGTTCTTCAGATACCCTTCTCCTGATGACCTTGAGTAATTCTTAAAAAAAATATTTTAAATACCTTTTCCTTTAATTTTTTTTATTGTGGATGATGTGTGAGAGTCTATTAGGGACATTTTGAAGAGAAGCGATGTGTTTATGTTTCATGCAACAACTGTAAAACATTCTTTGAGCTCAAAACAGGACCTCAGATGGGAGAAATGGGAGGGCTTCACAGAAATCATTTGCAGTAATATTAGTGAGCTGCTGCTGAGTTAAATATTGGTAACACAAGTCACTATCCCTGAATACTAGATTTAAACACATTTAAAATGTGGACAAGTGTGTCTATGCATTATCAGTGGGCTTGCTAAAGAGAGCATGAAAAAGCTGAAATTGGATCATAAACTCAAAGCTGTTTTCAACAGGGGCCCACAACATCCGTTTGGCCTAGGCCCCCCAAAATCTTGACAATGTCCCTGCTTTGAAAATACAGTAGAGTGTTTATTGAAACCCACTTCTCAGAAAATAGAGACAACTCCTGAGTAATGCTGTAATCTTATATTTAATAGCGTCTTTTCAATAGAACAAAAGAAAAAGGAGAACAGGTTTTAATTTTGGAAACAGTGACTGCTAAACTCTAGAACCAAACTCAACAGACTATGAGTGTCCCACATCAAGCCTATAGTGTGAGACAAATGTAGAAGGAGTCGTTCATGTAGATGCACTGAAAATATCTATAATAGATGTTCCACATACTTCAGCCCATGAGCATGCCATTGCTAATTAGTCATAATATCGGGAAAAAATAGTGAATGGACAAAATATCGAGTTTTAATATCGAGTGGACAGGATATCGACTTGCAAAAATATAGTGGTTAAAAATATCGACATGCAGGTAAGAAATATCGATTTTATTAATATCTAAGTTAGTAATATCGATTGTCAAAATATCGTTGTTAATAAAATTGATTTTTTTTTGTGTTTTGTATGTTAGTATTTGTGTTAAAAGTATGTCTATATTTTGAAATGTGTGTTTGATTTTTTTTTAAGTAATGAATTTTATGGTAATTAATTTTTGCGTAATTTAATTCCGTAGCGGGTTGTGGGTTTATAGGGGAATAGGGTGGGAAGTAATTTAATTATAATATGTTTTTAAGAATGATTTATAATTAATTAATTATATGTTATTTGCTTTTTGCGTAATTTATTTCTGTAGCGGGTTGTGGGTTTATAGGGGAATAGGGAAGTAATTTAACTGAAATTAATTAATTAATTATTTAATTTAATAATTTAGTATTTAATAATTTATATTTTTAATTCATTATAAATTGATCCATAAGAATTAATAATTAATTGGTAATTATGTTAATTGTGTTAATTTATTTGGATTGATTGGTAACTAATTAGATATTAATTATTAATAATGTGTAAATATGTTAATTGTGTACTTTTTTATGAGCAGATTGAGGGTTGATAGGCGAGTAGGGTGAAAAGTAATTCAATTTTAATGTCATTTGTATTCTTTTTTATATAATATTTATTAAAAGTTATTTTATAATGTTAATTGTGTGAATCAATTTAGATTTGATGGTTATTAATTTTATTGGTAATTGTTATGTTAGTTAATTAATTGTTAAATATAAATGTAAATGTATTAATATTTTATAATATTGTAGGTGACGTTTATAGGAGAAAATGGAGGGAGGTAAATTAATTTTGGAAAATTCCCACCCGCTATCCAACACTTTCCCTACTGTTACACTCGCTGGAGTGGGAATAGTAATTTTTACCCACCCGCTAAGCAACACTTTTCCTACTGTGCACTCGCTGGAGTGGGAATAGTGATATTTACCCACCCGCTATCCAACACTTTCCCTACTGTTTCACTCCCTGGAGTGGGAATAGTAATTTTATCTATTTTAATGTTTTAACTTATAATGTATAATTTATTTTTACATTTATTTTGTCGGCTTATTTTTATATATATATATATATATATATATATATATATATATATATATATATATATATATATATATATATATATATATATATATATATATATATATATATATATATGTAAACATATTTTACATTATGTTTTAAATATTGATTATTCTTTAATAATATTAAGTTAATATATATTTAAAAAATTAAATATGCATGTTTATTTGTTTACATTACATTTATTATTTATTAATTTTTATCTTTTTAAGAATGTTTTACTTAATTATAGTTATTATTTCATTAATTTTATATTACTTTTAAGACATTTAAAAAAGTCAATATTTTAGCAAACTATATTATTAACAACGATATTAAGGATTCAGTATTTTTGTACTTACCGGTTTGTAGATAGGAAGTCGATATTCTGTCACTCGATATTTTCACCTCGATATTGTGGAAGCTCGATATTCTTCTCCTCGATATTCTGTCAGTGATCCCATGCCATTACCTGTGTGAATGTACTCTATATCTCATACCAGGGAAATTCTTTGAGGAACAAAAGATAAAGGAATCGAGGATCTGCTCCACCCCCTTTTATACCACCTATTTAAGGTTGCAGTAGAATTTCTAAGTCCCTTCTCTAAAAACTCCAAAATTTACAAAATGATTCTCACTCGGCCTGTATTCTTCTGATGTAGTTAAATATATGTTAACAGGTCTCAATACATCTAACACATGAATAGATTCCTCCTCAAGTGTAGATAGGTGTGGAAAAAAGCAAGGAAGTTTAACCTGCTGTTGATAGAAGGTACAAATGGCATTAGGAGAGAAATCTGGTCCCAAATTGAGAACTAATCCATCTGGGAAAACTCTCAAATAAGGGACTTATATTGATAAAGAGCCCGGTTCTAATAATCTTTGAACTGATATTAAGTCCGCTATAAGAAGAACTTCGCCAAAAAACATTTAATGTCTACCTCAGAAAGGAGTACCAAAGGATGGACCGTATTCAAGGAAAAGTCGCTAAGTAATCTATTGCCCAACAAATCCATCTTAGCAATGTTTCCTGAAGGGGCTCTAATTGTTTTAAATACACTCCTAGGGGTGCTTTAGGATGTAGGGCGGATCGCCACCGCCCGCCACCCATTCCCCCCAACTATATTAGCATGGCGGGGGGTACCGCGGCGGACGGGAAGACCGTCCACCGGTTTTCCGCCCGGTCGACAAGTCCACCAGGCGGAAAAGGGTTTAATATGGTGGTGGTGTCTGCTAGACACCGCCATCCATATCAGGATGCAGGCGGGAGGAAGCCTTTCCGTGGCGGCGTTGCTTTAATGAAAAGGCATGCAGATTTTGAAGTTGGGGGCCCGTTGTGGGCTCCCAGGATGTTGGAGGGGTGGGGGCACATCGGGGGTACCTTTGGTACCCCCTTGCATGTGCATGCACAACGTGGCAGGCACCGCGCCTGCATATGCACAACATGCATTTTTGGCATTGTGGCGGGTGATGCTGAAAGCACCACCCGCCGCAATGTTAAAAATGTAGGATGCGCCCGCTAGGGTGGCAGGTGCATCCTAATCACCACCACGGGACCACCGCACTAATGGCGGGCAGTCCCTTTTCACGTCAGGATGGCGGGCGGTCAAAATCCACCCGCCATTCTAATGATGCCCCTAGAGTGGAAACTGCGCAACCTATCCAGAAGAAATTGAAAACCCCATTTAGGTTCACGAGTAGCCATTTCCAAGGATTTTTTCTGACTCCCATCTTCCTAAGCCACTAGGTACATTCTCTACAAGCTGCTTGAGGGAGAACAGGGTTTTGAAGTGGGCATCGATCCAAACCAAAGGCCCACGCGGTGGCCTGGACATCAGCTTGAGTTATGGAAACTAGCCCATTATGAGCCAAAATTGTGCTAACAGAATGAGATCCACCTCCTCCCTCTCAACTCAGATTAACAGCTTGGCTATACATAGGAATGGAGACAATGCATAAAGTAGAAGAGGAGGCCAGGGGCAGGTCAAAACATTTATACCCCAACACCTCTTTTACTGGAATCTTGACACAAATGTCTACAATAGAGTATTGTCTGGAATGGTGAAACAATCTACATGAGGGACTCCAAATGTTCAGAATAGTTTCTGGAATATATGAGTGACCAGACAGAAGATGTGTGCACAAGGGTATACCCAGCTTTTTAAAAAAGTTCTTCTTACTGGGATTTCGAATACTTAGTCATTATGTGACATACATTCAAAAATCATCACCATCCAGGAAATGGTTTTTGAGGTACATTACACCTCATGCTCTCTAATCTAAGTTAACAATATTTAATATGTAACTATGCCAAATATATATATTCTACAGTATATTTGATCTCATTTGTCAGATTTGGGTGGCATTCAAATCTTAGTTTCTTCTGGCTAAGTGTTTGAATTCAGTGTCTAGATGAAGGTGTGCTGTCAGTGGTGAGGCCTCATTCATTGCATATACATATTTGATTTTTTCTGTATTATCTTTTCAAAGTGCACACATTGGTGATTGTTGCTTCTTTACACCATATTTATTTTAGCAAAATAGTGTCTTCCCAGTCTTAGTTCATGGTAGACGATCATCCTTTTCCATCTGCAACATCACTTATGTCGTATCTCATGTATAATGTGTCATCCTTTTGCTCTTCTTATTAATGGAGTTTGGTAATGGTTTCTTTTTATGCACTAGCCCACTCTTTTAAGCCTGCCAGCTAGGTTTTCGAGATATGACTTAATAAGGCCTTCCACGACGTTGGAATAACAATCTTTACCCCGCCCCTGTGACTCAAGAGTCTAAATGTCAACTGTGAATTGTCAATTTTGGTGTGTGATCTGGTGAATGGTGCCCCATACGTTTTCCAGTATAGTTATGTCCCTTGTATTCCAGCACCCTGTATCCCCAGCCTACCCCACAAAGTTCCTGCCCCCATGTATGCACTGGGAATACTGTCAGTCTGCATTTGGGCACAGACTATTATTCATTTGCTGCTTCTGATATCTTGTGTCCTCCGCCATCATAGACATAGGCACCTGACCTCAAATATCTTCTCTGTCGGAGTCTCCAATTTTCAAACTTTATTCTAAATATGGTGTTTCTTATTTGGAGATGGGGTGTTTTCTCTGGAGCTCTATTGTGACTATGCATGGTCTCTCCTATGTTGTTTGTTCCTTCGTTGGTCTTTCTTGCTCATCTTTTATTGCGTATGCTACTGCTCTTCATTTTGCTGCCTTGTTCAACATATCTCATCTTGCCTGGGGTCGAACTCCTCTAGACTCCAGCCAGGACCAAGAAACTGCTGCGGTCATAATAAAGTGTGACTGCATATTTCAATCCCAACTGGTGGGGTTGGCTTTTGATGTCAAGGAAGGAACTCCTCTGTCTCTGTACTGTATTTGTGTAGCCAGGGAATTTGACCTTTCTTCCTTCAATAATGTATCGGTCCATAATTCTAGAGATCTCCAGGATATGGTCTCTATCTCAGAAATTAATTAACCTTGCCATAATGGGTCTCCGTGGCATCTCAGGCACTGAACATTGGCTCAGCAATATGTGGAAGTGGCACCAGTCATGACTGTGTTAGCAGGCAATCATCAAGGAAGATGTCCACACTCAGGTCTTCTACCTTTTCAGGAAGGGCAATGATTCTGATATTATTGCACCAATAGTGCCCTTCAGCATTCTCTTCTCTCTTCAGTGGAAGGTTTACGTTTTCCTTTAATTCTAGCATTTGCTTTTTTTGTTTGTCTGAAATTGTGTGTCCAGGTGTGGCGAGTTAGATTTGGTCTTGTTTACTCTGTTCATTGGTTTTCTGTAATCACACTCAACAACCCAACATCCACCTGTAGAACTGCATTGAAATTACCCATGCATTTATCCAGGGATGTAACCATGTTCTCAGTGGTTCATCTATGTATGTTCTTGCCACTCTCTGCTGAGTCATTACATGCCACCAACGGTTTGGTGACTTTTTGTCTCTTCATAGTAGAAACGGGTTGGCAAACCAACAGGTGAGTCTTGTGTATTGAACCCTTAATTCTGATCTGCAGGGCAGTCAAGGTAGTTGTGAAGCTACCTGTTCAGTTGCTACATGCTCAATTTTAGTGTTAGCTTTATTGGGTGGATCTGGAAGGGGGCCAATGCAGTTCAGCTGCTTCTTTCTGTCCCATTATAGTCAATAATGTGGGCAGAGTACGTGAACAGGTGGGATTGGGAGATCACAGCACGAGAACAGGAGGGATGGAGCATCAGGGAGATGAGCAGCCAATATCAGTTTTAGGCCACTAAAAGGGTGCTTCAAGTCTAGTGCTTTTTACCCATCCAGGCTCCTCTAAGCAGAAAATCAGACAGTTCTCACCCAGGCTGGGGTACAAGCTCCAATTAGTGACAGTTTGTGTAAGAGCCGAAACTGCCTACTCTGCCTCACTACTCGCCTAGCGGCAGCACCACCTACTCTTTCCAGCTGTTGTCGTAGTCAAGTCAAATCCAGTGAGTTTCGCTCATGGTTTAATTTTACGCAATTTTAGGGTCCTTTTTGGTGATGAGCTAGACAGCTCTCCCCCACACCCCGGGAAACCAGCTCCAAACAGTGACAATTTCTAGGACAGCCAACAATGCCCAACTCAGTTCTGCTCTGCTTTTACTGATCTCAAGAGCAAGTGCTATTTTCCCTCTTCCAGCTGCTGCTGTAATAGTACTCAATCTGGTGGGTTGCACTTACAGTTTCATCTTCCAGTGTAAGACGAGTAGGTGCCCCACATTAGGTGAAGTTGCCAGGCCCAGTATCAGTTGCAGGATTTTTTGCCAATGGTTTGGTTTGCATTTGACCTTGAGAAGTGTCTGTTTTACTCCATTGTCAGCTTGGCCAAATCCCTCCAGGGGCTATACCCTCCTTGGCCTGTTTGTCACTACATTTTCCTTACCCAGATTGTAGGTTTCTGACAGTGATGTCAAATCATTTGCCGTCCAACTGATTATCTAAAAAGTCGGAACCACCAGAAAGAGAAAAACAGTTCCTGAATGTCTGTTGAAGTAAGACTTGGTAACTATGTTATCTGTCCTCACTAAAACTAACTGGTTCTGAATTGCATGCAAAAAATGATGGAGTGACCAATGAACTGCTATTTCCCTCCAATTCAAGAAATGCAACTTTTCCTGTAGGAGACATATCCCTTGGACTTCCTGATGACCCACAGTGGCTCCCCTACCCATTTTTCTTGCACCCATGCTTAATATTTGTGAATGAGTAAAGAGAGTAATCCTTTTGCTGAGTTTCGATGGAATCATCCACCAGTGTAAGGCGTTTCAAATCCTTTCTTTCCCAAATGTTTGACAATCCAGGCCCTGAGAGGAAATATCTCAATGAGTGAAAATATGAACCTCTGTCCCACAATTCTCTACTTCACCTATTCCACTGACATCTGCACAAGGACTTATCATGTGTCTCTAGATATGAAGCCACTCCCTTGTGGTCACCTTTTTCTGTTGGCTCAACATGAAAGGAGTTGCCGTATCCCGACAGCTCTCAGTTCTGGTAGACAAATGTGCTTCTGTTGAGTATGAAATCAGCCACCAAGAAATTCCAGCTTATGCCTGGAAACTAGACAGGAAGGTTTGTGGTTGATCAGAAGTCCATGTAGAGTTAACATCTAGCATACTAAGTCTGTGTGTTCTTGAACTTTGACCATTGAATAAATCATCAAGTCTTTGAGGGTGAGATGAATCAAAATCCCTTGTTTGTGCAGTACATACAACTTGAGGGGCTAGAACCTTTGGCAACACTCTCAGTGATGAAGTTTGGCAAAAGGGGGAGCTAACAATTGCCAGTCATGCCTCTCCATGCAAAAGCTGCGAAATATCTGAGGACACATCAACGCACGGATGTGGAAGTAAGCATCCTGACGGTCCAATGATGTAATTCATTCCCAAGCTATAATTAGTTTTGAAATAAACTTTCTTCAGAAAATAAAATAGTTTCCTTAGGTTTCTTATTAGCCTGACGTTTCCTGATCCATTTGAAACCAAGATAAAAATGGAGTAGAAACGGTTTATTTTTTGTTGGCTTGTAACAGCATAAATTGCTTTTTTTATGTTTGCAGCTCTGCAATTTCTTTCAACCTTGTTTCTCACTTGCACTGACCCTGTGCAAAGTTCATGTGAATAGGGCAAGAGACTGGAGAGACCAGTTTACTATTTGCAGGACCCAACTGTCTATATCTCTTACTTTCAATGTTTTATAAAAGTATGACAGAAAGCCTCCTACTGGGATGTCGGCATAGTGAGGAATGATTTTCGGCCTAGGAAGAGATGGTGGAGGGCGAGTGTTTTTACATGAAATGGGGGATAATTGAATCTGTTTGTCTGAAAACTGAACACTCTTCTGTGTTGTCGTTTGGAGAGACGACACTAGGGGGAGAAGGGGACTTTAGTTTAAACAATTGTATGGGGCATCGAGCAGCTACAATGGACACCATGGAAAAACCTGAAGATTTCAGAAAACAACATGCAACATCAGACACAAACTTTGCCAGTACCTCCGTACAAGAGAAGAGCAGCCAAACCTTCTTCTAAGGGGGTACCTAGGGTCTGAAAATCTTTCATCAGATATTATGACACATGTTCTGCGTATGCGGCAACATCCATTGTCAGATTTAGTCTTGAGAATCATTTCTTCAAAAATGATTCCACCTTGCGTTTTATTCAGTATGACCCTGGGACATCTTCTGTCATGACAGCTGATTGACCGGCCACATTAGAAATCCTTACATCTATTTTCAAACTTGAAGGTAATTCTACTTCCATTTTTGCCAAATGGTAAAGGTGAGTCACAAAAAAATTGGAAGATCTCATTATGGGGATTTCTCCACTATCTTTGTAGTAGGTCCTTAATTTCTTTATTTACTGCAAAGAAGGGGAGGATGGAAATGTAATTCTATAAACATCCTCGAAGTACTTCTAGGCTGTTCTTCCTCCACGGTAACCTGACGGTTCCCTGACAAGTACGTAAACAGTGCAGCCAAGTCAGCTTTTTCACCAAACTTGCCCCTAGGAATAGCCTCTGGCATCTGACCTTCATCATCATAATCATCATACTCAGGAAACAGCCAGCAAGGGACAGAAGATGGTGATAAAATGTTAACAGATGAAATAGATGATGTCCGCGAATAAGGAGAATAGCAACCAGCCACAACTTCACCCGATCTCGGGAAGGCTTCTGGAAAAGATGAAAAGAGATATTGTATCTGCTCTTCAGATAAAATAGGAGCAGAAGTATGGCAAGCAATAAATAGTGTTTTCATTTCTATGTTTTTTGCAACTCCCCCTGTCTTGCCTCTTTAGAGAAGTGATGCTTCTTAGAAGTTTGCCTGCTAGATTCCAAAACGTATATATTTCACTGAAAAGCACAAAGGTTAAAGTATCAGTTCTAGTTAGATATAGTAAAAAAACGTAGATTCAATGAATAAAACCCAAAAATTGAAGTAACGTTATACTTAGGTGAAAATATTGCTCACTACATAACATTTTAAACCAACAAAACACCCACAGAAATTCAGCTGTTGTAGTTAACTGAATTAACTATAGCTCACCCCATGAAGTAACTACAACTCAAGTTCCAGCCATGCACATTGTTGTCATAAATGATGTAATTTCAGATGTTGCTAGTGATGTTATCAATGATGTCATAGAAGATGTAATGAATTATGTAATATGTGAAGAAGTAAGCAGTGCATGGCAGGGCGTGAGCTATAGTTACTGCAAGGGGCTAGTTATAGTTACTTCTGTTAACTATAACTGGTGAATTTCAGGGTGTTTTTTTTAAATGTCATATTCAATCAATCAATCAATCATAGCATTTGTAAAGCGCGCTACTCACCCGGGAGGGTCTCAAGGCGCTGGGGGAGAGTGGTCCGTTACTGCTCGAAAAGCCAGGTCTTGAGTTGCTTCCTGAAGGCGAGATGGTCCTGGGTTCGCCGAAGGTGGGTGGGGAGGGAGTTCCATGACTTGGCTGCCAGGTAGGAGAAGGATCTTCCTCCGGCGGTGGCTCTGCGGATGCGTGGAAGGGTGGCGAGGGCGAGGTTGGTTGCTTGTAGCAGGCGGGTGGGCGTGCAGAAGGTCAGTCGGTTGTTGAGGTACATGGGGCCCAGGTCGTGGAGAGCTTTGTGTGCGTGGGTGAGGAGTCTGAACGTGATCCTCTTGTTGACGGGGAGTCAGTGCAGGTCTCTCAGGTGGCCGGAGATGTGGGTGCGTCTGGGGATGTCCAGGACGAGTCGTGCAGAGGCGTTCTGGATGCGTTGGAGCCTTTTCTGAAGTTTGGCTGTGGTTCCGACGTAGAGGGTGTTTCCGTAGTCGAGTCGGCTGGTGACGAGTGCCTGGGTGACCGTCTTCCTGGCTTCGGTGGGGATCCATCGGAAGATCTTACGGAGCATGCGCAGGGTGTTGAAGCATGATGATGAGACGGCGTTGACTTGTCTGGTCATCGAGAGGGAGGAGTCCAGGATCAACCCCAGGTTGCGTGCGTGGTCCGTTGGCTTGGGAGTGGAGCCCAGGGCGGGGGGCCACCAGGGGTCGTCCCAGGCGGAGGGTGATGATCCCAGGATGAGGACATCCGTCTTGTCTGAGTTCAGTTTCAGGCAGCTGTTCTTCATCCAGTCGGCGATATCTTTCATCCCTTCGTGTAGGCTGGTTCTGGCGGTGGCGGGGTCATTGGTGAGGGAGAGGATCAGTTGGGTGTCGTCGGCGTAGGAGATGATGTTGAGGTTGTGTCGGCGTGCAATGGATGCGAGGGGGCTCATGTAGATGTTGAAGAGAGTGGGGCTGAGTGATGATCCCTGTGGTACGCCGCAGATGACTTCGGTGGCCTCTGATCTGAACGGGGGGAGGCGGACTCTCTGGGTTCTTCCGGTGATAAACGAGATGATCCATTCCAGTGCCTTTTCTTGGATTCCGGTGTTGCTGGGACTCACCCCCTCCACCAGGCCTAGGGGTTCAGTGTATCTCTACACTGCAAAATACAAATAATAGTGGAGGGTCAAGGTTTGGATTTTTTCTGAAAAAACGACTATGTGTAAGAGTCAGTGGCAATAGTCCACTAATCTGGGTACATCATTCATGGTTATTGAAAAAATACCCATCAGTAGCTCTTCCTTGGCGCCCTTTTCATCATATGGGTTCCTTCCAACCAAGAAGGATAGTATTTTGATGCGGTCAATTGGAACAGCATAAGGACCAGTGATGGTATAATCAGGTCACAGGGAGCTTCTGATAAGCAGTGCGGGGGGTGTGTGTGTTTTCACGTGCAAAAGGTGCAGGGTAGTGACATTAAAATTAGATAACCCTGAGGAAAAATTATTTATTAGAGACCTCAGTGTTTCTAAGATTTTAAAACGTGCGAGATTGGTAGTTTCACCTAATAGCTACCAACAGGTTGGTCGACATGACATGTTTCAGCAGACTTTAGATCACAGAGGTATCAACTGCATTCATCAGGACCTGTATCGCTACTGCTAGTAGTGTATTATGAAATAAATAAGAAAAGGAAATCTTTCACCTGGGTATTAATGAAGGATCATTCTCCCAGCATGTTGTGCAGGAGAGTACTGCCTCACCTCACCTGGCTCACAGCTCAGGTAATTGAAGCACCGCTCTGTCCGTCGATACTTCCAGCGTCCCTCTGGCTGTACCTTACAGCCAGAGGGACGCTGGAAGTATCGACGGACAGAGCGGTGCTTCAATTACCTGAGCTGTGAGCCAGGTGAGGTGAGGCAGTACTCTCCTGCACAACATGCTGGGAGAATGATCCTTCATTAATACCCAGGTGAAAGATTTCCTTTTCTTATTTATTTCATAATACACTACTAGCAGTAGCGATACAGGTCCTGATGAATGCAGTTGATACCTCTGTGATCTAAAGTCTGCTGAAACATGTCATGTCGACCAACCTGTTGGTAGCTATTAGGTGAAACTACCAATCTCGCACGTTTTAAAATCTTAGAAACACTGA
This sequence comes from Lissotriton vulgaris, assembly GCF_964263255.1. Taxonomy (NCBI): domain Eukaryota; kingdom Metazoa; phylum Chordata; class Amphibia; order Caudata; family Salamandridae; genus Lissotriton; species Lissotriton vulgaris. Next base: position 1,464,465,242 of record NC_141691.1, read on the forward strand.
GGTCTCTAATAAATAATTTTTCCTCAGGGTTATCTAATTTTAATGTCACTACCCTGCACCTTTTGCACGTGAAAACACACACACCCCCCGCACTGCTTATCAGAAGCTCCCTGTGACCTGATTATACCATCACTGGTCCTTATGCTGTTCCAATTGACCGCATCAAAATACTATCCTTCTTGGTTGGAAGGAACCCATATGATGAAAAGGGCGCCAAGGAAGAGCTACTGATGGGTATTTTTTCAATAACCATGAATGATGTACCCAGATTAGTGGACTATTGCCACTGACTCTTACACATAGTCGTTTTTTCAGAAAAAATCCAAACCTTGACCCTCCACTATTATTTGTATTTTGCTTAGTTACTTTCGGGGAATATAGTGCTGAGTGGTCATAAAAAATTCTCCCTGTGACCCAAACAACCTCTGTTCAATTTATCTCTACACTGCCCCATATATGTTTCTGAAAAAAAAAGTCAGGACACAGGGATTAGATTCCTCGTGTCCTACAATAGGTTTCCACAACATCTTGATGTTGTTGCAGCCAATCAGACTTAATCCTCCATGGCTTGAAATATGCATACAATTTGAACCTTCATTTCTCTAAAACGACTGAACAATTTTGAATTCTGTTCTGCCATTTTGGCTGTAGCTGTGTTTAAAGTTCCTATGGGAAACTGCATGCTGAAAACAAGTTTTGAGATCCCATAGATGTTACAAGATATCCTGGCCCTAACAGGTAGTGGTTTCCTTGGCATGCGTAGGCACGTGTGCTCTGCTAGGACAGATACATGTTAGACCTAGCACCAAGGGCGTGGGTCTCACTTCCATTTTTCGCTTTTGTCTCCTCTGTGTTTGCTGGTGTTGGACGCTCTGGGCGCTGTGCCACTGCCATTCAGTGCCACAGTACAAATGCCCCCCATTGTAAATTGTATGAATTGGTATAATCCTAATTGACCTGAGGAACATGATAGGAAAGTCGAATTTAGTATGCCTGAGCTCCAAATATGAAAGTGCATCTTTTAGTGATGATTATTTTTATATTCTTAGATTGAAAATACCACTTTTAATAAGTAGGTATTTTTTTGACTAAACCTTACAGTATGCTCTGCTGTTATGTGTATTGGCTGTCTGGTTTTGGAGGGTCTGGGCAAGCTAAGCCCGACCTGAATTGAATAGAGAGATCTGCAGTGGAGTATGGGGAGAGGTGACCCTTTGATCTGAGCAGGGCTGTGTCTGGCAAGGTGAATGGTGGTTCCACCTCCCACTGTGCGCCTGATGGCAGACCCCCACTTCCTGAAAGGCAGGATGCAGCCTTGTAAACAAAGTGCTCCAGGACGACACCAAACTGGTTCTGGCTGGGTTCAGTTATATGTGACTTTTTGAGAACAAAGACTTTTGGGGTATAAAGATTTGTGCTAAAACCCCTGTTACTTCTGGATGTGAAGACGTACCTCTGTCCGTGTAACGAGAGGGAAAGGACTCTGAAACTTTCATCCTTCTTGCTGAAGCAACTACCCAAGGGCCTGAGTGAGCTTGCCTCCTGCCGAAGTCTCAGGGACATTAGACTTCACCCATCAGCCGTCGAGATTCCTATTTGAGGGAGATTCTACTCGCAGGTGAGGCCTCTGTTGATAATTCCAGAGCCTCTGGTTCTACTGCGGGGAACGCGGGGTGAAAGTCATCGCATCACTAATGTGGGCCACCGCAGCTGAGGAGCTGTTGCTGCTGAGAGCCTGCATTTGCCTGTGTTACCCAAATCTTCGTTATCGCTATTGCGGGCCGGAGCAGCTGAGGAGATGTTGCAGTTGAGGGCCCGCATTTGCCTGTGTTACCAAAGTCATTGTTATCGCTGTTGTGGGCCACCGCAGCTGAGGAGCTGTTGCCGCGGAGAGCCCGCATTTGCCTGTGTTACCAAAGTCATTGTTATCGCCATTGTGGGCCGCTGCAGCTGAGGAGCTGTTGATGCTGAGAGCCCGCATTTGCCTGTGATACCAAAGTCATCATTATCGCTATTGTGGGCCGCTGCAGCTGAGGAACTGCGCCGCTGAATGCCCGTATTTGCCATCCTGCGAGAATCATCGCTATCGCTATTGTGGGCCGCTGCAGCTGAGGAGCTATGCCGCTGAGTGCCCGCATTTCCCGTCCAACAAGAATCATTGCAATCGATATTGTGGGCCGCTGAAGCTGAGGAGCTGTGCCGATGAGTGCCCGCACTAGTCCCCACTTTGAGGATCTTGTTACCACCTGCGTGTGCCGCTGGGTGCCCGCTTTTAAGACCCGGCCCAGGATTATTGTGAGTGCACGCCGCGGACGGCTACAGCTGTGGCCGCTGTGAGTCCGCCTGTCATCACCGCGGCTTCCTTGTGAGGCTGCGTGCCGTGTCCCTTTAAATCTCAGGTACATTGTGCACCACTGGGTCACATGGACCCCGGCCTCAAACTAAGTTCGTTCCACACGCTTTTTGAGTGCCTTCTTTGCTTTTTAAGTGAATCTATAATTATATGCATTGTGGATCCTTGAACGCTTTAACCCTTTCGATGCTGATGACTAGCTCAGCTCGTCATGATGCACGGTTGAGCTGTGCTGATGACGAGCTGAGCTCGTCATGAATAATGTAAGATATGAATTTCCAGCACAGGACGAGAAAACTGCTAGCAGCCAAGGTGTTAAAGCCTCGTGTTCAGTCTGTATAAAGATAACTATTTTTCTATAACTGCTTGTGGTGTCCGTTAGTAGTGTCTTCCCTGTGTTATTGTGTATGGTCATAAATACTTCACACACTCCCTCTGAGATGACCTGTCTGCTCGTGCTACGTTACCACAGGGTTGAGCAGGGGTTAGCCCCCTTACTCTGATTTAGGAAGAAGGATCCCTATTTGGACCTCGACGCCAGCCGCTGCCAAGTTCTAACAATACATACATTTGATCTTTGGACTGACCCAGAGGCTATTACCTGAGGTCTTGTTAGCAAGGTTAAACAAAAACACAAAAAGTGGCTCAGAGAGGCATTAATTGCAAATCTACTGATGATGTCCGAACAAGGACTTTTCGAATGAGACAATGTTTACCCTCATTTGAGATTTACTCAGGTAAGGTAAAACCAGCACTGGTCTTAATTCTGTACATTAAGCGAAGGTGTGAGTCCTTGCCTCTTGACCATTTCACTTGTAAGTGGGGAGATGCATATGGGAAAAGAAGCTAATGTTGCAAATGCCCAGAATGGTTTGAATTTGAAATCCATTTTCCATTCTTCTGCCCAATGTATACCCACCCTAGAGCAAAATGGCTTTAGCAAATTGTAATTTGGGTGCCACGTCACATGTTTAAGTCAGAAACATCAAGGACATTGGTGTTACGTCTCCCATTCTATTTAATGACTGGGAAATTAGACGCCTTGATATTGAAAAATTATAGCCTATTTTCTTTTTTCACTACTATTTCCTGTATGTTTTTAAGAATTTGTTTGTAACTGGATTATATCATATTGATATTTGCTGCATAACAGGTGGGCTATCCTATGTTAGGTGTAAACCCATAAGAACTGATAAAACTCCTCTGAAAGAGAAATAGCCCTCATTGATGTTAACATATCAATAAGTGCACAACTACAAAAAGTGAGAGAAAATGTGTCATTTTAATTTTTGCCTAAAGGGGCCAACACAATGCAACTTCGTTACACAAGGAACACCAAGAAAGATTGGTCTACGAATATTTTGCTTGAGTTTTACTGTTTAGGGATGTCCCTAAAATAGTGTTTCTTCTTCCCTTTGTTTCCTCCAGGTTTGTGTGCTTGTATGCCAAGTTTAGAAGCACATTTTAGGTCTGATCTATTTATTATACACACTGTAGAAAACTTTGGAACATTAAAATGATGATTGATCTTTTGCCAGTGTTTAATTCTTTCCCTGTTTTGTAAAATGGCTTGCCCATTGCAATTGTAGCCAATACGTACTATCCCATTTACCCACAGACACCAATGGGCAAAATCCTGAGATACATTAGTCCCTTTTTTAACAAGTCAGTATTGACAGTAGGACAACTGTCAAACACTCCGACTTTAAACATTCAAAGTAAGGTGTAGTGACAGGTACCTGTGAAAAGTGTGCTGTTGCCATGCACATGGGATAGTGGTGAAAACATGACACAAGTCTTTCCACAAATCAACGTAATTTATAGCTGTTAGGTGTCCTATTGTTTTGAGTGATACCGTCTGCTAATACTGGCTTTTTATTTTACTGCACTTTAGTACTGGGATTTTTGAGCCCATGGTTACCATGTTAAACATTTAAAAATGTCAAGTCCTAAAATGCAATGAGGTCAGGGATGACTTAAAGTGAGGCAATTGCCATGGAGACACCAGGTAGCTATCGATGTCCACAAAAGAGCAGCACCACATTAATGTAGTCAAGCAAAGAGGCAGAAAAGCAATGGCAGGCCTCCTTATTACCTCACATTTCAGGTGACTTAGAATCTAGAGCTGAAAATAAATCTGGTGTAATTTAAAAGTTTAAAGGTTTTACACGGTGTCTATGTTGTTGGAAGGGTTGACCACACCTACAATGTCATAATATTTAGTAAGTATTAGATGAATGATCCCCAACGGTGTCCAGGAAGTTATTTATTATTATATTTTAAAATAGTACATCTTACTTTGTTAATCCATAAATTACTCTGTTAACCAGACAGAGGCTTGACAAACTCAGTGTGAGAGGTAATGAGATGTGAGAGAGGGTAATGAGATGTGAGTGTTAATAATAGTGCAATACACAGACTTTCTATTGTAAAACAGTCTAAGATCAAACTAGTCCAGAATTCCACAAGAAGCTGAAGACCTGGCTCTTCAATTAACAGCGAGTAGACGACTTTCAAACCAGCGCCGGCACTGGGATACCACTTGGGTGATAAGTTATGCTCTACAAGAATGGTCACAGGAACAAAGAAATACAAGCACATCTCACCGGTACTTAAGGAACTGAAGTAGCTCCCTATCGACCAACGAGCCAGCTTCCGTACAGCTTGCCTCACGCATAAAGCCTTGCACACAGACAAACCAGAATATCTGGCCGCCAAACTCAAAATGGCCGGTCAGTTTAGGAACCTCAGAAGTTCCAACACACTCCTACTCATCCCACTAAAATCACAGAAACACAAAACCTCAAGTAAATCCTTTGTGGGAAATGCTCCCAAGATCTGGAACTACATCTCCCCCCCCATATCAGAATGACCACCTCCTTCCCGAAATTCAAGATTCTACTCAAAGCCCTCTTCCTCGAGCGCTCTCTATCGTAATAAGAAACCCACAATTGACTGGGAAGGACTGCTATTTCCCCTTCTCGATATCCCAGAGCCTGAAGATGCGCTCTTGAACTCCGTTCCATATTGCTTTCAAGTTGATGATCTGCAGACTATTATTTCATTTTTTTTCTGTTCTTTGCTCTTGTTTACCGCCCAAATTTTCTGGTTCATAACTGTACTTGCTGTAAAGCGCTCTGATACCCTTGGGTCCAGCTAGCGCTATACAAAACTACAATAAATAAATACAATAAAATACAAATCCATAATAAAATAACATAACATAGCATAAGTCCACTGGACGCACTGCCAATGGTAAGACACTACATATCCTACATTAGTACTCCTTTACATTTATGTGTGCTTTATAACAATCATTGCAAAAAACACAGCTTTTGTCAACTTTGCAGTGTAGGCAGCTAAATAAATACTGATAAGCACTTATTTCAAAGGGTTTGGAAAGCACTGAGAAAACACCACTGAAATCCACAAAAAATAAACACTAAGAATTGGACAGCCTAGTTATAGCTATACAAGGATGCATGGCAAGGTTTTAAATTACTTGCTTTATGAACATTATCCTGAAATAAATAAAGTTAATGCATTCATAAGTATATTATTCCAAATGATTTTAACAGTCCTACTAACAGAGAACAGCCAGGTTAATGTTAAAGATAACATCATTCTAAATGTATCAAATAGAGGGGTGTTTCAAATCACAAACAAAATAGCTTTTGCAGCATAGGCCCCTAAAACAAGCCATTCAACTAGTTTCATGACAGGAATGAGTATGATCTACTTGTATTAGTAATAGAGTTATTTTAACATGGTAAATGTCAATTTACGGTTGGACCAAATAGCCACCATAATTGTGGCAGAATCAAAGTAGAGCATTAGTTGCAGGGTATGTTGTCGGATAGAAATCATTATTTTCCAGCTTAAACTATTAGCAAAATCAATGCCTAAATATTCTTTAGTCATTTACTTTCTTTTACTGGTGCTACACTTTGTCACCTGTTTCATTAACTTATCTGTGCGCCAGGTGCCTTCTCGAACTGCTCAGGACAATTCAATTATTGAAAATCAAAGGATATCTTTCCACATTAAAAAATGAGCTATATCATGGCAAACTCATGGTTGTATTCTTTATTGTACTCCACTTCAATTAAAAGTATTCATGTAACTCTCTTCTCCATATTTCATCATGTGGCCAAAGCGTTATATTGCAGACTTTCGGCAAAACTGTAGAAAAAAAGACTATGGTAGTAGATTGAAAAAAATTATAATAAATAATAAAATCACAACAGACGGCAAACACAGAAAGGCCCTATTTCTGACAACTAACAGAAGGTGTAGGATGCAAAAAATAAGGCTTGTGGTAAATAATAACAAGCAATGGCAAAGTCAATAGGTCTCGCCTATGTGAGATCTATTGGCTTTATTGGAGTGGAGTGGAGTGGCGTGGCGCAGAGTGGAGTGCAATTATGTGGCATGGAGTGCCATTGTGTGGCGTGGAGTGACATTATGTTGAGTGGAGTGGTATTGTGTAGCATGGAGTTGCAATGTGTGTAGTGAAATGGCATTAAGTGGCGTGAAGCAGAGAGAAATTGTATGGTGAGGAGTGGTGTAGAATTGCATGGATTGGGAATTATGTGGTATAGAGGGAAATTGTGTGGCATGTAGTGGGGTAGAGTGGAATTGTTTGGCGTTCAGTGGACAGGAATTGTGTGGTGTGGAATGGAATTTTGTGGCTAAAAGTGACATTGTATGGCATGGATTGGAATTGTGTGCCATTGAACTGTGTGGCACAGAGTGGAGTGGAAATGTGAAGAGAGGAGTGGAATTGTGAGGAGTCGAGTGGAACTGTGTGTTGTGGAATGGAGCGCAATGGAATTGTATGAGTTTGAATTGTGTAGTGTGGCACAGAGTGGAGTGAAATTGTTTGGCATAGATGTAAGTGGAGTAGCTTGGTGTTGAATTGCGTAGCATAATATTGTGTAGCATGAAGCAGAATGACATTGTGTGGTGTGGCATGCAACTGTGTAGCGTGGAGTGGAACTCTGTGGCGTAGAGAGAAATTGTGTGGAGTGGAATTGTGTGGCATAGAATTGCATAAGTGGAGTGGAATTGTGTGGCACAGAGAGGAGTAGAATAGTGTAGCAGGGAATTATGTGACATGGAGTGCTATTGTGTGGAGTGGAATTGAGTGGAGTGGCGTAGAGTGGAATTATGTGGAGTGGAGTGGAATTGCATGGCAAGGAGTTACGTGGAATGGTGTACTGTGGAGGGGAATTGTGAGGCATAGAGTGGGTTTGAACTGTGTGCTGTGGAGCTGAACTGTGTGGAATGGAGTGGAACTGTGTTGTGTGGAATTGCATGATATGGAGTAGAATTGTGTGGAGTGGAGTGGAATTGTACAGCGTGATTGGAATTATGTGGCATGGAATTTATGTGCAGTGGAATTGTGTGGCATGGCGTGGAGAAGAATGGAGTGGAATTGTGTGGTATGGAATTGTGTGGTATGGAGTAAAACTGTGTGGCACTGAATAGTGTGGGATGGAGTGGAATGGAATTGTGCGGCGTGGAATTGTGTGGCATGGAACTGAGTGGAGTGGAGTGGATTTTTAAGCTAGCCACAAACTCTCTATATGTATAGAAGCTTAGACTGTCGGCATTACTGAGAAATGTGAAGCTTGGACTGATTGTCGCCCGCCACAAACAAAGGGTGGTGGGAGGGTAGAGGGAGGGAATGTGGGAGAGGTAGCACATGGGGGAGCATGCCGGTGGGTGTTTGAATATATAAAAATAAAAGAACTTACCTGAAGCCGCCGGCCCCCCCAGCGTCACATTGCGTTTCCTCATCTCAAGGACTGGCCTGGGTGGGCTGGAAAATGCTCCGCTCAGGCCAGGGACTCTGTGGGGGATTCTGCAGCCCGGCTGGTCAATGCAGCCTGTCTGGAGAAACCTAAGTGCACATGTGTGTTTGGTCAGCCTGAGAACACATATGCGCACTTAGGGAGTAAACATAGCACTCCTCCCATGCCCTGCCCTGTCTCTACCTGCACAAGCTGGCTCAGAGTCGGCAAATGAAATGCTAGAACATTGCTCTATTTTTCATTTGCTGGCTCTTAGCCAGGCAGTGGGGCGACACTCCTCTGCCATTGCTGAGGAGCCGCCACTGCCTGGACTGTCTGCGATGCTTCCCAGTCAGGAAGCAGGATGACTAGAAACCCAAAAAGATAGGTACTTCCAGTCTTGCATGCTGTATGGCCTCGAACCCCCCTCTTGCACACAACACTGAATAGTTCCGAAATGCTCTAGGTTGTGCAGACAAACATTGCTTTGACCTTAACAGTTTTAAAAAAAAGAAAATAAATGTAAGATTGACTCATTCAATTAGATGAAATATGGAGAAGCGGCTTTAAATAATAATTGCAATTAAAGTACAATAAAGATTATAAAAGTGAATTTGCAGTGAAATTTGCTATTTAAACTATGAAAACTTTCCTGTGATTTTGTAAGTGGTGTATGTAACAGATGTTATTACGACCCAATATTATGATACTCAATTTACCAACATCAGTTGGAAGTTTAGTTGGCGATGCTGGGATTGAAATGGACTTTTGAAGATCATATCACATGTCAGAGGCGAGCGTTTACTCACTGTCACATTTTGACTGATATTTGATATTTGATATTTATTGGTTTGTATAGCGCTGAATCACCCATGAGGGTATCTCGGCGCTTGGGACGGAGGATCATCAGAACAGGAGGGAAGAAATTTAGAAGGGGTGGGTTTTTAACATCTTTCTAAATTGAATTAGATTGTTTCCTGAGCGTAACTGAGGAGGCAGGCTATTCCAGAATCAGGGGGCAAGATAAGAAAATGCCTTGCCACCACTGAGAGCCTTTTTGATTCTGGGAATGGTGAGCAAGTGTTCGGTGCTAGACCTGAGAGTTTGTGACGGGATATAGGAGGAAAGCTTGTTGGTGAGATACATGGGGCCCTTGCCATTACGGGCTTTGTGAATAATACAACCTATTTTGAACTTTACCCTTTTGTTAATGAGGAGCCAGTGAAGTTGATTGTGTAGGGGTCCAGAGGGTGTTCTAGAGGGGGCATTGTTGGTGAGTCGGGCAGCAGCATTCTGCACTTCCTGGAGTTTATTAATGGCACTTTCGTTGGCCGAAAACAGGAGGGCATTACAATAGTCAAGCCTGCTCAATATTAGGGCCTGCATGAGTGTTTTTTCTGATGCATACATATTTTGGGCTACAAATCTTTCTATATGTGCCCAAAGTGCATTGAGTCAACAGGACTACTCTCATGAAAAAAAAGCATGTTAGTCATTTATCGTTTAAAGGCATGTCGAAAAGTGCTAAAGGCCTCCGAATGGCCTACCTAATAATAAAACACTCTTCACATTATGAAGTGCAAGCAAAGCAAATGCAAATGTTTAATGGATCTCACTGATGTCCACGTTCGAAATCCAAATAATTTTGCCCCAACAAACTCTTTTCTAAATGAAGTCTACCACAAGCAAAATTAAGGAAACTGTGAAAACCAACGCTACCGGCAACTTTAACAAGTTTAATACTGCCAGAAATAACGATTAATACGAATGAAAGAGATATTTGAAACACAGTACCCCAATAGGGTAAATGTAAAGGCATCTGTACATAAATAGCTTTATGTGAAAGAAAAATACTCGTTCGTCTCGCACAACGGTGGTCAGAGCAAATTACAATCCGAGATAGATTTCTTGGAGGGTGATACGCCATTAGATGTAAGGAATTAAAAATACATGAAACTTTTGAGTTAATGAACAGGGTCCTTAACTGCTCATTTAATTCAAACAGCTGTTTGTTAAAGCCTTAAGCAGTGTCATAAACTGTGAAAATACTGTTGAGTGCAAGACACTAGTTAATGTTATAAAGCAACACATGTTCTGATATTAAGACTATCTAATAGGATAAGCAGAGGATAAAGCATTAATTCCCTATTGTGATGTTTAAAACCCAAGGGCTAATTCTGACTATTAAAGACTGGCGTTGAAACCACAGACAGGAGGCTCTGGCTGCAAAGAAACTCAAGGTGGTTTCACACCTCCAAGAAGTATGGAGGCTTGAAAGAGTCACATCTGTTCTGATCACGCTTTTGATGTCAACCCTCTGTTACTTTCCTCTCCAAGATGCCATTTTTTAGGAAGGGCCTTAGAGAGTGACCTCCATAATGATGCAAAATACACTAGCGATCAGAAAAAAGTATTGTTCCTTCACCTCTGAAAATAATTGGTTGAAAGTTATTTCATGTTTGTGTGAGTTGTTTTAGGAATATGTTGGGAAGATTTGGTAATCAAGTGAGTGGCTGCGCTTTACACCAATGCTACAGGGTTTTTTTGTGGATTAATAGGCACCTGATACAGCACACAATCCAAAACTGTGGAAGTGTAGTGGATGCTGGCCGCCAAGGACAGGATCACTTTTAAAACAGGAATTAGCTGCATAAGCAAAGCATCTCTCTACAGATGAACCTCAGGCTTCAGTAGAGAGGCCCAATAAGCCATCTGTCCAAACTGTGGATACTGTCCATCAAGTGGTGGCTGTTTAGCGCTAGGAATAAGCTGCATGAAAAAAACAACACTTGTCATTTCAAGTGAATTCCAGGGTCCCATACTAAGAAGTAAGACCCATCTCTTGGTGGATTCAACGTTTCTGAACTTCAAGTTTTGCAAATACTTCCCACTCGTCTGGTCCTCTGCTATTCTCTGTTCTGCCAGCCTCCTATTTCCATTTCAACCACACCACCACCTTCCATAACTGCAGTGACCGTGTGTGTCTTTGACCACTGCTACTTCCTTACTACTGCGATGAATGTGGCATCCTTCTTTAAGACTGTGTTGTGGAGATCATTAACAACAAAAAATGCTATAATGGTGCAGTTTTTCTGTAGGGTTGCACTCCTCACCACTTTTTTTTTAACACAGAATTCCATTTCTCCTTTTTTTTCACATCCGTGGTCCATCTCACTCACTCACCTCACATGGTAATAAGCACAAACTATGTATGGTGAAGAAGAGAATTGCTCCATTGTTCTCATGCATCGGATGTTATTAACACACCATCATTTTTTTCATTTTGAAATGCAAGCAGCATCAGGTTGACTATTAGAAACAGGCAAAAAATATCTTTGAAATAGGATATTTTAATTACATAAACTAAACACATGCCTTTTTTCTTTATTTCGATTTTTCTATAGTGCACACATAATCCGAGAAGGATGTTGGAGTATCTTACAAAAGAGCATATCAACATGAAGCACTTGAGGTATATGATAAACAAAGGGCAAGACAAGTTTTTCAAAATACCATAATTCGCAAGATATAAGCAGGGAGAGATTGGATGAAAATTTAACACCAAGTGCAATGAAGATTTCAGTCGTTTAAGTAGAGAGACAAAGAGAGGGGGTTATCAATGTTAGCTATAGAATGCGACCACAGAGGGTAGCAATGATGCATGCACGAGTCAATGTGTAGTTAGCAGTCGGTAGCTATGCATTCAGTTGTTCAATGATGTGAAGGTTTGTCTGATACCATTTCAAACCGCTGGAGCAAAATCCAAAAAGAAGAGGCTTTGAGCTGGTTGCTTCAAGAACCTAGAGCCATGTGCTTTGTGTAAGGGCCTGTATCCTTCCTCACCTGCCCCCTGATCTCCCCAAATCCTGCACTCTAGATGTCTGCTCTCCAGAGCATTCCCAGTGTTTACCTCGACCATCACAGTATTACAGCCAAATGCATTGAGGGGTAGGTCATCTGACCAGGCTGCTAGATAATATAACCGCTATAATACTGCCCCTTTACAAGAGGGCACTGGGCTACCCTTCTTGCATTCTGGCCCAGCACCTATAAAAAATAAATAAATCGTAAATCATATGTTCTTATATAGCACTTTTCACCGTAAGGTCTCAAGGCGCTTGCTTTGGGAACCCGTCCTGGCTTTTCCCTGCGAGATAACCCCTTACTGGGCATCTCCAGGGTAAAAGCCAGGTATCCCATTGCGGTGGGGCCGTAGTGGAGATTAAGCCAGCTATTGCCCCGAGTTGCAGAGTGTGAACCCATGATTCGAGTAGGCTCTGAGGCGAGAATTATCGAGTCCGTGGACAATTTGAGCTCAAGACCCTGCCGCGTCGGGGATTGAACCCTGGTATGACCTCTGCGTTCGAGTCTGCCTCCTCTAACCGGTGAGCCACACTTCTCCACATATGCCCTAGAAAAACGAGAAATGAAAGGCAGCTTAGGCTTAAGTCAGCCTTTTGTGTGGTTACCTTCCATTTGCCCCTTTAACACTCCATAGACTATTAATTACACCTGCCTGAAGAGTTTTGCTGATAAATGGAATATAGTTTTTCATTGCATATCATATAATTATTCTGGTGTTCATAAGATACCCCTTTGCTATATTAAAAGGAATGTTAACAGATTCAAATATTGGCAGAGCACACAGGACTCCACTTCAGAAAACGTAAAAAAGGTCCTCCTCAAAATATTATTAGATTTCTCCAAGACTATCGAATCAAAGATCAGATTTTGGAAAAAGCCCAAGTGATAAAGTCAATGCAAGCACCAGCCCGCTTTGCCTCAGGACCCAAACAGGGAAAAAGATATGAAGTTTAATTGTTTGCTGAGCAGAGGGTAGTCTAAACCATGCAACAGTCGGAACTGAAGGTCCTATGGAAGATTACATTACTAAAGGTGATATTAGAAAGAGGTTTGCTTTAGGAAGCTCTGGCCTTTTATGATGCATTAGGAGCACAAGACTGAAAGGTAGAAAGAAATGCTAAATAAAAAAATGCTGAATAAAATATAGTTAGTGATAGTAATGTGTTGGAAATACTGGACTGGATTACAATGTAATTAATAGGGGAAGTAACTACTACGCAGGGTGGGAATCAAAATAAACTGAAAATAGATAAGAAGAACCAGTCCTCTCACGCAGTGCCAATCTCATCAAAACACTGGAATACACATCCATAGTGGGAAGGGGAGGAATGCCCCCTCTCTTGAAAGTGAGAGAGAGCTATCCCTAAGTCAGGAGGGAATTAATAAGGTCCAAGGGCACATGTTTAAGAGGTTGGTGGGAGAGAGGGAAGGAGGCGGGGGAAAAATAGAAGGACAAGGAGAAATGCCTGTGTATATGAAGCCTTCCACAAGATGCTTTTGCTTGTGCAGGTGTATGGTCTTGTGAAGCCTCCTATGCGAAGTCTTTGCTATTGAACGCTCTGTGACAGCCTTGTGCACACACTACTGTATTTATATTTGGACCCCTACAATAGAACCATTAGTCACATTGTTTTTAGATGCAGGGAAGACATCTGACCTGGGGAACTTGGAATATTTAGAACAGTCACTATGGGCCAGATGTAGGTGGCCGAAAATAGCCATTTACCGATCGGTAACGGCCGAATTCGGCCGTTACCAACCGGTAAATGGCCATTGACATGTAGGGGCCCTTAAATGTTGCATTTTCTGTAATTTTACCGATTCTGTAATTTTACCGATTCTGTAATTTTACCGATTCTGTAATTTTACCGATTTGGTAATTTTACCGAAAATGCAAGATTGAAATGTGGGTAGCCAATTTTCCATTGGCACATGGCTTTCAGAATCGGTATTTTACCATGGAATACAAATCCATGGTAAAATACCGATTCCTGTGTACATGCACATCTGTGCATGTACACATGTGCCATGTGACAGACAGACGTGCCCTTAGGGCATGTCTGTGTGCCACATTGCACACATGCCCGTTTTGGGGGTGCTAGAGGGTGTCAAAGTGACACCCCCTGCACCCTTGACAAATTCGGTATTTACCGATTCGGTAAATACCGAATCGGTATTTGAATTGAATCCTATGGGCTTCAAGGCACATAGGATTCAATAGCAAATACCGATTTGGTATTTACCGAATCGGTAAAAAACGAATTTTTAAGGAATCGGTAAAAAATCCAGATGTTGGTACCTACATCCCATTTACCGATTTTGAAATACCGAATCGGTAAAATTCGGTAATATTCGGTATTTCAAAATCGGTAAATGTGATTTACCTACATCTAGCCCTAAGTTACTTGGTATTCTGTGTAAGGGCACCAAAGCTTACTCATTATTGGGAGGGAAGAATCCAAAACAGGGGCACTAGCCTAGGCTTCCAATTTTCATTGTTTTTGTTTACACTTTCAGAATACTTATTTAAAAATATAACATAAGGATTCAACTCACCTTATAGTTTGGAGACCCAAACAACGTGTCAACAATAGTTGAGTGTGGCCTTGACTGCAAGAGATTTACTAAATATGAATTTTGATATTAATTACATATCAGTAAGATTTAAGCTAAAACATGCTCAATAGTTTTCAGTTAGGACTTGTATTGCACCCCATATAATCAATGCAGCGTACAGTGACCAATGTGCGTGAGAATGGTGTTGGAACATGGATGATTATGAATTTGGTAATGTTCAAATATTAGAAACTATTGGGATCAGATATTTAAAATAATCAAAATCACTTGAAGGAGTAGAATTGTCCGTGACCCATCAGTAACCATTTTGGGAAGATGAAATATAGATATAGGGATGAAATATACGTTTCTTTTTCTTTTCAGCTCCTTTGTAGCCCACTCACTAGTTGCCCAGAACCGTAAACTGAGTAATTCTCAATAGTTAAAGAATGGGCATGTAAATTTATAATAATCATGACACATGAAGAGTTATTCCTTAAGCGGTTCCAGAGGGAGTGGGCAAATTTGTGAAACTTTAGGTAGCATTTTCGAACTGGCTAACATATCTGAATGACTTCTGACAAGCCAGTATTCATATGTTGTCTGGAGGTCACATTAGGCCCGGATGGAAACAGAATTTTACATGCCCCATTTCTTAAGTTGCTTTCTCTCCCTAAACATGATGACAGCTCACACACACATTCGTTGGCATGCACATAAAGGATAATATTCTTCAAACTATTCTGCTACTTCATAGGCATACTATCAAGCACCTTGAACATTCTGTAAAACGGCTTAGTTTATCATGCAAAATGTTATTTGTTTCGGCCACTCAGCGACAGAGCTTTGACAATAGAATAAACAATATCGGCCTGTCTGGGGCTTCGGCATAGAAATATGGATGATGGTATTATGCATACAACATGAGCCCCTTGTTTTTACAGAGGAGCATTTCGCTGCCACTCAGAGGCCACCCACATGCCAGTATTCCAGCCCAGCTGATTCCTGTTTACCTTATGTGAGGGATGCTGCCCAGCTCTCAAACAAGACTGGCAGCTTGACAACACTTACCCACAGGTAAGGGGGAGTTAGATCACCCTGCAAGGATTTGGCAGATTCACTCACCCTAGACATGATAGCTTAAAACACACTAGGTAGGAGAACAATGTATTACAGTACTTGTATGCAAGCATATATTCTCTGTAATAAGCAAAATGGTCGAACTGTTTATCTTTTTCACCATCCTAGTAATGCTAATCACATTATTCTCCTTCCTTCTGCTGATTATTGTAGTGCAAGTATTTTACTCAAGAGTCACAATGCTTCAATAAATATTGAAATGCTTTACTGCATATGTCTTGGGTATCTGTTTGGGTGTGCTTAAGTAACTGAGAGAAAGGGTTCTAAATCTGTTAGCACAATTTCCTTGGGGAGTCATGGTTGACATGTCTGAGGTTGTAAATCCATTTGTTGATCTGTAAGGTTAGGGGTACAGATGGTGTACTGTGAGTTGGAAGGACTTCGGCCAACATATCTGGACAGTGTGCATGAAATCAGTCTTGCACCGTTCTGATGGTTAAGTTGTCTACACATGAACAGCTTTATTTGGGAAAGAATAAGCCGTACAACAATGTATTGATGATGTATTTGTTTAGTAATGGATGAATTCATTTTTTAGGATTCCAACTTATAATATCTTATTAGGTAAAGATGAGACTATAGGTCAATCAATTAGATATATTTGTGCATAATTGCTCAACCTGGCCCTTTCGGCAGGATCATCCCAAACGTTCTGCCATCACCTTTCTTTATTCTGAACCCATTTGTGTTGCCTTTCAAGACTCTGAACACTTTACCACTACTAACAAGTGCTAAGGTGCTTGTACTCTCTCATTAAACATGGTAAAATTTGGCTTACACCCAATTGGGACACTTGATTTACTAGCCAGTCCCTATCAAAGTGGTACTACATGTATTCAGGGTCTGTAAATAAAATGCTACTATTAGGTCAACATATGTTGAATGCTGAGGGAAACAGACAATTTTGCAGCGACCCTGCTGGGACATCATTGTCCAGCGTCAATACAGTGGATGCTAACAAATATGTATACATATGCTGAATTAACAACCAAATTACCACTATATATTTTCTAGTGGTACCCAAAAAATATTTGGGTGGGGGTTCATCATCTTTATGAAATTACACAGTCCGGAAGATGGTGTCACAGATGCATAACAACTGAGACCAACATTCTGTTTATTGATTATTAAACTTCATTCAGAGCCTAAGTTCTCTGTGGGAGACAGGCGCTAACTGTATATTTTAGAAAGTGGGCTTGAAATACATTGACAAATGGCATACTGACTTGGAAAAGTACTTAAATGATAACTGTTAATGTATTATGCGAGTGATATTCTGAAGCCCTGTAATTTCAAGTTTGTATTTCTATATACAATTTGGCAAAAATATGTATACCTGCATCTTGAAATGTGTTTTCCTAATATAAAAGGTATTGTATAACTGCTAATTAAGTTTTAGTGTCATTCTAGGACATCTTAAATGATCAATTCATTAATTTTTTTATTTGCTATTTGAACGAAATCCCATGTTGGCATCCTTTCCTACCTGACTAGCGAGTCTGCAGCACTGATTATGTCAATCACCTAAGTAGCCCTTTTAAACATGTCTGAAGCCTGCCATTGCCGTCTGTGTGGGTAGTTTAAACTGCCATTTTGGCCTGACAAAATAAACCTTTTGACATATCTAGACCTTCTTTTTTAATACATACGATCATACATAGGGCATGCCCTAAACAGCGCAGAGGGCAGGGTGCAGTGTACTTAAAAAGTTGGACATAAACCTTTACTTTTTACATGTCCTGGTAGTGAAAAACTCTTACATTTGTTTTTCACTACTGCAAGGCCAATCTCTCTCATAGAATAACATTCTGATCCCCTATTACTTTTACTAAATGGTAACTTTCAATTTGGAGTAGGTAGACAGGTTGAGTTTGGTGTCTAAATAATTGTAGTTAAAAGCCCTCTGTATTGGTAAAGTCAAATTTTAAGACACAATTCTAACAATGTCACTTTTAGAAAGTTGATATATCTTCTAGTCCTAACCAGTTGCTGCCTGCAGCCTATCCTGGGGTCACATGACTAGGTGTAGCTAGCAGGTGTCCCTTCTGTATTGTTCCCAGACAATGGGAAAAAAGGGAAGATAGGTGTTGGCAGGATGGGCCACTCTGACTTAATGAGGGCGGAGCTGTCAAAGAATTTGTCACTAGTGTTTTGTGTCCCCAGACAAGCTGGGGGTAGGACAGGAAGGAAACTCAAACACCTCTGGAGGTGGAAACTTCCTGTACTTCAAAATGAGAACCAGGTATAAATTGTGAATCTCAGACCAAAACTTTTCAGTACACACCTGGACCTAAGAAAGGCTCAGAAGAAGGACTGATGTGCTGCTTTGCTACAGGGACTGTTGTTTTGCTACCCTGCTGTGCTGACCTGCTGCCTGCGTGGAAAGGACTGCACCTCGAACCCAGGACCATCAGAGAGATGGCCTCTGATCAGAGTCTCAGGGACAGCACATGCTAAAACAACCTTAAACCCAGCACCTGGACTCTGCCAGCGGTGAGTCCTACCATCCAAAGAAGTGCCACCACAGTCCTGGATCTTCGGAAGTGAGCCTGAATGTGCTCTGCCCGCCCAGCTGTGGTCCCATCAGAACCGATGCAGTGCAAAGCATTGCCTCCCAAAACTCCACATCAGAGCTACAGTGCGATGCATCACCTCACAGAACTCAGTATCAAAGTCGCTGCATGACTCATCCCGGACACATAACTTCGCATCACAGTTGCCTCACAACCACTGCTGCGGAATGCATGCTTGACACCGGTCTACGCATTTTGAGCCCCATTTTTGACATCATCCTCGATGATGACAAAGGACTCTGCATCTCAAGCCTTGCAACGTATTCAGAACCAGTAGCTGTTGTGCAATGCATCTTTGATGCATGACCTCACATCGCCAGCACCTTGTTGGTGGCATCTCGATGACAACGCAGGACCTTGCATCCCAGCTTCACAGCTTCCTGGAAACTACACAGTGCAATGCATCGCCACACCAGAACATTGCGTCGCTTTAGCTGAGCTTGCATTGCGTTGGCTTGAAGCAGGCTTGCGCAATGCTCCGCAACCAGGATTTAAGGTACTCTTGTTCAGCGGACTTAACTTGGTCTTTGTAGCTGGCCCACACTCCATCCCAGTTGGCCTGAACTTATGACTTTGTTCCGTTCAGTTAAACCAGATAACAATAGTTGGCTCTTTGCGCTATTTGGAGTTATTTTTACTTAAATCTTTAAAATTGCATATCTACGGTCTTACTGGTTGGATTTTTGTCATTTTGGTCTAAAAGTATTTACTACATTTTACTCTATGTTTTCTGAATTGGTATAGGATTTTTCTTCTGCTGAGTATCACTTTATTACTTTGTGAATTGCAGCATTAATACATTACATAGTGCCTTTAAGTTAAGCCTGACTGCTCTCTGCCAACCAACTAGAGGGTTGGCCACAGGTTCATTTAAGGTTGCTTGTGACTTCACCCTGATAAGGATTGTGGTTTTTGCCTCAGTAGGGTTTCACCACCCTCAACCACTACCTCAATTGCTTACAGTAATAGTACTGGTGGCGGTCGCCAGTAGGTAGTTATAGGTTGGGTGTAGTTTCCGTAGGAAGAGAGTTTTTTCATTTGTCAATAACTTTGGCATCACTTGACAAATCCTCGCACATTTTTCAAAACTATCAAATTGAATGAAAATTTTGTGGTGATCCATCAAGCGGGGGCGGAAAAAACCAGGGGTCCTAAAATGCGTTTTCTCCATGTTAATTTTCGCAGGAAACTTTGGACAAGGCTACAGTCCAAACTGCTGAACTGAATTACACCAAATTTGGCAGAAAGGTAGCTCTTGGTCAAGAAAGCGCCATTTTCGTTAAATGGTGTAAATCCTTTCAGTACTTTTTGAGAAATATAAAGATTTCTCAGCTATACAACTGAGACCGTGGTGGGGCTGCAACCCTCCCGATCTCGTGCCTGAGGTCTGATTGGCTGCCAACACTTCAAACCAGGAAGTGCTGGCAGCGAACTTGTAACTCGGTTGAACTGAGTCACAAGGAAAAAGGTTTACAAAAATGAAGGCGACAGGGTGAAAAACACCCTGACCCCTTAGACCCCTTAGAGCCAAAAAGTATTTTTTTAAAAACATTTCTAAAGCCGCGTTGGATTTGCGACTCCCACCGAAAATATATGAAAAAACTCAGCTTACTATAACTGCAGAATTTCTCTGTTTTTTTACAAGTGAAATGTCAGCCTGACTATAATTTCCCTGTAATCTTTGTTTTTTTTCAGTGAATATATATAGATAAACACATGGAACCTGAATGCAGTGCAAGAGATGGAATATGAATTGATTCTCGCCCACCAACACAACAAAAAATAGAGTAATGTTAGGGAGGTCTGTCTCATAATGAATAGGATGTCTAACTAGTTCGGTAGAAATGAATCTGATAAGGAGCAGGTGGGTTTGAGTGCCAACTAACTGATTCCAGTTCAATATTGTCAGTACTGCAAAGGTATTGCTGTCTTTCTCAGAATATGAATTTATTTTTCACATGAAGGGAGGAGCTATATTATATAGCTTGAAGAATGATGCAGGCAGATCTCAAAGTACCGTGAGCTTGTTGCACTGGCTTCATATGGTCAAGTGTTGCGGTATCTGTAAACAGCCTTGGCACTGCATCGAGGAACATTTTCAATAGGGGTATCCATTTATCAGGGAACCCAGTGAAGGAAGAGTTTCCATATTGCAGCCTTGGGATTACCAATGGTAGTACGGCCTGATCAAGATCTCCTTTAGGAAGAAGTCTCATAATTATTTTAATGAGTCTTAATGGGTGATAAGCACTTCTTACTTTATATGAACATCTAGACTTAGTTTGTTCTCAGATATGATCTAGGGATTCATTTTTTGTCAGCTCAGAGGAAAGGCCAGCTTATTTATGTCATGTAAGCCGTCTTTTAGCAGTTTTGTTTTGATTCAATTTAAAATTTGATCTTCACATCCAGCCCAGCCTCGTTTTTTGAACAGGTGTTCCTTTTGATGGTGGTGCAATTATTAATTCTTCTGCATATTGACACGTTATGTGTGTACTGGTACTAAGAGAGGCACAGAGAAGCTAAGAAAGCCCCAGGGTTTTTAAAATAAAAGATTAATAGAATGGGAACCAGCACAAATCCTTGTGGGACCCGGAATGGCTTTGTGATCAGGAGTATTATATTTTCACCAGCTGACAGCAATCAAATAGATAACATGACACACTAAAGAACCACCCAACCAATACCAAAGAGTGTTTAAAAAAAATATTTTGCATTTAAAACAAACCTTGTAAATCCAAGGGGCTACAATAGCAGCCAGAAGATGCAAACATATTGAAATGTAATGGCAGAGCTGGTAAGCAAGTTAAAATTGCACAGATTGTTGTGCATCCTGTAGGAGGTAAAGGTGGAGTCGATCTGCCCACTTCCTAGGGCCAAAATCAAGCTAACTATCCAGGTGCATATCAGCCTGCAACCACCACCGTCATTCATCAAAGCATTCAACCTCAGGCAGAAGCCCAACACCTAAGAGACCATTCTACCCTAAAGTGTTTAGGGGCAAGCCTGTGGAGTCAGAACTATTGCTTGTGAGAGGGGACGATAGCAGTTCTTGATTCACAATTCACCTACCTAGACACAGTCTAGGGTGAGCCACAATCATAGCAACGCACACATGCAAAATCTGGCTCCTTCTTACTCCTCTGCTATCTTCTCTCCATATCAGTCTCTCTTGCAATCGGCTCATTTCACCAACTCCAGGCTTCACCTATATATGTCAGGTCCTTGGGATGATTTCCAACTCATAGTCAGTTGCTGTTGGGCAAGGATGAGTGCCATGTTTTCGAATCTATCTGTTGCGTTATGGGCTGCACTGCCGGGGAGAAGACCCAGCAGGTAAAGTTAAGGTGTGAGTCAAACAATCCCAAGAATGGTGTACCAATATGATGTTAATGAAGGGCAAGACCAAACCATGTTATAGAATTCTACATTTTCCGCCAGACAACACAGGTACGCCGAAGATCCACCAGGAAACATAGCATGAAGTCGCAGAGGGGTGAGGTATATCGTGAAAAAAATAGAATTAGATGAGTTTAAAGCGGGCATTCCAGGATGCTTTGTTTTTTTTCCAGCACCCGCTTCCAAGTGTGGTAAGTCATTGGTGTCCCTAAGTCCTCTCTCCAACATTGCCTCAAACAGGCCAGATCCACCTGTGCTCCCTTCAACAGAGCTCTATAAAGCAAAGTAACTGCCTTCATCCAGCTTGTCATAAGCAGAATATAACACAGGCACTCATGTTCTGGGGGTTCAGTGCTTCAGCAACCCCACCATTCATGCGCCCTGTGCAGTAAAGATCTATTGAGCCAAAAATGTCGCCATGGTAGGTCATATGTCTCTTGTAATTCAGAAAAAGGGCAGACGACTCCTCCCACAAACAAATTGCCCATTATAGTGATCCCTAGATCCACCCAGCGATGCAGTCTTGGCCAAAATGCCAATGAGCATCTCAAGGCGGCCACAGCACAGTATAGATTGCCCTCATAAAGCAGATCCAGAGTACAAAATATGCCCCAAATAGTGAATGGATACCCGATTTCACTGCATGGTCGTGGCAGAAGGTGTGAGCCTATACCCTTCTTTTCAAAAAGGATGCACCCAGGATTTGCTCCATTTCACCTCTAATCCAGAGAGGCGACCAAACTCAGTCATAGCATTTACAGCACCTCTCAGATCTGAATGCTCACCCCTCATATATAAAAGCATGTCATCTGCATACAATGAGCGATAAAGGAAGAAAGAAGAAAGGGTCAAGCCTCAAAAGTGGGCTCCTTGTCGTATCCTTCGAGCAAACATTTCCAAAGTTAGAGCAAACATTAGTGGAGACAGTGGCCATCCCTGCCTAGACCAGCCAACCAATTGCCAACATGCTGCGGACCGTTATCTTCTATTTATTGTGGATGTCTCACTTCCGGATTAATTCCTTTCTTTGACATTAAAACCTTTAATCGGGTCCCGCAATTTGAGAGACCATCTGTTGAGAAGACTTCCCGCCTTTTGCCATATCTTGAGTTCTCCATTGAGATCCAGCAATATCCTGAAACTCTCACTTATTCCCTTGAACAACTAGTGAGGTCCTGTATTCCATCTATGCTTAATTTTTTTATCATTCTGAACTCAGTCCCATATGTGATGTTACGGCTTTACTGCAAATTATTATGGTTCAATACCTGTACCTTCGTTGAAGTGGCTAGAATCAACTAGATCAGTTCCCCAATTTACCTGTGAGCTTCATAGAGATTTAATTTGTTGTCTCTCAACTCACATCAGATGGCTGATGCCACTATATTTCCAAATACAGATATCGCCCTGATGAAGGCTGTGCTCCCGTATACTTCCGGAGTTATTTTACCGAAACGCACATCAGCGCACCTCTGTCTCTATTTATTTCAGTGAACACATACTTCTTTACGTTAAATCAAATGACTATATAATCAATTGAAAATGTAAATATGTAAAACAAAAGTGGAAAAAAAATTAGGAATATACAATTGTGTGTTCTAAATTTCTGCCTGGATATGTACTCTCGGTGTTAAGTACGTTTGGGGAGTGTGTTGTTGTATTTCAGTTTTTGTTTCAAAAAGAAAAAAATGGTATCTTTTTTTCATGTAGGCTTGTGCTTTATGTTTTATTTCTCTTCACTGTGGAGCACGCGTATATATGAAAATTGCTGTATATAATGTAAATATAAATAATGTTAGCTGATCATGTACACTACTAGAATTACTTTTGTTACTGATGACGAATTTAATGTGAAAGGAGTTGATCTGACTTATAGTTTATTAGTTTTGGAGATGTACTGTCCCCTTTTAGGTTATTGGAGAAGTTGTGTGTTTCAGTTTCGTTACTTCATCCCTCCCTGCCTATTACGCCACCCCGCTGGGCACATTTCAGAGATCCCCGAACTGGTCAAACCTAAGCCAGTGGATCAGTTTACAGGCGTTAGTCCATTTAGCGAATGATAATCCGCAACCCATGCCAAGTACAGTGGCAGAAAGGAACTCCCACCTGAGCGAGTCAGAAGTTTTCCTGATGTCAATGGACATGACCAAAGAATCCAGTGGGAGCTACTGCCGCTGGTCCAGCGTGAAAAGCAGCTGGCAGATATTGGGCATGGTGCTGCGTGAGGGGGTAAAGCTGATCAGAAGAACCATTGAGCACATATGGGGTGAAAAAACGGTCCATGAGAATCTTGCTGAGTATTTTATAGTCAGCATTGAGCATCGAGAGGAGGTACTACTAGTCCAAGAGCAATGGGTCCTTGTCCTTCTTAGGCAAGGACACAATTGTGCCCATGCAGAATAAGGGAAAAGGACCCCCGCGTCTGGGAGTCATTAATCGGTGTCACTAATGTCGGAGGGAAGTCCGAGGCATAAACTTCTATGGGAGGCAATCAAGCATGGGGACTATACCCATCGACATCTCTTTTATAGCTCCCCAGATCTCCTGCTCCATGATATCCATGCCCAATTGTGCTGCCATTCACGAGTCAAAGGTCACTTGCTAAGAGTCTGCGATGTAATTCAGCATATCAGCCTCATTCATCCCTTTCCAGGCAGAATATAGGTCCCTATAATGACAAAGGTAATCAGAATGAATCCCCTCCTGTGTAAAGACATCTCCACCCAAGGAATATTTCACCTGGAGTATAGTATGCCCTCTCACCTCGCTATGAGCCAGGAGAACATTTTGCCTGATTTGTCTCTTACAGAAAGCGCACTAGTCGAATAAACTTTATAATCGAAATGTTGTAATCGTTCTAATACGGTAAACAGTTTCTTGTGTTCCTTCTGTAAATGTTCCCTACCCAACATAGATCCCATTAGGCTCCTGGGCAGACCACTATGGATTGCTTCCTGTCACTCGATATCTGAGAATAGCTGAGCGCGGACTCAGATCTTAGTGGGGATACAAAATCCCTGAATCACCACCTTCATGGTATCCCATTCCATTTGCGGATTGTCAAGCCAATAATCAGATCCCCGTTTGCCAAGAGAAGCCTGCAAGACCTGATCCTCAAGCACAGTCCTCAAGCAAAGTAGGATCCAGCCACCAGGTGGAGATCTCAGACTTGCGAGGGACCAGAGGAAAGAGCACATCAGTGGGGCGTGGTCAGGATATGTCTTCGTTGGGTATTCTGCAGAAACCATCTTACCATAGGATGCTCTGCAAATAGACCCCATTGAGTTTAACCTCCAAAGCATGTAAGCTGAAGCAAAAGGAGTATTTGCGGGCCCCTGGGTTCCGTGCTCTCTAACAATCAATGAGATCCCACTGGTTGGCCCAGGGGATGGCTGCATCTGCCATTTTATGTGCCTTCACCACGCATGGGGGGCAAGATCAGTCCAGACCCAAATCAGTGGCACAGTTAATGTCCCCCCACCTCCTCAGACACAAGGCCAATCAGGAGGGCAAGAGAAATCAGGCGTTGCCCCTCCCCCCTAACTGCCAGCGACGGCCTCAAGTTACCTCCAAGCGGGTTGGCATTGCTACTATCTGGGTGAGTGAACATGGCAAAATGTACACCACTGCCACCCTAGACAGCAGCAACTCCAAGCAATGGAGGCAGGGGGTAGGCGTCAACCAGGCATCCAGTGTTCACACGCAAGGGGGGAAGGGACCGCGCACCAACAGTCAGGTATGAGCAGCGCGCTCCCCCCTATAGCGTTAAAATCCTCTCATGCCCTCCTGCAGGACTAAGCTCTCCTCTAAGGTCCGGGAGGGCCACAGGTGTTCACAGGACAGGCTTCTCGCCTGTGGATGGATATAGTGTTGACTCAATGTCAGGCCTGGTGGACAGGGCTGGGCTGGCTACAGGGCTTTTAATTAATAAACAATGCAAAACAAATGGTTTTAAAAAGTATGCTTTAAAGCTATTTGTTTTGCACTGTTCATTTAGAAGCGCCGGCAGCTCCCCAGCAACAAAATCAGCCCCTTAGCAGTGAACCTGGACCCCACCCTGCCACCCCAGCAAAAAACGCCCAGTAGCCAGTCCGGCCCTGCTTTGGAGCCTGACCACTGGCTCATATGGAGAATGCAACAGCAGCAGGAGCAGAGCAGGGGCCGTCACCTCCTCCCCCTCTATGGTACTCATGGCCTCAGTGAGTCCCTAGAGCTCCTCTAGGGTCTGGTAGCGTCTCCTCAATAAGTCAAGTTCCCTCAATGTGCAAAACTTGGAGGTACTCCCACGGTAGCTGCAACATCACTCTGCCGATGTTCTACATTATGACGGCTGCACAGGGAGCTGGAGGGGGCCTGCCTTGCAGCAAGCATAAGATCCACCTACCTACGGAACCCATCAGCACCACCTGCAGGGGCCCGGTACTGAGCTAAACCCCTATGTACTCCGGGGGCTGAAGGAGCGCCTTTGGGCCCCCACAAAAGTACGGATCACATGTGGTGAGGTGTTTTACTCAGGATCTCGACCTCATCAATGAAGCGGGACTGCCATCTTGGGTTCGGGCATGGCACGGCTGGCTAGATTTAGCTGTCGTAGCAAATGAGGCGCAGGCCTGTAAACTTCAGGTGCACCCCCAGGAGCGCAGATCCCCAAGAACTCTCCAGCGGGCCCTCAGGCAGTGGTGCGGTGGCAGCTGGCAGCCAGGGTTCCCAGGCGGTCAGAAGCTCAAGCGACCCATATCCTTACTGCAACAAATGATGGGTGGAATGCTAAATGATTTAAACATTCCCCCCAGTCAACAGATCTGGGTTAAATCCATCCTTACGGCATAACAGAAAGCTCTGTTCTCATACCAAAGAGTGTTCATCAGTATGTCTTGGACTATAATGAACACTCCTGATGAGTAATGCAAGGTTAGTAAGCAGGCTTCATAACTATCCAATATTTGGTTAACATTGCCAATGACATTAAATAAGGATGTTTATCTGCTATGTCATGAATGTAGTCTTTTGTTAATCGATGAATTGATTACGCTGTTAAGCTGATCACTTAGCCAGGATTGTTGCTACAAAAAGTAGATCAGTAATGGGATGAAACATTTTGTTGCAGTCAAGGTCAACCGTGTGGTTTTTGAGTACCTGATTGATGATTCCTTTCATTAGAGAGGTATGAAGCCACTGAGTCAGTTAGTATGTACCCCCTCAGGAGAAGTAAGGTGTTGATTTAGCTAGGTTAAGGGAACATGGGTTCAGCTGATAACCATTTAATATGGTTGAGGTGACTTTGCTTTCCTGGATTCTTCGGAGGAAGGGGTAAAGGATGCTCAGCTGTCAGTCAGAAACTTCATGTTGATGTTTTTATCAATTGGAAAAAAAGTACTGCTTTCTAGTAATTTGTATATATTGTCATAAAAGAATTTTAAAAGTGTATTACAGTCAGTATCCTGTAAATATGGAGTAGTTTTAGCTGCATCACACATGTTATACCTCACAATTTCATATAGTTTACTGGTTCATTGTTTGCTGCTTTTACTTTGCCATGAGGGAAGGAAGGTTTAATTATTCAGACCTTTATTAAGTTGTAAATGCATGACTTAGTTGTGATGGATCATGTCAAACACATATAAATTAGACATGCAAAGATGTCACAGATATCTTATATTATCTTATCTTAAGGGAGTCTTGTAAAGCGCTCTGTCACCATATGTTTCCTGGCGCTAGGTGGTGCTGAGAGATGTAAAAGAGGGGAGCTAGCCAGACTGTGTAAAGAGATTGGTTTTGAGAAGTTTTCTAAATTCCAGCAGGGACATGGAAGATTTGAGCGATAACGGCAGCTGGTTCCAGAGTTTGGGAGCCAGATGAGCAAATCTGCAGCCACCATATTTTTTGAGTTTAATTGGAACTGCAGTCAAAAGTTGACGATGGGAGGACCGTAGATTACGTGCCGGACAGTAGGGAGTCACTAAGGATCTTAGAAAAACGGGAGACGTACCAGTCACAGCTTTGTAGGTCAGGCAGCCGATCTTGAATGCGGCTCTCTGTTCGACCGGCAGCCAGTGAAGTTTGCGGAGCAGTGGTTTTGCGGACTGCCACTTCGGGGTCTTATAGGCAAGTCGGGCCGCCTGGTTCTGCACAACTTGCAGCCTATGAAGCAGATATTTTGGTAGGCCATGATACAGGGAGTTTGAAAAATCCAGGCGGGAGAGCACTAGGGCGATCAGGACTTGTATCAGGGCTTCAGGCGAGAGGAGGTGGGAAACTTTTCTGATTCTCCGAAGCTGAAACATACAGGATGATACGACTGCACCAACCTGAGGCTTGAGGGAGAGCTCAGAGTCTATGATAACCCCCAGGCTCTTTGCCGACTTAGCCGGGGTGGGCGGGGGCCCAACTCAGTAGGCCAGAACTGTGGGCCCCAATGGGTGGAGCTACTGCCCGGGAGAATAAGCTCTGTCTTCCCTGGGTTCAGCTTAAGCTGATTAAGGCTCATCCATTGCTGGATATGTAACATGACCGCCTGACAAACGAGAGCTGCGTTAGGAGTGTTAAGAGGAAAAATGATTTGCAGGTCGTCTGCGTAATTGAGGACGGTAATGTCCCAGCTCTTCAAGGAATGGATGAGCGGGCGAAGATAAAGATTAAAAAGCAGGGGAGACAGAGAGGAACCATGAGGCACTTCACAGATGAATGGTTCCCTAGTAGCCGTGAAAGGACCCAGGTGAACAGCCTGGGTTCTGCCTGTCAAGAAGGATTTAATCCAGGCCAGGGCCGAGCCCTGGATTCCAGCTTGCTCGACGCGGTGGAGAAGGATGTTATGGTCCACCGTGTCGAACGCAGCCGATAGGTCCAGAAGGACCAGAGCCTGAGAAGACCCTTTGTCAGCATTGGTCCTGAGAGAGTCCATAACCGCCAAGATCACAGCCTCAGTAGAATGGGCAGGTCTGAAGCCGGCTTGATTAGGCTCGAGGTAGCCGGAGGACTCAATGAACTGAGAGAGACAACTGGTGACATGTGCCTCCAAGATCTTAGAAAGATAAGGCAGGAGAGAAATAGGCCGATAGTTGGCAAGGTCCTCTGGATCTGCTCCAGGTTTTTTCAGCAGAGGTACCAAGGCAGCCTCCTTGAATGAGTTAGGCACAGTGCCGGCCTCAAGAGAGGTGTTTAGTAGTGGCAAAATGCAGTTCGGCAGAGCCAGGCAGATGTCCCTAAAGACAGAGGGAGGACAACAGTCATTGGGGGAGCAAGATTTGACTCGAGAGGCAAGTTTGGCGAGGGAGGGAGAGTCAAGGAGGGGGAAATGTGATAGTGAGTATGTATGACCAGTGCCAAAATTTAGAAGACACACCCAGATGAGCAAAAGTTAATTTCTGCTCAATGAATGTCAGAGGCGTGGTCAGTGAAATGCAATAACTATTGTTTTTTATAGTTCTTTTTGCAAACACCATTAAGAGCTTTCAGATTTA
Source organism: Lissotriton vulgaris (assembly GCF_964263255.1). Taxonomy (NCBI): domain Eukaryota; kingdom Metazoa; phylum Chordata; class Amphibia; order Caudata; family Salamandridae; genus Lissotriton; species Lissotriton vulgaris. Next base: position 1,464,494,382 of record NC_141691.1, read on the forward strand.
GAACGTTTTCATATGAAGATGAAGATGATGCACAAATAATTGTGTCCAACTCCAAAGATACAGAGACTACAAGGAAAGCCCTTGCAGAATGCATGGGGAGAGTAGCATTGTGGATGAAAAAGAACTTAATGAAGCTTAATGGGGAGAACACCAAGATCCTGCTATTTGGCAGTAGCTCCACCTCCTGGTCACCCAAATAGTGGCATGCTGAACTAGAAGATTCTTGTACGCCATTCAACACCACAAAACCTCTAGGCGTTATCTATGATATTCAGTTGTCATTTCAACCCCAGATTAGTAAAGTTTTCTCCCTTTGTTTCTGCCTTCCAAAATGCCTGAGAAAGATTAGGGGCCGGATGTACGCCCCTTTTTTGCGGCCGCAAATGGGAGATCCTCCCATTTCCAACCGCAAAAAAGGGTGATGGTATGTACAAATGTTATTTTGCGAATCAATGACTCTCAAAATAGCATTTGTGACTCCAGCTACTAGGAAGGGGCATCCCTTCATTATAGCGAGTTACCATACTATGAATAATTGTTTTGCGTCAGCATTTGCGTCCGCAAAACATTTGCAGCTTACAACCTACTTTGAGTAGGTGGTAAACCACTCGCAAACGGGAAGGGGTCCCCAGGGTACACCTTTTCCTTTGTGAGCATGTGAGATAATAATTTTAGGCAAAAAAACAAACGGGAGAGTAAGGGATTGTGTCCACATATGACGGACGAGAAATACTCCTGTTCCCCTGATCACGAATATTGAAAAACAAATGAGGGAGTATCCCCTGATGAGTAGGCTGAAGGTTTTCTAAACGTGGAATAAATATTCCTTGTATAAAAACCGCTCACTCACCACCTAGTGGTGACATGCTTCATCATCGGGGTCCACCCTGGTGGCCTAGCGTCACCAGGGTGTGCTTCGACACCTGAAATGCAGTGGAGCAGGTTGTGAGGTGTAAGTGCAAAAAAATACAGTGTTAAAAATTGTCCTGGTTTAGCTTTGTGAATACATTTTTTTTTTTTGTTAAATTTTTTGAAACCTTTATTGTGCATATTCAGCAAACAAATACGGGCCCACAACCACCTGGCCGGCCGCGAAACATTTGGAGCACTATTGCAAGTTAGACGATAATGCGGCAGTACAGCAACACCAAAAATCAATCTTTCAGAGTTACACTGGACCCAACCGTACTGCCGATACGCAGGAGGAATGAAGGTTAATTTTTAAGTTTTTGAAGGCATTTTTAAAGGTCGAAGAACAAGAAGAGCCATAGTCCAGTCAGTCCCACTACAGCACAAGTATGCAGCGATCAACAGGTGAGTGCCATGAGACAAAGGGAAAGTCGGAGTCAGATTAACGGCATCTCGGAACACAAATCAGGATAGTTAATCACACCGTACGTCTAATGCCGACAAGTACCCACCTAGCTCCAAACCAAACTACAGCCCCAAAGACCGAAATGAGACGAGAAAAGAAGATGGAGAAAGAAAAAGTAAGGCCCATAGAAACAAAAACCGGACATGTAAATCCCCCCACCCTACACGCATGCAGAGGCTACGGCCTACCCCCCCCCCCCCCCCCTAGCAGTGTGTCTGTCGCCCATAAGAGTACCCGAAATATAGGAACAAAGACATGAGAAAGAAAACAAGGAAAGGGAAAAGGAAAAGGAAGAAAGAATACAGTTCACATAAGACCGGAGGAGGGCCAGTCAAGTATATCCAACACTATTAGCATATATTACTCTGGCCGCCCTTACCCCGACCCCCAAACCAATACAATACCAATGTTCAATATCCCCGGCAGTCCGTCAGCAGCCCAGTAATAGAAGAGCGACAGTCCTGACTCAGGAGGGGACACCCTCAACCTTGCCCCCTACGGTGCGATGTAACGACACAATCCAGCTGCACGATAGACATCTTGGAAGGAGGGACTGAACAAAGGGACCATGGCTGAATGAGAGGACGGCCACCAAAGTCCATCCCAGACGTAACCATGTGGTCCACAATCGTAGAAGAAGATCCATAGCGCGACAGTGGTCCACCAAAGGCAGCTAGTCCACACGGTAGTAACCGCTTCAGGATGAGAAACGGAGGTCCGCCAGTAGTCCGCAAAGAAGTCGCCAGGCGTGGTGTCCCGCGGCGTCTCCCAAGCCAGACCATCGCCCCAGAAAGTTCGTGCCCCTTTAAGGGTGCTTCTGCCAGTACCTCAGCAATGACGGGGTCTCGCGACCTCAGGGGTTCAATGGCGACCAGGGCGAGTGAACCATAGGAATCATCTACAGGGTGTGGTGCAGTGTCCCGCTCGCGGTCAGACTGGGGGGTTGCAAGCAGAGTAGCCTCCAGCCGAGCCCCCAATTCACAAGCAGCAGTACACATGGCAGACCTGAGGTCATCTAGGGCGCCCAATATGTCACCAAGTTCCAGTGGCGCCTCAAAGAACAAGGACGCAGCTCCTTCCTGTACTTGGGTAAGGCAGACGAGGGTCTGTCCCGATATCCGATCGTCATCACCCTCAGCAATCCTTCGAGCACCCTGCCGAGTCGAGGCACGATGGAAACAGTCTGGGGGCACAAGGGCAGTGTTTTCCATCCCGGCGCAGTGTTGAAGTGGCTTGGGCAGACGCCCGCGTCCGCACCGGCAGCCCTGGGTCCACGCTTGTAGGAGCCGATGGCAGGCAAGAAGATGGCGCCCACAGCGGCGCTAGGGGAGACAATGTTGCATAGGAGCCGGCCCGGGGCTGGAGAGTGGATACAATGTGTCTCCGGTAGCGGCGGTGCCCAGAATCTATGAAGCAGCTGAGCCAAATGCAGCGATTTAAATGCAGCTGACAGAGTACAGCAGCCGGCTCCGTCCAACCTGTAATGGCCGCCGTCTTTGTGTGCAAGGCCGGTCGCTTCCGCGGAACAAAGACTCGGGCTGAGCCGATCGGCGTCTGGAGAAGGTGAGGGCGTTCCGGGGCTTCTACTGCCGGGATCGAAGAAAAAAGCACATCGGCATGACCCGGTTCGCCTCCCGGTTCCGCTGATGTAGCGCAGTGCTAGGATAGAAAGCAGGATGATGCGGAAAACGGGAGAGTGGCAAAAGGGTCAGCGGAGCCGAGGAGTCAGGCGGCCATCGTGGTTGCGAGCCAGGCTCCTCCTCTTTTGTGAATACATTTTAATGAAAAAGCAACTGGACAATATTAAAATAATAAAGAGTGAGATACTGGAAGGGGAGTTACGACCTACGTATCTCAATATGTGTTCATAGTGCATTGGTCAACATGTTTCAACCATCTGGGAAAAATCCCCGGTATTCATCAGGCCCAAAGGAGATGGAAGGTATGAGCCCCCTAAAAGACTCACCCTGTCCTAAATCCTTAATGAACCAGTGGTAAGATGTACCATAGGTGGGGTGCTCACAAAAATGTGGAGCATCGGTAAAACCTGTGGAGAAAGAAGATGAAAGAGGGAATCAGGCGCAGATTATCCTTACTAGCCTGTAACGTCGTGCAGACTCTTGGTGCAGACTCTCAGTGCATACATACTGCATACCACAGTGGTATTTGGAAAAGGATTCTAACGACGATGTGCGTGGTCATATGGTGGAAGTGAACGCTTATCTTGAAGGCTGGGATACTATTGTATCAAGAGCTTTAGGTGCGTGCGGCTTTGCATGCAATAATGCTATGTTGATTATCATCTAGCAGTTGGATGCGCAATTATGTTCAAAATCGAATTGCTGGGGTGATATGCGCAATAGTACGATTACATTGAGGCTATAGTCAAATGCGCATTGTGATAAGTGAAAGGCCATATTGTGGCCCTTTGTGCTAAAACATAGACATACAAGACTCACAAACACGTAACATGGAGGTGATCACAAACGTAGTATGACTTAGGGCAGGCTTACTTTAGGCGTTTTCCTATTAGGCTTCAACGGGCAGGGGGTAGGTGCATCACGTGGTACAACGTATTCTAAGTAAAGAAATATTGTACCCGTAATTAGGTGAAGGAATGCAGTTAGTTAAGTTAGGATACTCCCTCATTTGTTTTTCAATATTCGTGATCAGGGGAACAGTAGTATTTCTCGTCCATCATATGTGGACACAATCCCATACTCTCCCGTTTGTTTTTTCGGATATCGTGGCAGCGCACAGCTGCGAGAGTCTAGACACTTACACTTTCAACAGTACCATTGGAGGTAAGACACGATACGGACATGGCAGAAAACCCAGGCTTATCCTTCTCAACAGAAGAAATAGACTCAATCATGAGTAATCTCAATGTATTTGCTGATGCCAACATCAGCAACACCATATCACAGACCTCAGAATGGGACAAACTTATGGAAATGAAACGCAACCGCATCAGGACAATCCTGCATGGGACCATACTCAAGGAATATGTAACAAACAACATAGCCCCAAAGGGCCTGCTGGTTACTAATGCCCCAAGAATATTCCTAGATGACTCTGAGTTCAGGAAGGATTGGGCTCTCATAGCGTGGCACTGCACACACGACTGTATTATGCTTATATTAAAAACAGCAGTGCAATTGTCAGAAAAAATCCAGATAGAGATCCAACTAACCGAAAGCCAAATTAAAACCACCATCACAGGGTACAAAAAGAAACTGGATGATTTGAATAAAGAGATAAACGAATATAGAGACAACCTAACCCAACAAAAAGTGCTCAAATTTCAGAAAGACCTCAAAAAATGTACCTTTGTCAAGGCATACCCGTACCCTGATTACAAAGCCCCAACAACACCAGATCCAGACTCGGACGCTTCAAGCAATACCTCCCACAGCTCCAACAGTAGCGGAGGATCCAACAACAGTACACCACGACAAAGACAAAGAGGAGCATACCGAGGACATTATCACTGGCCACAATACAGCCACCCTCCTTTCCAGAACCCATACCAACAACCCCAACAGTTCCCAATGTAAGGATGGCAGCCACCTTTTCAGCAGTTCCCTTTCCCACCCAACCAGTTCCGTCCTCCTTTTCCGAACAGAGGCAGGCGCGGGAGAGGTCGCAACAAACAAGGGAACAACGTCCACTGGGAAGAGGAAGACACGGTGAGCAGCAACACCAGGAACAAGACCGGGGCCAACAGGGCAGGCCCCAGCAACATGAGGAACTAGTGAGTAACCTGTCATCACGAACATTAACTGAGACGGAAAGACAAGTGCTAAACAAGGGACTTGGATTTGTACCCACAGCTACCTTGGACAAATTCAAACTGCAATGCGAACTGGCAGCCTTCTTTAGAAAACTGAAGCTCAAAGCATTCTTCGAAAAAACAAACACTGAGAATACAGAAGAAATTACAAATGAAACCGGATTAAGAACCAAATCGACATTTGTACCGCCCCCACACACCATCCCAGTAGAAATAAATACTTTCGAACAGGCGGTGTTCAAGGACATTGAATCTATGCCAGTCCCCACACTCTACCACAATACCAGCAGGTCCGAGAAAAAAGCTATATCTGACCTCAAGAATGATGCCACAATTATTATAAAACCAGCGGATAAAGGTGGAGGTCTGGTAGTAATGAATAAAACAGACTACAACATGGAATGCAGACGTTTGCTTGATGACAGAAAGAACTACATGCCACTCCCAAACGACCCCACAGATGACTTACGGTTAGAGATCATAGATCTGGTGGAAACAGCAGAATCAGCAGGACACATCTCCAAACAGGAAGCAGATTACTTGACCAAAACTGAGGCCAGAATACCATATTTCTATGTGGTACCAAAGATGCATAAGGACAAATTACCACCTCCCGGAAGACCAATAGTATCCGGCATAGGTTCATTATTAGAACCTTTATCTAGGTTCTGTGATTTCTTTCTAAAACCCATTGTACAAGGAACATCCACTTACCTTAAGGATACAAAAAATCTACTGACACTTCTAGAGACCATCAAAATGGAGGAGAACATGATTATAGTGAGCTTTGACATAGAAAGCCTCTATACTAACATTCCTCAGGATGCCACCATCAATGTACTCAAAGAAATATTGGAACAAACCACCTGGGACCACCGTACGCCCAAAGAATTTATCATCAGATGTGCTACCCTAGCCTTAAAAAGGATTTTTTTCGAATACGAAGGCTCTTTATACCTCCAAATAGGGGGCACATCCATGGGCAGCGTTTTCGCTCCTATTGTAGCGGGACTCTATGTGTTCGACTTTGAACAAAAATACATCTTATCACCAAACAACGCTTACTTTGAAAACATCAAATTCAGGCGTAGATACATTGATGACGTGCTAACAATCTGGCAGGGTCCGCAAGAAACATTAGCAACATTCATAACTTGGCTCAACAACTGTGACCCACATCTGCACTTCACCCATAGTGCTGAAAGAGAAAAAATGGTTTTCTTGGATATACAAATTCAAAGGGAAAATGAGATCCTGACCACCAAAACCCACTTTAAGCCAACAGCAAAAAACAATCTTTTAAGGTTTGAAAGCTTCCATCCACGACCCCTGGGGGAGAATCTTCCCTACGGTCAATACTTACGCCTACGGAGAACCTGCAGTAAATTAACAGACTATAAAAGCCAAGCAAAAGATCTCACTACCAAACTAGTGCAACATGGTTATCCATCCAAGATCACACACAAGTGTCAAAAACAGGTGAGGAACCAACCCCGACAAGCCCTACTGGAAGAAACTACAAAAAACAGAGACACTATACCACTCACATGCGTAACAACATATAACGCAATCTCAAACCAAGTCAGCAGAAGTATCAATAAACACTGGTCCATAGTGAATTCAGGAACACTCAGTTGGGAAAAACCCTTGTTCTCTTACAGGAAAGCCCAGAGCCTAAAAAACAGTTTGGTCAACACTAGACCCAAAAACACAACAACAAACAACAATCCCACCCTCACACAGATGTGGGGCTTGCCTCCTGTGACTGGACACTCACGATGTGGGGATTGTAGTGTTTGCCACCTTACTGACAACACCAAGACCCTAAATCTTGAAGCAGGCAAAGTGTGGGAACAGAGATCCCACACTAATTGCAATAGCAGCAATGTCATCTATCTCATCACATGTACTTGTGGGATACCATGAGTAGGAATGACTACTCGCAAGATAAAGCAACGCATCTGTGAGCACAGAAGCACTATACGCTGCAAGAAAAACATTATCAAATTGACAGATCACTTCCTCACCGTTCACCACACTCCCAATGATATGAGGTGGACTGTGATTGAACAATTACAGCCTGGTCCAAACATACAATTCCGCCTTTTTGAAAAAGAGCAGCGGTGGATTTACAGACTTTCTACCCACAAGAAGGGCCTGAATGATAACATTCCGTGGGGCTCTGTGCTGAAATAACCATGAACTTCCTTTACTGTCCTATAGCCATCCCCCCTCATTACAAGCCCCCTTGGGTATTGAATCCTGAACCTTGAATGCCCTTCTCTGATACCCTCTCACCTAGTCTTTCAACTAACGTGCATTGATCAAGCACCGGACAACTCAGTAATATGAACTTTGGATACCCTCCCCGTCTTGATCTAAATATGCTACCCATGCCCAACCAATCCTTCCTTAAATTACCAATCATCCCAATTGGGCGTCACCCGCTTTTAACTTTTACAATATTCAATGTTTAACAGAATCCTTTATGCGCCATGACGCATGCGCGAACCCCAGAGGATCTGCTTGACAACTGACGGCGTCTCCATCTCCCGCAGTTGCTCCGGTGACACCACAGCTACCTGACTATTCTCGAAAGCTACCCTCTGTCACTTCCTTTTTTTAAAACATCCATACCCTCCCGAATTTTAATGCCAACTAAATCTGTTCCATGAGGCTCTACTCTTTATTTATCTATTACTAACTTATCATTGAAAGAATCCCCACACATGCCATTGCGCACGCGCGGTATTCTGAACACCCCGTCCCCCTTGGCAACAGTCGGCCTCACAGACTTCCGTACTGGTGACGCGACAACCACGTGACCATACCCGGAAGCAGCCACACGTTATTACCAGCCCCGCACGGCACGGCATTCATAGCCGAGCAGCGGACGGTAGACGTAGGTGACAGGCCTATTGCCACGCAAGGAAACTGTAAGTAAAACTTCCTTCCACCACAGAATCCTGACGCGAACAGATGCCAAACCCCAAACCTGTTCCTCAGCGTTTATCACGTAACTAACCGCATTCCTTCACCTAATTACGGGTACAATATTTCTTTACTTAGAATATGTTGTACCACGTGATGCACCTACCCCCTGCCCGTTGAAGCCTAATAGGAAAACGCCTAAAGTAAGCCTGCCCTAAGCCTTACTAAGTTTGTGATCACCTTCATGTTACGTGTTTGTGAGTCTTGTATGTCTATGTTTTAGCACAGAGGGCCACAATATGGCCTTTCACTTATCACAATGCGCATTTGACTATAGCCTCAATGTAATCGTACTATTGCGCATATCACCCCAGCAATTCGATTTTGAACATAATTGCGCATCCGACTGCTAGATGATAATCAACATAGCATTATTGCATGCAAAGCCGCACGCACCTATAGCTCTTGATACAATAGTATCCCAGCCTTCAAGATAAGCGTTCACTTCCACCATATGACCACGCTCATCGTCGTTAGAAGCCTTTTCCAAACACCACTGTGGTATGCAGTATGTATGCACTGAGAATCTGAACCAAGAGTCTGCACGACGTTACAGGCTAGTAAGGATAATGTGCGCCTGATTCCCTCTTTCATCTTCTTTCCCCACAGGTTTGACTGATGCTCCACATTTTTGTGAGCACCCCACCTATGGTACATCTTACCACTGGTTCATTAAGGATGGATGTACCATGTTACAATGCATACCATTACAACTACCTACTATCACAACGCGACCATTACAACGCATACCATTACAACGCATAGCGCTTTGAGGTGCTGGATAGTGGTAAGTATAATTTACTATTCTGACTCCAGTCCCCGTGGACACTAGGGAAGGTGTTGGATAGTAAATTATACTTATTCCCTATCCTAGAGAGCCCCCCAGCGCAATGCGTTGTAATGGTATGCGTTGTAAAAGTAGCATTGTAATAGTAGGTAGTTGTAAAAGTTGCGTTGTAACAGGTGTATACCATTAGGATTGAGGACAGGGTGAGTCTTTTAGGGGGCTCATACCTTCCATCTCCTTTGGTCCTGATGAATACCGGGGATTTTTCCCAGATGGTTGAAAAATGTTGACCAATGCACTATGAACACATATTGAGATACGTAGGTCGTAACTCCCCTTCCAGTATCTCACTCTTTATTATTTTAATATTGTCCAGTTGCTTTTTCATTACAATTTATTCACAAAGCTAAACCAGGACAATTTTTAACACTGTATTTTTTTGCACTTACACCTCACAACCTGCTCCACGGCATTTCAGGTGTCGAAGCACACCCTGGTGACGCTAGGCCACCAGGGTGGACCCCGATGATGAAGCATGTCACCACTAGGTGGTGAGTGAGGGGTTTTTATACAAGGAATATTTATTCCACGTTTGGAAAACCTTCAGCCTACTCATCAGGGGATACTCCCTCATTTGTTTTTGGATAATAATTTTAGGGGCAGGCAGTGGACCGAGGGACCACTGCCTGCCCTTAAAAGAATGAAACTGAAAGTTTCATTTTTCTTTTTGATTGCATCCCACTTTCCTTTACGGAAAATGGGCTGCATTTATAAAGAAAAAAATGATTTATTTAAAAACAGTCCCAGACATGTTGTCCTGCTGACCACAGCATTCCAAGATCCCTGGGAGTGCTAGCCATTTCTAAAAGGGTCGCAAATTGTGCCTGCTTTATTAAAATTCATGAGCCATGCAATTTGCAACCCCATTTGGAATCGCAAACAGTGTCTGAGACACTGCTCTACATCCCAATTTGCGAGTCAAATTGGTGGGTCATACATCTGGCCCTAGGCCTCTTCTATCTAATTCTGTTGGTAAGACTCTAAACAAGCACTGGTAACCGCTTGCTTCGATTAAAGTGCACTATTCACAGGCATTCCTCAAGTCCTCATTCATCAAATCCAGCTAGTCCAAAATATAGCAATCAGATTTCTTCTAAAAGCACCTAGCTACTCCTCTGCACATATAAAAGAACTTCACTGGTTGCATAAAAGGAAACGCATCATCTTCAAAGCATTGACCAGACTCATAGGGCCCGATTCACAGAATGAACTTACTACTTTTGGCATTCACAGAATGCACTTACTAGTTTTGGTATTCACAGAATAAACTTACTCATTTCGGTATTCACAGAAGTTAGGACTACTAACTTTAGGACTCCTAAATGCCTTCTGTGAATACCGAAAGTCTTAAAATTAGGATTTTTCTCAATTTAGTAGTAGTAAAGTTAGGACTACTAACTTTAGGATGCCTAAATGCCTTCTGTGAATACCGAAAGTCTTAAAATTAGGATTTTTCTCAATTTAGTAGTAGTAAAGTTAGGACTACTAACTTTAGGACGCCTAAATGCCTTCTGTGAATACCGAAAGTCTTAAAATTACGATTTTTCTCAATTTAGTAGTAGTAAAGTTAGGACTCCTAACTTTAGGACTCCTAAATGCCTTCTGTGAATATCGAAAGTCTTAAAATTAGGATTTTTCTCAATTTAGTAGTAGTAAAGTTAGGACTCCTAACTTTACTACTACTAAATTGAGAAAAATCGTAATTTTAAGACTTTCGGTATTCACAGAAGGCATTTAGGCGTCCTAAAGTTAGTAGTCCTAACTTTACTACTACTAAATTGCGAAAAATCCTAATTTTAAGACTTTCGGTATTCACAGAAGGCATTTAGGCGTCCTAAAGTTAGTAGCCCTAACTTTACTACTATTAAATTGAGAAAAATCCTAATTTTAAGACTTTCGGTATTCACAAAAGGCATTTAGGAGTCCTAAAGTTAGTAGTCCTAACTTCTGTGAATACCGAAATGAGTAAGTTCATTCTGTGAATACCAAAAGTAGTAAGTGCATTCTGTGAATGCCAAAAGTAGTAAGTTCATTCTGTGAATCGGGCCCATAAAGTCTAAATAACGTGGGCCCAAATCATATTAGGGATTATTTTCCAAACTGTCAGCCCGTCCGACTGCTTAGATCAACCTCCACTCTGCGTCAAACTCTGAAAATCTGGGGGCATATTACCAAGCAATAGCGATAATTATCGCTATTGCTTGGTTAGAGACAAAAATTTACCGCAGCGCTGAGGCGATTTTTACCGCAAATAAACCTTGGTATTACCAAGGTTTAACGCAAATGCGGTAAAAATCGCCGCAAAGCATGATTATCGCTGAAAAGTCCGCGATATTCATGCATTAGCGAGCTAATGCTCTTAGCCATGTTATCCACCTCCCATTGGATAACATGGCTAAGAACTGCTCAGGGCAGGTGTTAGCTTTTGGAGATATTCCCGCTTAGCGCTGAATATCTCCAAAAGTTGGTAATAGGAGATAGCGATGTTAGCGACTGTTTTCAGTCTCTAACATCTTGGCACGCCCACTTTGCATCTCATTAGTGATAAATATCACTGACATGCAAAGTGGGGCCCAAGATGGTCGCTATCTCCTACTAGCTGTTGCTAACTGGTGTTAGCGGCAGCTAGGTAATAGGGAGATAATTTTATCTCCGTTTTCTTGGCTTTTAAAGCCAAAAAAGCGCAGATAAACCCCCTTGATAATATGCCCCCAAGAGTCCTAGGCAGAAGGGAGGAGTGTTCGCATATCTATTGGTGAAACTTTACTTCCGTTATAGCTATAAAGCTCCCCAGATCAAAACATTTTTCTTCAACTACTCAAAAACTTCGCATTTTCTTCCTTTCTCCCTCTCTTCTTTTCTTTATTTCCACCTTTCATGTGGCTCGTGTCTATAGTGCTAACACACCTTTGGGAAGCTGCCTTCGCTCTACTAATTCGGATCCATTTATTGAGTTGAATATTCCCCTTTTTTTTTAATGATTATTGTAGGTAAGGAACTCTTCCTTGCAAAAATGTCCTCGTTGAAAAGGAAAAATAAAGAGATATTTGCGAAATGTCCCTATTTTTCTGAGCCTCTACTTTCAGAATCTCCTGGAAGTGGACACTATGCAGGCATGGAGGGGGGAGGAAAAAAGCCTTTTATATGAATACCACAATTTTCCATGCATGGATTACGAACCTCTTAGGTAGCATACACACAAACTGGGGGGTTTGCTAATTCTGGGCTCATTCACAGATCTCACAATACAGAATTCGATTCCACGCTATTCCTGGCTGTTTGACTTGCTTTGTGAATCAGGGCATGTGTCCACGTTTTATTTACAGTCGTAACTACCTCCCAGCACTAGTTACAGCTAATCATAAGTACCGAGAGTACTGCACCATCGGCATATAGCCAGGGGCAGCTCTAGGCTCATGGCAGCCCTAGGTAGGGGGCCCCCCCCCGAGGAACGCAGGTGCAGATGCCAGTGAAGAGGGGGGGTCAGGGTGTTTGTAAGTGAAACAGAGCCGGAGGCCGCCAAATCACTGCCAGGGGCCGCCACGCAAATATGTATCCATCCTCAGAGGATTATGATATTAAGGATATATATTGGCGTGGCGGCATCTGGGGTTTGGTGGGCCTGTGCAGGTGCACAGCTTGCACATGCCTAAGGCCACCCCTGATATAGCACGCGGGACGACATGCAACTTCCGTTGTCCAACGGGTACCATGCGATGCTCTTTGCAACAACGTGGTTATTATAAAGGAACATTTATCACCGCAGTCACCTTTCAACATCGCAGAGCCAGTCCCACTGCCAAGACCTAGCTTTGCAAAATTGCAAACCCTCGGGTCATGGTGTAAGAGCTCCAACGTTTATTTGTCTCATGTACTGTAATTTTCCTATCAGTGCAAATTTACAGTTTTTTTTGTATTCCTCAAAATATCTTCGTAACCTGAGGCCGTGCATTAAACTAGCTGCCAAAAATACCTAACTCTAGTGTATGCATTGTTGAAGAGCGCATCCTAATAGTAACATTTATTAGTTAACAAAGCAGAAACACAAGCTCAATTCGTTAGTGAAATATTCATTAATTCACGGGATAGCGAGATTCCTATTTGGCAGAGGCCAAGACCAATAAAAAAAAGAGTGAAATTTTATTTCATACAAAAATTATTATTTTGCACAAAGTTGCTTTACTACGCATTTGAAATTTCCCCAAAAAGTCCTACCACAAACACAAATCCAACTGGGTTGGTTATTTCTGTTGAGCCGCCCTGGCGTAGGCAACCTTAGTCACACAAAAAAATATGATAATAAAATGATATGTTGGTGGGGGAGGCAATTCAGACAAAGCAGGACATCACTCAGTCTGCTGATGACTGCAAGCACACATTGTCTTACTGAGAGTTAGATTGACTTTTGATTGATGGCTGCCTATCATACATGTTAATCATTTTGTTTTGTTCGAATGGGAAAACATAAACAACATATTTATTTTCAAACAGGAAAGCAGAGAAGCAGGCAATTAACCTTCTGTTATTTCACTTTCGTATTAAGACAAGAGGTGGCTTCAGCAAACCGTCTTGCACTGTACGGTTGCAGAGGTTGCACGGCGTTGTCGTGGACTGTGGTAAAGCCAGCCTGCTCTAGACATTGCCTATTGCCAGCCTAGGCATTTGATGGCGATTGATACAATCTTCACTTGTGTGGCTCGAGTGAACCTTTCATACAGAACGTAAGCAGAGGAGATGCACAATGTGCTGTGTGGGGAAAGTCAAGATAATGGTTCGGTGATGCTGCTTAGTGTGCTCAGCATCCCAAAATTATGGGCCTCAATATGTTGGCGGTGAGACCACCATCCATAGAAGCTTTACGCCCACCGGATTATGATCTGGAGGTCGAAGGCGTCATAGGGACAGACCATTGCTTTTCTGATGAGCTCAAGGAGCCCGTTGGGGCAGTGGTTAGACGGTAAACCCTACAATAGGGGCGTTGCCTGCTCAGGCACCGCCATAGGGATTCCGATGTCTGGTTCCCTCGGCCTGTACATGGCAGTCCGACCGGGCAGACAGAACGGGACTTTGGGGGCCCCTAGAAAGACCCCCCCATTGGCCTCCACTATGGGGTTTGGGGGGCACATGGGGATGCCCCCCAAACATCCATGGACCCCGTGCCAGGCACCAAATGGTATCTGGGACACAGTGCATGGATCTTTAAAACATGCTGTTCTCTATTGTGGCTTGTGCTGTGGCCCTTTTCCGGGCTGCCTCACAAGCCGCAATACAAAATAGCAAGTTTCCAACCACCTGTAGGAGGGCAGGATCGTAATTTTGCGGGTTGCACTCCGACTGCATTTCAGCAGGTATTCATCCCACAATAATGGCAGTCGGACGCTCGTCCGACCGCCATCATATTAAGGCCATATGTGTTAATTTAATTTTAACTTCGTTACCTTAAAATGTTCTTGTGAGCAGAAATGCGGTTCCTGCAGATCATGCCGGTTACCACAAAACACCTGATATTACAGTCCATTTTCCACAGCACTATGTTTAGGAGCAAAGACAGGATTTAGGGTGCAAACCGAGAAGGGGTGGCGTTGCCCATTTATTTTATGTAATTTAAATTGTGAATATAGCAGAGCACACATTCTAAAAAATTGTGGAGGAACCACTTAACTTAGATCAGATCTATCCAAAGGCTGAGCCAGGCCCAGGGTGAAAACTATTTATGGGCTCCAACTTAATTCTCCAATTAAGCTTTTTTCGGAGTAATAAGTACATTTTAAATAGCTGCACTTTAACGCACACTGAAACAATGACAGAGGCCAAGACTTCATATGGGTTAAGAACACGTTTACAGAGTTTTTCTGGGTTAACCCCTTAGGATATTTGGCAAAAATGAAATTGAAAAATTATGTATTGAAAAGTACTCCTTCAACAGAATTGGTTAGAGTCTGATTCTTTCTTGTATATTTACACACACAAATGAAAAATCAAGTTTCAATCAGTAACTAAGCAGAAAATTTAACACGCACCATTCTGCAGAAAGATGCTATTGTGGACACAGTGCATCAAAGTGTTCGGATATCTTAAAGGCGATGCAATTTTTGCATTTTATATATGTTATTTTTGATATATTTAATTAAATACATTGGGGCATATTACCAACAACTAGCGATAATTATCGCTATGTTGGTTTAGCGGCGATATTTTTATCGCTGAGCTGCGGCGATTTTTATTGCTTAGGAACCATGCTATCATCAAGGTATATCTCCTAAGCGATAAAAATCGGCCGAAATGCATGAATATCGCTGAAAAGTCAGCGATATTCATGCATTACCGAGCTAATGCTCTTAGCCATGTTATCCACCTACCACTGGATACCATGACTAAGAACTGCTCAGGGACAGGTGTTAGCTTTTGGAGATATTCGCGCTTAGCGCGAATATCTCCAAAAGTTGGTAATAGGAGATAGAGATGTTAGCGATTGTTTACAGTCGCTAACATCTTGGCACGCCCACTTTGCATGTCATTAGTGATAAATATCACTGACAAACAAAGTGGGGCCCAAGATGGTCGTTATCTCCTACTAGCTGTCGCTAACTGGTGTTAGCGACAGCTAGGTAATAGGGAGATAATTATATCTCCGCTTTCTTGGCTTTTAAAGCCAAAAAAGCGGAGATAAACCCCTTGATAATATGCCCCATTGCCTTCACTGGGTTGCCGGACAAACTTGCTTTGAGGGTGCTGATTAACTATATTCTCACGTGGGACCAATGTGAACTTCCATGCATGGATGTCAGTTCACTAAAATGCCATGCGTAGCAGACACGGATACCATCTGGAGGTACTCAAGGGTCCGAGCTGTGTCTTCTTTGCCTCCTCTGGGGCCAGGGGACACATACGAAGTGCCAGGAGTAGCAGGGAGCAAGCTAGAGGCCACAGCTGCGACCCGGACTCCTCCAAATGACGTCCATGGTAGCAGAAGTGACTGCACACACCCCTTGACCTTAATGATATCACAGGAAGTACCATAATTTCACCCCCAAATTATTCGAGAAAGGGATGTCATGTGGCCTGACATCAGAAAATAAACATAGTTAAAGTCCCATGATAACTGCATGATTAATATAACAATTCAGCACAGACAAAGGTGTTTTAGATAACACCTAAACTAGGGCACGGGGATTGACAAAATATCGATGTAAAAGTATTGTGAGACAGAAATATAGGACATTAAATATAGTGACACACAAATATAATGATGTTGAAATATAATTGACAAGAATATTGTTTTTTGAGGTAAACAATATTGTTGTAAATAATACTAATCCTGGGTCTAGTACGGAGCATGCGTAGTTTGCGCTATTACACACTACGCGAATTGCACGTAGCACAGTGCAAAAATGCGTAGCATAGCGGGCATTTTCTGCTTGCTTGCGGTCCTCAATGTCAAGTTGGCGACCGCGAGCAAGCAAAATCGACATCCTGGCGAGACTTTTTCCTGGTTCAGCAACATCAAGTTGCCGATCGCGAGCGTGGAAAATAAACCTCCCGGCGAGATTCTCAAAGCGGGGAGGTCACGTTTCTCATTGCGAGAGGTCGTGACTGCTCGCGACCGCTCGCAATGAGAAACTACCAGTCCGCGTTGAGAAAGCTGCAGCTCGAGCACAAATCTACTCGAGCGTCAGAAAATGACAGCTTCCACTGTGCAAGATGCCATTTGCAATGATTGCACAGTGCGGACAAGCATCCAGCACTGTGCAATCAGTGCAAACAGCATTTCCCTACCGCACTACGCAGTTTGCGTAGCTAATCGTAGCGCGCGTAGTGCGAAGTGCACTTCACGTAGCTACGCGTAGCGCTACTACGCAAACTACGCCCAGAGTTAATTAATGCTTATGTTTTTTATATCGTTTTCACTAATATAGTGGTAAGAATTTTTTTTTATTTGAATGCGTTTTAATTATTTATTAATTTTTAATTCATTATATGATTGATATGCATTATGAAATTTATGTAATGCTGCTTTATTTTTGCTATATGTTATTTGCACCATATAAAAAGAAGGGGGGGTATGGGAGCAGATAAAGGACCAATACCCACGCTCTAAAAACATTGTGACATTAATATATTGAGGTACTATTCTGATAGCAGAAAAAAAGAGGGAAAAGAAGAAAAGGTGGACGAATCTAAGGGGATTCTTTACATAATTTCTTAGTGCCCTCACACATCCAAAAGGATGTCTTGCTTCATCCTAGGGAGTGCTCCTCGTGGGGCCAGCGCTACAATTCCCTACAGGCCCTGAAAAGGGTCTCTTTGTCTGAAATCTTTTTAGGTTTTAGCCATAATGAAGTATGTATGTGTAAGGGTGCAGAACGTGTGGGGTGGAGTGAGTAATACATACAGGTATGATCCAGAGACCAAGCATGTGTGTCACTAAGGCCTAAAGATAATAAAGATCCCATCACAGGTAAGAACGTGCATTAGTGGTTGATGGAGCAAAGTCTGGATGGACCATTAGGCGCAGAAACAAGTCAACCTGACCACACCCAGAACAATGAGAACAGATCTCCAAAGACCACCAAATGAGCTGTTCCTGTGTGTTTGGCGGTGACTTTGCCACATCTGAGGCCAGTGTTTGCAAAAGCAGTTATAAAGTTCACAAGGAGCAAGCCAGGGGTGGCAGCTGCAACCGCTGGCGATCCCTAAATAACATTCATGCTTCCATGCTCATTTTGGTGGACTCTTTTTCGTTCCTTTCAGTGATGCAGGTGCAGTGGCACCTGGGGTCAAGCAATGGGAGGGGTCCTCTGGCCCCAATTGGGACTTTATTTTGCAAACCACAAGATCTTGGTCAACCGTGTCGAAAAAATGGGCATCCAGTCCACCGCAAAAGATCTACTGACTTCCTTCCTGGCTAACAGAACCCAGGCGGTCACTCTCGGCCCATTCCAATCTGCCAGTCGGTCGTTACCGTGTGGGGTTCCTCAAGGCTCATCCCTAAGTCCGACACTTTTCAACATCTACGTGTCGGACCTTGCTAGTGTCATCAAAGCACATGGGATGAGCCTAACCTCATACGCCGACGACACGCAGCTGGTACTGGCCATTAAGGGTGATGGTCAGGAGGTGGCCGAACGGTTCCAAGCTGGTATGGCGGCGATAGGTGAATGGATGGCGGGTAACTGCCTAAAGCTAAACTCCGACAAAACGGAGGTGGTCATCTTTGGCAAGCTCTCACCATCTTGGCCCACAGCCTGGTGGCCATCAACTTTCGGCACTCCACCTTGTCCCGCCTCCAAGGCCAGAAATCTGGGAGTCATGTTTGATGACCAACTCAACTTTATGACCCATGCTAACAAGGTAGCTTCCACTGCCCATTACAAACTCAGGATGATTAGAAAAATCTTGCCTTTTCTACCTGACACGGCCGCCAAGACCCTGGTTACATCACTGGTCCTTACCTCCCTTGACTATTGCAATGGCCTCCTTCTAAATGCACAAAAAAGAGTCACCAAAAAACTCCAGACTGTACAAAACGCGGCGGCACGCCTGCTATCCAAAAAACCCAAATTCACCCCCATCTCAGATACTCTGAGAACCTATCACTGGCTGTCTATCCAAAATAGAATAAAGTTTAAAGCCATGTGTATAGTTTACAAAGTAATGCAGGACCAGGGGCCTCGCTTCCTTAAAGATCAACTAAAACCCTACAATCCAGTCAGAACACTCCGCTCCTCTACACTCAATCAACTAATCACTCCACGCAGTAGAACAGCTACTTGGGGCGACCGTCGCTTTCCTGCTGCAGCTTCTAAGATCTGGAATTCCCTACCTTACTACATCAAATCCAGCTCATCACTCCTACAGTTCAGGAAACAACTAAAAACGTGGTTATTTGACCAGTAACTCACATCCTCAGCCCACCGTATCTACTTCTCAGGATAGACATTACTGCAGTCTAGCGCCGAGACACCCACGGGTATTTGGTTGCGCTCTAAAAATGCCAGTAAATAAATAAATAAATAAATAAACAAACAAACTGTGGATAGGGGACATGTTTCTCTTGTCTGAGTGAAATCCACAGCTCTCTTGCTACGCCACTGTATGCACATATCTCTTAACCTATGCTCCTTTGAACAGCACAGATTCATAGCAGCCAAAGACAGTCACGGGAAGTTAGAGAAATTAAATGCAGATTCCAGTAAATCTGGCCAGCGCTTGTAGAGCAAACTGAGGGTCTGGTAAGCAGAGTCTTGCTGCTGCCACTTTACCTGTTCTTTGTCCAAGGCTGGACTGGCCGTACCAGGCACCAGGAGGCTGGAACAGTGGGGGGTCCGTTTTGTTACTGGGGGCTAGTTTTGTAAAAGTGCAACAGTTTTAAAAGCACACACTTCAGAGCCCCTTGTTTATCTAGACTTTTTTTAGGCAACAAAAAAAGAGTCAAGATAATGCTGGTGAATAATGTACTTGCTAGAGAGAGATCTGCATTTTGTCGACTGGCAGTTTTGACTCATCTAAGAAAGTGCAGAGGGTTAATATGACTGCTGCAAAGAATGTGTACCATTCAGATCACAGAACAGTTTTTTATGTGCATAGCTCAGTGGGTTACTTCTTTTGCCACATAATTCCTTTTGCTATGGTGCAGTTCATATAAGTTATAATCATAATCTAGCACAGTGACCTATGAACTGCCATCCAAGAGATGCATGCAAACTACATGGCACAGGTTAAAAAGTTATGTTTTTCCCAGTCTTTCTTTATCCTAATCTTGCTAAAAATGGTTTGTTTGAGTAGAAATATATTTTCATTAGTAAAGCCAATCCTAACCATTCTGTTACATTCTGAATCCTGAGTTTATGCTTATCCAGACCAAGCCCTCTTAAACAATGCCTACTAGTATGGATGACATGTGAATCCTTCACCTTGTCATTCCCGGTCTTATGTAACATTTTCTATAAACTGATTTACTCAAGTAATCATAGTCACTATATGCTTGTGTGATATAAAGTGCTCCAACACCATACACTGGTATGGGAGGCACTATGAAACAAATGAAATACATGTGAGAGTGGGGCTATGGAGAGATGAGACTTACTGTTGGAGGGTGATAATGAGGGAATTATTGAAGAGCCACAGCAAAGACTAGCATATCCTGGTGCACTGTAAGTATATAGTTCACTATGCTTTAGAAGCTAATACAATTGAATATATAATGAAAAATGTGTTGTAGAATGCACTATTTTTCTCATTATTTCCCAGATTTTCTTAGGGGCGGAACCCTCATGCCCCCTTTGTCCATGGGCACAGCACTTTATTTGTAAAGAATAAGTACCATGGCCCAAAGTTTTGCTCAGAAGCCCAAAGCCAGTGCGACTAAATAGTGTGCCGAATACGAAGGCTGCATAGTCTTGATTCCCTTTCATACCTCTTTTCTCCACCACCAGATATCTCCTGTTTTTCTTATCTAACTCTTGCAGGTTCCTGCTTTCTCAATTTGTCACAGCTTTCGGGTCTTTCTCTTCATCCTGCCCCCACTCCCACCACCCCACCCCGTTCATTTTCCCACTCTTATTCTGACTGAGGAAAATAAGTACATAAGTACAGGTCCCCAAAAATGAGTACTGGTCATGGACCCACCTGCAACCATCAGCTCAAAAGTAAATACTGCATGAGCACCTATAAATAAGGCATAGAACCAAAGCAGCTGACCATCAGAGCAGTGATTCAGACTGAGATCATTGGGCTGCAAGAATGACTCCACTGAGGTGGGTGAACAAACTAAAGTGCAAGGAATTTCAACAGTCACTGCTAAAATCACTGCCTCAGATTCAATATGATAAGAAAACACCGTGTTTTGTCTATAACCTGGGCCCACATCATTGTTTGAGGCCTAGGGAAAACACCCCACAATTATGACGGCGCAGAGAACGGCGCATTCACATTTCAGGAAGTTAAGTCGCATTCCATTCATACCCCTCACTTGAAAGGGAATAGTCCATTTTAGGGGCATAAACCCTTTTTTGTGCTGCATGTACAAATATACATATATTCATACACTGTTTGTATTAATTTCAAATCCTCACAGGCATACATAAATTTGTAGTTTGTGAATGGAAAACTGTCTCAGATAACCTGGACCATTCTGAAGTTTTTTCCAATATTTGTTAATGCACTGCTTAAAGTGTGCTGATTTCGGAGAATATTTTGACACTAAGGGCCTGATTAGGATGGCGGTGAGACCCCCACCGACAGGCTATCAATGGCGTTCTCACCGCCATCAGAACCCTTTTTACCGCCTACCATATTAGGATGGCTGGCAGAGGGGTGGCGGTTGGAAAGACCAACAACCACCCATCTGACAGGCTCCTTGAGCCTGCCGGTGCAGCGGAGGGGGATGTAGTCCCTACCATGGTGGCATTGCCTGCCAGGCACTTCCATACGGATTACTATGTTCCTTTCCGCCGACCTTTTCATGGCGGTTAACCTGCCATGAAAAGGCTGTCAGAAGGGGACTTTGGGGACCCGTAGTGAGCCCCCCTTCCCTCTGGCCCTCTGATGTGGGCACATGTCCCTGCACCATGTAGCAAGCACCGCATGGTGCCTGCCACGTAGTGCAGGGATATGTAAAGTTACCCCTTTTTGTATTGTGGCGAGTGTTGCAGCCAGCAGCATCCATCGCAATACAAAAGATAGGCATTGCGACCGCCATGGTGGCGGTCACATAATGATGCCTGTTACGGGACCTCCTACAGTCTGTAGGGTGGTTCCGATTACCGATAGGGTGGCGGGCAGACATAAGTCTGTTCGCCATCATATTCAGCCCCTAAGATTGCTTGTTTTCTGTTTTGCAACAAATATATGCTTTCTGTTGACATGTGTTGCGTTTACCATTGCAAGCCTAATGTACTCAAGGATTCCCTTTGCCCTGACATTACTAACACACATTGTTGTGTAATCCAAACGTTGTTGATCGAACCCTGTAAGTTTCAACATTAATAGATTATTATATATGGTAATTTCCTTATTAGTGAATGTGGATGGATACTGTCCTAAATCTGTTTCAGCATAAACATCGAAGTATTTGATAAAATGACTACCAGTGGTAGAGGTAAAACTTTTATCAGGGAACTCTTTTGGTGTTGAATTCTGTCATCCGATTCAGATCCCAGCCCTGTCAATTAAAACAATGTCCACACTATAATTCATAAAGATACAGTTAGATTCCAGACCAATTACACATATTGTAGCATGTATTTATTTTCAAACAGGCATTTGTTATAGTTTAGTAAAATTGGTTTGGGAACATGGCTGCATCAAAGTGCCTGTATTTCTAGGTAGTCGTTGTTCTAATTGTTTTATACATTTTATTTTCATTTTTGAATATAATACATTACATGATATTGGGTGGTTTTCAGTTGGCTCCTTCAATGACTATATTCAATATATACAGTTTTAGTGCGCTTGGATTTTCAGTATGCATGTTTTACAGTACCACCTAAAAGAAGATAGGAAGTACCATCATTAGGCGGGTTCCTTCACTTTATGTTCAGGAAAATTCAGGATCCATGACCACTAAGGCACCACTTTTTAACCTTGTGTTAGAACTGGGGTTTCTAGTTGGCAGAGGTAGGCACCCTGTCCAAGCAGGAACCACCTCCCTAGTCAGAGTAAGCTAGGTACAAACTAAAAGATAACCTGTGCTCACCCTCTGGTAGCTTGACACAGAGCAGTCAGGCTTATCTAAATGAGCAATGTGTAAAGCATTTGTGCAAAACACAGACACAGTACCACGATGAAAATTCCACATAAATTCTCCAAATAGCTTTAGAATAATAAATTATATTTTTATGAGTAAAACAAGACCAATACCACAAAAATTCAACAAGTAGAGCCGAAGTTATGAATTTTTAAAGAATACATTGAAAAGTAGTTCTTAGAAGCAAATAGCACTCAGGGATTACTTGAGGCCATGCTGGGCAGGGGTAAATTCAAAGTTAAGGCTGACCACAATGGAAGGCAGGCTGACTACAGGATTCATGCATGTCCCGCTGAAAAAGTACCTGGGATGGAGCAAGCGTCGACATCGAACACTCGATGCATCGGTTCTAATTTGCATAGACAAGGAAGGCTTAGTTGATGAACTCCTTTACAATGCAGGCACTACATCATCATCAAGCCACACAGTCCATCGAAGCCATGTCATCAATCAGCTCCTGCTTCAGCATTGTGGGCAATGGGTTGGTTCTGATCGGCGCAAAGACCTCACTGAATTGATTTTGATAGGTCCACAGAGCAAAACCACCTTTCAAGGGCCCAGGACTGATTTTGCACCACTTGGTAGGGCAGGATTCACAGATGGAAAAGTCCAGTTGCCGTTGCAGGGTTAAAGGAAGCCTTTGATGGCCCTAATACTTTAGAACAGGGGGCAAGCCAGCAAGCCCTTAGAGTCAATCTGTGTTCAAGCGAGACGGGCCTAGTCCATGTCCTCAGCAGGGCATATATCAGCAGGCAGCAGGGGTGCACAGCAAACCAGAAAAATAGTTCTTCCAGAGCAGCAGTCAAGGAGAGTGGCACAAGATTTTTTACTCCTGGCAGAGTTCTTCACAGGTCCAATAGTGTACTGCCTTGGTAGGGTCAGAGGCCCAGTGCTTATACCCAGTTGTGCCTTTGAAGCAGGGGTGACTTCAAAGAAGGGTCTTTGACATGCACACTGGTCCTTTCTTCCCAGCCCTGGCTCCAGACTCTCAGTAGGAGGTAATCAGCCCTAGGTGGGAAACACGACACTGCCTATTCTGGTATAAGTGTCAGCTTCCACCTCTCTTACTAACCAGGAAGAGCTATCAGAATGGAGATGAATGTAGAGGAGTCATCTGTCACACTTACCCTTCTTGTGTTTCTGGCTGTCTAGAAGGAATGCACAAAGTGTAGCTGTCACTCAACTCAAACGTGCATTGGAGACAGGCTGCATGGCACACAGAGCAGTAAGAGCAGAGAAATGGTCACTATCTGGAATCCAACTTTACAAATAAAGAGGACTGATCATTACTAATCTAAAGATATGAAACATGAGGCAGCTATTCCTTTCTAATCAGGAATAACAGCTTAAAAGTGTATTAAGGAATTCCTAATGTTAACTTATGAGAGGAGTAGGCCTCACAGTAGTGAAACACGAATTTGAGTGTTTGTCACTACCAGTACATGCAAAACTTAAAAGTACATGTCATACCTTTTATTTATATAACAAACAACAAAAGAGAAAGGGAGAGAAAATCACTCTTCTTCCCCTAGTAAATACTAATCATCAACAAAAGAGTGACTGTTAGCGTAAGAACAAATAAAATAACAAAAACGGAAGAGGGGCCGGTGTGGAAAAAAACTCTATCTTTTAAAAGAACCCTCACTCACCAACCTAGTTGGTGACATGCTTCATCATTGGGTTCCCACCAGGGAGACCGAGTGTCTCCCTGGTGTGCTTCAACGCCTGAGTTACAGCGGAGCTGGGGTTTTTTGAAAGTGTGCTAATGCAAAAAAAGAAAGGGGGTGCAGTTTTAAAAGATGGCAAGCTGCACCCAGAAATGCTTTTAATAACAGGTCAGCTTGCAATCGTTAAAAACAGGTGAAGCGGACACATGCTGCCTTTACAATGAGCCAACTGTATCCTAGATTTTAAAGTACACGAGTGGTCGACATGTTTCTGCTTGTGACTGCTATTTTTGCTAAGTTTTTATCAGGACCATAAAACTCCGAGGCGGTATACGCACCACTTGAAGACCAAAACCTATCACAAGCCCACAGCAAAGAACAACCGATTGCATGTGGAGTGGTGTGGCTCACTGGTTAGAGGCGGCAGACCCGGAAGCAGAGAACGGCCCGGGACCAGGGTTCAATTGAGGTTCCGTGACAATTGTAAGTGGTGTTTTCGACTCGCACGAATATAGTCGAGTTTAGTATCTATGAACCGCAAATGACGAGTTTAGTAAGTATGCGCAGTTTTGCTGTGCTAACTTAAACCGTTCGTTTGTTATGTGGGTTTTCCATCTGTACCCACGGGTTCCATCTTAGATACGGCATCCATTTTGTCTCTTGCCCTCAAGTAGCCAGCGAACGGACGATGTCCGCTTCGCGACCCTGGGACTCCCAAGATATTTGCGGAAGACACATGTTCTTTGTAAGTGTCTTTATGACGAGGGGGATGCTACTGTAAGGCAGATGGCGCCGCTCGAGGCTCATCTTGCCGCACGGACTTATTGTCTCAGCCGTGCATCTCATTAGGCACGTCCCTTTGATGCCTGTATCTCGTGTTTCCCGATACCTCCCCTTTTACACCCTTTCCGATCTCCCCACTGTCTCCGTCTTCCTCTACACCTGTCCTTGTTCCTATTTCGATCTGTTTTACTGCTGATTGGAATTCGCTAATGGTGGGAAGATGGGTTTTTACAGTTGGGAACCGCCAAATGTTTCCGCACTTATGTTCCGGACCTCATGTGTTTCAAAGTGACCAAAGCGACCCCTCTGGGGGATAATGGTGAGAACTAGGTTGTAAACTTTTGTGTACCATGTTGTCCTATGGGTAAAAACTGTATAAAAGGAGCGATCCACAGAACCAATTTGAAGCAGTCTCCCCAAGTTACACGTGGTGTACTTGTTGTGACTTCTGTGTTCCCTGCAGCAAATAAACCTTGAATCTTTGACGTCGAAGGAAGTGTCCCGTGTCTCTGTGATTCGTACGCCGGAGCAGGTTACCCACGAAGGTTTCAGGTGTTGTGCCCTGGCACCGCTGGGTCTCAAAGAACCCAGTCCTTCAGTTGGCGCCCAACGTGGGGCTGCATCAGTGGTACCGGTCCAAGCCCGACGATCGTGAGGAACTTCGTGTGAAATCTCCGAGGGAAGGTGCACTCCGCTTCATCGATCCTGTTGTCGAAATAAGTGGCCCGAAGACTTTTCCCGCGAAGATTCCCGCCTCCGGACGGCTGCGACGGACTGCTGCCCTGACTGTAGACCTGTTTTGGCGCCTGGCGTAGACCTTGGTAGAGCGAGACGATTGACGGGCCTTCCTGGTGACGCCATCGATTTTTGAGTTAAGTATTTGTGGGTCGCTCCCAGAGTTCTTGGTTGTTGACACTTTAGCGAGTGTTTTTGTTGTTAGCGCTGTGTGAGTGTTTTTGTCGGTGACACTTTGCTAGCGTACTTTGTTGTGTTGTTTGACGACTGCAGCCGCCAAAAACCGAGGGTTTTGTTCTTTGCTGGGACTTGGTAAATCCCGTAACCCTTGAAGTTTGTGAAACTCGGCTAGTGTGCAAGATGCCTGGTCGCAGTACTTTGTTTAGTTGTTTCAGACCTTGTGGTACGGATTCCCGACTGGAGGACTCGTGTCCGATACCTCCGGTTGGAACTCCCACTTATGAGCTCTATAGTAAACATGGGCTAGGCCCAATTACCTTTAACGATTACTGGATTAAATACACGAAAAAGGACGGCGACCTTCGTTGGCCACCTCATGGTAGCTTCGAGGCCCCAATCTTAGATAATCTAGAGATTAAATTGTTCGAAAGAAAGTCAAGGCCGGCCATGTTCGATGCCTTTCGGTTGTGGCGTAAAGAAGCCCGACAGAAAGAAATCAGACAGAATAAACGTACTCAGCGAGATAATGTTGCTACCATAGTGAAGAAAGCAGAGCAATTTCAGCGAGATAAGGAGGTTAAGGATAAGGAAGTGTTTGATAGATTACAGCGTATGACCATAGATAAATGTTATCCTGCTTTGCCTACGGAGTCGGAAAAGAAGGAAGAGCCAGTTGAGGATTCTTTAATGTCTTATCTTATGAAGTCACCACCTCCGTACGTACAGGGTACCGCAGCTCCTGTGGTCCCTGCCGTACCTATACTTCCGCCTATTCTTCCTCCGCCTGTTCCTCAACCTGCACCTGCCCTTCCGACTGTTCCTGCTCCTTTGCCTGTTGCTATCCCTACTGCTCCTCCGCTTCCGCATACTCCTGCTCCCGCTACTGCTCCTGCTACTGCTCCTGTTTTGTTAACTCCTGCTGTTGCTACTATTTCTACTCCTTCTCTTGTTAGTCCTGTGTCTTATTCTTCTCCCTCTACTCGTAGTCGCAATTCTCCTCTTGCGGCTAGCTTCTTCCATTCGTTCGGACCTGTTCATGGGTCCGCTGGTTCTGATGGTCCTCAGAGACGTAGTCAGCTTCCTGGAAACAGAGAACGTGTTGCGCTATATAATATGGCGATGGGTTGGATGGTAAATCCTCTTAGATGTCCACCCCGTGTTGTCCTCGATACATTTTGTCAATTCAATATACCAACCCAGAGATATGTGTTTAATGAAATGTGTAAGTTCCTTTATGATCTAATAGCGGCCGATGCGCCTGACGAGGTGCTCGCCGCTCTGTCTGATCTCCAGCTTCAGTTCGCAAATGGGCTGATAGTGGATACCAACGTTCGACGTGCTGTTGAGCGGTTGCTATCTCTTCGTCCCGCTCCGATACCTCATGCACTGTTCGTTGAGGATATTGAAAAACAACCAGACGAGTCTGGTCAATATCCTATGCGTGAAGTTCCGCCGGTTTGGATACCGGCTGATCCTGCTGCTAACCCTGCGACAGTGGCGCATTTCCAGAGAGTATGGATCCATCTCCCATGGAAACGATCGGAAGTGCTTCAGGTGAAGCAATCTTTGCCTGATCCACGCAAAAATCCTACAGGGTATTATAAGGAATTATCGCAGCTCGTAGATGCTACGGTAATGAATCTTGCAGATATCGATATGTTGTTCGGCAATGTCGTACCGCAACCGGTATGGGCTAAGATTCGGTAGGAAAATCATCCGAATGAATTAGGCGGTGATTGGGCTGCCATTGTAGCGGCAGATGCCGGACAAGTGGCTGCTACTAAACCCGATCAGTTGATCACTGCTCTTCCCCAAAGAATAATAACATTAACCCCTTCCATGCTGATGACAGAACGGTTCCGTCATCAGCTACGGGTGAGCTGTGCTGATGACGGAACCGTTCCGTCATGAGCCCGTTAGAACCTTAGAACCCTCAGCACAGCGCGAAAATTCGCGCCGCGCTGAAGGGGTTAATGAAAACGCTTATGCCAGCTATGAGGGTAAACTGGGACAAATTGTCAGCCTGTAAGCAGAAGAAAGATGAGAGTGTTTCCGACTTCTTTACGAGGTTCGAGGAAGCATTCATCGACCATAGTGGGCAGGATATGAGCACTGAGGGTGGTCAGAGGTTGTTCGTAGATAAATTTGTTTCAAACTTATTGCCCGATTTGAGCAATAAATTGAAGAATTCAGAAAGTGCATGGGCCGTTTCCACCTCAGCTCAGATATTGGCTACGGCACAATATTATGAGAATAGAGAGAAAGAAGAGAACGACCGTGCTGATAAAAAGACGAAAGAGCTAAAAACTAAAGTGTTGCTTCAGCAAGCGTATCCTCCACGTTCGAATCAGAATAATTCGCAACAGAATAGATCGCAGCCACAATCGAATAGATCTCAAAATCGTAATGACTCCTCTTCCCAAAGATCCTCGTTAGGGTACAATCAATGTGCTTATTGTAGACAGGAGGGACACATTAAATTCAATTGTCCTGTTCTAAATGAACGTAACAATGGTAACTCATCTAGAGGAGGTCGTGGTGGTTCACAGCAGGCATCACGTGGTAGAGGTCGTGGTGCTCAGAATGATCGATCTGATAACTCATCAAATTCTAATAATTGTTTTGATCAACGTGGATCATCGCAAGGACGATCTGCGCAGTACAATGTAGATGACTATTACGTCGATCAGGGAACTGACGACAGTAATTACTAGGACAGCCATAGACAAGGAGAGGGAGTGGTATCAGTTCCGGTTGCTCAGAGAGGGCCTTACGTCGCAGTTGCTACATCGGGCGTCGTTGAGCCTTTTCTGTTGGACACTGGTGCAGCGAAAAGTTCTATCATGCATTCGAAACTCCCTGGCGCACCTTTGTCTGGCTTAACAAATGTTTCCGTTGGATTCTCTGGCGCCCCTGTTAGCAATCCAGTTTCACGCCCTTTGCCCCTTAAAATTGGGCCACGTGAGCTAGAAGCTCCATTGATTCTAACCACAGGTTGTGGTGAAAATCTTTTGGGCCTGGATTTGCTTAAGCGTTTGTATGCGACTTTGTATTGTTCCCCTGCGGGTGTAAAGCTTACGTTAGGAGAGAGGGTTGTCTCTCCTATGTATTTGTCCCTCGATAAGCTCCCACCGGAATTGAGTTCTCTTCCTGCGTCTTTGTGGGCAACGGGTCCAAATGATGTGGGCCTACTTGATATCTCCCCTTATGTCGTACAGTTGAAATCTAATGTGCGTTTGCCACGTATTCCCCAATATCGTATCTCCCTTGATGGTGAACGAGCACTGTTGGCGATCATCTATGATTTGATCGAGAAAAACGTTATTGAAGAGACTCGGGGAAACGTGTGCAACAGCCCTGTGCTGCCCATTCTTAAACGTACTGATCCTTCGAAACCGCCTGTTTATCGCTTTGTTATCGATTTACGGGAGGTGAATAAAATTGTGGTTCCTCAATTTCCTGTCGTGCCTGACATCACGGCGCTACTGACTCTGATTCCAGCTTCTGCATCATGGTTTTCGGTGATTGACTTGAAAAATGCGTTTTTCAGCATCCCGATTGCCGAGGAGAGCAGGGACCTTTTCGGTTTCTCTCTTGGTGGACGCAGCTTCCGGTTCAAACGCGCTCCTCAGGGCTACTGTGAAAGTCCATCTATTTACAGCCAAGCCTTGAAGGGTCAACTGGATGCATTTAGGTTGCCGGTTGGTGCGGCCTTGATCCAATACGTCGACGACTTATTGGTGGCTGCTGATACTCAGGACATTTGCAAAATTGCTACGGTGTCGTTGCTGCAACATCTCTGTGAGTTAAATCACAAGGTGTCACCTTCTAAACTCCAATATTGTTGTCAAGAAGTAACCTATCTAGGTCACTTATTGTCAAAGGAGGGAAGGAGATTGACCCCAGAGAGAATTGCAGCGATTGCGCGACTGGCTGTGCCAAAAACCCAAAGAGATGTGCGTGCCTTTCTAGGTATCACGTCGTACTGCAGGCAATGGATTCCTAATTTTTCATTGCTAGCGAAACCATTGGTGGCTCTTACGTGCAAGGATGTTTCAACTCCTTTACCATGGACGGAAGAATGTCAGAAAAGTTTTTCTGAACTACGTGATTCATTGTGTTCGGCTCCTGTGTTAGGTACCCCTGACTACAGTAAGCCGTTTATGTTATATGTTCACGAGAGGGAAGGTTGTGCTTTGAGTGTCTTAACGCAACCTTTTGGTGGTAAGCAACGTCCATGTGCATATTTTTCCTCGACCTTGGACCCAGTAGCTAGAGCATTGCCGAGTTGTTTACGAGCAACAGCGGCAGCTGCGGTCTCCATCCGACAATCAGCAGGATTGGTCATGGATAATATGCTTACGGTGATGGTTCCGCATGCAGTCGATACTCTTTTGAATCGAACGAAAACTCAGCACTTGACGAGTGCGAGGTTGTCCGGGTATGAGTTGACGCTCTTGGCAAGCCACATTCAGATAAAACGTTGTAATGTTTTGAACCCGGCAACTTTGTTACCAATTAGCACAGAGTCAGATGAAGTAGCAGAACATGATTGCTATTTGAGGACCGAAGAGGAAACAAAAGGTCGAGTGGACCTTAAAAACACCCCATTGGAAGATCCGGATGGCACATTGTATGTGGATGGGTCATGTTTTAAGTTGCCGAATGGCGACGTGACTACTGCTTATGCTGTTGTAACATTGAATACTGTTGTTGAGACTGCTAGGTTGAATCAGAATTCTGCCCAAGCTGCAGAATTGATTGCTCTTACTAGAGCGTGTGTGTTAGCGAAAGGGAAACGTGTGAATGTGTTTACCGACAGCCAATACGCGTTTGGCGTCGCTCACAGTTTTGGACGATTGTGGAGAGAGAGAGGTTTCTTGACGTCGCACGGTACGAAGATTCAGCATGGCCAGCTTGTGAATGACCTTTTGGATGCATTGACTTTGCCTACGCAAGTTGCGATCGTTAAATGTAGTGCGCATCGGAAGGTGACGGATGATGTTGGTCGTGGTAATGCGTTTGCGGATGAGATTGCTAAGGAGACTGCCCGGAACCTTAGCACTCGAATGTATGTGACGAGTTCGGTTAGGTGGCCTACAGAATCGAGTATGTGTGAGGACACTATCGAAAGTGTGAAAACAATCCAGAATGAGGCCACCGACACTGAAAAGACGAAGTGGAAAGAAAGTACGGGAAAGTTGGATGCGAATGGTTGTTGGATTGATTTGTCTGACCAGAAAAGATGGATGTTGCCTGATGCGTATGTGCTGGCCGTTGTGACAATGGCGCATGGGTTAGCACATATTAGCGTGAAAGGTATTTGTAAATTGTTGTCTCCGGTGTGGAAGAATGATGGCATTACGAAATGTGCTGAACGCCTGGTGAAGAATTGTATGGTGTGTATGATGTACAATCCTGGCAAAGGAACCCCAACTCCTCCTGGCAGTTTTGCTCCCCCTTCGTATCCCTTTGAGGTGATTCAATTGGACTTCATCCATATGGAGCGATGCAATAACCTGAAATACGTTTTAGTTGTGGTTTGTGCATTCTCCCGATGGATCGAGGCCTATCCTCTCAAAGACAATACTGCTTTGTCTACTGCGAAAATCCTACTGAAGGAATATTTTCCTCGGTATGGAATGCCTAGAGTCGTGTGGTCAGATAACGGAAGTGAGTTTGTGGGTAGTGTGATGAAGAGTGTGTGCAAGGGCCTTGGAATTAATCAGAAATTCCACAGCGCCAATCATCCCCAGTCAGCTGGATTGGTTGAAGGGTACAACGGCACCCTTAAACTAAAGCTAGCGAAGATTCAGGCTACGACTGGTCTTTCGTGGCCTGACGCTTTACCTTTGGCATTACTGTCGACTAGGGCGACTGTACACTCCCGAATAGGGCTTAGTCCCTATGAAATAGTGTTCGGCCGTCCTGCGAATGTGTGGGGGGTTCCTAGGCCAGGAATGTTCTCTGATCTTGAGTACCCAATGTTGATCGATTATCTTCATGACTTGACTGCTAAACTGAGGTTAATTCACCAACAGGTTTACGACGCATTGCCGACGCAGACGGAGGGTCCAGGCCACCAGCTCCAGCCCGGAGACTGGGTGGTGACGAGAAATTTTTCACGCAAGAATAACCTGGACCCGAGGTTTACTGGACCCTATCAAGTGCTTCTGGCCACGAGGACTGCCGTTCGTCTTGAGGGACGTAAGAATTGGGTGCATGCCACCCACACCAAAAGAGTCCCCATTCCTTTGCCGGCAGACCCGTGGGTAAGGAGAGGCACTGCGTCATCTGAAACAGAAACGTTGCCGGCGTTTGTGCCTTTTAGCGACGCACAGCCTGTTGGAGAATCCTCAGCGCAGCAGAAAGACACTGTCGAACAATTAGCATCAAAAGACTCAAGACCAGAACACTCAACTGATCAGCAGGACGCTGTCTCTTCGACGGATCCTTTGTTTGACGAGCAGACACGTCCTGGGAAAACCCGATACTTTTTGCGATCTCGCACTAAGGACAAATAAAAAGATCTTGCCTTGCTGTATTGACAACTGCATTATCCCGTTTTCCGTGATCAGTTTTGAACTTTCGTATTACTGTAATTATTCCTGTATATATATCGAGCTTCATCCCTTGTACTTTTTGCTTCCACAGCTGAGAGACTTTGTTTTTGCATACATACATATTGTGCATTAAAGGCCGTAGGGCCGCGCGCGTACTTCCTTCTGGATAGTAGGTCTTGACGCTAGGTTAAAGGCCGTCGGTTCCTGGGAACTCCTAGGGATTGACTATTGCTACACAGAACGAAGTGCGTCAAGAAACGTTGCGGACGGTCATAGGGAATGGCATTCTCGAAGCTGAATGATTTGGAGGGAGCTCAGGTTCACAGATTCAAGCTGCAGCAACTCAGTCGTACCAAATGTTTTATATTCCAACTGTTTGTATTGTTTTTGACTGCTTCAGCATTTTTGGCGGGTGGGGTGTATTATACGATGTCTTACTTCTTGCCTTCTGCTACACCTACTCCTACTTCTGATCCTAAACTTACCTCTACTGTTTCTCCCCATTCCTTTCACATTTTACCGGAACACGAACAGGCTAGACGTGTAGAATTCCGCAACAATTCCTTTATTCAGCTCCTTCATCAGCATCAGTTAGTGGTTAACACTACTAATTGTTGGGTGTGTGGGTTGATGCCACATACTACGGATAAGGGAATTCCATATCTGGTGTTACCGTATAGTTCCCAAGGGTCAGCTCGAGCATTTCAAACAATGTTTCGAAGCGCACTGGGTTTCCACCCCATTCGAGAACCACGTTCCCCCTACTCTGGTCCTACCTCGTATCAAAAACCTTTGTCGATAGCGATAGAGGATTTAGATAGTGATATCTATGATCCCTCGCTTATTCCCGAAGAAGAGGTACAAGCCTATAGAGTCCTAAGTAGAGGTGAATATAGTGCGTTCACTAGCGAAAAGCAGCTTAAAAGCTCGCCCCCGATATGGGTCGTACCCCACACTGGTAATTTTTGTCTCATGGGTCGTGGTCGAAGATCGCAAGCCCGACTTGGAGCAAGTGCTTGCACTGAAAATTACATACTGCCGATGGTCTCGTCCCCTGTGTTTCTGGCTGCCAAGGGTACATACTTTATCTGTTATGATCGTGCATATGCATGGTTGCCCGCTGACTTCATGGGCTCATGCTTCATTGCAAATCTGTTGCCTCCGACGTTCACTGTAGATGCCGATTATCATAAGACTAGAGTTGTACGAGGCGTAATTAGCGAAGAGGATACTGCCGGTCAAGAGGCAGGAGACTTTTTCAAGGGTTTCCTCCCGTTTTGGGGACCTATGGTCAATAGTAGGAACCTGAGACAGTTGACTCGAGTGGTAGAATCGACAGCTAATATTACTGCCAGTGCCCTTGGTAATATCACCACAGAACTTCAGGCGGATAGACTTATGACGTTACAAAACCGTATGGTTTTAGATGTCATTTTAGCAGATCGAGGTGGGGTATGTAAGGTGATCCATTCGAGCTGCTGCATTTTTATTCCAGATAATGCTCCTACTGTCTATCAAGCCATCTCGAGGTTGCATAAGATCTCCGAATCCATACACGTGGATGTAGGGGATTGGACGCTACTTGGGTGGTTTTGGGGCCTGATGTCGACTTGGGGTTGGAAGATTCTGATGATCATCGGAGTCGTTGTAGTGTTCCTGTTCACGTGTTGCCTTTGTGTGCAGTGTGGTCCTGCCTTATGTGGCCTCTGTGCTACAACGTGTATGAGACAACCATCTGTTACCAAGGGGACTCGGTTGGACAGAGCTATGCTACAGCAACATCTCGATGGTCTGATGAATATCGAATATGATTCCGACTAGTGCTTGCCTACATGAGGGCAAAAGGAGCGTCTGAGGTTCCGTGACAATTGTAAGTGGTGTTTTCGACTCGCACGAATATAGTCGAGTTTAGTATCTATGAACCGCAAATGACGAGTTTAGTAAGTATGCGCAGTTTTGCTGTGCTAACTTAAACCGTTCGTTTGTTATGTGGGTTTTCCATCTGTACCCACGGGTTCCATCTTAGATACGGCATCCATTTTGTCTCTTGCCCTCAAGTAGCCAGCGAACGGACGATGTCCGCTTCGCGACCCTGGGACTCCCAAGATATTTGCGGAAGACACATGTTCTTTGTAAGTGTCTTTATGACGAGGGGGATGCTACTGTAAGGCAGATGGCGCCGCTCGAGGCTCATCTTGCCGCACGGACTTATTGTCTCAGCCGTGCATCTCATTAGGCACGTCCCTTTGATGCCTGTATCTCGTGTTTCCCGATACCTCCCCTTTTACACCCTTTCCGATCTCCCCACTGTCTCCGTCTTCCTCTACACCTGTCCTTGTTCCTATTTCGATCTGTTTTACTGCTGATTGGAATTCGCTAATGGTGGGAAGATGGGTTTTTACAGTTGGGAACCGCCAAATGTTTCCGCACTTATGTTCCGGACCTCATGTGTTTCAAAGTGACCAAAGCGACCCCTCTGGGGGATAATGGTGAGAACTAGGTTGTAAACTTTTGTGTACCATGTTGTCCTATGGGTAAAAACTGTATAAAAGGAGCGATCCACAGAACCAATTTGAAGCAGTCTCCCCAAGTTACACGTGGTGTACTTGTTGTGACTTCTGTGTTCCCTGCAGCAAATAAACCTTGAATCTTTGACGTCGAAGGAAGTGTCCCGTGTCTCTGTGATTCGTACGCCGGAGCAGGTTACCCACGAAGGTTTCAGGTGTTGTGCCCTGGCACCGCTGGGTCTCAAAGAACCCAGTCCTTCACAATTCCCGACGCGGCAGGGTCGTGGACCAGGGTCAGCGGACTCGATAATTCTCGCCTCGGTGCCTACTCTAACCAGGGATCACATTCGGCAACTCTGGGCATTAGCTTGCCTCATCTCTACAATGGCCCCCCACATTCGCCAGGGATGCCTGGTTTCACCTTGGAGATACCCAGTAGGGACCATCTCACAGGGATAGCCAGGACGGGTTCTCCAGCGGTCTACAGCGCCATGACGCCTCAGGGCAGCAGTGCGCTTTACAAGACTACATTACATTACATTACATTACATTTTTCAAGTTTTCATCCCCTGCCACTAAGGGAGAACCTCCCTTTCGGGCAGTATTTATTACGCCTAAGACGCAACTATAGCGAAGTGTCAGACTACAGGACACAAGCACAGGATCTTATCAACAAACTGCAGAAACGGGGTTACCTAGACCGAATCTTGAAGAAAAGCTGCAAGAGAGCCAGGAATCAGCACAGAGACGTTCTTTTGGAAGATAACTCCAAAACTGGATCGGAGATTGTCCCACTGACGTGTGTAACCACGTATAGTTCAGCATCCAACGCTGTGAGTCGGTCTATCAAGAAACACTGGAAGATTCTGGAAAGTAACAAACACGACTGGGAGAAACCGTTGTTTTCCTATAAATGGGCAAGAAGCTTAAAAGACTCCCTGGTTCACACACGCCCCAAAAACCAGGTGAGAGAGGAGGACCAGATGAATATCCTACATTATCCCAATTACTTGGAGGATGAAACCAGGGTCAGCACTAAACTTTTCTCAGTGTTTGCACTCTCTGTAGCTATATAGAGCTTATAAATGCAAGGCAGTTGAAAGGAAGACTGTTGGGATAGATCAGTGGCAGATGCAGGACCTTAGTCCTGAAGTCGTCGAAACAGAGTTTATATTAGTGCATCCAATCTTGTATCATGGCCAATTTTGCTATTAACCAAGTGTCATCAGTATATTTTTGGAATCCTTTGTTGCTGCTGGTTCCTGTCAATGGCACTAAGTATATTTTAAAATGGTTTTGTAAAAGCCCAGGACCATGTGCCATCTTGCACATTAGAAATGCTATTATTCATGATTAGAGGCCAAGAATTGAGTACCTGCACATGATAGACCTGCACACTACCAGTATTTACAAGAGAATCTTTCGTTATGAAAACTTTTTGTGAGCCTGAACAAACATATACTTACCATTTACCTGCAATGTATCATAGGTGGGCTAGTGGGAGGTGGGTGGTGTTAATTAAAGTTGGGAAGTCTATTATGGCTCTGTGATCATTCTCTTCCTCCCCCTCCCCCCTATTTCTTCCACCTCTGGCCTCCCGGCGCTGTAGTTGCATGCATGCAGATGATTTAGCAGCCGAATGTATGAGCACGCACACTGAAAATGTGACTTCTCTGAAGGCAGTGATGTGGCATGTGCAGGGCATGAATGACTGCAGAAAAGTGAGACTTGTTGAGGCATATCTTCAATGACATGGTGCTGATATATGCTTTTTACAAAAATTGCATCTGATGGGGGCCAGCTGCGCATGCCTGTTGGTGGGGTGGATGGGTGAGAACTTCAGTGCATGCTACTCCAATTATGCGAGGGGGACCGTCATTATCCATAGGAAAGGGCTACCCTGGTACAAGTGCACTGCGCTATGTGACCCACAAGGGAGATACGTAATACTGGCGGGGGTGCTGTGGGGTCACCCTGTTTGGTTGGTCTCAGTATACAGGTCAAACGTGGATGACTCAGACTTCTGCGGAATGGCATGGCAACTGGCTGAAATGCTCGGCCCAGGTGCCATTCCTTGAGGAGGGGACTTGTCTGGGACTCTCGTCGTCCCCACCCGCGAGCCAGTGGCACAGCTACAGACAATCATGACAGATCACGGCTTGGTGGATATATCGCACCACCACAACGCCCATAAATAGGAGGGCACATGTGTGATGACGGCAGGACCCACCTGGTCCAGAATAGATTTTTGGCTGGACTTGAAGGATGTGATATCATGGGTTACCAAAACTACCCACCTCGCTCAAACGCTATCTGACCACACCCGGCCTTTATCGAGTCTCACCTTATGGGATTTTCGAGTAGAGCATTTAGCTTGAGACTCCCATTGGGAGCATCGCGAGACCAAGTTTCCGGGACGCGATCCGCTCAGCAATTGTGGAATATTTTGCATTAAATGAGGACACAGTAAAATTCCCTTCAACTCTGTGGGAATCATTTAAGTCTGTGATCCAGGGTGAGTGTATTGCTAAGCAGGTGGGGGTACCGAGGTCACTGCGTGGTGACCTTAAGCGTCTTGAGGCGCAAATCCTAGTACTCGAACAGGAATACTTCTCCACTAATCAATCAGGGATCCTTGGGAACATTAGAGGTAAAACGGCTGAATTTGAAGAGGCAGCTCAAAGGGAAACACACTACCTAGGGAAGGAAGCCTGGGCTAGGAGATACAGAGAGGGAGACAGGGCTGGGAATACGTTGGCTGGTCTCCTTAAGAAACCATGGGCCAACGTTCATATCTGCATGCTGCGCACATCTGACTATCAGGTGGCGATCAGTCAGGAAGCTGTCCAAGAGGAAATGTTATCCTTTTATTCCTCACTCTATGAGGAAAGACAATCCAACCCCCATCCTGATCTGATTCTTCAGCCACTGTGGCTGGAAGATGGCCACCGTAGATTCCTGGATAAGCTGTTCTCTGAAGAGGAGGTGATACGTGGGATCCAGGCCCTGCCCGGAGGTAAGGCATCAGGACTGGATGGCCTGACGGCCTCCTTTTATAAAGAGCTCACTTCGTTGCTAGTGTCACACCATCTCAACATGTATGAGGAGTCTCTGGAGAGGGGAAGGCTTCTCCCTCCCTAATTACGATTCCCAAATCAGACAAAAACCCGCTGCTGTGTGATTCCTACCGACCTCTATCAATGAGCAACCTGGACAAAAACATTCTGGCAAAATTGATTGCGACGAGACTACTCCTGGTGTTGCCCACTGTTCTACGCCTGATCAATGTGGCTTTGTCCCCAGTAGGGGCACATCTCATAACTTACGTACCATTTTTGTGACTATTCAAGAAATAGACCCTGCCCTTTCTGCGGCCACGATCTTCCTGGACGCCAGCAAGGCCTTTGATACCTTGAAATGTGATCCTATCTTTTTACGCTACTCGCCCGTCTGGGCATTACTCCCAATTTTTTTAAACTGGTCACCCTGCTCTACTCCTCACCGGCAGCGAGGCTCTGGATAAATGGGATGATATTCCCCCATCTCAGTAGGGAGTGGCACAAGGAAGGGCTGCCCGTTATCTCCCCTCCTTTTTGCCATTGCAATGCGGCCTCTGGCTGCTCGCCGGAGGCAACATCATGGGCACCGCCGCCTGGCATTCATCCCAAGAGTATTCCTAGTATCGCTGTATGCGGATGATGTGACCCTATATGTAAAGCACCCGGTCGAGAATCTAGACCCCTGATCAGGGAAATCATTAGATCTGGGGGCCTATCGGGGATCTACATTAATTGGGGGAAGTCGATCATCTTCCCGTTGACCATGGTTAACCGCCGAGTCCCGTCAGAGTACCCATTTAGTTCGGCGGAAACCCCAGTGAAATATTTGGAAATCTGCTTTAGGCAGGACATCAAGAAGCTTTGGCAATACAATTATGGGAGACTCATGGATTGGCTCGAAAGCCGCCTGGGCCGATTGATAGCAATGCCGCTGTCCCTTGCGGGTGACTAGCCATTGCAAGGAGGGTGATGCTCCTGCATACTTTGTACCTCGATGTTGATCTCCAGCTACCCCTTAATGCTAATTTTAAGCGCAGGCTGCGCTCGAACCAGATCCCCCTTGCCTCTGCCGGAAAACAACCCATGGTCTCCTGAGAGACCCTGACGCTGCTCTACGAACAGGGTGGGTTGGGAGCCCCGGACATGGAGCTCTATTATAATTGTGCACAGGCCCAGTTTCGATTCTACTGGCTTTATCTGACTCAATTCACGGCTCACACTCCACCTGAACATGACCTGGTGGCCGGACACTGCTGCACATGGCCCTCTATAGCCCACAGACCAGGTTGTGCTCGGAGATAAACACAGTGGGATGTACGATTTGGGTGTGGTGAGAACTGAGATGCAGGGCGCAGCTGGAGGAGATGTTCGCCCCATCTGTGCCACTGCCAAGGCATCTGGCGTTGCCTTTTTCAGAGGTCACAGGGGTGGGCCCAAGACTGCGAAAGCTCAGTTTACACACTAATGGACGTGTGTTTCCGGATGGGATATTCATACCGCTGGACAGGACGCTCAAGGTAGAAAACATGGACTTACTTTAAAGAATTACATATTACCAACTCTGGGCAGCTCTGCGGAGACACTTCTAGTTCTCGATTGCCCCCCAAATGTTCCCATGTTCCAGAAAACTTTATTGGTAACCCTTTACCGCATAAACTCATTACCCGACTGTACTCAGGCATGCAGCGCACAGCACCTGTCTGCGACCCCAGGCGAGACGTGAGTTGGAGGAAATACCGG
Source organism: Lissotriton vulgaris (assembly GCF_964263255.1). Taxonomy (NCBI): domain Eukaryota; kingdom Metazoa; phylum Chordata; class Amphibia; order Caudata; family Salamandridae; genus Lissotriton; species Lissotriton vulgaris. The sequence continues at coordinate 1,464,534,369 of NC_141691.1, forward strand.
GTATCCCCATAGAGGAAGATAAATGGACATATTGTTGTGCGCAGGGCAGTATCCCCAAACTATAGATTGAGGCTGATCCACATTAAGTTTACTCATAGATTGTACATTTTTTAATCCCCCCATGACTATCGCTATGACTATTACTTTCTTTCAATCTTGTAAGGTAAATGAAATAGTTACAATTAATCCGCCTAACACCGATACGGATTTTTCTGTTCTGTGAAAATGCAAACAAATACATGTACAGGCACCACATAAAGTACACATTATTATTTACTTAAGAGAACATTATGGTAGTGTAAGTGAAGTTCGCAAGCCCTGTGGAGATGTGGAAATTATGTAACATGGTAAAACCCACATTTAAGTTGTTTAAAGCCTATTTATTGTTAGGTCTTGTAAAGCCAACCTATTGTAGACAGTACACAGACAGTGGGCTTTAGTTCAGCCACATTCAACCACTGGATCCCAGGGTCAGTCTCCTTCAGCCACTGGCTTGAGGCACTGTCAGTCACATCTTAGATCAGCCCAGAGATATTTGTCAGTGTCACTACCATGCGATTAGCTATGTGGGTGTATTGTTCCACTTCTATAGAAGTGCTTCGATTGGCTCACATGTCAGACTGTTTGACACATGTGCCTCTGACAGGGGTGGAGCTCCCCCTAGTGCAGCAAGTGCATTGATTTGTGGTTCAATGACCCCCTTGCTTCACTGTTACCCCCTGTATTGTTGTTTTAAGATTATATCACATTTTGACCTAGCATACCTTCAAATGGATACTTTGTCATGTATTTTCACCAAAAATCCTCTGAGAAAAATAAAAATGTTATGACAAGAATGCAGCTTGTGCTTTTAAAATTGCACCATGCCCCCAAAACTAAATTCTCCTGGCTCCTGCCCTGATCACACTCCGTGATTCGGGTCGTTATCCCCACAATACTAATTGAATAGGCACTACACATAAAGTGTATACCGGCTATCCATTAATGTCATCCAGAACATGGTTATAGTGAAATAATTAGATAGCCACGAAGGCAGCCAACCAGCTTTGATTGCGGCTGCTGTAGACACTCCGAGCCCTATAATAGTCGAGATATTCCACTATCACTTGAGCAAGGCCTAGAGTTGGATCTCTTCACTATTTACTGAGCAACATCAGTACCAAAATATCAGAGGAAAAGACACTTGTCGACACCCACAAGAGAGTGTTACACCATTGTTGCCCTCAAACATTGTTACAGGGTTGTAGAGGACATCTTGTGGGCAGACGGCCTGCTGACAAAAATAATAATCATTACAATTGCATATAGATCATCACAGGGATGACATCTCGACTGACCAAAACACAGTTACACATACTAACATGAAAGTATTGTACTCTGTATACTTCTGAGTGTGATTGCATTTTCAGAACCCACACTGTATGGAGCATGATTGGTTTAGATGTTAAGCCCTAATTTAGCTAGGTAAGAATAGTGGACACAGTGTGCCACGTTTTGAAATGGAGGGATTACACATATAATGGTGAATCAACTAACTTTAGTTGGTTACTGGTTAATCGGGACAAACAAGGGCAGTATCGTAGCTTTAGCTGCACTTTTTGCCGCTAAAGCGGAGATATTTTCATCGCCCTATTTACAAGGTGGTGCTAACATGCATTAGCGCATGTTAGCACCCGTTTTCCCGCCGCATCGCTTTGCATCTCTAATGAGATGCAAAGTGGGCGTCACTGGGCATATCCCTGAGGGACTCCCCTGTAAAATATCGCTAGATGTACATTGCGATATTTGCAAGGAGACATGCGCATTTTAGCAGACGTTAGTTTTTGGCGAAAAACGCGGTTTTCGCCAAAATCTAACGTCTGCTAAAAAGCTGAATTATGGACTAACAATGGGGGTGGATTATGCTGATACGACCACAGGGTCGTATCAGCAAGGTTATCGCCATTTTCCATGGAACATCGCTTGAAAACTAGCGATGTTCCATGGAAAGCACCGCTATCGCTGGAAAATTATCGCCATTGCGCTATGCGTTGTAGATACAGCGATAGCATGGAGATAATTACCAGCGATAGCTGGAGATAAATTAGTTCTCGCTAAGAGCGACCAGCAATAATTATCGCTGCTCCTTGATAATATGCCCCCACGTTACAACAATACATTAATTTCTCTGATAGTTAGTTTTTCTTTACAGGCCCATTCATCGCCTCGTCAGGGGTAGTAAGCTCTATATCAATGCAATTTAATTTAAATACAGGATCGAATTATCTCTCTCTATATATATGTGTGGTATACTACACCTATCTTACTACAATTATGCACCAGGTAAAGGAAAAGACACTGAGGGTCTTGCAGTGGTCTTGAAGAAAGCCAATAGATACGCAGGATGCAATAAATGGGCTGAAACCTGTTGCTGAAAAAGAGTGAGTGAGGGACGAACCAAATCATTACCATACCACACTCCTTATTCTGTTTTCTAAATTCGTGTAGAACAGACAGTTGTGAATAAAATAATTGCCAATTCTCTTCCCTAATACAATTTTAACATGTAGCACCCTCATTCCCTCAGTACATTAAACAGCATAGGGACTCGAACCTGCAGAAGAGCCCAAGATGACCCATCTTGGGCTAAAAGGGTGCTGTTTAAGCAGCCGCAGATGACGAAGCATTCACTCAGTGTGTGTGAGGGATACGGCCCACTTTTTGACAGTAAAAAGAATAATGGGGCTTTATTGTAATCAATGGTTAGTGTGGGATAGGAAAGAAAGAAAAGTGTGGATTAATTCCCAGGCACAGTTTCGAAGAGCGACCCCGGTCTCTTTAGGATAACTAAAATAAAGTTACCTTGGTTAATGGTTTGTAATTGTATGGTCGTTTTCCAGTTGTGGTAGAAGAAACTGGAAGGTGTGAAATTGTTTCCATTTATTTTACCTCTGTGAAGTGGGGTTTGTACTTTGTAACGTTTTTCAAAGATAATAAGTGCTCTATTTAAATACTGGGGCCTCACATCTATTAGCTTCCTAATTAGAGGAATGTTTCTTGAGCCCCACAACACATGCACATGTGAACTGCTATGTCACTGCATGTTCGTTCTGCTGAGTGCTTTTTTTACTCATGTTATTTTTTGGATTTTCTATCACTTAGCACTTGTTCTTTTGTCTCAATAAAAGGGACGGGTTTTTTTAGATTTCTTATAGTTCTTGACATTTATTTCTTGCCCATGTTGCCGACCTCATACAGACTACTTGCTGCTTTGAACTTGTGGGCTGGCCCCAGTGGCTTTGACTGATCAAGCATGAACGAGGAGTACATCCTTCATATTTACTCACCAGTCTAAGCAAGAAAAGCCTGCCTCATTCTTTAGTTTGGTCCATCCCCTTGTAACTTCTTGTGTTTGAAAATGTGACCCAGTTTCCAGCAGACGCCGCTCCAGGGTTGAGAAGCCGAGTAGGAAGCACTTCCTGGGTGGTAGCAGAGACATTGTGAAGCCGAGCGCCTCAATGCACCTGAAGCGTGTGGTTATGGGAGGAAAGTCCAAGAACCCTGCAGTGCCTCTCTCGTTACTTCTCCCATAGCAGGGCATGGCAGTGAAGGGAAACAGTCATTAAACAAATGAAGCCCTGTGCCTCACTACTCACCCAATGGGGGTTTGACTGAGCACACCATGACACCTTTCTACAATAGCTCCAGTGCAGAAGAGTGCCACCACTCCACACTTTAGCCTGGAATGTGCTTTATTCAACTGAAAACGACTCTTTCATTTTGTTATCCCAACAACTAAATTCAATGCTGGCTTTTCTCACCTGAGGTCAACACAAACTATACTGATATAGCTCGAATGTTCAGTGTTATGGGATGTGTCCTCTTTCTGCTATAAAATGTGGAAAAGTGTGTGCCTACTGTTTCATGTGCGGTCGCCACATATCATTGTGGAATAAAAGCACATTTTCAGCAGAAGCGCCTCCTTCACAACTGGTGGATTGTCCCCGTTTCACATCGACTTGTAAATAAAGTTGTATTGAAATTCTTTGATAAATGCCATACATTTTTGGTATTTTTTGTGCAAATGCTTGAAAATATCTGCCCTTTAAAATTCATCTGTATTTTATCCCTAAGCCAAAGCAGAGTGAAAATGCTGAAGTTTAAACATAAATCCTGGTTGCCAAATGTGCCTTTTGATTAACCACTGCAGCTGGCATTAATTTCTACAAAGTGCTGGCCACAGCAACTTTGCTACTTAAGCGCATTCTTTATTCATAAATCCTATCGCACTCTCTTTCTGTAGGGCGCGCCATTATAAAATACTTGTTTTTAAATGGACTGGACATCTTTTCCCAATTCGAAAACTTTTGAAGAAATATGAGCTGACCAAAAGAAGAGTTGTGGTTTAGGGACATTTTCTTGGATACGGTTTGTGTTGAAATTTTTTATTGAAAATTGCAGATAGAAATACAAATGTGTTGACAAAGTAAAATGATGTAATGATAAACAGATGAAAATATAAGTGATAATGAAACTTACATAAGATATAGCAAATATGAGGAGATAAAGAATAACATATTCCATATTCCAATATAAGATAAAATAAGAAAGAATAATAGGTAAATTATAATATAAAAGGAGAGGAAAAGACAAGAAAAGGAAAAGAGAAAGGAAGACAGAAAGAAAAGAAAAGAGAAGAGTACAAGAGCAACAGAAACAGAGAGGGAATAAACTGGAAGAAAGGAAGGGGGAAGGGTACCCACAGTAAAGTGATAGAGAAGGAATAGAATTAAGCCGAAACAGTATGTGTAGAAGAGGAAGGAATGGATGTAGAGTCATACGGTTTGAACAAACTTGTCTGTTGTGGTTAAGTCTTGGGTGGAAAGAGGGTGCCTGGGCTGCACTTGGAATTATAATTCCATGTTCTACCCTGTCTTTAATGCAAGGGTGGGAGTTGCAGCTGGAGTGCAATGAGGTGCACCGGTAGGCATGTGCGAGATAAGACAACATACTCTACCACTCCTTGTGCTAATTTTGCAATAAGTAAACATTTATTTTGGATGGATTAAAAGAAAATGGAGCACTTCTTAAAAGTACGTGATAAGCTGGCCAAGGGTCGCACTTGCATAAATTAACGGAAAAAAACGTGAATGAGAATGAATAAACCTGATTTTTACGTGAGATATGGAACAAAAGAAGTCGAATTGGAACTGAAGAATCAGGGATGCTGCTCTCTGTCTTGCAGGTGGGAGTTTTATGTGATTTGATTTTGACCTTATAAACAAAATGAATTCCTTTACTATCACTAAACAACAAATTCAGTGGAAGAAAAGAAGCAGTTAGCTAAATGGCTGTTAGCCATGTGGCTGGGCTGTTTGTATGTACACTTTAACAATGAAGATGCTTCTGTGTCCTATGTCTCGCCTACCCTATTACTAAAATGCCACCTCCTAATGACTGCGAGTCACAGAGAAAAACCAAAATCGACGTGAGACTGAGGAAAGCCGATTCAAAAAGGCAGAATGGACTTCGGTGGTATCAAGCTGATTGACTGTCGACAAGAAGTCTCCGCCTTTCAATTCTCATTCCGTTCTGTGGAAGGAGACAACGGACTAAGAGGAACCTGACGCGAAACTTTGCGGCAAAAATCTCAAGAAAACCACAGAGAACCGACTGGTTTAAAACTGTTCCTCTTGTAAAAGGGTTGTTAGCTATTTATAATGAGATATAATTTATTATGCGGTACATACTGCTGAGCCCGCTTCATAGACTAGTTAAGCTTGATGGGTTATGTAGTGCACTGCATGCAGCATCAGCTGCTTCAGGGCACTTTGAAGGTGAAGAGAAAGAAAAAACACAACCATGTAATGAGCCGTCTATAGTTTTCACTCCGTGTTATATGACTAACCATAGGGAGTTTTTAGACCCTTCTTCAACTTTTGTGGACATTGAGGCGAAAAGGCGTCACTTGCTTTCTTGGTAATGAAAATGTGGCTCTTAATTGCAGCACACTGAAAAATAAATGTTTTGTAAATCTTTTTGGAAGTGACATACAAGTGTCTGCTACATATGCAAAATGTTCACAAGTGAGTTAGATTAAAATATTTTTCATTGTTTTAGGAGAGACTTTTTAAACAATTAAGAATTGGTACGCAACAATTTCTGATTGAAAATTAGATGTTTGGCTATGCAGTTCTACACCATGTTCACAATAGAAGTCAGAAGTTAAAACTGCACAACTGCCCAATTTGTACAAATTTGTACTGAATCAAACCTAGAAATATGTAAGATGGGGACATGCAAGTAATCCGAGAGACTGCAAAAAAGCTACTGTTAACTTAGTGCATTTATTAGAATAACCACTGCACCAATAAATTACAGCACCCCTACCAAGTGTCCAGTGAAATATATCACATAGTCCAGAGCACTGCAAATCAGAAAACGCAATGAACTGCGCATAGGTTCAATTGAATGGCACATGTGTGATGCTCCTGTGAAACCTTACAGATATTCCTATCCAATAGCGGCGCCAAACATCAAAACGGACTTCACTTCATCACTGAGGACGTCAGATTCCAATTTGCCAGTTAAACACAGTCAACCTACTTTCCCCAAGATTCCCTGAGTTAAGAGGATGCAGTTTCAAACAGGACTCCGGCTTAGGGTGGCTCTAACTGTATTAAGACGCAGAGCTCAAAACCAAACCAGGCACGAAACAATGTGCACACTGACCATCCATATTTCACACTGCCATAAGTCTTGGCTGCTTCGGATACCGGAAGCATGTCTTGTACTGCTGTGTTGTTCTTTTGGTTTAGTTTTAGGACTTCAAGCCACTGACTGCATATTGATTTAGAGCCCATCCCCCAGATGCATCAAGACTCGCAATTAAGGAATACCTCCCCATTCATTCCTATGGGCCTAGAAGCCCATAGGAATAAATGGGAAGACATTCTCAATTTGCGAATCGCAATTAGGGAATCGCAAATTGAGAATGCGATTTCAAGGGTGCAGGGGTGTTCAAAGGACACCCTGTTACACCCCTGAAATTGATCTGTGCACATATGTTGCACACACACATGCCCTTAGGGCATGTGTGTGCGCAACATGAAACTTTGAAAAATGCACTTTAGTGCATTTTTCAAAGTTTTTGCAAATTAAATGAAGTTCAACTTCATGGTAATTTGCAAGCCCTATTAGCGAAATCGCTATTTTTAAACTTTAATGAGATTCCTTAAATGCAAGTAATCGCAATTTTGCGATTTCTTAATATGCGATTTTTGCTTTTGGGATGATGCATCCCAAATGCAAGAATACCAGTCGCAACGGGGCAGATTCTGAGAATCTGCCCCTTTGCAAGCGGATTTCACCTTGATGAATCTATGCCCCACCTTGATGAATCTATGCCCATGTAGGCTAATTTGTGCCATATACAAATTCTCGAATGTGATATACCTTGTTTTTGATTGTAGAAGTACTAGTTGCATTTGTTTTGCGTCGTATGCTGATTGTTAGTTCCTTCCCAAATTACCAATAAGGGCAGCTCTTAGAGATTCATTGTGGTGATACTCCAGAACTAAAGGCTCCATTTCCGGTGCAGTACAAGCATTATCCACTTTCATCTTGAAACTCCACAGCACCATTTTTCAGTTGAGGTTAGTTGACAGCTGTGTAAACTGATTCTCAGCGATATTTGCTCGTTTTCCCTTAGTTTCTATGTGGTCGGTTATGACCAATTCATCAAGCGACCCCAGCTGGTACCTTGAATGTTTAGCTTTTTTTTGGTTGTTGTCCTGTATCAATTTAAGTGTCTTGCTCGTTCTATGATGTCAAGTTTGCATGTTTTGTTTTTCTTCTTCTGTAGCACTTGAAGCTACCAAAGCCTTCACCATCTTTATCTCATCAGGACCCTGTGTTCAACTCTAGCTACAGCAATGTTAGTTTTGGTGTCTCTGTATTTACTTTTCTGGTACTGGACTGTTCCCATGAGGCACAGGGTCAAGACTGATTTGCATATGGCCATGTCTGAAACGGGATGGCGTGGTGAGCAAAATAACGATGGATTAAACCCAGATCTGTGACTGGGGGTGAATGTTTTGCCAATGTGCAACATTCCGTCCGTCACCTTGTGTGTTTTACTGGCTGCTCGCTAGACAAGGGAGCTAGCTCGCTGCACTCCTGCACAATAACATTTTGGATTTGTCACAATAGAACAGCAACAAAAATTGGCAGCGACAATTGGTCCAGCCTTGGAAGGTTGCTGTGATGTTTACACCTGGCACTACAGACAGTGAGATCAAAGGTTACACTGTCTGAAATCTCACACAGAACCTAAAGGTAGACAACATCTTTTCTTGATATTTATGCCAGAAAACTTTTATTTTGAGCGTGTTCAACTCTTATTCCTTCCACAAGCAAAGAAAAGGGTGGAAGAAGTGACAACGAGCAGCCATAAATCAGATGAAAGAAGCTATGGAGCGCGTTTGCAGGCCTTGTGATGTCATCGCATTTACAACCAACTAGGTACATCCCCTAAAAGAGCTGGGAAGATACGCCACTCTGCTCCTGTGCAGCTTTTATCCACCCTGCTTACTCAACCAGTGGGCTTGTCCTGAGTCCTCTGGAGATGCTCTGTGATTTTGCTGCCATGCCACAGCAGAGCTCTAAGTTCTACTGCTCTTGGAGTTCAAACAAATTACTCCCTTTTCCCAAATAAAGGGTGACTACTACTGCCTCATTCCAGTCAATGGAGAGACATATGCAGCATAGCAAAAGTGATACATTATGGCATTCTCTTTGGCACCTCTACCCAAGTGGCCCGACCATTGCTAGCAGTATCCTAGTGCACACTATAGGCCTAAAAGTTCACAATGTTGTCATTGTGGACCACAGAACCTTTCCGCATATAATAACAATGTTATTTGGAGTGGAGCACTTTACCATGAAAGCACCATAACTGGAGCACTATCTCAGCTCCTCAAGATGCCATGCCCTTCTGTTTTTTTTATTGATCTTTTATTTTAAGTGATGTGCCTTCTTTTTGCAACATTTCTTTTATTAAGGAAACAAAGGATATACATCCAGTCTTACCGTCATATCTACACTTTACCACAGAGAGGTAGTATTGAGAAGGTAGTATTGAGACAGAACAGAAAATGTTGTCATACTTGGCTGTCCTCGTTGATGTCTTTGATTTAAAAGATTTTGTGTCAACAATACAGTTTTATAATATTTTTTAATTGAGTTTAGAAAACAACGCACAGAAATGTTGCTCAGAATGATCATACATCTGCAGACGTTCACAGCGGTTTGTTGTACAGTGATTACAGTGTGCCGTAATATTGAGCATCTCTATATACACGCCCCCTATTGAGGTCTGTTGATCATTCCTCTCTAATTGTACATTTAAGTGAAGGCTTGCCTTGTGCCATCTAGATGCCAATTCTATTCTTTCAATATGCGACCCTCATCAGTGCTTAATATGAGTCAGTGGTCTCCGGAGCTCGGGACCGGCACTTAGGGCCTTATGTAGATCTCGACAGATGGAATACTCCATCACAAACTTTAAAAAAGTCATCCATTTAGACACTTACATTTATTCTTCCATCGACCTTTAGACATACATCTATAAAATATACATAGGGGCTCATTAGGATTGTGGTTAATCCGCATCCTCCAGGCCGGCGGAAGCCACCACCGGCCCGGAGGATGCGGATTAACCGCTGCGGACTGAAAAAGACTAGGATGGCTGGGGGATCTTTTGTCCGTCCGACGCTTTTCCGCTGCGGTCGCCTTCCGACCGCGGCGGAAAAGCTCTAACATGGCTGACGGTGTCTATCAGACACCGCCAGCCATATTAGGATGTCAGTGGTCCTATGCCTTTACACAGCGGCATTTCTGTCGTGGAAAGGCATACTGACTTTTCTTTGGGGACCCATTGCGTGCCCCCAGTGGTGAAGGGGGGTGGGGGGTGCACATGGGGGGTACCTATGGTGCCCCCCTGCCTTTTTGCGTGCACAAAGCGGCAGCTTTGTGCATACAAAGGAAAACATGTTTTTTTTAACATTGCGGCGTGTGCCCGACAAGCAGCACCCGCCGCAATGCTAAAAATACAGGATGTGACCGCCAAGGTAGCGGTCACATCCTAATTAGCACAGAGGGACTGCCGCTGCCCCTGCGGACGGTCCCTCCTCCTCTGGGGTGGCAGACGGACGCAGGTCGCCATCCTAATGAGCCCCTTAATTTTCAGAAAAACACCCGTTCACTGCATGATGTCATCAGTGATGTCATCAGTGATGTCATTTGAGATGTCATCAGTGATGTCATGAGTGATGTCACTGACCATGTCATGAGTGATGTAATATGTGACGTCATCAGCAGTGCATTGCGGGCGAGCGAGTTATAGTTAGCTGAACTAACTATAACAGGGGATTTTCAAAGGTTTTGTATGAGTAAAATGACCAGCTAACTATAACTGGTGTGAAACCTATGATTTTTTCAGTGAATTTCAAAGGTTTTTAAATGCTAATTCCTTACTATAACATGGCTGAAACCTATGGTTTTTTCTGTGAATTTCAAAGGTTTTTTAAATGGTAATTCCTAACTATAACATGGCTGAAACCTATGGATTTTTCAGTGAATTTCAATGGTTTTGTAAATGATAATTTTTAAATGTAATAATTCTTATATTTTTTATACTGTTTTACTACATTATTATAAATTATTTATTTTAGATATATTATTTTTTAAATTATGTTACATATTTTTAATATAAATTGAAAAAAAATGTTTTTACACCTCTCTGGCATGTTTGTAGAGGGGGAACTAATTCCCCTTGCATACTGGGAGTCCCTGGGGGCCAACTAGCCCACTTGGAACCTCCAGTATGCGCCAGGGGGCTGCATTGCAGAGAGGTGTAATGAGGCCACACCTTTTTTTACACCTCGCTGCAACGCAGCCCCCGGGCGTGTTTGCAGAGGGGGAACTAATTCTCCTTGCATACTAGGGGTCCCTGGGGGCTAACTAGCCCGACTGGAACCTCCAGTATGCGCCAGGGGGCTGCATTGCAGAGAGGTGTAATTAGGCCACACCCTTTTTTACACCTCTCTGCAACGCAGCCCCCGGGTGCGTTTGCAGAGGGGGAACTAATTCCCCTTGCATACTAGGGGTCCCTGGAGGCCAACTAGCCCACCTGGAACCTCCAGTAAGCGCCAAGGGGCTGCATTGCAGAGAGGTGTAATGAGGCTATGCCCCTTTTTACACCTCTCTGCAAGGCAGCCCCCTGGCGCGTTTGCAGAGGGGGAACTAATTCCCTTGCATACTGGGGTTCCCTGGGGGCCAACTAGCCCACCAGGAGCCTCCAGTATATGCCAGGGGGCTGCATTGCTTTGCGCCCGGGGGGCGGTGTTCCCCAGGCCAGTGTGGGGGGGATTGGGCCCCCCACACTTCTTTATCACTATGCCCCGCGATTTGGTCCCCCCCGGGGGGTAATTTGAAAAAAGAACATACCGGGCTTAACAAAATATTAATTGGGCCTTGGGGGTCCTTGTGGACCACCTAGGCAGGCCTAGGGGGTCAGGGTGTTTCTACCCTGCCCACTTTTTGTGTTCTACACATTGGTTTTCTGCTATCTTGTGCCTCGGTCTACTGAGAACAAGATGGCTGCCAATACTTCCTGGTTTGGAGTGTTGACAGCCAATGAGCATGCAGCTGTCTCGGGAAGGTACGCGCACCATTTGCGATTTGGTCCCTCCGGGGGGTAATTTGAAGAAAGACGGGCCTTGGGGGTCCTTGTGGGATCCCCTGAGCAGGCCTAGGGGTCAGGGTGCTTCTACCCTGCCACCTTTTTGAGTTCTACACGTTCGTTTTTCTGCTTTCTTGAGCCTCAGTCTACCGAGGCACAAGATGGCTGCCAACAATTTCTGTTTTGGAGTGTTGACAGACAGTGGCAGCCAATCAGCATGCAGCTCGTGCACGCGAAAGTCAGCGCATGTACGCGCGCGTACGCGTACGGTGCGTGTTTATAGATATATATATTTTTTCTTTAGATTTCCTCAGGAACTACTGGAGGGATTTACACCATCGCGCAAAAGCGTGATCTGCGGATCAGACTCTACCATTTTGCCAAATTTCTTGTAATTCCGTTCAGCCATTCGGGCTGTAGCCGTGTCTAATCGTCCTATGGAAAATAACATAGGGAAAACACGTTTTGGGACCCCCTTTTTTCTCAGCCCAAATTGATGAATCCCCCCAAAACTTTCAGGGAAGGAGCGGAGCGGGCCATCTTCTTTGAGAAATTCGCGAAGATTCGTTCACCGGCGCCAAAGTTATTCACAATAGAATGTTGCGGATTTCCTATGGAAACTCTGTCCTAACTATAAATACCTACTGGCGACCGCCAGTAGGTAATATACATATATATATATATATATACCCGGCGTTCTACCCTTGGTACACTGGTGCAGGGCTCATGAGGGGACACAGGACAGCGACCGTCGAACTTTTTTCCCGTCAAGGCTTGTGCCGCTCTCCACCTACCTGCCACCAGCAAGACCCACAGTTAGCCCCACTCCCCCACGCCATCGACCCAGTGTAGCAGGAACCATGCACTCTGGGAGTTGAAGTCCAGAAACTAGGACGGACTCCAGCGCGATGTGCCGACTGCATTAGGGGGAGGGGCGTCAGGCGCTGGACATTTACAGGGGCAGGAGGGAACATTTGGGATCGTCATTTGCTGCAATGCCGGGCGCTGAGGAAGGCTGAAACCAGCCGAAATGCATTCGCCGCCATTGTTGGGGAGGAAAATAAACGTGTTTGCTGACCTGTCAATCCCCTTGGCTCTCCGCGTTCTTCTTTGGAGGGATGGTGTTGGAATATTTTGCTGTGTTGCCAGTTTACACAGAACGGAAGGCCCCCTGCGTCAAAAGCTGTCGGAGCACACACTGGCCATTAGCTGCTTGCAGCTACAAACTGCATCGAGGGATCGATAGCCTCCGAGAGCTGCCAGAGGACCTGGACGAGTGCTGGGGTTACACGAGGTATTCCACCTCGAAGGGAATCACAGACCGCATTGACTGCCCGGACCCGGCGTTCTACCCTTGGTACACTGGTGCAGGGCTCATGAGGGGACACAGGACAGCGACCGTCGAACTTTTTTCCCGTCAAGGCTTGTGCCGCTCTCCACCTACCTGCCACCAGCAAGACCCACAGTTAGCCCCACTCCCCCACGCCATCGACCCAGTGTAGCAGGAACCATGCACTCTGGGAGTTGAAGTCCAGAAACTAGGACGGACTCCAGCGCGATGTGCCGACTGCATTAGGGGGAGGGGCGTCAGGCGCTGGACATTTACAGGGGCAGGAGGGAACATTTGGGATCGTCATTTGCTGCAATGCCGGGCGCTGAGGAAGGCTGAAACCAGCCGAAATGCATTCGCCGCCATTGTTGGGGAGGAAAATAAACGTGTTTGCTGACCTGTCAATCCCCTTGGCTCTCCGCGTTCTTCTTTGGAGGGATGGTGTTGGAATATTTTGCTGTGTTGCCAGTTTACACAGAACGGAAGGCCCCCTGCGTCAAAAGCTGTCGGAGCACACACTGGCCATTAGCTGCTTGCAGCTACAAACTGCATCGAGGGATCGATAGCCTCCGAGAGCTGCCAGAGGACCTGGACGAGTGCTGGGGTTACACGAGGTATTCCACCTCGAAGGGAATCACAGACCGCATTGACTGCCCGGACCCGGCGTTCTACCCTTGGTACACTGGTGCAGGGCTCATGAGGGGACACAGGACAGCGACCGTCGAACTTTTTTCCCGTCAAGGCTTGTGCCGCTCTCCACCTACCTGCCACCAGCAAGACCCACAGTTAGCCCCACTCCCCCACGCCATCGACCCAGTGTAGCAGGAACCATGCACTCTGGGAGTTGAAGTCCAGAAACTAGGACGGACTCCAGCGCGATGTGCCGACTGCATTAGGGGGAGGGGCGTCAGGCGCTGGACATTTACAGGGGCAGGAGGGAACATTTGGGATCGTCATTTGCTGCAATGCCGGGCGCTGAGGAAGGCTGAAACCAGCCGAAATGCATTCGCCGCCATTGTTGGGGAGGAAAATAAACGTGTTTGCTGACCTGTCAATCCCCTTGGCTCTCCGCGTTCTTCTTTGGAGGGATGGTGTTGGAATATATATATATATATATATATATATATATATATATATATATATATATATATATATATATACATATACATATCAAGGCTTAATTTGAGTGCTTTTTGCTTGATTTTGAGTCTGAAGGACTTTGAGGGGGTTGGACATAGTTGGACCCCCTAGAAGTTGAGCACCATTGGTATTGAAAAGTAGGAAAAGCCTGTGCCATTTAATTGTGCCTCAACTGCTATTTTGTTTGAATTTTTAAAAGGACCAAGAGTAAACAGCATCCCAACTCTCTACTGTAATTACTAAACTGGTGGATTACAGTAGTGCCCAAGGGCTGCAGCAGGCATTTAAGCCCAAATTGTGCACCCCGTGTCTGTTCTCTATTACAGAATGAGGCAACAGTGCTTGTGCAGTCTTTTCTGTTATATCTACTGCCATGGATGCGCATTTTGCAAAAGTGCATTGCCATGCAACTTTTCCTCATCTACATGATGGTGTCGCCATGCATGTGAGGGAATGCCTTTGTCAGTGTGCCCACACAATATGACTGATAAGGACTCACAGGCAAACATGCTCTCCAGAAGTCTACCAGGAGGACACTGATGTCCATAAGGGCTTCCACCCTTCAGCCCCACCCCCCCAACACCCTGCTAAGCATTTGACATATGGATTTTCTAAAATGTGGGAGTCTCAGGGCGCCCTCACCACATTATGCAGGGGCAACATCATTTTGAATAATGAACTTGAGTGTGTACTGTATGTTCGCTACTTGGAACGTTGCACATGATTTAGGATGGGGCATATGGGGACACAGGCACTCCCCAGGGCTAGAGTCTCCCCCAAACATAGCCTGGCCTTCTTGTGGTGAAACAAAGATCAGTGGTTTGAGAATTGCCAATCCGTACTCTGTAATTTACTGGTTCACTTTCCCAAATGCAGATATGAATCCGAAGAATTTGCACATGCGCTAAAAAGAGAGCAGCATTTCCTTTTTTCTTTTTGTAATGAGGAGCATGCTCCCAGTCTGTGATTGACAAATCCAATGAGGGTCTGCCTCGACACAGACCAGAGTATATGCTGCAGGGGTGTAGCGGCTTCGGCAGCACTGAGTAGCCTCAAACCCCTAAGCCTTCAGCCCCTTAAGCCGCTTAAAGCCTCGGATCGAGGTCGGGATTGAGGGCCGAGGGCCGGTGCCTCGTTTTGTGGCAGAGTCAGCAGGACCAGCTGCTGAAGCCGGTGCAGGTTCCTGCCTCACTGCCTCACTCTAAAGTCACTGCTCCCATACGTCATACTCCCACGAACCACGAACCGCTGAATCAGCTCACCACTGCCACGAGGTTCTGGGAGTGCTGCAAAGGAGAGGTATCATGCAGATCACAGAACAGCCTTTTATGTGCATAGCTTAGTGGTTACTGCTTTTGTCACAGAGATCCTTTTCTTACTGTGCAGTTCATAAGCTACAATCATAATCGAGCCCAGTGAGCTATGAAATGTCATAAAAAACTGCATGCAAACTAAATGGTACAGGTCAGAAAGTTATGTTTTTTCCAGTCTTTCATTATCCTAATGTTGCTAAAAACGATTTGTTTGGGTAGAAATACATTTTTATTAGTGAAGCCAACCCTAACAACCGTGATACGTTCTGAATCCTGAGTCTGTGCTTCTCCAGACCAGGCACTCCCAAAAAAAACTACCAGTATGGATGACATGAATCCAACACCTTGTAGGCGCCTTTGTCTGATGTAACATTCTATATACACTGTTTAGAAAATGTATGATTCATTGTCTCAGTATTTGTTTGTAATAGAAACTGCCCCGACACCCTGCATCGGTATGAGAGGCCCTATAGTGCAAATAAAATATATGGGAGACCGGGTCTATGGAGAAATGAGGGGAACTGTTGGAGTGTGATAGGGAGGGAATCATTGAAGGGCCATAGCCAAAAGTATTGTAGCCAGGTGCACTGTAAGGTCATCATTTACTATGCTTTAAAAGCTAATACAATTGAATTCATAGTAAAAAAAATGTGTTAAGGAAAAGGTCATTTTAGCCCAAAAAGTTCTTAGGGGAGAACTCCCCCAAACCCTCCTTGTAGTGGTAAGGCTCGCTTGCTGCACTCACTATCCACTTTACGGGGGGCTTGGCCGGCAAAAATTGCCAGGGCTACTTTGGGTTTACAGTCCGGCCCTGGTTTTTACAATTACCTATCGGAAATATTATACTGTGTAAACGACTGAACCCGTTCACTAGCCACAACACACTGGTTTCAATGTCGGACAAGACACTACAGTGTTCGTTAAGAAAGTAGGCCAGTAGCGGCTCCTGGAGGGAGTGCCGCGGGGCAGTGAGGCGGGCGGGGCGGGAGAGGGGCAGGATGGGGCATAGTAAACCCCGGAATACGGCCGAACGGAGGTAAGTACATAAATAATTAAACAAAACGAATTACACTGCGCACGCTGCATCGCTCCAGGAACCGCTACTGAGGTAGGCCTATTCATTTTGACTGTTATGAACTTAAGGTTTTCGGTTAGTATTTTTTTTCCCTTTTATTATAATAATGTTTATAAATCACTTTTGTCAGTAGTCGGACTTTCTGTTCAAAAGAGCTGTGCATTCTTTTTTCTTCTCACGTCGAAAAATGTATTTTCCTCGAGGGGCGCAACACTTTTGTTGTTGAGGTAGTGGGGTACCTTTGCTTTTAGGAGATGAAGCTAAACATGGTCTGGTATTCCAGTGCTGTGATGTCGCACCAGCAGTATTTTTCTGATAATAGCCCCTGTATGGGAACCGTACATATCACATTGACAACGAGGGAGCAGCAGAGATACTTATAACGCACGCCTTCCTAGAAGCATTTTAAATCCATTGCATTTGCTTTTCTGGTTCCGCAGCTATTTCCCTGTTTAAATCATTATATATTTGAAGGAAAATGTTATTTTGTTTGGATTGAAGTCCCTCTGAATGGGGCTGTATTCTCTCAAGGTTCTGATTTAACCTTTTCCCCATTAAACAGAAGCAGGTTTCTAAGTGAATCTTTAATTGTGATCTTTAATGCCAGACATATGCAGATAACACCCCGATGTGTTGCTCGATGGAGTAGCTGGGAATCAGATGAGCACTTTTGCAGACATAAAGGTTTGAATGCTTGCAAATTATCCTCGCGTAAACACTAACAAGCCTGCGCTCCTAATGGTGGGCTCACCCCATGCGATAAATAGATTCCAGGGTCTGTGGTCGCAATTAGAGTTCGTTAGCTTCTTCCCAAAGACTGCTTCCTCCCCAAATGTGGATCAGTTAATGGATGCTATCCTTATTTTATTATTCAAGCAACAGATTTCTAATGGCGTCAGTTTGACAATTTGTAAACTAAGAACATTGGCCTCGCTTTGACCTTGACTTGATGCAACAACACAATTCTAATTCACAGAATTGTGCTCTTTAGGTTGTCAGATGCCGTGCTGTTCATCAGGGCTGTTCAACAGCCCTAACGGAGTGCCTGGTGATGATGCCTGCATGTAAATGACTGCGTCTTGTCTAGATGTGTCAAATACTTGCCCACATTGGTAAACATACACAAGATGACGCTACCCTGAGAACACACTTGAGCATATATACAAAATCATGCTATGATCCGACTTCTTCTGTTAATGCATGCAAAATCACAGTAGGCTCAGGTCACATCCTTATATACACAAAATCCAGTTTTAATTAACTTGCAAAAGAATACAAGCCGGTGCAAAAGCTCTGCTCAGTAGCCACTAGGGACGACTGGCCGTAGAGGGTATCGGATGTTTGCCCAGGAGGCTAGTAGGGTGGGGGCCGGTTTTGGAGAAGTGGTGCAATATCAGCCCCCCGTAAAAAAAAGCAGCAGTACTGGGAACAGGTTTTGTTAAGCAGCAGTGCTTCACACCTGCGCCTCCCCCTACCCCCCCACCCCTACCCGGGGAGGGTGCCAGTCCGAAAAAAATTGCCAGGGTTACTTTATGTTCCCGGGGCCTCATTTATGAGAAATGACGCATCGCTGCGTCACTTCTCACTTCTCAGTGCGCACTCCTTGCGACATTCCTGATGCGTCATATTTACAGTATGACGCATCATGACGCAAGGAGTTACAGATACGTCAGTATTTCTGACGTATCTGTAAGCGCAAAAGTGACGCATTGCTGGAGTGTGTCACAAAAGTGACGCAACTACAGCAATGCGTCCTTTCACATGGGGCAAGCCCCATGTGAAAGGGCCTGGGTCTGTCTTACCCTTGCTGTGAGGCAGGCGCAAGATTTTGACGCAACAACGTCCTAAAAGTGACGCAGTGAAATCTCACAGATTTCACTGCGTCACTTCTACGAAGCTTTTTGCGGGGGAACCCCCCCCCCCTGCATACATTATACCTGACGCAGGTATAATTTAGCGCAGGGGTTTACAAAGTGACGCATCTGCTTAGATGCGTCACTTTGTAAATAGTGCCACACAGGAGGCATGTTTCACGCCGCCGATGTGTCACAAAAAGTGACGCCTCGGAAGCGCAAAACTGACGCAAGGCCTCATAAATGAGGCCCCCGGTTCGGCCCTGGAAGCCACCAGGATGCAATTGAAAGTCGGCATGACGAATCCACCCCAAGCCTCTTTAAGCTACCACCAGACACTCCCTACTTGTGTATGTCTCTCTTGTTCGCTCCCCCTTTCTACATTTCTGACATTTCTTCCCTCTTTCTCTTCCTCCGTCGTTGAGATTTGTGTGTTTTTCCCTCTTGCTCTCAGTAAATGTCCTATTAGGGAATATAGGTGCTGGTCCCCAAAAAATGATTGCCGTTGGCCCTCAAAGGCAACCACCAGCTCAAATTACTCAATGACACAATCATGCTATGATCAGACCACATCCATACATTAATACAAAAATCATGCCATGATCAGACAAAATTTGCGCAGGTATACAAAATCATTGTATGATCAGACCACATTCATGCATGGGCACAAAATCATTCTATGACTACACCATATCTGCACGTGTATTCATAGGACCACACTGACATATATATGAGAAATCATGCTGTGATAAAACTACACCTGCACATTAATACAAAAATCACGCCATGATCGAACCACATCTGCCCATGTATACAAAATCATGCTAGGCCACATCCGCGCATGTATATGGAATTACGTTACAGCAATAATAAATAAAGCTTTGCAATTTTTTGGGGTCTTAAAGGTAGGTAACAAATAAGAAAATGAATATCCAAGGCTATATTTCTTTTAGGTCTACTCGCCTTCCTTTCAAGGTAAGCAGATCACCTGGAGTTTGGAAAAGTACTACGCTGTTTAGAAACAAATAACATGGAAAATGGAAATAGGAAAAATTGTGCTCAAGTTACCTGGAAAACTTTGAAATAATGAGGTTTAACAAAAAAACATTTCTTAACTAATTATAATAATGTATTTCATTAAATAGTTAAGCTATCAGTAAAATATCATTGAAGCTTCAGGATGTTGTTAGTGGTCAATGTTATCTCAAATGCTGAATCCTGATAAGACAAGAGTGATAAAAGGGTATTAACAGCTTGTCAACTAAGAAGTAACTTGGGAGATCGGGGGACAACCAAGTAAAAATTACTTTTGCTTTTCAGGGACTAACGTGAGGCATAGAATGAGCCGGAGGAGACAGAATCAAACTTAGTTGTAAATGGACCACTATCAAAAACATCCAATCAAATAGTATTTGTGTTGGCAGGCTTGTCCTCAGTATTAGACCGAGTTCTAAATAGCAGAAGTCTCTGTGAGGTCAGAGTAACTCATTACAGACATGCTTTAAGCAGCAGTACATGGCACAAGTATCATAGTATCCCACCAAATTTACAAGTGATACACCTCTGCTTGACCTGTTGGGAGGAACTTGGCATTCATTTGTCAGGGTATTCCAGTATTTCTTACTTAATCAGAAATAAGGGTGAAATCAAAAGCTGGGATTACAAGCAGCAAAGCAAATGTTTTCTGGCACATTATGAACTGAAACTCAACAAATCATCTAAGAGGCAGCATCTAAGAACACTGGAAGTCACCAAATGACTAAAATGTCATCTTCTAAAACCTCCTGAGGCTCAGTTGCTCTATTAATGGACATATCTGAACCATCTGTCATCTATAAGTGGAACAAAGACCATGTACTGGAAATGCAACTGCCTGGCACAGGTTAGAAGCAGAAACAGAGAAATCTGATACAAAATCTTTTGATGTCAGGCAGCACACCAGTGGCTTCCTCCACTTTTTAGCCAGGACAATCAGTGCTTGAGCATTCTGGATATCTATTTAGTCTACAGCACTCTCTGCTGTTCTCCAGGAGGCCCAAATAATGTTTACTAGTTAATAGGGTGACGTCTGATGCAGTAAGCCGCCTCCTATCCTGAAGATGAAGATCAGTTTGGGAGGCTAGGCATGCCCATTTGGCGACCACAAGAAAATCAAGCTGTTGACCTGGGATACGTGAGAGTACCCAGAGCAGGGGCAAGCTCTGGAGAATAAACAGCACTTGTTTACTTCCTAGGAGTGCATGATCTACGCCCAGCGAAGATCATCTTGGATTGGGATGGTCCTCTCTTTAGGACACAACAAGAGCTATTGGAAGTTGCCATATTGCCAAGCAGGAAACATAGATTGATGCACTTGTGCGCCCTACTGGAATTTCCAGGGATGTAAAGAACAGTAGAGTTAGCTACATGAAATAGTAAGGGGAATCATAGGCCCAGTACGAAGGTGGGGTTGTGGAAGAATAATGCATAATAGATGATCTGTATGACTCACAAGAGTATTTTGGAATGACATAATGATCTTGCAGTGTTAGAGGCCCAATGTTACACCCTCTTGTGTTGATTACTGGGCAGATATCCATTTCAAGAAAAAAGACTTCACATATGCTTTTATTTTCTGAGGTGGTCACCAGAGAAGCAAAGAAGGGACTACAACAATCACAAGAAATGACAATGCCGCCTATGACTGTGTAATCATTAAAGGCAGACTTGAAGGAGATCAAGATTTAGATAGACACAATCGAAACAGCCATAGGGATATTAATTAGGAGTTGAAGATATTTCACATTGAACTAGCAAGCTTTAAAGCAAAGGTGTTTTAAAGGGCTCATCAGCTGAGACAAAGACAACGGCCCTACAAAATGAATCCTAGACCCATCACATTGTGCTTATTACAACCTCAGCACATACATTCACTTCTTTGAAACTTCAAAGAAAAGCAGCCCATATGAGTATAAGCACCATATACATTTCTGTTGCAGCAGACTACTCCTTGTCATAAATCTTGTTAGAAAGAAGTTACTTTATTTTCATCTTCTGCTAATGAAAATACAGATACAAACTACTTTTCCCAGTAACGATATTGGTAATATGGCCGGGATGCCCGCCACCCCCTCCCAACACCACTACCCAATGGGAGAAGACAGACACAGGTTTGAACTTTTGGAAGGCGGGGGGGAGTTACCCCCCCGGCCGTATTTATTAAAATATAAAAAAATTTAAAACATTAAATAAAAGTTTCATGAATTATGTACAATTTTACTTTGTTTACATTTTGATGAAGACATGTTCTTTGGCTAACCTTAACAGATCTCTAATACAAAGGTTTCCTAGTCGAGTCTAGCATCCTGAAAATGCATACATTCTAAATTAAAATTGTACATCCTAGCATTAAGGGCCACGGCAAGGTCTTAACCGGTGTCAGATCCCTACTACCAAAATCCCGCCCTCACGGTGTGAGTGGCGCATGCGCAGAGGACTTTACCCTCATTGCCAACTGTAACTTCCCTTGTCGTGGGGGCCCCCTTTCACTCGACGCCATCTTAAAGGTCATCCGAGTTCCCGTGTGAGGTATCTGTAGGAAGGACAGCGTGGACTCCCCCCCATCCCCACACTCTCTTCCGCCGTCGCGGATATCCGGCCCCCGGGAAATTCGTAGGAGGGGCATCTAGCCGCCTCCCCCCTGGGAGGGGCCTATGGCCGTCTCCCCCTAGACGACCCATCCTTAGTGGGTGCCGCCTCCCCGTGGAAGGGGCCAATGGCCGCCTCCCCCCGGGCGCTCCCATCCATTCTGGGTGGTGCTCCCCTATAGGGACCTTGAAATTACTGCTCACCGATCATGACCTTACCGCCACAGGCCGGATAGTTGACCGACTATCCGGCCCCCCCACTCCTCCTAAAGGTCATGCTTCCTCACACCCCTTAGCCATGCTATGAAGTCTCCTATGAGTAAATCATTCCCCTCCCTGGACAGGTGAACCCCATCATTCAGATACATGTGATCACCCCGAATACACCCGTGAGGAATGCTATGCAACTGCGCGGAGCGAAACAATTTCCCAATTTTATTGTTGACCCTTTTCACTGAGTGGTTCAACGCTGACACTGAAAGACCCCCCCGCCAAATCTTCCTGGGGATCATGTAGGACCAGGCAATCGTGCACCCCGGGAGTTTCTTAGCCAACCAGCTAACTGCCGACAGGATGTGTTCTAATAACACTCGTCTTCCCAGCTTCACTAAGTCATTGCCCCCCAGGTGTACTATGACTACAGATGGGGGTGACCTTTGCCGCCCTAAAAGACCCTCCAAAAACGATTGAAATTGGTCAAAACAGAGCCCGCCCTTCCCATGGAACCCGTATTCCCCCGATGCGCGAGTCGCGTCACCTGCCTTGAATACGTCCCCGGCGCGCCTCACATATGAGTGGCCCACGACCCATACCACTCTCTCGCCAGTTGGTGATCCTTGACCGCTGGTCTCCTGATGTTGGGTCGACTTCCAATTCCGCCCCGCGTGACAGGCTCGCGAAACTGTAATTCAAACAAAAGACAAGAAGCGTGAGTGCATGTCAATTGACTTTTACAACATGTGCAATCGCACATACCTTTTGAAGCAATTCAAGGACCAACGGCCTAGCTGTTTTACTTCCTCCGCACTCTGACCCTGGGCCGTAGCCTCAGTAGCAGCCCCTATCCTAAATGAGTGGGTCCCAAAATCGCACGGGTCCATGCCCGCGGCAGCGATTGACAGTGCTAGCACCCTCTGAAACTGAAATGTCGTCAGTGGGGTGCCATCATTGTGCCTAAGCAGGCTCCCCCCCCATCTAGCCGTCCTCAGTGCCAAGTATTCCTCTAAACACTTTATCGGACAAGTGGGGGACCCTCGTGCGCGCTGTACGACAACACTATCTCCCATAGCTTCCTGGTCTGTCTTGGACCTGGCTATCGAGATAACCATCAAATCACCCCTTATTTGTAAGTGATCCCTGCACAAACCTCCCTCCATATCCTTCTTGTTCCTTGCTACAAGCTCGCTTACCCACATAGCCCCATGGAATGCCAAGGCTAAAGCTGCCCGGAACAGAACTGCTTCGAAAGGGGAGGAGCACGTCTCATTGGGCGCCTCGTATCCTGCTTGCGACCCTCGAGGCGTTGTCAGCCGCGGAGTGCCTTCCTAACCAAAAAGGAACCCGTCGGGTCACTTATGCCGTGCAGCTGTGCCATGAACGAAATGGCCGCCCTATGTCTATTGGCCGTCGCCGCTGATCGGCCTTCTCTGTGCAGAGCTACCAGGAACCCCAGGAAGGATTCCTCCTGCCCCCAGGTCTGTCTCCCTGTCGGACCCAAAAATGTGCAGTAGGAACGAAACGCTCCTTCGTAAGCCTTCCTTGTCCTGGGAGCTAAGCTGGCTGCCACGAGGTCTTGTAATCCGGGGCACCGATTAGCCATAGCGCTTCGGGGAACGGTGCCGCCACTAGGTCCGCTGTGGGTAGATGGCCCCTGAAAGCCTGCATGTGTGAACGAGAGAGTGCATCAGCTGCATAATTCAGTACACCTGGCACATGTTTTGCCCTGAACTGTACATTCAATTTCATGCAACGTAAAACAATTTCTTTCAACAATCTCAAGATCCACTTGCAGCGGGCTGCCTGTTGATTAATGCACTCAACCACAGTCATATTATCAGACCAAAACACCACCAAGCGGTCCCTGAAGTCGTCTGGCCATGCCATCAGAGCAACCCAAATGGGAAATAGCTCTAAGAACCCAATGTTACCTGTCAGACCGCTGGAGTGCCACCACGTCGGCCATACTTGTGCCGACCATCGGTTACCAAAGATGGCGCCAAATCCCACGCTCCCAGCTGAGTCGGTCCACAAACCTAGTTCATCCGAAGATGCTGTTGGTTTGTTCCACACAACTCGACCGTTGAAGTCCGCCAGAAATGCCAACCAAATGCGCATATCCTGGCGAACCTCTGCCGACAGTCTCGTACGGTGGTGTCCCTCCTTGAGGCCAACCATAGCTTGTGCAATAGAGCGTGAGAAGGGGCGGGCCATTGGTATCGCCCTTAAGGCAAAGTTAAGCTGACCCACTGTTTGTTGTAACTGGTGCAGGGTCACTTTCTCCTTGCCCAGGCATTGCGTCAAGGAAGCCCTAAACTTGGCCACCTTTTCCCTTGGTAAACGGAAACATCCTTCCACAGAATCGAGCTCAATTCCCAGAAACTCCAGTGAAGTAGATGGTCCAACCGTCTTACCTGGTGCCAATGGGACTCCGAACTCCCGCATGAGGATGCAGAAGTCCTGCAGCGCCTGCGCACATTTCGTATTGCTGGCCGCTCCCAAGAACAGGAAGTCATCTAGATAGTGCATAACGTGCCTATGCCCTGTGGCCTCGGTGAATGCCCACTCTAAAAAACAGCTGAACATTTCAAAATATGCACAAGAAATGGAGCACCCCATAGGCATGTATTTATCCATGTAATAAATCCCTTGAAACGCAAAACCTAGCAAGCGCTGGTCTCCCGGGTGTACCGGGAGCAACCTGAATGCCGATTCGATGTCCGATTTCGCCATCAGCGCTCTGTGTCCCAGTTGTTTTAATATAGCAACGGCATAGTCGAACGATGCGTACCGCACTGAACAAATATCCGGGTCAATGGCTTCGTTCACCGAGGAACCCCTTGGGGCAGACAAGTTGTGAATGAGTCTAAACTCCCCTGGCTCTTTCTTTGGAACCACCCCTAGCGGGGAACACACGAAATCCGCCACCGGCGGGCAATGAAAAGGCCCCGCCACCCGCCCCAAGCCGACTTCTTTGGAAATTTTCTTTGCCGCTACGCTTGGGTTATGTTGGCCAGATAACTGATTTTTACAAAAAGAGTCCCCCCAAAAATCCCCCGCCGGGATGTTGAAGCCATATAGGAATCCTTTCCTCAACACCCCGGCCGATACATGATCAGGGTATTTGTTCAACCAAGGAGTCAGAGCCATGATATCGACAGGTGTAGGCAATCGGTTCCCAAGCATCACCTCACTCTTGCTTAGACCCTCCTTTTCCTCCCGTTCCGCTGTTCTTAGATCTACAGCTACTCTCCAGGTGTGAGGAGTTCCCACAGCCCGCACACGCATGCCTGAACCTACATGTTCCCTGGGGCCTGCTACAGTTGCCTCTATTGAAGCCCCAACAAACCCCCCGCTTGCCGCCATTTCCGCCGGTCTTGGGCTGAAATTCCCCACCGGCGCCTGCTCGAAAGGGCACCGCAGGCTTCTGGCGAACTGACCCCGACCCGCTCCCGCCCGGCGAGGACGTACCCGCCGCACCAGGCAAGAGCTGCTTGTGCCATGACACCGAGTCGAGGCAGTCCCAGGTCAAAGATGTATCAAACTCTTTCGCTTTTCGGAATTTCATGTCATATCCTTTCCACTCGTCCCCCTCATACATAGTATAAAAATCCATAATCCTATTCTGGTAACAGGACAACTCGGTCAGCAGTTCCGGCTTTCGTTCACCCATGGCTGCCGTAAATATCCTAAAGGCCTTTACCCAATTCGCTACGGTCTCATCGACCCTAAATTCCACCATCTTGGCCCGCCATACACTGGGGTGCCATAAATCTTTCTGGGATTTTGCATATTCCATCTCGCGATGGTCAGTCAACAATGAAAACATATTCACATATTTTTCCCCCCATATTTATTCCTTTGTGGCCGCAGGGATGTGCTGGGCCACCCTTTCGCGCCTTGAAGGTAAAAAACCTTCCCCTGCCATTGGCAATGTGTGCTTACCGGGTTCTACCATCGTGTCTGCCGCCTTTCCCGGCTAACCGTAGGTACTCCTGGCGCCACCTGTGGGGGAACAAGAGGAACATTCGCCGTCCCGGCTTCTCTCGACTGCCGTAACTGCTCGATTATTAGTCTAGCCTCCTCGGCCGGGTCCCCCGCGGCCACTGCCCCCCCCCCCGCTTTCTTCTTGAGCCAGGGTAACACTGCCGCTAACTGGATGGCCAGCTCCGGGGGCATCTCCTCATCATTAACAGGGGTAATTACAACCGGGATTGGTAAACCTATATCTGGGTTTGGTACCGGGGTGTCTGCTGGTGTGATGGGGCGACTGGGGGCACCTCAGGAACCGGATCCTTCCCGGAAACCGCCCTCCTCTTAATACGCTTCCCCCTACCCTCAGGGACGATTCCCGGCAAGGCCGGGCCTATTACCTTCTTAGGACGGCCTGAGCTGTTCTGAGCCGCTAACTGTTTTTTAACTTCGGCCAAACCTCGACCGATCGAGTCAACTTCACCGAATTTTCGGTCCATGATCGCCATTCGATTCGACAAGGTGCGCAGTACCTTCTCCAACTCGGAGCTCTTTCCTGCTTATTTGCCGGCCATAGCTTCGTTTACTCCGCTGTAGTCGATCAACGAGGTCCCAGATCCTTCGTACTCCAAATAACTGAAAGAGAAACAACAAGATTACAAGTTCTCAAAATTGCCGCTTGTTCCGTCGAGGGCTCACGAGCAACGAGTTGGTGCAGCCTTCAGAGCACAGGAACAAGAGGACGCTTCTTCGGATTCCCGCTCTTTTATCTGTCTGCGGGAGGGCGGGGACCCTCCTCCGGTACGCCTACTGGGCGTGGTCTTCCGTGCGGGTGTCTAGGACAACCCCTCCTGGGCGGGAAAGGGCGCGCCCCGGCTACGTCACTTTGGGCATACCAGCCGAGCCACGCCCCCCGCCCAAAATGGTTTCCTGGGGGGATCGGGGCACCCATCCATACGTTCGGGGGGACCGAGTGGTCGCCCCTTTCCATGCTTGATGGAAGAATCAGGGAATCCGAAGACCGTGTTGAATTTGTGGCATCCATAGCAGACATGGAAGAATGCCCAAGTGCATTGATGCATGATACGACCAGATCAAGCTCATTGTGGGAACAAGGAAATGCTTATCAAAATGCAGATGCCCAATATACCCTGCACCCAAGTCATAGAGACTGTGATATGGAAAAAAGAATCTCTGAAAGAGAGATAAATCGAGGTCGCTTCAACTTAAAAATCACATCAATTTGGATATTAGTAGATGTGACCATTAGAAAAGATGCTATAACCATACAACTTGTATAGATGTGCATGTATGAACGCAAGTACAGTTCAACCTACTACTCAAATGAATGACATTCCAAAAAGAGAACAGCATGTCTGTTTATATTTAGAGATGTTTCACTATTTTCTGATTACATCAACTTTTTCCCATTCTTGGTACTGTCTACCATATCTCCTTACATCAGAATTTGGACTCTTTCAATTAAAAGTTACTGAGATTGCAGTCAGAGGTAACTTAGGCTAATTCCCATACATTTCTACATCACATATCAATACTAATTTCAATCTCTGAATATCCTCAACCTCGTCAAGAGCTGTGTCCCACTGCACAAAGTGAGATACAACACAGCATGACCACTTCTACTAATGACCTAACTATATGATCTTTTATCGTTAATTGCCTATCAACTATTATTAAATGAAAAAAAATTCTAACACATCTGGGATTTAACAAACCAGATATTGCTCTCCTGCAAGAGATGCCCTCTGGGCAAAAGAAGAAGAAAAACTTTAAAGAAGTTGGGTGGGAAAGGTCATCTCTTCCTTAAAGATGAAGTAGCAAGTACTAGCAGCCACTTCCTCGATCATTATTATACAGGAAAAAGAGGCATTGCCTTTCTCCTGCATGAAAACCTACAGGTAAGACTGCTAATGACTTGGGTCAATCCAGGTGGAAGATATGTATTTGCCATTCAATTCAGAAATGCATTTGAACTGCGAGATCCATGTATGCCCCAAATGTTCATAAGGGGCATCCTGTCACAAATGAGTAGACTATGTAACGAATTTCAAAACACCTAATTGGAAGAGACTGGCATCTACCTATCAATATAGTGCCATAGAGATCATGTGGACCAGATCTACACAACATTTCCAATAGGAACGTGTTTAAAAACCTTATGTCTGATCACAGATTAGTTGATCCATGGAAATTATACCATCCAACTGATAAGGAATATATGTTCTTCTTTTGCATTCATGGGACAGACAAGAATGAATTTTTTCGTGGAAAACAGTGAATTCGCACCTATGATATTGTGGCAGCAGGAGACCTAGACCATGCTCAACTCAAACTGTTGTTATGTCTCCAATCATTGCTTCAAAGGCAAAGACTTGGAGAATGAATACAAAACATTACAGGCAGCGCGACAAATAAAGGATGGTATGTAATTAAGTAAAGGATTATCTAGAAATGAATGATGGGCATTGTCATCATCGCAAGTCCTGTTGGTGGCAGGCAAAGCATACTTTAGAGGGATAATGATGAAGGAAATTACGATTAAGACAAGAAAACTGGAGGGACCGGAGCTTAAGGCAGGTCCTGCATGCGTGCCCCTAGGTTAGATTGGTAAAACAAGAGGTATGCAGTTCCTCTGGGGGGGTGGGGGGGGGGGGGGATTTGTATAAGAAAGACTCTAGGTTTTTGCAGAAGAGGGGGTTCTCATTTTAGGAGCAAGGGCCCTCACACACCCCAGGGGGTGTTAAGCTTCATCAACCGACAGCTCCTCATTGGGCTAGTACTACAATGCCCAGTGGGCCCCGCAGGGGGCTCTTTACTGGAGAACTTTTATTTTTGCCGATATGAGGTGAGTGGAGTGGTGGGGCATGTGGTAAAGTAGTCTGAGTAGAAGTGGAGGGAAGATGTGTCAATAAGAATAAGTAAAGGAATCCCAAAGATTCTTTATTCGCTCGGTTACTATGTTATGATAAAACAACAGAAAGACCAGGCAAAAGCAGGGTAAAATCTACATCTCAGGCCCTAGTTAGTGTGTGTGAAAAAGTCCACATGTTTCATGCCTGTTTTTGTCCAAAGGATCACAGTATTTCATTAGGACTGGCAGATCCTTATCTACTCATGTGGGGATGGCATGCATGTGTATAGTACCATTCTCTAAAACAATGTAAATTATAGAATAAAATACCTGCTGGGGAAACCTAAAAGTGTGCTCTACTGGCCTCAGTCATAAGGGCTAGGCAAACTTTCATTGGCATATTGGTGAACAGATCGCTTTGCTCTATTCTGCCCGACGATCTACCCCTCGTCCTCTCAGTATGGAAGGGGAAGCGTAATCATCGCAAGTCCTGTTGGTGGTAGTGAAATCATACATTAGAGGGATAATGATGAAGGAAATTACGATTAGTCATATCACTTTACACAATAAGGATAAAAGTGACAAACTAGGAAAGGAGATCCAGCATGTGCAACAGAAATAAAGTAATACTCCTACAGACGAGCACCTCAGATTATTGACACAGAGAAAAGTATGAACTGAATACTACGTTTTCTTCCAAGACAGAAAAAGCATTACAAAGAATTTGAGGCAACCATTACAAATACGGTGAAAAATCTGGAAGATTGCTAGCACTACAACCGAAACAGCAAGAAGCTAAATCAGTTTTGCTATCAATACAAGGATAAAAAGGGACCTTGATAAGTAATCCTTGCAACATAACTAAAGAATTTGCCTCCTAGTATACAAACCTGAATACCAGAGATGCTGTGAGAGTTTATCATGAAGAAAAAGAGCTCATTTAACATTTGCCTATTCTGAACCTGATGGTGGACCTGAAAGAAGATCTTGAGCAGCAGATGAGGTACGAGAAAGTGTTGGGAGCAATAAAGTCAATGATAGCCAGAAAAGTCCCATGGGAAGATGGCTTTACTGTTCAATTCTACAAAATTACAGCCAAAACAACTATGTCCTTGTTGATGCTAGTCTTCAGAGAGACAATTGTGAATGTCAGTCTTAACCCAGAATTTAAAAGAGCATAAATATTATTGATACTGAAAGCCGGAATAAACATGCAAGTTTATAAGCACAATAAACCAATTTCACTTCTGAATTCCATCATCAAAATCCTAGGAATGCTGGTATGCTGGAAAAAGTGATTCCACTTCTAATGAACAAGAACCAAGTAGGGTTTGTGTTTTGAAGCACAGAATCACCTCCACCCTCAAATGCATCTACTTTGGCTAACTAGAAATGTCAAGTACAAAACAATAGTCCTCTCCCTCAATGCATTGTAGGCAATTGATAGAGTGGAGTGGGGCTACCTGTTATGGAACTTTGAGACTTATAGGTTTTGTCAAAAAATGTATTGGAATGGTCCCACTGTTATATAATATGTCCTCAGCTCATGTTCACTGTCCTGGCTTCCTCTCTGACAGGATTGGGATCAGCAAAGAGAATAGGGTTGGTCCATGTCCTCACTATTATTCTAGATAGCTTTAGCACCATTATCACAGCATTCTTATAAGTTTCCAGTTATAAAAATTACCCTTCCTCTGCATTCCAGGTAAGTTGAAGTATCTGGGCATCCTTGTGAGTGGCAAAATATGCTGTATGTTACACACCAACCTTTTGAGTCTGGTGGATTGAATGCAGTCAGATTTTGTTAAATGGAAACCGGTCCAAATTTCTTTGTAGAGAAGACTGCAGACTATAAAGATGGTTGTGGCTCCCAGATTCCATTATGTATTTGGCATGCTACTAATGACCATTCCACATAAATTGTTACAATCCATAGACGCCCAAATCAAAAGATACATCTGGGATGGCACCTACCCCAGGCTGACAATGGCCAAATTATATGCCGATACCACTTCTAAGCATCTACAACAAATATGATATTGCTTTTCAAATGTTACAGTTAACCAATCACTTCCATGCAGGGCTAGAAACACAACTTAGAGATGGGCACATACAAAATGATACAGGGGCACAAGCCCTCAACAGGAAACAAAAGGAGACCAGAGACCCCAGTAATCTATTGCTAAGAAGCTCTATTCAAAATTGGATTGCAATCCATAAATCCTCCAAGTAAGGTGGTTTTCTAACCTAAACGAATCTATTTTGAATTATGCAGAGTTTCTTATCAACAATGCTCCTTTTTTGGGGTCATGTGTTCCTCCAAAGACCTGCTTATCATTAAACAACTTCTCCCTGGAGGATTAATCAGGAGAGTTTGGTCTTAAAGATGACTGGATTTTGAGATACTATGAATTAAATTAATTGCAAATCCAAAAAACTACAGAAGCCACCATATATACTCCATCTTCTACTATCACTATTTAGTGAAATTGGGCATTCATAAGAAGTGAGTATGGAGTACATACAATGTGATAATTGACCAACTCCACTCCAAACCCTCAAGGCAATAGCTCAAGAACATCCGGTCATGAAAAATAGAACAACATTCTGTACACACATGATAAAGTTTTCCAAGAAATACGCTGGAAATGTAGTTTCTTAAATATATTACATAATTGGCATTGGTACCTTTTTAAATTGCACAACGCAAAACTTGCTTCTTCTGCTTGTTGCAGGTGTTTTGGCCAGCCTAGGTGTGACTCAGTCCATATTCTCCGGTCATGCCCTAATATCAACACTTATTCAGTGTTCAGTTCAGTGTGGCACACTCTAAAAAATACAATCGAGATAAATATCCCACTTTCACAGAAATTGGCAATGCTACATGATACAGACAACATTTCATGATTCAGTGTCCATGAAAAAAGATGGATTGTCTCTTTCTTGGTAAGAGCAAAACTGTGTATACTAAGAAAGTGGAAATCATGCTTCTCCGAAGTGGATGGAAGCCAAGAGTACTTTAGCTATGTTCGAAAAAATGATTTATATATTGAATGATCAATTGACAACATATCAGGAGATATGTGGCCCCTTTTTGGTAGTCTAACTGGCTAAATCTATACCAGAAACCTATCAATATTTAACTGTTTGAAGCTATAAGCAACAGCCCAAAATTAGTGATATTTCTGATGTCACTCTTCCCATACTCAACTGTTTCTTAAAGGTAAAATCATTCATACCTTTGTACTGGTACGTCTTAATGTTTTTTACTTTGTTAACAATACTGTCACAGACAGGATATATTTTTAGAATCTGTCAGTATTAGTTATCTGAAAACCTTAATCTTAGGGTTGAATGGTGAGGTTTGTTTAAATGATAATAAAATCGAACTATGTTTTATTGATTGAAATGCTTTGAAGCCATAATGGGAGAAATAGAAAAAATATACTAATGGAAAAAAGGAAGTCACCACATCAAAAGAGGTCGAGAAAGTGTGGCATGTTGCTGTGAAATCTTTGAACCTACTGTTTGGCATTAAGGAAGCAACATCAAATCACTTTCTATAAGAGGTTCCTTAATCAGAAACTCTTTTAGAAGATCAAGTAACCTAAGTAGCCTCCAACCTGGAGAAACCCCAGAAGGTGTTGTTCCTTTGAGTGGACTACTTGAGAGGAATAAGAATTATGGGTCGAAGGAAGCACATTGCTTTAAAGTCTCCTCTGTCCTTAATCCTTTTTGGGCGTTAATTTCACTTAAATTCATTTTACATCACTAGCGGAAGAACAGGTAAGATATATGGACAAGGCTCGTACCAAACTTTTTTCTTATTTCTGCCATATAAAAATAGCTTGTGTGATGAAGAATGATTAGAAAAAATCCAGTTCCAGTCTTATGTCAAGTGCTATGGTCCACAAAAGGATTTATGAGATTAGTATTCATAAGAAATGTAGGATTGTATCAATGGTGCATTTGTTCCAACTGGGGGTGGCCTCCCAACTCTTAGATTGAGCAGACAATTAATGGTGACCCAACACTCTTCTCAGTAACGTGTTGTTAATTTGTATTTCAGACAAAGATGACAAATAATTAAGTTGGTGATTGCATCGGTATTTTTTACACCATGCAGTAGCTAACACGTTTTCCTTGGGTCCATAGTACATCAAAAACTATCAAACTACATCAGACTGGTAACCAAGAAAGGATTAAAGATAGTTAATTCAGTCTCCTCAACAACACCTTCTTATGTTGCACTAAAAGTAGAGATAAAGCCAACTCAAGGACTACAAATCATGGTTAATAGGGGCGTAGGAGTAAGGAGTTTCACTCACAGTATATCTTAACAGTTATTTATTTATTTTGAAGTTGGGTATAGCACAGACTATGTCAGGGTCTTTCTTCAAAAAACTGTTCTATAGTGAAGAAAATAAACGAAACCATTTTAACAATGAGCAGGTAAATAAATTGAAGGCTATACAGACATGTACAGTGAACATCAATCACGTAATCTATAGGAAAAATGGTAGTGTAGTGATCCCATATGCTTAAAAGTGAATTGGTCCATCAGTATTTTATATTGTTATTTAGCTGTACAAGTTCTTCACGAAAATGACAACAAACAAGGTGGACAAGGCTTTTGCACAGACACTTTCCAGTGATGTCACTTGTCTACTACCAGCATACCTAGAGTTCAGTAGGCCTCACTTTGCTCCTTCTCATTGTCATTAGGATACATTCTTGTCATATTGTTCTTAAAGACTTTAAAGTATGAATTGCTTACAAATGTTCTTGGGGCTTCCACAATTGCCCCTTAGCTGGGATACATGAAAAATCTTGTATAAATTCGCACTTGACACAGCTATATTATTTTGATTACCTGTGCTCTATTTTACTGTTTTTCTATGAAATAAAGAAATATGATATTGCTATCATTGAATGACTGTGAGATTTTAATGGAGATGAATGCTTGAGCTCCCGGGACATGCGCAAGCGCAATGGTATTGCCGACTTGATGGTATATAATTCAGCCTTAAATATGCATTACATGTGCTAGAAAGAGTGAGAATAGACAGGAAGGTGCTTATTAGACTTAGATGGGTGTCCCATTGGAGTGGCAGAGTTGAAGCCCTGTGCCATCCCAACAGATGACCACCCGCCATATTAAGAGAGGTCTCCCTGCCTGGCCATGATGGTGGCACCTCTGAAGGCACGGTAGCTTTGCCCAGCATCTGTCATGTCTCATACAGCTGCTCAACAAAAATGTTTGTTTTTCTAAAACAAACCTCCCACATCAGAAGTTTGAGTTTGAAAATCAGAACATTAATAGCCCAGAAACCCTTGGAAGTTAATTTTCTCTCAGGTGTGAGGGTTATTTTGATTGTTTCCAGTTCAGGATCACCAGGTGTTTCCTGGTGGTCCTGAACGGGAAAAACGTACGTCAGAACATCCATCCTAAATAGCGACAACAATTGAAGTACTAAGAACAACAGCCCATGCCCACAGTGCCATTTGTCTAAGGTTCTGGCCGACGGAGCCAGTACGAGCTTCATTGGTAGTAACATGATCCGGGTAATGGGCGGTACCTATTGCAGTGTCCAATACGAGTGTGGTTCACACCCAAAAAACTACATTTGACGGGTATTCACTGTATTTCTCTAAACATACACCTGGAAAGGTATCGCAAATGCTGCTAACAAGTGGGAAAGGGAGCTGGCCACTGTCAAATTTTATGGGTACACGAGGGAAGGATAAACCCACGCAAAAAAGATGTTCTATTTGACAAAAAGGGCATAAAGAGGAGGTGCAGAATAACATTTCTCCAAAATGTGCAAGGTTCATTTGAGTGCACATGTGTGCATTTCAGTTTTCTGTCAATCAATCCCGGACTGTCTTGTATGTACTCCTAGTACCAGGTTGAACGAAAGTAGTTTGAAGCAGCTTCCAGAAAATACTTTGGGACGATGTGTTTCAGAACATTTACCCCCATATTTCCAAACCTTACAGCAAACACTGCAAGGAAACTGAATCAAAGCATTATTTATAGATTGGGAATTTTTCAGTTTTATTTTAATGGATTTAACAAGACATTTGCATCTCTCACAAAACAAATTGCACAGACAATCAGCATAGCCAGGGGCAGTATATTATTGCATGGGGTACATAGGCAGCATATGATAGTAAAAAATAACCTAACCGAAAGCACATCTCTCTGCAACAACAATAGCAATAGCGAAGTGGGCAACCGCCTTCACCCCCATCTATCTCCTCATTAGAGACTGAGTCCTGTGGCACAGCAGCACCAGTCCCAGCTCGGCGAAGATGTGCATAATAGGGTTCCCAAATGTCTCTGGGGCTGGTAGCAGGTGGCTGCTCCTCCGCATATTGCGCCTCCATATCACTGCAATATGCTCCCCCTCGAG
The DNA here is from genome assembly GCF_964263255.1 of Lissotriton vulgaris. Lineage (NCBI taxonomy): Eukaryota > Metazoa > Chordata > Amphibia > Caudata > Salamandridae > Lissotriton > Lissotriton vulgaris. The sequence goes on from NC_141691.1 coordinate 1,464,569,904, forward strand.
CCAGACCGCCCCCATGGGGTTTTTTAGTTTTCATCCACACCTTAGCCAAGCCACCTTCTCTTAGCTAGAACAAGCAATATGGACATACGAGACCTGTATGGTGCAGGAACTGATGACGCGTCCACTAGAAAGACGCTGCTTGGGCGCCTCAAAGTGGTCCAAAATGTGGCGGCCCGAGCATTTTTTTGTCTGGGTTGAGAATCCACTCCACACCTCTTTTAGCCTCTTTGCACTGGCTACCTATTAAGAAACAGATCACCTTTAAATCATTGGTTTTTAAGGCCTTCCATAAAATTGCAGCCCCATACCTTGGAGATAGACTGCAACATTATATTCTGTGTCGAACTCTGAGGTCATCGGCTCAGTCCCTGATCATCACCCCTCATATCCAACTTTCTCGGAGAGGTGGCAGATCATTCCAAGTGAGGCTTTTCGCCTCTGGAATGGCTTGCCTCTTGCGTTGAGGAAATCCAAGGATATCATCACCTTCAGACGGAAACTAAAAACCTGGCTATTCCAACAGCAGCCGTAAACTGGAGCCCGTTGGGTTTATGTGTTGCGGGTATTTTTGTTTTTAGTGCCGGGGCACTCCCGGGAGTAGCCATGAGCTTAATAAATACCTGCTAACATTACATAACTACTGGGGAGTGAACTATTTCTATGTTTGCAATTTCTATGAGCACTTAGAATACATCTAGCCAGAAACGGTGCACATCTATAGAGTAAAAGTGAAATCCGGATCACCAGATGATCCGGTCAAACCCGAGGCATTTAGACTCTATCAGGATTCCATTCTGCTGGAGGGACGAGAGCTGATCAATCCTTCTCTCTAATTAGCCACGGTTCCCAGCTCCTGGAAGCATGCCAAGGTGGTTCCCCTGTTAAAAAAGCCCACCTTGGACCCCTTAAGGCCGGATAGTTATAGGCCCATCTCCCTGCTGCCGTATCTGGCCAAGGTGACGGAATCTCATGTGAACGCCACCCTGACCAGGTACTTAGAGACAAACGATATTCTGGATGAGTCCCAAAATGGCTTTAGAGCCAATCACAGCACGGAGTCAGCCCTCCTGGAAGTCACTGAACAGCTGAGGGTGGCACAAGATCTGGGCAACACTTCTGCCCTCATTCTGCTGAACTTGAGTGCTGGCTTCAACACGGTCTCCCACAGGATCTTGCTCAAACGTCTTGGGGAGATCGGAGTCGGGGGTGGCGCCCTGGACTGGTTTGCGTCATTTTTATCTGACCGCTCCTTCCAGGTGCATGCCGCTCCATACTCATCCAGCAGACACCCCCTCAGCTGTGGGGTCCCTCAGGGATCAGCTCTCAGCCCTACGCTGTTTAATGTATATGTCAGACCCCTGGCTATGCTAGCCAGAGAACGGGAAATTAAATTAACGTCTTATGCTGACGATACACAGCTTATTTTCACCTTTTCCAACAATGCTGAGTTAGATCGAGCTAAATTTGGGGAAAATCTTATGGCCATTGCCAATTGGTTGTCTGAGAACTGCCTACAGCTAAATGCTTCCAAATCAGAGGCGCTCATAATCGGCCGGGATCAACAGAAGTGGGACGGGCACTGGTGCCCCCCACACTGGGCCTGTCTCCGATCCCGAAGCAGGAAGTAAAAAATCTGGGGGTTCTGCTGGACAATGATCTAGCTTTGGACTCCCATGCAAAATGAGTGGCGGGCACTTGCTATGGGCGTCTTCGCTCCCTCAGGCCCAATTTAGGATTCTTTGAGCCTTCGACACGGCAGATAATAGTTCAATCCATGGTCCTTTCACATCTGGACTATTGTAACGTTCTTCTGCTAGGCTCCAACCTGACGGTCACAAAAAGACTTCAGAGGGCTCAGAATGCTGCAGCCCGCACTCTGCTTGCCCTGCCGAAATACTGCTCTGCTTCACAGGCTCTTGCCCGGCTGCATTGGCTACCTGTGAAACAGAGAATTCAATTTAAAACCCTCTGTGTGGCTCACAAATTTCTCCACGGACGTGGTCCTCACATATTGCAGGGACTGTGCACTTTCTATACCCCGATGCGTGCTCTCTGATCTGCAGATCTCCATCTTGCCTGCACTACTAGGGTTCGCAGGAGCAGAGCGGGTGGACGCTCATTTAAACACAAGGCTCCACTACTTTGGAATTCTATTCCACTTCACGCACGGTCCACCAAGAATCATCAGCTTTTATGCAAACTAATTAAAACCTGGCTATTTTCTTCCATCTGATTAGCCCAAGCAGCGGATGCTGTCATAACTCTCTTACTCTATACACTGCCGCCATGTCACACATGTCCGCGAGCGCTGGGACGCCCCGTTGCTGGGGTAGCCATGCGCTATATAAAACGACTTAACATAACATAACATAACAGTTCCAGGATAAATGCAAAAAGTCAGCGTCCTCCAAACAGCAGCACTTGCATGCACTAGGTTCTACGCCCCAAATCTGGCTAATCATGCCGGAATGTAATAATATTGATGGAGAAATTTAAATAGTTTGCGTTTATAACTGACAGGGGTGTCTTTGACCTGTGCACAGCAATAGGCCCATGTGTTATTAGAAAGTGTGCAACCCAGGGTTGTTCCAATGCAACCTGGCACCTCTCATGGGGTCACCACCATCATGCAAAAAAGTAGCATAGAGGAAAGAAATGGAGCATACCTCATCCTTCCGCAGAATGTATGCTGTGAGGCTCTGCAGGATAAGTAGGGAAGCCAACCTTAAGAAGAGACCGTAGTCTATGGTAGGCTAAGTGTGTTAGGGCAGAGTCAGCTCCTTGGTTCAAAAAGCTAGTTAAGGATTTAATTGCACGGTCGTTCACAAGTTGCGGGCAGCAAAATGTAAGAGGAAGAAGAGGAGAATATGGGCAATCAAGTCCGAGTTTCTCTACCAGAAGCCACCAGGCCCGGCGTGTATTTGCCAGCACATCTACATCTGCCCACGCCAGATGGGGCCCGAAGGGAATGTCTGGCCACAAAATCCCTAGATCTAGCAGCACCCGCTCAACTTGAACATGCATCACCGGTGGGGCACCAGGGATCTAGTAGTGCAAGCAGATGACTGCAAACGAAAAAATAAAGATACAAATCTGGATGCGCTAGTCCACCCTGCTGCAATGGTTTGACGAGAATCTCCCACCTCACCCTTGATTATTGCGCTCCCCATACCAGCCGAAGAAGAACTCGGCGCAGCTGCCTGAAGAGACTCTGCAGGAGCAAAACGAGAATATTAGTGAATAGATGTAAAAACGTTGTCAGCACCATCATTATCACCTAGGATATACATCCCATCATAAAAAGGAGAAGGCGGAGCGACCTATCAACTTGCACTTGTAGTTTATCCCAATGCCACCTCAAAATTGGTTCGCAGCAGCTCAGCATGATCATGCGTGTCCCAGAAGCCTAAATACGTAACCCCTTCCAAACTTCACCTCAACAGGTAGCCCACAGAAGGCTCTGCAGTACAGTCAGTGAGTGGAAACAACTCAGACTTGGCTTAGGTGATGTGGAGTGCAGAGTGCCAACGAAAACGAACAACCTCTCTAAGAAGGGGTGTCAGATTCCTCTTCAGCTTTTGAACATGCATGACATCATTTGTATAGAAGATGATAAGGTAGCCTCTGCCAAGGCCAAAAGCAAATATCAGGGGAGACAATGGGCAGCTCTGGCGCGCACTGCAGGCTATCGGAAAGGTGTTAGAGTGAAGTTCCTGAACTCCGAGCCTGACGCTAGGAATGGTGTATGCCAAGGAGATCAGGGAGAAGAAGTAAGATCCGAGGTCAATTTGCCGCAGTACCTCCATGATGTATGGCCATTCCAATGTGTTAAACGCTTTTTCTGCTTCGAGCAGGATAGCTACTGTTAATATGTCCAGATCAGTCATGTCTAGTACAACCATCAACATCTGCAAATTAAAGGTGGCAGATCTTTGGGGTATAAAGTCAGACTGGTCTGACAAAACTAGAAACTGCATGAGAGGTTGGAAGTGCTGGAACAGTATTTTTGCCAAAATCGTATTATCCGTGTTTAACAACGATAAGGGTCTGTACGAAGAGCAGAACTCAGGGCCCCAACCAAAAAGCAACCATAGCCTCCATTATAGAGGGGGAGAGACGGCCTTTAACTATCAAGGGATTGCACATATCCAGCGGCCATTGTCGCCAGCAAGTCAATGTACATTTTATAGAAATCAGCATGGAGTCCATCTCCACCTGGCACTTTGTGGCAAGGCAAGTCCATGCTAGCCTTCTTAACGGCCAGTAACGTAATTGGGGAGTTAAGTATTTCCCTAAGCGAGCCCTCTAACCAGGCCAGGGCAACCCAATTGAGATACCAAGAAATCTCTGCCATGTATTAGGGAGAATGCGCCGAGTGTAGAGTCTCATAGTAAGTCCAGAACATCAACATGATCTCAGTTGGGTCAGTTAGAAGGGACCCATTGCGCCAACTAGTGGCAATGATTTTACCTGGGAACATTTCTTAACCTACCAAAGTTATGAGCCGCTTAGATTTTTTTTGAAAGAAATCAGTCTTACCGATGAATCTTACAGTGTTTAGCTCTAACCACCCAAATTATTATGTAAGAGCTAGTCTTATGATAACTAAGTTCAATTGAAATATGGCTTTCATATCCTACATTTTCAAAAACAATCAAAATGTAATGCTTAATCTTCAGCATGATATAAAAACCTTCCGAATAAAGGCATATGTACATCTAAATGGAGAACTCAGGTTCTACTGTTATTATATAATGAAAATACATAGAAAGAAGTGGCTAACGACGAAGGGAATACAATCGATTCATAAGTGCCCTGCCATAATTATATATATAGTTTAACAAAGGGCCCTGAATCCTTTTGCAGGTCTATGAAGTACATATATGCAACCCCTTCTGTGCTTTTATGGTTCCATTTTTCAGACAGCTATCATCTAAATTAAATAATACAGCATTTTTTATAGAGATGGAATAATCTTTGGGAACATATCCATATTAATAGAGTAAAATGCTCTTAAGGTGGATGAACCTACAGATTGTAAAATCAATGAAAGTTATTGCTGTTCAATTTTACTTTCCTTCCTAACAAAAGAGCTATTAAATATATTTTGATCATAGGTAATGCTAAAATCGTTCAAGCATGACCAGTGATACATTCCGTCTCTAGTGTTGCAATTTCTGCACAGAAGAAAAATGAAGAATACGAGTAGAAATTAACTGTTTTGTGCAAATATGACCGTATTATCACATTCACACACCAGATTGACACTTTATATCCCATTAACTTTAGATAGTAGATCACTGTACCGCCATTTGATGAAATGAACAGAACATAAAAAAAATAAGTCATAATAAAATTGAAAGAAAGTGTTTCAATTAAAATTACCACCCACTCACAAGTTATGTTTTCATTCTCCCACGCCTACTTTTCAGAACCAGGGCTTGTTATCTATATAATAGTTTTCAACAGACGATGTATCCCTTTGTAGCATTCAATCTGGAGTTGTGCAATTGCTAGTAGCATTGTCCAATACACAGAGAGCAGCTTCTTCACAATGAAACCGATGTACGACTTTAAATGAGAGACAATTTCAGCACATGTCCCAGGGTCCATAGCAGCAGCACTGACCCAGGGTGTATGGATGGGTGAATGGTACAGTCAACCCCTTGGGCCTGGGGAAAGTCGTTTTGTTTCCCACGACACCTCAAAAAGCTTGGCTCGGCCTTCTTCGGGTTCCTTTTGTTGAGAGAGAATTTGTGGTACAGATCCAGTTGTCTTGTAAGAGGTCTATTACTTGAGTAGCGTATTTGAAGCATTAATGTTCATAGGTTGTTTTTTATGGAGCTTGTTGATCAAATAGGTTATTTTCTGTTTCGTTGTAGCAGACTTCATGTGTATGGCATAGATGAGGAAGGATTAGAGGTTTTAGTGGTTAGCTGCATATTCAGCTTCACAAGCAAATCAATCATAGTTTTCTCATGGATTGGCGCAAAGTTTAATGCACAGGCTCACTGGATGGTACATTAGAGACACTTAGAGGCATACTCACAAGGGAATGACGGAGCACGGTGTTAAGCACAAAATGGTAACGCCACGCTCCGCCATTCCGAAAACAAAGGGATGAGCCGTACTTACAAAGATACGGCACATCCCTGCCTTTTCTCTAGCGCTGGCGCTCAATTAAACTGCCTAGCACCAACGCAGGCACCCTTGCACCATAGTGCAAGGGTGCCTGCATTGAGGGAATGAACGTTTATGTGCAGGAAGGTGTCCCTTCCTGCACATAAACAATCACAAATGGTGATTTGAATGTTCTATGTGTGCTGCATTGTGTGGCACACATAGATGTTGCAAATTGTCATTCATTTTAAATGGTTGTTATGGGCAGGAAGGGACTCCTTCCGGCACACAAACAATCAGTCATGGCATTTTGCTCTTTTTTATGTGTGCTGTAATGCAGCACACATAGAAACAGCCAAAATGGGGAGAAATAAAGTATTTCTCCTTGTTTCACCATGTTAAAACTAGGTTTTCCCTGGTCTTAATGTTGGCTCTGCCTCCTATATACGCCACTCTTGTAAATAGGTGGAAGCGTCAAAATCAATGGGTGTTGCAGTGGACCACCCACCACAACACCCATTGCGCTCCCCTTTCACGCTAAGAATAGCGTGAAAGGGTGCCTTATTTAAAAGGCAAAAGACACACAATTGATGGACGGAATGCAGAACAAATCAAAACATTCAGCCCCAGTCTTTTGCTCACCATGCCACCCCAGTTTAGACCTGGCCGTATGCAAATCTGTCTTGACCCTGTGCCTCATGGGAACAGTCCATCCCGAATTTCTAAGCCAGGTATTTCCTGGACCGGAAACAAGCATCCTTCAGCCAGGATAGCTTGAATCCAGTGGCGCAGTGAGCACAGGATCCACGGCTGGGCATACCCTTTACAAGGCAACGTTAAGCCATGTTAAGTGGCTTAACACCACCTTGTAAATACGATGAAGCTCCCTTTCGCCACAGGAACATCATCAAAAGTTCCTGTGGCGATCAGGGCTTGTAAGGATGCCCCTTAGCGCTTTCAACCATGTAAGCAATTTCTCATTGTATGCATGTATGTGGTATTTGTATAGCACAAACCTAGCTAGAAGGCAGCAGATCGCTGAACAGGGTTAAAGATATGCATACAGTGAACAAGGATAAGAGAGGTAGCTAATTTTAATGCATTGTGATGTAGTGTTTTTGAGGAGGTGCCTCTTATGCAGTTTCCTAAATTGCTGCAGTGCTGGGCGGTCCCGATGGATACAGGGATGCTGCAAGGAACTAGCAAAAAGTAATGGCATGGTTCGGGACTATTTTTTTTTTAATCACTGGAAGCACATACATAACGCCTCTCACAGAGGAACGCATATCTATTTTCTTACATACACATTCAGCATTGTAAAACACACAGCAGTACAGCTGATGTTTCATACAAAAGGAAGGAGCACGGAGACCACGGAAAATAAAAGAGAAAAACCACAGTGTAAGGTTAAAGATGGAACTGAAAAGGATATAATGTTAACAAGGGAATGTCAGTGTTGGATGGTGGATAGGTGGATAAATGGATTATATACGTTGAAAGGAGAATGTCTGATGCGGAGAGAGGGTGTAGAATGTTGTGAGAGAGCATTGGCTGTGTTTCATCATGATGTGTGATAAGAGCGTGTGTGGTGTAATGGGAGAGCATGAGGTGTATTAAGAGTGTGGGTTGGCTGTTCCGTGGAATGGATGTGCGAGAGTGGGGATAGGAAACAGAAAATAATAAGGGTAATAAAGGGGAAAAGGATGGGGTAGAGGGTTAAGATTGGCAATGATTAAACATTAGTTAAACAATGCTGATATGTGAGTTGATCAGCAAAACAAAACAGCGAAGAACTGACTTTCTCGTATAGTCTAAAGCGCGACATGATTACAGGTTTTGATATTGATGTGTGTGCTTTAGGTATTCTTCCACTCCAATCTCATGATATGGCAATATAGACTTGATTTAAAGCTGTGAGGTGAGGGGCATCACAATGAAAAATACAAACAAAGTGATGGAGGAATGCCTGTATTAATTTCAGCCACTGAAAATTACTTAGGCCACAACCCAGTCAACCTTTTCTTCCACAATGTCACCTCAGATCAGACCCAGTCATATGCAGATCCGTCTTGGTCCTGCGCCAACAGAAACAATCCAGCCTGTACTGCCAAACTAGGTCCTGGAACACAAGCAACTCAAGACCAGTTTCAGCCTGCTTGGGCCTCTTAAGTTAGGTGCAGCATGTGGTACAGTGAGCACCTTATTGTTATTTGTAGTAGATGCACCAAGTGTGATGGGCATGCCTAGAAGTGGGTCCTGTGCTAACCCTGCCACAGGACTTAATCTATTTCTCATTCATGATCCCTAGTTATGTCAAAATGAGTCTGGGGTTGCTTAAGTTCCTCATCTAGAGGGGAGCTGGCCTGGCAGTACAGGCTGGCCTGTTCCTATTGGAGTAGGACCAAGGCTGGTTTGCATAAGGTGGATCTCTCTCTAGAATGGCACACCGGACAAAAAAGGATGTTCTGGAATGCGGCCTCAAACAATTGCCAGTGGCTGAGATTATTTCACACTTTTCTTCCATCACCTTGTTGCTTTTTGCAGTAGATGCATTAGTGGGATGACTATGCCTAGATGTCGGTTTTAAGCTCCCTGTGCCATGGGACAGGAGCTATACACTAGAGGCCAAGGAGGATGCTGGAGAGTCAGGGTGATCCATTCTGCAGGACATTGTGTCTGTTCTGTGAGGATGCTCTTCAGGAGGACACAGGTGGCAGCATCTTTCAAACCATGTATTGAATCGGCCACATAAACATGCAATACATTTTGATTGCTGCAATGTGTTTATCAGCTGTTTTGTTATATGTTAGGTTGGTGGGTGTTATACATACCATGTTTACATTACATGTATAATTTATCTATGGTGTAAAATGATTTACACAAATTGTGTCAATACATTATGGTACTGAATATACTGCTATAGTAGGTACTAGGTTTTGAAATATTGCTTGCATTGCATACAATGGGGAAATGTCTGTGTTGTCAAATTGTAATGATGGCTACTGGGATGTTATGTGTCGCACATCTGTTGTGCCAGGCAATCCTATTGGATGACACCACGTGATGACCTTTGACTACCATCATTTTAATTGACTTTGGTGTTTCATTTTACCCTAGCATGAATGTACGTCCTGCATATTACTTAATGTCCTTGATGATTCCTTTTGTGTAATGTTGCAGTCTTAAAGTGGGAGAAATCACAGAATAGAACAGCCTTGCCAAGAAGAGAATGTATAGGATGCGCATTTAAAAGCATGAGTGAGAGAGAGATGTGGAATGTACTTTTTGGTCTCGAGGTGCAGTGTTATGAGTAGTGGTGCTCACATGTGCATTGTGTTGTAGACTGAGAGATGAAGTGTGTGATGCTATAGGCAGTGGTGCACAAATGTGCATTGTGTTGTACATTGGGAAGTATTATGAAGTTCTTACTATTGGCTTTGACATGGCCTCATGTCACTCATATCATCCTGAAATCTGACTCTGCTTGAGCTTTTTTGCGCGCATAGACAGGCCCCCCGAGTGCTCAAGTTGTTTGGGTTAATCACGTTCAAGGTTACTTTGTTTTTAGACAGGAGATTATTGTTGAATGTACCCTCAGAGACTTTTGTAACCTTTGTTAAGATAAAGGCTGGAATATTTGAGAATGCAGAGGGAACGTGGGGACTTCTTTTGCCCTTGAATGCTTGCATGGAGGGTGGCCAATTCCAGTAAGTGTCCTTGGCACAGAGGGAAGGTGTCTCGATCCTTCTAGCGTTTTTTGAGATTACAAAGCTGAGGCTTGTTGACTTAGAAACTGGGATTGTTTGAGCCTGACGGTGGGCACATCGTCAGTGCAGGCATCTGTTTGCCGAATGTCCTGACTTTGGCTGCGAGTTCCCCAGTCTGAAGTGGGTCATTATGAAGATTGCACCAGGTGAAGTGTTTGTTTTTTGATTAGTGATATTGTGATGTGTGGCTGATTATGTGTGCATATTCAGGTTCCAGTGGCTATAGGCATCCAAAGTTGCATTTGCCAATTGTGTTATTATTGCTTGCAAATATATATATGTATATATATATATTCAATGAAAAAACCATTGGTTTTAGGCCATATATAGTTAGGGATTTGCATTTACAAAACCTTATTTTACTCGCATAAAACCATTGAAATTCCATATATAGTTATAAGCGCTAACTATATATCGCGCACCCGCAATCCACTGCTGATGATGTCACATATTACATCATTCATGACATGGTTAGTGACATCACTGATGACATCACTGATGACATCTCAAATGACATCATCCAGTGACTGTATGTTTCTGTAAAGTTAAAATATCTCTTACATATTGAAGAATGAGTGGATATATAAGTGTCTGGATGAAGGATTTAGTAGGTGCATGACTGACTATATGAGTGAGTGATTAAATGTGTCTCACTGAGTGCATGGGTTAATGACTAAACTGTCTCAATTTGTGCATCATTATGTCTGTTGTTCTGTAAACTGTTCCATGTGTTGATAAGTAGCTATATGAGTAACTATATGGGTTATTGATTGGTTGCCCAAGTATTTGTATGGGATACTGAGTGTGTGTGTGGGTAGCTGGGAGGTGTGTGACTCTGTGCATAGATGTGTGAGCAGTTGATTCACTAGATGTATGGTTTCAAAAGTGCCTGTGGAAACAGCTGTATGGGCGGTTGACTGTGTGCATGAGTGTATTGGTGAGTGAATGGATATCTCAGTGCTATATGTCAAAGTAAGTACATATGTAAAACACAGTACATGTGAGAGTTGACATATATAAATAACTGTGCATAAGAGCCAGTGAATGTGTGAGTGGCTGTATGGATCATTGTGAACTTGTATCAGGGATTGTATAAGAGAGTAAATATGTGTTAGTATATGTTTGAATAAGTAAAGTTTGTATAACTGTATATTTGAGGAAATGGAGGTGTGATTGATTCTTTGCATGACTGACTAGGTGTGTGAGTAACTCCATGGATGAGTGACAGTCTGTGAGTGTCTGTTTACACTGATTGTATCTAAGGTTATATTAGAGTCTGAAGAGGTTCATCGTATTATCACATGAATGATATCATCAGTGATGTTATCAGTCATGTCAAATGAGATGTTTTCAGTGATGTCATCAGTGATGTCATTTGAGATGTCATCAGTGATGTCATCAGTGATGTCACTAACCATGTCATGAGTGATGTAATATGTGACATCATCAGCAGTGGATTGCGGGTGCGCGATATATAGTTAGCGCTTATAACTATATATGGAATTTCAATGGTTTTATGCGAGTAAAATAAGGTTTTGTAAATGCAAATCCCTAACTATATATGGCCTAAAACCAATGGTTTTTTCATTGAATTTTCAAGGTTTTGTAAATGCAAATTCCTAACTATATATCCACTATAACCTATGGTTTTTTCTGTGAATTTCATTGGTTTTTGAATAGCAAATATGAAAAGCTTTAAAATGTCAAGTACGTGATAAATAAAAACATTTTCGTATTTATGCACGCTGATGTGCTTTGAACGCTGCACCCCGCCCCTCCCCTCTTTTGTCTTAGTAGTACTCTCTCTTTGCAGATACTGAAGGGTAGTTAACGCAGGCCTTTACCCCCGTTGTAATCCGTCGTGGCTGCTTGTCTCTCCATTTGATTGATTGTTGTCCAAGCATTTACTGTTTTAGAATTGGTTCTCTTTGGATCATTCTCTATTTACAAACAAGCACAAAGTCGCAATACTCTGTTTAGTCTTTGCAGATAGTGAAAAATCGTGTAAAAAAAATAAAAGTAATCGAGCAAAATCAGTAGGCCACTAATTGGATCTCTTTTTGACCTCGCTAAAATAGAAATATTAGGAACAACCCTTCATGAGAAATACGAAAATAGTGAGATGAACTGAGCTCCACACCATGAGGGCTGCAAGACAGCTCGGCTCCATCACCCATCCCGCACAAAATAACGACAAACCGTATGCAAATATTAAAAATATAGACAACACACCAGCAAAGAAACAGGGTAAAACATTTTATTAAAAAACTATTTACATAACGTTGGTTTATAAGATGATGTCAGTAGTGGACCGATGTGTGAATAGATCGAAAGCAGCACAAGGCTCCAAGATCCGGATGGCAAGCTCCTGGATGTTGGGTGCCATAGTTTAGAGTTCTGAATTTGAGCCTTTTTGAATGTCTGTGCTTTGTTGAATCAAATTTGCGGCTTGACACAAAGCTGACTCAAGCGTTGCTACTGATGCTATGCAGACCAAAACTGGTTTTCAGTTTGTACATTTTTCTAGATTTTTAATCCAAGTTTGGTTGACTTTGTAGAACGATGGCTTCAAATTTTCAACATACGGTGTGGTGGCGCTGACTGGGAGGGGGCGCTTCGCTCCTGCCCCCTCCCCAAGTAAGATTTTCATACGTGAAAGTACGTTAATGGTTTTGGTCCCTGAGATGCTTCGATGTCACTGCCATTCTCAAATAGCATAAGTTCTGGATGTTGGGTGCCATAGTTAAGAGTTCTGAGCAGCGCTTGTAACACTGTCTGAAGCTTATTTCCACCTACTGCAGCTTCACTATTCTCAAAGTAAGTGAGTGTCGTTTGTGGACCTGACTGCATTAGAAAACAATGTGATATGTTACCTTCCTAAACAGCTTGACGGAGGCCCCTGAGGGGCGGTGTGATGGCCATGGACTCGGAGAAGACGCTTGGCTCCGACACCCTCCCCAAGTCTTATAGCACTGGTGTAGCCTGAGATTGCCCCCGACATAGGCCGCCGGCTCCCGGGATCCGGCGGAACTTTTTGCCTTTTGATGACTCTTCAATTCTGAACCTTGTCCCATCCAGCTGAGTTGCGCCCACTCTTGCGGCTACAGCGTCTTGCCCACCATCCAGCTGAATTGCGCCCACTCTTGCGGTGCAGCGATAGGCGGCTGCCACAGGACTCTCAAAATGGCGGCCGGCTCTTCGGTTTTGGGCCTGGTCCACTAAAATGGCCCTGGGACACCTTTGAACTCGGACGCTTCCCTGATAGGGCTTGGGTCCCATTCTCGAAAAGCGTCCCCTCAGCCGTGAAGATTCTACAAAAGTCTTGGGGACCTCCGGCTCCCGCAGGCTTCTGGTGGGGAGCGGCTGCCATGATTGCTCGTGGAATGGCCACGACGGAGCTACGAGATGGTAGTGGTCTCATGCTGACGCCAGCTTTAGTCTGAAACATCCAGAAACACTGTAGACTACCAATTCGATCAGTTCCGGTAGCGCCCCAACATGACCCGGAAGAGAAGAACTTGCCCTCCCCTCTTTGACTGATGGTTCTTGTTGCCTGTCCCCTCTGTTGTCATTTAACAGAACTTTTTGGACTGCTGAAAGGAGTTGTGTTCCGAACGCTGGTTGGTGGAGACATTTTGACTATATTCTTGACCTACGTTGTCGCGTAATGCGTTATATGACACGCCGCGTTACCGCACCCGGAAGTGATCCGAGGCGCGGCGCGGCGCGCAGCGCGTAACGTAAGCATAACAGGACATGTGACTTGTTAATAAAACTTTTCATTGGTTCATTTTACTTTTGTTAATTTAATGATGAAAAGCTTGGTCATATGACCTAAAAATTACGCTTTTTATTGTTTTCGAACAATATTTTTTTTTCAAACATATGTTATAATATTCCAGGCTAATGTACTTTCCCGGAAAATTTACAACTGTCTTGTAAGTAAAATATATTCCTTTTTCGAGAAAAAGGGCGTTTCTTCCTTCCATAACGGAGCCGTTGAGTAAAAGAGATTCGGCCTGCTATCTTAGTCGCCGATACGCCTGATTATCAGATTCTTATCGATCACTTTATATTGCAGACATGAAAAACACAACTGCCCTTAAGCATTTATCTTTACTGCGTTCCTACATATTATACCTTTTATCCGTCATGTAATTGGACTGCTTTATTTCACTTGCCTTTACTGATTCGAAAACAGTGACTAAAAGTAAAAACTTTACCAATGTAAATACTACTACCGTGTTTTGTTTTAAAAACCTTTATTGTGAAAATGTCAGTATACAAATACGGGCCTATAACCACGTGGGCCGGCCACGGAGCAAACTGAAATCGTATATGATGAGGAGACATTTACACTGTAGAAGAACGTAATGAGCGGGCCATTAGGTTGCAAGAACAAAGGTGTCTAACAGTTGCGGAATCGGTGGACGTACATTTTGTAATTAAAATACGACACGGCCACTTACAATAACATTTTCTAGATATACATTTGCGGGCAAGGAGTTACGAGTCCCATTTATACCGGCGCCATTTTGGGCGAGGCCGGGCAGGTCCAAGATATAGTCAAAATGTCTCCACCAACCATCGGCCAGACCAGAACCCCTTTCGGCCCTTTATGCTACAAGATGGTGTCTTCCATTCAGAAAATAGTGTTGGCAGCATTTTGAAAGGAAACAGAAACAGCCATTCTCCTAGTGAGTTTCACATTGTTACATTTAGGAAGAATGTTGAAGAGTAGTATGTGGAAAATCTGAAGCCATTTTTCTACAAACTCTCAATCAGACTTGGATGGAAAAAAAAAACCTGAAGAATGTACAAACTGAAAACCAATTTTTGTCTGTATAGCATCAACAGTAACGCTTGAGTCAGCTTTGTGTCAAGCCGCCATTTTCATTCAATCAATAGCGTCCCGCTGCACACATTCAGGGACCTGGTCGTGTCTTCAGATGAAACGGATTGTAGGAAAAGAAGCAGAAAGGAAAAGGAAAAAAGTTCCACCGCACCTCGGGAGCCGGCCGCCTATGTCATGTGCCACCTTTGGCCACACCAGGGCAATAGTGAAGCTGCAGCAGGTGCAAATAAGCTTCAGAGAGTCTTACAAGCACTGCTCAGAACTCTCAACTGAGGCACTCAACATCCAGGACTTGCCATTCGGATCTTGGCGCCTTGTGCTGGTTCCGACCTATTCACACATCAGTCCACTACTGACATCACCTCATAAGCCAACGGGGCACCCCACGCCGACTTTCGGCGCAGCATTGTAGGATGGCCACACCAGTGCGGCAACTTGCTGGACACAACATCGGGGCCATCCAGATCTCGGCGCGTTCGACTCACTGTACCGCAAGAGTGACCGCAACTCAGCTGGACACGCCATCTTTCGGCGCAGCATTGTAGGATGGCCACACCAGTGCGGCAATTTGCTGGACACCACCTCGGTGCCATCCGGATCTCGGCGCGTTCGAGTCACTGTACCGCAACAGTGACCGCAACTCAGCTGGACACGCCGTCTTTCGGCGCAGCATTGTAGGTTGGCCACACCAGTGCTGCAATTTGCTGGACACCACCTCGGTGCCATCCGGATCTCGGCGCGTTCGAGTCACTGTACCGCAACAGTGACCGCAACTCAGCTGGACACGCCGTCTTTCGGCGCAGCATTGTAGGATGGCCACACCAGTGCGACAATTTGCTGGACACCACCTCGGTGCCATCCGAATCTCGGCTCGTTGTGCTGCCTTCGGCCTATTCGCACATGGGTCCGCTACTGACGCCGCCTCACGTGCCAACGGATTTTCTACGCTTTTTGTAGCCCTATGCCGCATAACAGGTCATGTGACTTGTTTATAAAACTTTTCATTGGTTCATTTTACTTTTGGTTTCCTAAAGATGGAAGGCTTGGTCATATGACCTAAAAATAACACTTTTCATTGGTTTAGAACATTTTTTTTTCCCAAACGATGAAAGCCCCACCTAGTTTCTGAATCATTCAGACTGAAGCTGGCGTCAGCATGAGAGCACCACCATCTCGTGGCTCCGTCGTGGTCATTCCGCGAGCAATCATGGCAGCCGCTCCCCACCGGAAGCCTGCGGGAGTCGGGGGCCCCCAAGACTTTTGTAGAATCTTCACGGCTGAGGGGACGCTTTTCGAGAATGGAGCCCAAGCCCTAGCAGGCAAGCGTCCGAGTTCCAAGGTGTCCCAGGGCCATTTCAGTGGACCAGGCCCAAAACCGAGGAGCCGTCCGCCATTTTAAGAGCCATGTGGCAGCCGCCTATCGCTGCACTGCAAGAGTGGGAGCAACTCAACAACATGGTGAGCGAGACGCTGTAGCCGCAAGAGCGGGCGCAACTCAGCTAGATGGCCACCACCTGGGGAGGCCCGTTCACGCCGCCTCCCCCACCCCTGGGCCGCCGCACGCCAATTTTCGGAGCAGCATTGTAGGATACCAAAACCAGTGCGGCAGTTTACTGGACATCACCTGGGTGCCTGTCGTACATGTTGTGTCAGCCATGTGACACTGGACACAGTCCCATCAACATCTCAACGCGTTCTGCTGCCTTGGGACTATTCGCACAACAGACCGCTACTGACGAGGCCTCCCCCCGCACCACCCGGGACGCCCCACGCTGTTTTTCTGTGCTGCATTGTAGGATCCCAAAACCAGTGCGGCACCCAGGCGACATCACCTGGGTGCCGTCCAGAACTCTGCACGTTGTGCTGCCTTGGGACTATTCGCACAAAAGACAGCTTCTAACCATTGTTGCTTTTTGTGTTGAAAAATGTTTAAATGTTTTTAGTTTTTGTTCCGTTCGTTATAGTTAATAGTTAATAAAGTTTTATAATCTTACTTTGTTGGAGTGTTATCTATTTTTTTTAAAACGGGTGAATGGGGCCTTGAATCGGGTTATTGTCATGTGTGGGCTTTGGAAGTGTGCTGCTGCAGGATCGGACATTTCAAACTCAAATGCACGTTCTTTTTCTTACCTTTCCGAAGCATGGAGCGCAATAGCAGGCAGAGAAAGGGTGATGCACGTGTTGAACACTACCTGACCTGGCAAGTTGCTGGCAGTGCCCCCCCGCCCGCTCCTAAAAGAGGGCACACACACACCGCCGCCCCGAGTACTTCACAAATCTTTAAAAGACCATGCGCTTGTTCATGAGGCTTAAATGGTTTATCACCTCTTCTAGAACCCCTGCATCGACCCTCTGACGTTTCCTGGAAAAATTACCATGTAACACAATACCAAGCCCTGTCAGCTGAAACCCCCAAGGAATCGTGGGGCATATTATCAAGGGGGTTTATCTCCGCTTTTTTGGCTTTAAAAGCCATGAAAGCGGAGATAAAATGATCTCCCTATTACCAAGCTGTCGCTAACACCAGTTAGTGACAGCTAAAAGGAGATAGCGACCATCTTGGGCCCCGCTTTGCATGTCAGTGATACTTATCACTAATGACATGCAAAGTGGCGTACCAAGATGTTAGCGACTGGAAACAGTCCCTAACATCGCTATCTTCTATTACCAACTTTTGGAGATATTCGCGCTAAGCGCGAATATCTCCAAAATCTAACACCTGCTCTGAGCAGTTCTTAGCCATGTTATCCAATGGGAGGTGGATAACATGGCTAAGAGCATTTGCTCGATAATACATGAATATCGCTGACTTTTCTGCGATAATAGCAAGGTTTATCTGCGATAAAAATCGCCGATGTGCGGCGATAATTTTTGTCTCTAAACAAGTTAGAGACAAAAATTATCGCTAGTTGTTCGTAATATGCCCCCGGGTTTTTGCTTGCAGAAATCGGGAGGCGGGAGACTAGCACTGAAATCAGTAGTCACACGCCTGAATCAGGAGGGTTGGCATGTCTGAATTCTCTACAGCTGGGGCCATAAACTACATCCGCAGGGGTAGGTGATAGCCTGGGACCAGCCTGGCATCTAAAATGGCTGCCGTGCATGACAAAATTGTGGCATTGGAAAAAAGGCAAGATGGCGCAGCCGCTGGAAGAGATGTATCAACATATATCAGCCTCCTCAGCCACCCTCAGGAAACATAGGGGATTAGGATACGTCTCCCGCACCCCCTTATACCTAGTAATTTAATTAACGAAGCACAAAATGGCGAATTCCCGTTTCGCTACCAGTTTGCGGCCCAGTTCGCGGCCCGTGAAGCGCTTCTACCGTGAAAAATCATTTTTTTTTCTTTTCCCCACGGGACCCTTTAATAACCCCAACAACATTCCTAGGGGGTCAAGAGGGGGATACCTTGCCCCCTTTCATTAAATTCCCCCTTAGTTTTTCACCTCTTCTTCTCTCTCGATCCTACCGAGAGACAAGATGGCGGCCGCTCCGGACTGTCACGCAGCAAAATAAAAAAAAGCTCACGCACAGCCGCTGGAAGAGATGTATCAACATATATCAGCCTCCTCAGCCACCCTCAGGAAACATAGGGGATTAGGATACGTCTCCCGCACCCCCTTATACCTAGTAATTTAATTAACGAAGCACAAAATGGCGAATTCCCGTTTCGCTACCAGTTTGCGGCCCAGTTCGCGGCCCGTGAAGCGCTTCTACCGTGAAAAATCATTTTTTTTTCCTTTTCCCCACGGGACCCTTTAATAACCCCAACAACATTCCTAGGGGGTCAAGAGGGGGATACCTTGCCCCCTTTCATTAAATTCCCCTTTCGTTTTTCACCTCTTCTTCTCTCTCGATCCTACCGAGAGACAAGATGGCGGCCGCTCCGGACTGTTTAGAATGTTGACAGACACCGGAGAGCCAATCAGCTTTCTGCGCGCAAAGTTCCGAAACGCGAAAAGTAAGCGGACCGGATCGCTGCCCGGAGCGCTGTTACAGATATATATCTTGATTTAAACGTTAATTTCTCAAAATCCACTGAAGCACATATATTGAGACCTAGCAAAGGCACATCGGGCTACCAGTCCCTACAATTTTGCCAAGTTTCGTGCAAATCCATTCAGCCGTTCGAGCTAAAAGTGAGGCCAACCGCCCTATGGAAAACTCAATGTAAAAAACGCGTTTTGGGACCCCCCTTTTTTCTCAGCCCCCCCTTGACGAAACCCCACCAAATTTTCAGGGGCTGCTCAGAAACAAAATGTGCCATTTTCCTGAAAATTTCAGCCGATTCCGTCCACAAACGCCAAAGTTATTAGACATAGAATTTTCAGAAATCCCATAGGGAATTAATCCTAACTATATATACCTACTGGCGATAGCCAGTAGGTAATATATATATATATATATATATATATATATATATATATATATATATATATATATATATATATCCAATCTTGCCAAACTCATCCGATACGAAGAAGGCGCTGACACCATGAATCTCAATCCAAACTCGATTTATTTACTCACTGTCTGCTTAGACGCGTTTCGGCGTTGCCGCCTTGTTCACTACATCTGCATTCAAAATGAGCTCATACATATATACTGTGGAGATATGGGCGTGTCTAACAATTAGCACACAGGTTTAGACCAGGTATTACCATGGTTACATGATGGTAAATCTGGGATGTTACACAGAGTCTTTTCTCCATCCTTATTACCGAGTATTCATTGCAGAAAAGTTTTTTACACAACAGAATTTAAAAATTCCTAAATCACCTAAACAAGTGTTCAAAGTAATAGTGATAACAGCCTTTTCATCAAATAGCATGTTACATTTCACAGCTGTTGAAAAGGCAAATTAAAAACATTTGCTGCCATTTCTGCATTTAAATAATAAGTTAACACTTTTTGCCGCTTTTTTACCCTGAGTGCCTGCCATGGATGTGCCCTTTATTAAGGTCCTAACTTAGTAGACCCTCTGGTTTGCCTGTGCATCCCAGTCTCCAATGTGTCATGCTGGTGTGTGTACCATTACAGCGTGTGTGTGTGGGGGTGGGCTTGTTCCCCATTCTATGATCCCCGTTATTGCCGCTTTGGACCTGAGCATCTCCCCGGGTGAGTTCTGCTGCACGTTATAGCCATTAGCTTCTTTCCTAACGCTACAATGTTGCCAAAAGCTGTCACCGCTGCCGGCTCTGAGGGTAGCCTAAAAGTTAGCAGGATTGCAACAAAGTTTTGCGCTGAAACAGGTTCAGGAAATAATGCGCGTTGTATCTATTGGCTTCTTTCTTAACGCTACAATGTTGCAAAAGGCTGTCACCGCCGCCGGCTCTGAGGGTGGCTCAGAAGTTAGCTGGTTTGAAACAATGTCTCGCGCTGAAACGGTTTCTGGACATAATGCGCGCGTGTTTCATGACTGTTATCACCATCTGCTAACAAAGTGGATATTTTGTGTATTTGTGCCTTCATTATTAGCGCAACATTGTATCTGAATCCCTGACATGGGCCCTCGCGCATGCACTCACTCCAAAGTTTATCTTATGAAATACTGCCCTAGTGGGCTTAGCGGCTTGCTCATTCATTTTTGTGTAAAATTATACTGTAAAGTCACAACAAACAACAAGGGCATAGGCATGAGCATGGTCATACTCTAAGTAGAGCTGGTAATTGTAGGGTAACCAGGGCAAAGTGTTTCGTAAATGTGCACTAAAGTGTACAATTAAATTAAATATATATATATAACATAATCTTCAGACCTCCACACACAAGCGGCGAAAGAAGAGGCAGACCCCACGTTATCCAGGCAAGTTGTATTTATTCACAAGCCTTTCAAAAATGTAACGTTTTGAGTACTAGCGTACTCTTGTTCACACACCCGGTCTCACACATATTTTATTTGCACTATAGGGCCTCTCAAACCGATGCAGGGCGTCGGGGCAGTTTCCATTAGAAACAAATACCGAGACAATGAATCATACATTTTTTAAACAGTGTATAGAGAATGTTACATAAGACAAAGGCGACTACAAGGTGTTGGATTCATGTCATCCATACTGGTAGTTTTTTTTGGGAGTGCTTGGTCTGGAGAAGCACAGACTCAGGATTCAGAACGTATCAAGGTTGTTAGGGTTGGCTTCACTAATAAGAATTTATTTCTACCCAAACAAATCGTTTTTAGCAACATTAGGATAATGAAAGACTGGAAAAAAACTTTCTAACTTGTACCATGTAGTTTGCATGCAGTTTTTTTATGACATTTCATAGCTCACTGAGGTCGATTATGATTGTAACTTATGAACTGCACAGTAAGAAAAGGATCTCTGTGACAAAAGCAGTAACCACTAAGCTATCCACATAAAATGCTGTTCTGTGATCTGCATGATACCTCTCCTTTGCAGCACTCCCAGAACCTCGTGGCAGAGGTGAGCGGATTCAGCGGTTCGTGGTTCGAGGGAATATGGACGTATGGGAGCAGTGACTTAATAGTGAGACTGTGAGGCAGGAACCTGCACCGGCTTTTAAAGTCTTTTAAAGGACACCTTTCATCAATTGATGACACTTTTTCCCCAAACTGCCTTGGTATAAAAAATATATGCCAAATACAGAAATGGAACTGGTCCAACCAATTTTGTCCACAATTTGAGAAAGCACGGAAACATGTGAATAAATCTGTTTCTGCTTACATGAGAGACTTTAGAATGGGTTCAATATACAACAATAACTTGCGTTACAACATGCAAGACATCTACAGAGGAGATGGTGTGCACTTCTCAGATTAGGGGAATAGAATATTCCTCCTGAATTTAAGACTGTGCATTGGAACCTACTTGTAGGTACCTAAATCAGCCACAGAACCCAAAAGCTCTTTTCAGAGCTACCCTACCTCTGATCATTCAAAACGTTTATCTTTTTCTAACTTTTTTCACTATTTTTCTCCAAAGTACGCTCCCCGGTACACTTACCGGTGCGCGTACCGGGCGCTCCCCACGCGATTATTTTTTTTCTTTTTTTTTTGTTTTTGCCTATAGGAGCGTCCTAAGCCCCCCTCTGAAAACCTAGAGGGTCAGGAAGTGTCTACCGTGCCCCCTTCTACCCATTCCGAACATTGTTTGCCCTCCATCTTGTGTCTCAATTCTACCGAAACACAAAATGGAGGACTCCCGTAAGGCTGCCGGTACGCGTACCGGGGCATGCACCTGTAAGCGCTCGCTAAAAAAAGGTGGGAAAGTAATTTACAGAAAAACCACTGGAGACACTTTCATCAAATATAGAATAGGCCCTACTACATAGCAGTCCCTACCATTTACCCAAATTTGGTGGTATTCCATTGAGCCATTTGGGCTGTAGCCCTGTCTAAATATCCTGAGGTAAATTACATGACAAAAACACATATGAAACTGTTTGAATTTTTAACCAATTAAAATGTTACTTACATTTTGTAATTTTATGTGATGACATTTGATTGGTTAAGTACATGAATATATATAAAAATGAGAGGGAATCACGGCCATTTTGACTAACACCACCTAAGGTACATTTGGAAAAGAATTTGACAGAAAACTTCAACTACTTTGAAGAAGGTAAGTTGTTAATTTGAAAGGAGAACTATGTTATGCACTTTAAGTTAATTTTGTAAAACGTTTTCAGATAGTTATATATTGTCCCTCTATAAGAGTTAGACATTGAGAAAGGCTTAATTATTTAAATTATTGATTGAGTTAGGCTTCTGTGGTATAATTATGAATTTACTTAGGCTTCATCACAGGCACTTTTTAATAGTTCTACTTCCTGCCTGAAACCATACAGTGCCCAAAGATAACTTCACTGTTAAAAACTCACAAGTACCTGTCTGAACTTAAACCCAACAGTGCCCTATCTCTACTGATATATTTATTTTTTATGCAATTTACAGCAAGAAAATGGAAGCACAACAAAATGAAAATAATATTTCATTTCAAATTATTATTGAAAACAATCCTAAGGAAGAAAAAGAAGAAATAGACTTTTTGGATGAAACTGTAGAATTAATTAAATGTGTTGAAGAATGTGAAGCATGGAATGAAAAGGAGGACATACCAGATGAATTAATGTTGCAAATTCTTTTAGATTTTGAAAAATCAGAACAATAAATTTAAATTTTAAAAGTTAAAATTGTTTGAGACATTATTCTTTTTTATATGAAAATTATGAAATAGTACCCAAAAAGATATACTATAAAGTGAGACTTAAAATATACTGTGCAACTTTTTTGTGTTACATAGTAAGTTTGCTCATAGTTACTTCCTTTCTCCAACTATATTATCTCCAATGTGTATTTAACATCTCTTTATCATCTCCTGCCTCCATATTGTTTTTGCTTTCCTGACAGACTATGGTATGAATTCCATATACCACAATAACTTCAGAAACAACATGCAAGATATCTACAAAGGAGACGGTGTATATTAAATTTAAGACTCTGCATTGGTACCTACATGTTGCTACTTAAATAAAAAAAAACACAAAAAAACAACAAAAAGAACAATCAATAAACATACAATATTTGAAAAGTCTATCATTCTATTTTCCCCATACTACGCTCCCTGGACCGCTTCCCGGTGCACGTACCGGGCGCTCCCCCCGCAAAAAAAACCATTTTTTTTTTTTTTTTTTGCCCCGCGGGCCCTTTTAAAGCCCCCACATCAAACCTAGGGGGTCAGGGAGGATCTACTCTGCCCCCTTATGGTCATTTCCCCCTTTGTTTTGGCCACCTCTTGTGTCTCGATCCTACCGAGACACAAGATGGCGGCCGCTCCGGACTGTTTAGAATGTTTACAGACACCCTAGAGCCAATCAGCTTTCCGTGCGCAAGTCGCGTAGAGCGCCCGGAGCGCTCCCCGGTGCGCGTACCGGGGCGCGCTTACAGATATATATATTCTTTTGAACATAAATTACTCAAAATCCACTAGAGCACATATCTTGAGACCTAGCAAAGGCACATCGGACTACCAGTCCCTACAATTTTGCCAAGTTTCATAGAAATCCATGCAGCCGTTCGAGCTAAAAGTGAGTCCAACCGCCCTACGGAAAACTCAATGTTAAAAACACGTTTTGGGACCCCCCTTTTTTCTCGGCCCCCACTTCAAGAAACCCCCCCCCAAACTTTCAGGGGACGCTCAGAAACAAAATGTGCCATTTTCCTGAAAATTTCAACCAATTCCGTCCTTCAACGCCAAAGTTATTCAACATAGAATTTTCAGAAATCCCTATTAAAAAAATCCTAACTATATATACCTACTGGCGACCGCCAGTAGGTAATATATGTGTGTGTATATATATATATATATATATATATATATATATATATATATATATATATATATTCACTGAAAAAACCATAGGTTATAGACCATATATAGTTAGGAATTTGCATTTACAAAACCTTGAAAATTCACTGAAAAAACCATTGGTTATAGACCATATATAGTTAGGGATTAGCATTTTCAAAACCTTAATTTACTCGCACAAAACCATAGAAATTCGCATATATAGTTAGTTGTAATAACTATATATCGCACACCCGCAATCCACTGCTGATGATGTCACATATTACATCATTCATGACATGGTCAGTGACATCACTGATGACATAACTGATGTCATCATGAGGTTTTGTAAATGCAAATTCCTAACTATATATGGTCTATAACCTATGGTTTTTTCAGTGAATTTCATTGGTTTTTTAAAAGCTAATATCTATAGCTGTAAAATATATTCTTTATTACGTGACGTATCACGTAGCCACGTGAGACGCCTCATGACGCGTCACATAAACGTGACGTATCGTCTCTGCAGCGCAAACAAAACCCGTAACGTAAGCGCGCCAGAGCACGCTTACAGATATATATATATTTTTTTTAACCTTAATTAGACAAAATCCACACGTGCACATATCTTGAGGCCTTGCAAAGGCACATCAAACAAACAGTCCCTACAATTTTGCCAAGTTTGGTGGAAATGTATTCCTTTAAATTTTATTTTACTGTTTCTCTTGGTTTTCCCCTTGTTACGCTTACCGGAACGCTACCCGGTACGCAAACCGGACGCTCCAAAACCACAAGATGTCGGACTCCCGTTACGCTACCGTTTAGCTGCCCGGTTGGCGTACCGGGAAGCGCCTCTACCGCGAAAAATCGCAATTTTTTTTTTCTTTTTTCCTTTTGCCCTGGGGGTCTACCTTGCCCCCTTTCCTTCATTTCCCCCTTCGTTTTTTCACCACCTCTTGTCTCTCGATCCTACCGAGAGACAAGATGGCAGCCGCTCCGGACTGTTTACAAAGTTGACAGCCAATCAGCTTCTCCTCAGACTCCCGTTACGCTGCCGGTTAGCTGCCCAGTTAGCTGCCCGGTTCGCGTACCGGGACGCGCCTCTACGGCGAAAAATCGCAATTTTTTTTTTTTTTTTTTTTGCCCCGCGGGGCACTTTAATATCCCCCTAATCAATCCTAGGGGGTCAGAAGGGGTCTACCTTGCCCCTTTCCTTCATTTCCCCCTTCGTTTTGGCCTCCTCTTGTCTCTCGATCCTACCGAGAGACAAGATGGCGGCCGCTCCGGACTGTTTAGAATGTTGACAGACACCGGAGAGCCAATCAGCTTCGCTTTGCAAAGCCCCGGTATGCAAAAAGTACGCGAACCGGTGCGCTATCCGGGACGCTGTCACAGATATATCTGTTTTTTTAAACGTTAATTTCTCAAAATCCACTGGAGCACATATATTGAGACCCAGCAAAGGCACATCGGGCTAACAGTCCCTACAATTTTGCCAAGTTTCGTGCAAATCCATTCAGCCGTTCGAGCTAAAAGTGAGGCCAAACGCCCTATGGAAAAATGAATGGGAAAAACGTGTTTTGGGACCCCCCTTTTTTCTCGGCCCCCCCTTGACGGAACCCCCCAAATTTTCAGGGGCTGCTCAGAAACAAAATGTGCCATTTTCCTGAAAATTTCAGCCGATTCCGTCTACAAACGCCAAAGTTATTAGACATAGAATTTTCAAAAGTTCCATATATATACCTACTGGCGACCGCCAGTAGGTAATATATATATATATATATATATATATATATATATATATATATATATATATATATATATATATATATATATATATATATATATATGTATATACATATATATATATATATATTCCAACAGACACTGCTCCTCCTGACTGCTTAGATCCATGAAAAGAGGCACACACGCCGGCGGAGCATGCCGGTAATTCAATCCAAATATCAGTTCCAATAAAGTGTGCTCTCAGCAAATACAGACGCCACGACAATATAGATTCCAAGGGTGTTTATTCACAATGCGTTTTGGCTTACTGCAAAGCTTTGTTCACATGAAAAATGTGCATATCCAAACAACTGATAAAGCATTCGGGTATAGTGAATAGAAATCGACATTGGGACTGCCTCAACTAATGTTTTTTAGTTAGACTTGTTCACTGGCAGACATCATGTAATGGTACAATGTATGGTATAACATGATGTAAAAAATACTCAGACATGTACATTTGTGTAACAGATCTAAATCATAATTGCAATTTAAAGAATTATAGGCATATGAGTTCTGCTGTATAATACACACTGCGTGTTCACAAAATCTCGGTAATGCTTACTTGGCATTATATTAGACCACTAATTCAGTAATTCATGGTAGGGCGGGAGCCTCTCGCTTCCGGCCCTACAATAGCAAACTGCTTTCCTATTTGAAAGAGAGCAGGTTAACCTGCTCTCTCTTTAAAATAGGAAAGCATATTGCTTTTCGTCAGGGGGAGCAGCACGTAAGCTGCTCTCCCTGACGAAAAGCAATGCCAGCTCCCAAAGGACGTGGGGAGCCCGCCGGGACCGTTGGGGCTCCCCCCACGGTCCCCAATGTTTTATTTGAGCCCCGGGGGATGGGGTCCCCGGGATAATAAAAATTAGTGATAGGGGCTATTTTTTTTTTACTGTAAATTTACAGTACGCGTACCATTTGCGCGGCTGTACTACGTATGGTGCGAGGTTCCTAAGTCGTCCTGTACACGTACCTAAGCAAGAGAAAAAGAATTTAAAAAATATGTTTTACAGATATCTATCAAGCTTATGTGTTTAGATGTTGGTTGGTTCTAACAAGAGTTTTTTTCTTTATTGGTTCTTATAAGTAAGTACCTTTTGGAGAGTCCAAACTTGTTGAGGAGGAGTGTTTTACAGTGTGCTGAACTTTTGACCTTTGGGGACAGTTGACTTTAGCATGATCTGTTGGGGGTAGGGTTCAAAGTTATGTCAGTTGGAAAGGGTTCAAATGTTCAACCAATAGAAATGTGTGTTTGGTTTTGAATTAATGTGTGAAGCAATTTGATTTGTTATTAACATGTATACCTGTGTAAATTGAGAGGGAAAATGTGCCATTTTCTGGTTTTGCTGCGAACACTGAAGTAGAGACATTCTGTATAAGAGTATCTGCTGTGTGAGTGGCATTCTTCTTAATCTACAAATCAATTTGAAAGGTGAGTTGATAACTTGTAAGGGAATGTATGTGGTGTATTTTGTTTTTAGTAAGAGTAATGTGTTTATCCTTCTACAGTGTGTAGAATCACATTCTGAGTTTGTCTGAATTTGGATAACTATTGTGATAAAACCATTTGGTAAGTTAATGTGTTTAGTGAGTCAGCTTTGTGCAATAAAGTGCATTACTAACTAACTCCTTCCTCTCTCCTCATAATCCCCTCTCTCTCCTCATACTCAGTCCTCTTCTCCTACTCCTCCTCTCTCCTCTCTCCTCATACTCTCCCCTCTCCTCATACTCCCCCTTCTCTCCTCATACTCCTCTCTCTCTCCTCATACGCCCCCCTCTCTCCTCACACTCTCCCTCTCTCTCCTTATACCCCCCTCTCTCCTGATATTCCCCCCTTTCCTTATTCTCCCCCTCTCTCCTCATACTCTCCACTCTCCTCATACTCCCCCTCTCTCTTCTTATACTCCCTCCTCTCTCCTTATACTCCCCCTCTCTCCTCACACTCCTCCTCTCTCTCCTTATACTTTCCCTTCTCCTCATACCCCACCTCTCTCCTCATACTCCCCCTTCTCTCCTCATACTCTCCACTCTCCTCATACTCCCCCTCTCCCCTCATACTCCACGTCTCCTTATACTCCCCCTCTCCTCATATTTCCCCTTCTCCTCATACTCCCCCCTGTATCCTCATACCCCCTTCTCTCCTCATACACCCCCTTTCTCCTCATATCCCCCCACTCTTCTTATATTCTCCTCTCTCCTCATACTCACCCTCTCCCCTCGTACTCCCCGTCTCCTCATACTCCCCCCTCTCCTCATATTCCCCCTCTCATTATATTCCGCCCTCTCTCCTCATACCCCCTTCACTGCTGATACTCCTCCCTCTCTCCTCATAGTACTCCCTCTCTCCTCATACAACCCCTCTCTCCTTATACTCCCCTTTTCTCTACATTCTCCTCCCTCTCTTCTCATACTCTCCTTATACATACCCCTCTCTCCTTATACTCTTTTCTCCTTATGCTCGTCCCTCTTTCCATATACTCCTCCCTCTCTCTTCATACTCCTCTCTCTCCTCATTCTACTCCCTCTCTCCTCACACTCCCCGTTTCTCTACTAATACTCCTTCCTCTCTACTGATACTCCCCTATCTCTCCTCATACTCCCTCCTCTTCTCATACTTCCCCCTCTCTCATCTTACTCTTCCCTCTCTCCTCATACTCTCCCTTCTCATATTCCACCCTCTCCTCATACTCCCCCTCTCTGTCGTCATACTCCCCCCTTTCTCCTCATATTCCCCCTCTCTCCTCATTCTCCCCCCTCTCTCCTCATACTCCCCCCTGTTCTCATTCTCCCTCTTCTCTCCTCTTCTCTACTCCTAGTCCGCCCTCTCTACTCATACTCCCCCTCTCCTCATACTCCCCCGTCTCTCCTCATATCCCCATCTCTCCTCATACTCTCCCATCTCCTCATAGTCCTGCCTCTCTCATCATACTCCATCCTCTATCCTCATACTATACCCTCTCTCCTCATATACCCCTTTTCTCCTTATACTCCCCCTCTCTCCACATTCTCCCCCTTTCTCCTCATACTTCCCCCTCTCTCCTAATATACCCCCCTCACTCTTCATACTTCCTCCATCTCCACCTCTGCCCTCATAATCCCCCCTCTCTACTCATACCCCCTTCATCTCCTCATACTAACCCTCCTCTCATACTCCCCCCTCTCCTCTTACTCCCTTCTCTCCTTATACTCCCCCTCTCCCCTCATACTCCCCCCTCTCCTCATACTCTCCTCTCTCCTTGTATTTCCTCCTCTTCTCTTCTCATACTCCCCCTCTCTCCTCCTACTATCCCCTCTCCTTATATTCCCTCCTCTCCTCATACTACCCCCTCTCTCCTCATACAACCCCTCTCTCCTTATAGTTCTCTTTTCTCCTGATTCTCCCCCCTCTCTCCTCATACTCGCCCCTCGTTCCACATACTCCTCTCTCTCTTCATACTCTCCTTCTTTCTCCTTATACTCCCCTTCTCTCCTGATATTCCCCTTGTCTCCTCATTCTCCCCTCTCTCTCCTCATACTCACCCCTTTTCTCATACTCCCCCTCTCTCCTGTTACTGCACCCTCTCTCCTCATTCGTCCCCCTCTCCTCATACTCCGTCCTCTCCTCATACTCCCCACTCTCTCCGCATACTCCACCCTCTTTCCTCATACACACCCCTCTCTCCTTATACACACCGTGTCTCCTTATACTCCGCTCTCTTTCCTCATTCTCCCCCCTCTCTTCATACTCCTCGTCTGTCCTCATACACTGAAGCACTTATAAATTCAGCCAGGCACTCTTCTTACAGAAGTGTAATCATTTAGTCAGTACTCAAGTATTGATGCAGTGAAGTAGGCCTTAGCAGATTAACTGCTCAATCCCTTATCTAGTATATATGCATTCTTCTATCCATGTGCACTCTTGTGTTTCACATCTTCAATTCTCCATTCTGCATTTTTATCCTTCTACCAAACACTCTGTGACTGTTCTTGCAGTACTGTAGTGACTCATTTGGCATTCTGTGATAATCCATTCACTCCAGTAAACCCATGCCTTAGGAGATGAACTGCTTTAAACCCCTATCCAGTATATATGCATTCTTCTATCCACCTGCACACTTGTGTTTTACATATTCAATTCTTCATTCTGTATTGTTATCCTTCCACCAAACACCCTGTGACTGTTCCTGTTCTACTGTAGTGACCTATTTAGCAGTCTGTGATAATCCTTTCAGTGCACTAATACTCAAGCACTTATAAATTCAGTCAGGCACTCTTCTTACACATTTGTAATCATTTAGTCAGTACCCAAGTATTGATGCAGTGTAGTAGGCCTTGGGCCATGTACTGTTTCAAACCCCTATCCAGTATAAATGCAGTCTTCTACACACCTGCAAACTTGTCTTATATACCTTCAGTTCCGCTGTTATGGTATGTGTTTCCCCTTGTACTGTTCTAGTGATGTATTTAGTAGCATGTACTAATCAATTCACAGCTGAAAAGTTAAACTACTGATAAATTCATTAAGGTATTCTTCTTCCAGATGTAGTTCTTGAAAGTTTTAAGCAGTATGTATGCACTTCTGTTATCAGTTACACAGTTGTTTTTTATACTTAGTCATTTTACATTGTATTTATTTAGTAATAGAATAGTATATTTCATATATTTATTTTTATAGTGTTATATATATTTTTATAACAGATTCTATTAATCAACACTAAAAGAAATTCATCATGCCTTCAAAAAGTGAAAAGAGGAAACAAAATATTAAAGCTTATTATTTAAAGAGAAGTCATCCACAACATTTACCTGAACAACAATGTGTGAACAAAAAGAAAAAACACTCCTGGTAAGACAACAAAGGTTTTTTTTAAGAAATTATCAAACATTAGGACTAGTGTGGACAATGTAAAAAAAAAAAACAGTGTATCTGCAACAAAAAAGAAAAACAAGAGAACAAAGAAAAACGATGGGAAATTATCTTCAAAACAAACACTGTATAGTAAAAGGAGGAAGAATTAATTTCAGGAAATTAGAAAAAGAATGTTTTATAATATAGTTGTTTTGAATTTAATTAAGGAAATGAAGAAATGTAAATGAAAAACAGCATTTTATAAGAAGAAGAAACGTATAGAAAATATAGTTGAGAAGGCTTTTGAATTGAAAAAGAAGTTGTTTATTTTAGTTCGTTCAATAACTTTTTTTCGGTCACAACGGACCATAAAAGTACATAATGGAATACATACATTTCAAATAATAAAAGAATAAATATGTGGTCTTCTAAAAATAGAGTAAGAAATACAAGTGTATAAAAATTTGGGCAATTGCTCAGTTCAGAAAAATAAGACCTGATTAAACATTGAGAACATTATCGAACAGATAAGTTAAAAAATATTGTCTAGCGGTCAATGGCTGGGTTAATTAATTTCCTGCGTCTATTCCACATACCATTGAAAAATCGGGAGACGGCAAAAGTAATGGGATGGTGTGTATCATACTTGAGCACTCTAAACTCTTGGGCACATTGGTGAAAGCCAAGATTTCTACAAATAGGTAACAGCCAGTATTTTCGTACAGCCTGATATGCTGGACAAAAAAAGAAAACATGGATTTTGTTTTCCAGATGGTGTTTACAGAGCGGGCAGTCCGTACTCTTATTGCTGTCCCATTTACAAGTAAACACTCTGAGCGTGAGAGTACCAAATCTGAATTGCATATATAGTTTTCTCGCTGTTGCCGGGTATATCAAATCCAGAAATTCTTCCCTTAGGTATCCTGCTTTGACCTGAAGGATCTCAATGGTCAATCTCCCCCCTCTGAACTCGCATGGGTGGATGCTAAGTTATAATTCCAATAGTGTCTAGTCAAATCAGCTTTAGTTGTCTCTGGACAGGCTACGTCAGGGATTTCCCAGAGCTCCGGTAGGCCAATCCTGCTACAAATTGCCTTTATGTGGGTCAACCACAGGATTTTTTTACCTTTCAGTGCGGCCCAGATTTCCTTGAATTCATTTTTGTAGCAGACAAGTTCTTGCACGGACCATAGTCTTTTCCAATACATCAATGGGCGTAGTAACATAACCTCTTCAATAGGGAGTAGCCCTAGGTCCATGCGTAAGGGTGTAAGCGGAGTGCTCAAAGGCAGGCCCAGTTTGTTCCTCATAAATACGTGTTCAACCTTGGCTAAGGTGGGAGATTTTTGGTGACCCCAGAGTTCGGCCCCATATAATGCTGCCGGTCTAGCCTGTGCGCTATAAATTTCAATCACTGGACCCACAGGCTTAAACTCGGACTCTCTATGCAACTTCTGGATCCCCCCCACCACTTTTGTTAACTTAAGTGCCGCCTTTTCCAAATGAGGGACCCATTCTAAGTGTTCTCCCAGGGTGATACCCAGATAATCAAAAGTTTTGGCTCGCTCCAGTGGGACTCCGCCCAGTGTAGGGTTCAGACATGTCTGCCTCGGGGGATTAAGAATCATATACTTTGTTTTATCTTAGTTGATCTCCAAACCCCTTACTGCACAGAAGTCTGCAAAGCCATCCAGGGTTCGTTGGATGCCCGTTGATGTCCTGGACAACAGCAAAGTGTCATCCCTGAACATCAAAGCAGGCACCCGGCCTGTGACTAACCTCGGGCATCTAAACATTTTTGTTCAATTGCTCGAGAATCACGGAAAATACTCTTAGTGTGCGAGCCCTGCTCATTTGGTGCCCCTCTACCCCCCTCATTTTTGTTTACTCGGTCCCTTTCTGTGTTATTGTTATTTATAGTGCCCTTGCCCAGTTGAGCTCTAGGGTCCCCTCCCGGCGCTCACTAGATTATTTATTTTGGGAGACAAACTAAGATGACAAGCTGCATTAACCCGCCCGGACAACCTTTCTGTATTGTCATTAACATCTAATTCTCCAGAGCCGCCCCCTCACCCCTCCGGAGCAGCTGCATGCAATTCTTCTAAGCGTAATAGTCTGCTTTCAATAGCATTGAATCTCTCATGGATGGGAAGACAAGACTTTGTGAAGATGTTTTCCATTTTGACCCAAAAATCGACTCCATGTTCCATAGGGCCTGCAACTTCAGGGGATGATAGAATCGAGGCCACTTGTTCATTCCGCTTAGAAACAGAAACTGGGCTGTCCGTGATTGTTGTCAATTGTCCTTCCCCCATATTGTTGCATTTCTGCATTTTAGCTTTCCTCTTATTTACAGAGGCGCCTCCACACTTTCGTTTGGGGACTATTGCTGAATCATCAATGCCCATTTTTGGGCCACTGGCTGATCGAGTATGCGATCTCAAGGTAGACGGGCCAGAAGAGACATGATTTTGAACAGCGGCACATTGGGCACGGGATGTAACATCCACGTCCGCCGGGGAATCCGGAGGCCTTGGTTCTATTTGCACCTGGTGGCAACCCACAGTGCCCCCAACCATGGAATCGGTGTCAGTGCTTCCTTGGCGATTGGGCGATGGTGCCAAATGGCCCAGTGATGGACGTTTATCGAGGATTGGATCCAGAGATAGCCTCCTTTCAGTGATATCAATTTGGTGTGCCAACATAGAGGAGGCCCTGGTAAGAAATTGGTCCAGGGTACCTACAAACGATCCCCCTGGGATCGACTTTCTCCCATTCCCCACTTTAGAGGACGCCTTTGGAGTTGGGTTCTTACAATACCGGTAGCTCCTCAATACAAGAAAGTAGCAGTAAGTGCTGTAAGAGTCAATCTACAGTTATTTTAGTAATCAATAGAATTCGATCACTAGATAAGCCAATCCATTTAATAAAGGCCAAAAGTAAGTGGAGAAGAGTAATTAACAGAGGTCATTTTTCTGATGTTTTTTTGGGTGAATGAAAACATAGTTCAAGTTCTGAGCCTTTTTTTAATTTAGAGAGTTATTTTCAGAGTAATGATTTGTTGTATGCATTTGACACCAGTGGTCGAGCTTATGAGGTTAGAAATGGTTATCCTATTGAGAAAGAGAAAATTGTTCCTAGAAATGAAGAAGAGGTGTTAGTTGATGAAGTTTTAGGGAGACGTCCTAAAGCTCCAGTGTACACTTGGAATTGCAGTAGTATTTGTAGTGTAGGGCAGGAATCTATTGATTTTTACACAATTTCTTACGTGAGTATACTAAGAAAAGTGTTAAACAAAAGATTAAGATGTTGCAATAACAAGACCCTTGCAGAGTGAGGGAAAATACTGGTTTGCAAGGTCTTCTCTGGCTTGTATTTCTAAAAAAGTATGTCAAAGTGTTTTTCACCATTTCAGGATGTTAGCAGTACATCATACTCAAATGAGGAAATTAGTCAGAACATTGTATTATGCAATAAGTCCAGCACTAATGTTAAAAAAGTTGAACAGTGCTCTTTGGCGTGGATCTGTATCAGATGTAATGAACGTTTGTGAAGAAATTCAGGTTAGTTACTTTGGTCCTGAGGAAGACAGTGCAGAAACTGATACATTAATAGAAGGAAATGTGGAAGAGAATGTACAACATTGTAGTACAGAAAATTTTGAGCAAGAAATTACGAAGTTTAAGGTGATTTCAGGTGAAAGGCCAAATTATACTTGTATTTGTTGTCGACGAACTCATTATAAAAATCAAACCAGGACTGTTGATCTGTATTTAAAAAGTGAAAAGGAAAATAATAATGAGTGGAAGGAATGTGCAACTTATTTGTTGGCAGAGAATTGTTTTGATTTGGGTTCTGATCAGCGTATTTGTAAATATTGTTATACCAATTAGACGAGAACAAAATGCCTGCTAGAGCTGTGCATAATATTCTTGAGTTGGAAATATATTCCTTCTGAACAGATGGATTTAAATAACTATGAGTCTATTTTTATTTAATGTGTGCATCCATTTCAGGCTATTGTTCGTATGGAGCCTAAGACAGGGAAATTGCCTCCTTCAGATTTACAGAGAGGATTAAAGGGAAGAGTTGTATATTTGCCTCTAGATTTAATGAAAAATATTGAAACAATTGGTGTAGAAAATGTAGATGATGAAACTTTAGTTATTATTGTTAATGGCGTTCCTACTAAAAGTAAGAAAATCTGGCAAGATTTAGTGGATGTTAGGAAAGTGAAAAAGGCAACGTTGTATCTGGTAAAAAATATTCAATACTATAAAAATGTGTATGTGGGAGAAGAAGAAATAACTGTAGAAGAAGATAGTGACTCGTCATCTAGACACATTGAAAACGTGGATGTATCCAGAACTGAAGAAATCTACGAACAATACAGTGTTCATCCCCTTCATTCCAAAGAAGTGATGGGGAATACTATAGAGTTATTCCAAATGAAATAAGCAAAGGGAAGTCCCATTAGTGTATGGGAAGAAAGCTTGGAAGCTTGTTGTTTCCCTTTATGATGAACGACCTGTGTAGATTCCTGCATCTGAATACCGGACATCAAGATTGTATGCAGAAGATCCAAGATTTCGACAACGTATTCCGTATTTGTTTCATCTTTTATTGGAGAGTGACTTGTCTGGACTTTCTTATGCAGTCAACCATATATTGAAAACAGGTGTACATCTGCAAAAATTTTCGGCAAAGGAATTTATGGATAAAGTACAGCAGAAAGATAATGTTTTGGAATCTCAGCTGATTAATCTAATGGCATGTCAGTGTGGTACTAATGAGTACTGGTCATGAAGAACTTAAATGTATGCTAAGGAACTTAGGAACTCCTACATGGTTCCTTACTCTAAGCTGTGCTGAATATGCTTGGGATGATTTACTTCAATGTCTTCGAGGAAAATCCAAATATAGTAAATATTGAATACAAGACACCTGGAGAATTGTATTCTCTGGATCCAGTTAATGTATGCAGGTATTTCAATCATAGATTTGAAGCTATGATGTCTTTTATCACCAATAAAAAAATCCTCCTCATGGAGAGGTTCTGGATTTCTTTTGGAGAAAGAAGTATCAAGCGAGAGGTGCTCCTCACATACATATGCAAATATGGATCAAAGATGCCCCCAAATTTGGAACAGATTCAGATGATACTGTGTTGTCTTTTATTGAAGAATATGCTACATGTGCTATACCCAAAAGCACAGAAGAAAAGGACATAAGACAACAAGTCTTACGATTCCAAAGCCATCGTTGTGGGAAATGCTATTGTCGAAAGTACAAATCTAAGGACCAATTCTAACCAAATGTTGTTTTGGATTTCCACGTCCTGTAATATCGAAAGGGACAGTGAACAGTTTTATGTCATCTTTGCGACATACTATCACAAGAAAGTCTCCAAAAAATACCTGCAACTTAAGAAGAAATGAAGAGTCAAAATACATAAATGACTACAATCCAGTTATTTTGTCCATGTGGAATGCTAACATGGATATTCAATATGTTGCGGACAATTCCATTGCTGTAGCTCGATATGTAACATCTTACATAACAAAATCAGATAATACGGAATTGAAGGAAATGTGGGAAGAGATTTCCCACGAGAAGAGTCTAAGTAAGAAATTATATAGTTACAGTTTGAAGATGTTATCTCATCGAGAAATTGGAGCGTATGAATGCTCGGATTGCTTATCATCTGCAAGTCTATACTCCAAATCTAGAAGAATCATTTGGGTGAGTCTAGGTCTTGCTGCAGCATGACATCGAGTTATTAAATCTGTACAAGAAATTGAATATTTTGCTGAAAAAGAGCCAGAAAGCACAGATATTATGAAAACAAATATGTTGGACACATTTTATCCAAAAAGAAGTCATCATCTTGAGAACATTTGTTTCTATGAAGTGCTGCAAAACTATATTTTTTAACGGAATATTACAGAAAACATCAATAATGGTATATATGCTGTGATTGGTCCTGAAGGATGTTTGGTGAAACAAAGAAAAGGACATTTGATTAATCACCCTAAACTGAGTTCCGAAACTCCTGACAAAAGGGAGTTTTACTATTTAGCTCTTTTGCAACTCTTCAAGCTGTGGCGTTCAGAATTGGAATTACTTGGAGATTTTGAGAGCTATGAAGATTCATTCAACACAACTAAAGATACTATACAATGTCCTGTTTTTGCTAATTATGTGAAAATGTTGAACGACAAAATTGAGCAAGAAGCTACAATTGCAGCTGAGATTGCTAGAGACAGTTCTCAAGACAGTTAAACTTCTGCTCTGTTGAGTCAGGATCCACTAGGAGAACCAATTGTTCAAAATGAAGCAGCAATTGCCATGGATGAGGTGGAAACAGCAATGTATCAAGCTCAAGAAGATGTAACAAACTTAGGAAATTTGGAAGAACAACTAAATGTTGAGCAGAAACAAATATATGACCAAGTGAGAGAACAGATTAACCATGGATTACTTCATGAAAAGAAAGAGTGCTCTTGCTCATCATTTCAACCTATCCGAATGTACATGAGTGGACAAGCTGGAACAGGAAAAAGTTATTTAAATAAAGTAGTTACAACTTATCTACAAAAAACAACTGAGTCGCATTTGTCTTGTGTTATCACTGCTCCAACTGGGTTGGCAGCACACAATATTAAAGGAATTACTTTACATTGTTTATTAATGCTACCAGTAGAGCATGAAAACAAATTGGAATACCACAAGCTATCTGGAGAAGCTTGTTGTGAAGTTTCAAGAGTCTTGAAGAAAATAAAACTTCTCATTATTGATGAGGTAAGCATGGTATCAAACTTAATGCTTGCCTTTGTGCATTTAAGAATGCAGCAAATTCTTGAAACAAATTATGACGTATTATTTGGAGGAAAACACGTCCTAGTTTTTGGAGATCTACAACAACTTACTCCTGTAAAAGGACAACCAGTGTTTAAAACACTGGTGCATGAAGATACCAGAAAGTCTTTGGGGAGCATTGGAAATGTTAACATTTGGTCATATTTTGAGTATAAGGAACTTATTACAAATATGCTACAGGCAAATGATGCTGATTATGGAACTATTCTTCAAGATATAAGAATTGGAAAAGTGACTGAACATAGCAAACAAGCTTTACAGAGACGATTACTTTCCAATTTGTTTCCAAATGAAAATATTGTTCCTGAGAAAATATATATGAGAATTGCAGAAAACAAATCTGTAATCTGCTTAATGCCAACACTGCTTGAATGTTGTGATGTGATGTGAAAATGCACTTATATAGCGCACTACCACACCAAGGAGTATCTTGGCGCTTCAAAACCTTATTACAGTATGCAGCAGAGTATCCATGGCAAAGCTAACAGTCTGCGGGGGGATCAGATTAACGCTAAGCATCCAGAATCTGATAAGGAATATATCCATGTTTTTAATAGTTTTCTGAAGATTTGCTCTGTTGCAGATTGACGCAGGGATGGAGACAGTTTGTTCCATGCCTTGGCGCCAATGACTGCTATGGATTTTCCTCCTCTGGTCCTCATCCTAAACCTGGGAACATGAAGCAGATTTGCAGTGGATGACCTGAGTGCCCTTGTAGGATGGTATGGTCTAAAGTACTTACGCAGATACAGTGGGCCTTGATGGTGGAAAGCTCTGTATGTAATGGTGAGAACCTTAAACAAGATGTGCTTATGTACTGGAAGCCAGTGTAAGGCATCCAAGGCTGCCGAGGCCGAGGACTTTCTAGGCAGTCTAAGGACTTACCTGGCAGCTGCATGCTGGACCATTTGAAGTCTGTGCAGGGCCGATTTATTCAGCCCTGCCTACAGACTATTGCAGTAATCCAGCCTGGATGTTATTACTGCTACAGCAACCGTGCATCTGTCACTCAGAGGAAGAAGGTCAAAAAACATTCTGAGACCTCTAGTGATATTAAAACAGACCCCTGCTACTTCTTTGGCTTGTTGGTTGAAAGACAAGGTACTGTCGAATTTAATGCCCAGTTTTCGTGCTGCATTAATAGTTTTTTGGGGGGGGCTTCTACTTTTTCGGGCCACCAATCTTGTGGATAAAAACAGTTGTTAGGACCAAAAGGCATGATCTCTGTTTTAGCAGAATTACATTTTAAGTGGTCGTGTGTCATCCACTCAAAAGTTGCTGCCAAGCATTCTCTTAATGTAATTTCCACATTAGATTGATTTTGTCCAGTATCAGGACCAACTGAGTGTCATCCGCATAGGCAATTGTGCTGATGTTAAAAGAAGAAATTAGTTTTAACAGGGGGACCATATATATGTTGAACAATGAATATACAATGAAGACATTTTAAGTTTGGAAAATGAAGAAATTATACAATTGGAAGCTATTGATAAAATAGAGCATGAAGGAATCACTATTATTTGACAGAAAAGTTGAAGAGGAAATTGGATTTTTTAGAGAAATCAATAGGTAAAACTGCTGGTTTAGAAAAGAATTTATATGCACGTGTAAACTGTAGGGTTATTTAACAACGTAATTTGAATGTGGAAAAGGTTTAGTAAATGGAGCAATGGGTAAAGTTGTTGATTTTGTTAATTACGTAAATAGAGATGGTATTGAATTTTTGAAAATCAAATTTGATCAAATTGAAGAAGTACAACAATTTAGTTGTTGTTCAGCTTGGTTTGTGCTTGTAAAAGATTTGTATGTTCGCAGAAAACAGTTTCCTGTTTCTTTGGCTAATGCGGTGAATATTCATAAATCTCAAGGTTTAAGTGAAGAAAGTGCTTTAGTGAATATTGGAAGTACTGTGTTTAAAGAGGGTATGGCATATGTTGCTTTGTCTCGTGTGAGAACTTTATCTGGATTGTACTTGATTGATTTTGATGAGAAAAAGATAAGTGCAGATGCAAATTGTGTAAATTGTAAATAAAAAATTGTGAAAGAGTATAATAAGTTAAGAAGAGAATATGCACCCAATTTAGGTCAACATCCAGTATTTGAAAAGCGTGTGGTAGGTAGAAAAAGAAGATATGAGAATATCTGTAGTGAAGCTGTAGAGAAAGAAAAAAAACAAGATGAAGTTGTGATTGCAAGCAAAAAGAAAAAGGACAATGTTGAAGAGATTGTTGGTTATCAGTTTGAAAATAGTTCTGGTGTCAACTGCTATGCTAATGTAGTTGTTAATGTTGTTTTTTTTACTTGAAAGTTTGCAACAGCAAACTGTTGAAAATCGGGAAAAAATATTTTGTTCGTTGTTGTATTCTGTTTATGAGAAATGTAGTAGTGATAAAAGTAAAATACAAAGTGTTTCTGATATTCAAAATGTTTTGGACATATGTTCTGGTTCTACTCAATTTACACAGAATATTCAGCAAGATTGTCAGGAATTTCTAATGTATATGCGTGTTGTATTGGAAGATGAAGGTATAGATATTGAAAACCTTTTTGGCCTTTCTTATAAATGGCAACATGACTGTGAAAATTGTTTGTTTACATTTAGTACTAACATAGACACTGAAAGATTTATATATTTTACTTTACCAGACTGGGAATCAGTGTCTTTTAACAATCTAGTTAGGGAGCAAGTCAAAACATGGAGTGTAAATCCGAATGTCATCAAGATTAGCTATACAAAGGTATGGTTAGTATGTAATTTTAATGCTGCAACGTTGTAGAGCTGATGGAAGAAAATTGGAAACTTTAATAAATCATTTTGTAGCTACTCAAGTATCAATATCAGGAAGAACTTTTGTAGCTGTAGCAATTATTTTTCATGATGGTCCTTCTACAACATCTGGATATTACACTGTTTATTTAAAATGTCCGAAAGGTTGGATACATTGTAATGATAATCAATTCGTTTTTAAACAACGTTTGCCTAAAGAGTTACCAAATTCTTACCTAATATTTTCAAAGCCAAAATTTTAGGAGCAAAATTTGGCCTTTCAGGATTAATGCTGTTAAGGTAAGTTGGTCTGGTGTTGTAGAGTACTTTGTGAGGGAGGGTGAGGAGCTTGAAGATTATCCTCTTGTTGACGTTGAGGCAGTGTAAGTGTATCAGGTGGTGGGTGATGTGGCTGCAGCAGGGGACATTGATGATCAGTCAGGTGGAGGTGTTTTGGATTTGTTGTAGTCGTTGTAGGTGTTTGGCTGGAATTCCTGTGTAGAGTGTGTTGCCATAGTCTAGTCTGCTGCTGATGAGGGCCTGTGTCACTGTTCTTCTTCTTTCGGTTAGGATCCACTTGTAAATGTTGCTGAGCATGCGGAAGGTGTTGTAGCAGTACGAGGAGACAGTGTAAACTTGCTTACACATGGAGAGGGAGGAGTTGATGATGAATCCTAGGCTGTGTACATGGTCGGTAAGTGTTGGTACTGTTCACAATGTAGTGGGCCGCCAGGAGTCGTCCCAAGCTGAGGGGGTGGGTCTGAGAAAGAGTACCTCCATCTTGTCCGAGTTCAGGTTCAGAGAGCTGATCCTTATGCAGTTGGCGACGGCTTTCATTCCCTCGTGGACGTTGCTTTTAGTGGTATGTGGCTCATTGGTGAGGGATAGGATGAGTTGGTTGTCGTCGGAGTAGGAGATGATGTTGAGGTTGTGATGGCGGGCCACTTGTGTGAGGGTGGTACCAAAGGGGGTGGTGATGGACGGAGCATCTGAATCAATCAAACACTCACACCCAGTCAAAAGATCTGGGTTAAATCCATCACCGTTCTTTAGCCCACTCTGCCACCCCAGTTCAGACATGGCTATATGCAAATCAGTCTGGCCCTGTGCCTCATGGGAGCAGTCCAGCCCGAACTGCCAAGCCATGTCTTCCCTGGACCGAAAACAAGCTTCCGAGGACCGGTTTCTGGCATTCCAGCCGTCTTCAGCCCGGCTTGCTTGAATCCAGTGGCAAAGTGAGCAAGGGACTCAGTCTGAGCATACCCTGCCACACTTATGGCGGCCAAAAGCGGTACAAAAGGGGGTGGTGATGGACGGAGCATCTGAATCAATCAAACACTCACACCCAGTCAAAAGATCTGGGTTAAATCCATCACCGTTCTTTAGCCCACTCTGCCACCCCAGTTCAGACATGGCTATATGCAAATCAGTCTGACCCTGTGTTTCATGGGAACAGTCCAGCCCGAACTGCCAAGCCATGTCTTCCCTGGACCAGAAACAAGCTTCCGAGGACCGGTTTCTGGCATTCTAGCCGTCTTCAGCCCGGCTTGCTTGAATCCAGTGGCAAAGTGAACAAGGGACTCACGTCTGAGCATACCCTGCCACACTTATGGCTGCCAAAAGCGGTACAAAAGGGGGTGGTGATGGATGGAGCATCTGAATCAATGAAACACTCACACCCAGTCAAAAGATCTGGGTTAAATACATCACCATTCTTTAGCCCACTCTGCCACCCCAGTTCAGACATGGCTATATGCAAATCAGTCTGACCCTGTGCCTCATGGGAACAGTCCAGCCCGAACTGCCAAGCCATGTCTTCCCTGGACCGGAAACAAGCTTCCGAGGACCGGTTTCTGGCATTCCAGCCATCTTCAGCCCAGCTTGCTTGAATCCAGTGGCAAAGTGAGCAAGGGACTCACGTCTGAGCATACCCTGCCACACTTATGGCGGGCAAAAGCGGTACAAAAGGGGGTGGTGATGGACGGAGCATCTGAATCAATCAAACACTCACACCCAGTCAAAAGATCTGGGTTAAATCCATCACCGTTCTTTAGCCCACTCTGCCACCCCAGTTCAGACATGGCTATATGCAAATCAGTCTGACCCTGTGCCTCATGGGAACAGTCCAGCCCGAACTGCCAAGCCATGTCTTCCCTGGACCGGAAACAAGCTTCCGAGGAGCGGTTTCTGGCATTCCAGCCATCTTCAGCCCGGCTTGCTTGAATCCAGTGGCAAAGTGAGCAAGGGACTCACGTCTGAGCATACCCTGCCACACTTATGGAGGCTAAAAGCGGAACAAAAGGGGGTGGTGAAGGACGGAGCATCTGAATCAATCAAACACTCAGGGTGGCCATGTAGATGTTGAATAGCGTTGGGCTGAGGGATGAGCCCTGGGGGACGCCGCAAATGATGTCTGTGGTTTTGGATCAGAAGGCTGGGAGGCGGACGATGAGGATTACTATTGAACAACTTCCAAACTAAGGATTCGACACATACTATTTAGCCATGAGGAAAAGTATCTAAAACCATTAAGGACTTTTCGTAGTATATTTTGTCAGTATATATTTGTAAGTAACATTATTTACAGTGTATGAAAATTAATCATAATGTTTTGTTATTTTATGATTGTTTGAGATGTCTCATATTTACGTACGAAATTGCTTAAAAAAACATTTAACATATGTTTTATTTCTATTTTTTAGATTGTTACTGAGAATGTTGAATGGTTTTTTTTAAGATAATCTTATTGATTGTCTTTTTTTTGCCCGCTGTTATGTGATGAGTACTATTGAACTCACTGTTTCTAGTGAAATTCAATATATTCTGAGAACAGCAAAAAAGGTAAATGAAATGCTTTACAAATTATTTTGTGTTGTAAAATATATAT
This sequence comes from Lissotriton vulgaris, assembly GCF_964263255.1. NCBI lineage: Eukaryota > Metazoa > Chordata > Amphibia > Caudata > Salamandridae > Lissotriton > Lissotriton vulgaris. The sequence continues at coordinate 1,464,613,106 of NC_141691.1, forward strand.
TGTAACTGTATTTTTTCTTGTCTTCCACTGATGCTAAATTTATAATATATACTTTTTTTATTATTTATTATTGTTCAGATAAGTATAATTAATTATAAAAAAATGGTCAATGGGATGTGCTTCTACAGAGCTGAAGGAACAAGAGATGGATGGAGTACATATCTGTGCAAAGATGGTTTATAATTTTTAAACACATTTTGAGAAAGTTAACATACATACTGAGTGTACCTGGGGACCTACTATCTTTGAACATATATTTAAAAAATGCCAGAGACTTTTATCACAGAGATTTTTAAAATGGAACATGGCTTCAAAGCAGCTTTCTGCAACGTACCAGTATGGTATTGAATACAAAGACATGCTTGAATAGTAGAGACCAGTGAGTTTTAGGATTAAAAGAGATCAAATTATTCTACATAAAATATGTCACAGAGAGTGCTTTCAAATACTCTTTTATGTTTAGAAGGACAGGATAAGTTACTGTGTGTAGTGTTTCTTCTCTATGTAAATATGTCCTCATCATACACAATACTTTGTGTTGAAGTGGTGTTCTATATCTGTTGCTGTGAGTATTTTCGACTTATATAAGGAATCACTACTTTCTTATTATGTTAAAAGGTGAGTACTGGATGGGTCTTTAACTCGTTAAGTGCTGTGCACGTTCAGCGTACGTCGCGTGCACTACCTCGGTAGTGCTACGCACGTCCGCTGAACGGCGCGGCCCCACCCGCGCAATAGAATGTTCCGCACCAGCGCGGAACATTCAGCGGAGCGGAGGGGTTAAGAATTGATGAGTGTGAAAACACATGAAGTATTAAAAAACTAGTGTGATAATGGTACCTAAATATACACAGATAGACAGTGTTATTCTGGACAACCAACAGTATTCCTTGCATTTTACTAAAACACATTTACTCGTTTGGAACGGGTAAGGTAAATAGACATATTCTACATTTTTTTAGTACTGCTTTTCACTGTAACAGCCTGAGTCTTTTTAAGAAAACTTAAGAACAGGATATCCTTATAAGTAATTATATTTATATAACCTTATAAAGTACTAAAACTCTAATGTTGGAATGTTATTAGACAATGGTATTTGTATAATATTTTTTTAAGGCCAAAATAGTTAATAAAGCTAGTTTTGTATTATGTATTAAGAAAACTGATAAAATGAAGTGTTTATGTTTTTGTACAAGGACCAAAAACATAACAGATTAATTATGGAAGGAGAACAGAACAATACCGAGGACACTTTGGAAATTACCAACAGTCTCATAGAAGAACTAAACGTACCTCTCACAAGTAGCGAGAGTGAAGAACAAGAAATTAGTGCTGCAAATATGAGCTGTGATTTCCAAGAAGAAAGCTTTGATACTGATTTTGTGAAAGCATTAGATGATATCGAATTTTTTGAACATATAAATTCCGAAATTGCTAACCAGCAAATTGATGTCAATGAAACTCCTAGTGACATTCTTTTAGAAGCTCTGTTAAATTATGAGATGTTAGAAGAATACATTTATTGTTTTATAATAATAATGGTTTGAGCACTATCTAGTAATGCATTCACGGTACTAAAATTGAAGCCCTTATAGATTCATGTATACATTCTTTACAATATTCTTTTTTTTAAAATATTTTTATTAAGACATCAAAACTTAAAAGAAATATAAACGATCCACCAAATACAATATACAGACAACTGTGTCGGATTTCCCCTTTTAATGCTTTTTCCCCCCACCCCAGTGGATCCAACCTTCAACTGACACAAGAAATAAACAAAAACAAAGGACACAGAAAAGAGAAGTAACATCATCATACACTTGAATTGTATACTAATCCTTACTTAGCCAATTAGTTATGGACTGCCACAGTCTTTCCCCATTTTTCCTTGCCCGCCACCCTCTTCTTCTATACACAGTAATCTCCCATTTATATATAGATAGTAATTTACTGAACCAAACATGTTTTGAGGGTGGAACTGGATCAAGCCATGCCGTGGCCACACACAAGCGAAATGCAGTCATTGCGACACAAATACATTTCCTATCGCTTTCTACCATGACTTGGTTGGGAACCCCCAAAATTATGACCTGGAAAGTCAAAGACATTAAGTAGGCCATGATAGATTGTAATCGTTGCTCGATTCTAGGCACTACTTCCGTGAGGATGGGGCAAGTGGCAAACATATGGGTGTCATCCGCACCTGTCAGCCTATACCGTGCACAGTGTATCCCTGAAGTGCCCCCCAACAAAGAATACGTGCCGGGGTTACATAGAGATTACACCAGGTTTTAAAGCATTTCACCTGAGCACTGGCACAGATACATGTTGTTTGACTGAACATCAGAGAGTCCTCACACTCCCCCTGTCCTGCTTGAACATTAGTTCGCCATCTATCAAAGTGTCTAGCAAGATCATCCACCATTCTCTCATTAAGTAATCCATATACAGCAGATGTCGACAATTGGTTGTTCTTTATCAAATCTAGTAGCAGGATTCGATTCCGATTGAAAGTTTTTCTGGTCAAAAAATCCAGTATTTGTAAAAACTTAAAAAAATCTCTATTTTCAATACCGAACTTCTCTTTAATGGCATCAATAGAAAGTACTTCAGTCCCAGATAAAAGATCCCTTATAACATCAATCCCCCTCTCTGACCATCTTCTAAAATAGTTATCACAAAAGATACTTGGGAGCAATGGGTTATTAGCTAAGGGAGAGTACAAAGCCATTTTATTGGGGGGAAACCATTTTCTTGACTACAGTTGATAGCCTATTTGCCAAGATCTTAGAGTAGATTTAACATTGTTATTAATCAATGTAATAGGCCAATAAGCACTGAGATCAGTAGCCGGCTTCCCTTTTTTAAAAAAAAATATGGCAATCTTTGCATATCTCCACGATACAGGGGAGAGTTCCCCACTTTGTATCAAACAAAACATTTCAAGCATAATTGGTGCCAACTGAATTCGAAAACTTTTATAGAATTCATCAGGCATATAATCAGGCCCAACAGCTTTCCCTGATGGTACCGAGTCTATAGCTTCAGTAATTTCTTCTAGAGTAAATGGCGCATCCAGCATTCCACACTCTTCAGATTCAACAAACCTGGCGATTTCGCCCTGTAAGAACATGTAGCACTCCGCAGCCTTATGTCTGACTCCACAGTGACCATTAAGCCGGCGGAAAAAGGCGGAGCGATTGTCCTCCTGCACACGGAGGTCTATCGTGGAGAATGCTTAAGACAATTAGGGATGAGAAATGCCTACCGTCCACTTAAGCAAGACCCCACAGAAAGAATCAAGAGAGAAATAGTTATTATGGTGGAGGAGGCTTAGAGTGAAGGCTGGATAACAGCACATGAAGCCAATTTCCTCGTCACCAGTAAACCGGTCATGCCATACTTCTATGTTCTCCCTAAAGTCCATAAACCCAACCGACCACCTTTGGGACGCCCGATCATATCAGGCATCGGGTCGTTACTTGAACCCCTGTCCACCTTTGTTGATTTCTTTTTGAATCCCATTGTGAAGGAAATGCCCACCTTCCTTCAAGATACCAAAGACGTCCTTAGACTCATCCCCGACATCGAATATGATTACGATACTGATGTACTAGTATCATTTGATGTAGAGTCACTCTACACCTCGATCCCTCAGGACGAGACACTGGACTCAGTGAACATTTTGTTGTCACAACACACCTTGGATTCTATAACACCGCCACATTTCATCATGGCGTGTGCACAAATAGCCATGAAAGAGAATTTATTTTTAATTTGAAGATACAATCTACCTCCAAACATCTGGTACGAGCATGGGCAGCATTTTTGCCCCTAGCATGGCGAATTTGTACGTCCACGTGTTCGAGCAGGAACACGTCCTCAATGACAATAATCCATATCGAGGTTCCATCCGCCTCTGGAGTGTTACATCGACGACATTTTTGTTGTATGGAGAGGTGGCACCAATAGTGTGTATGAGTTTCTTAGATGCCTTAACAGCAGGAATAATTTTCTGAAGTTCACGGTGGAGACGGATAAAAACAGGTTTCCATTTTTGGACCTTCTTATTACTGCCTCACCAAATGGCCTCGAAACTGAGCTATACACTAAACCTATGGCTAGGAACTCCCTGTTGAGCTACAACAGTCACCATCCGGTAGCTCTCAGGGATAACCTGCCATATGGTCAGTTCCTACGTATTCGTAGGAACTGTTCGACTAAGGACAATTTTCAAAAACATGCCAAGATTCTGTCATCTAATCTGATTGACAGACACTATCCGAAAAGAGTGGTTAAACTAGCGGCTAAAAGAGCTATTAACAACAATCGAGAGAGCTTGCTTAAAATTAACAGAAGACCAACCAGCGACTCTAGGCTGACTTTTGTCAACACATACAGCACCGCATCTAACAATGACAAAAAATCTGTGTTGAAACATTGGAAAATTCTCAACATTGAAGGTGATAACCTGCCTGTCCCGTTGTTTGCTTTCAAGAGAAACAGCAATTTACGTGATAAATTGGTACACACCCGTCCACGTGCCATTGAAGCAACCACACAGTCAAACATTTGGGGGACACCTAGTTTGCAGGGACATTTTCCTTGTGGTACCTGCAAGGTGTGCCCATTGACAAAGAAATCTTAAACGATCGACATTGGCACTGATCGCCCTTGGGTGCAGAAGAAAATGACTAACTGCAATAGTGAACGAGTGGTATACCTGATTTCCTGTCCATGTAAGCTTAACTATGTAGGCATGACCATACGTAAGGTTAAGTTGCGCATAATGGAACATATGAGTACCGTGAGATGTAAAAAACAAGCCACTAAACTCACGGCTCATTTCCTGGAGGTAAATCACAAACCTGAGGATCTAACATGGACTATCCTTGAACAACCTTATATTCCACAGCATATAACCGATATTACCAAATTTCTTTTCTTACGAGAACAACAATGGGTTTTCAGACTAAAAAGCGACATACAGGGACTGAACGATGCTATCCCCTGGGCGAGTCTGTAACTTGGTGAGATATCGGTGATATACTGTTTATTCTCTGTGGCATGTTGCTAACTTCCCGTATTTTTCTGGAGAGGTCCATTTAAATATCTATATATGGATGGGTACAGTACCGTACTTGGAACCACCTTGGGATGTACTCCCATCATTATTCACCTTACTTAGATATTTTCCTATGATCATGGTACTTAGTCACATGTAATGATGACTGGCCTGTAATGTACTCTGAACATTAGCCTAATGCTACTGTTCAAGCCATGAGCAATGATAATTTATGTGCATTTACCTGCTTATTTGATTTTACATGGTTCATAATAGCGGACTATTTTGTGATAATATTTATTTCCGCATCATCAAATTATAACATTATTCTGTATAGCACCCGTTAGTCCTCTAGGTTACTATACCGACTTTCAGTCCGCACTGGAACTCCAAGTCCCACCCCTTTGTAGTCCAGTGTTACCTCGCGCTATTGAATCACTTCCGGGTTTCCATTCTGAACCCGGAAGTGCTATTCAGAATACCGAGGGCTCGATAACGGCGCGTTCCAACCCGATCGGTACCTCCCCGACGGCTTTGAAGACCGTCGGAGGTACCGACGGTTAGGTGAGTGCGTTGCGCAAATTCTGGGGCGCTGTTCGTTTATATATGCTGCAACTAGGGACAAGGGGACTCGAACAAGTTCAGATCGTTCGAGACTCGAGGGTCCAGTGACCAAGGGCAGTTCGACTTATTTTAACAATGAAGATCGCTCATGATGGCACAAGTATCATTGTCCACAGAGTGGCAAGAAGCGTATTTCGTACTTTGTCCACCGTTACAGTAATGATATAAGTGGCATATAACTATGTTTGTTCCTGATGTGACTTAACCATACAATGATGATGTATTTATAGTCTACATCTTGTGGAGACACTATATAATATCCAGGAGTGTTATGATAATGATGTATATGTATTTCGCGCCGCGATGGGTCGAGTTGTACCGGTTGCTGTTGACACTTTGTTCTGTTTTTAAATGTTCAAATGTGATACACTACAAGAATTTTAGGTTGGTGTACTATTTATTTTTTTCTAGAGCGGTGCCTCCTTTATCCTGAGCTGTTGCCAGGTGGGGTGAGGCTTGATCCTCCATCCTCTCGAGGTAAGATGGAGCCTTGCCCTAATCAATGGGCTTACATGATGGCATAAAAGAGTTAGCGCACATGTGGTGATGGTACCATTGATTCATTTTTCCCTTCCAAGAATCATATGTGTTGTGTGTTTTTCTTCTTGTCTATTTTAGAAATCTGCCGAGACAAGGAGGGAGATTGGTTTGTGAGAGCTCTATCTCACACTATATCCTTTATGACTATTTGATAGTTATAATAGTATGTTTGTTTTTTCTGTAGAGGTCCAGACGAAAGCACTTGGTCTAATTTCTGGCTGGATGTGCTGAAACATGTTGACCACTAATATTTAGGACAGCTATTAGTTAAAACTGTTCCTAGAATTCACGGTTTTTAACTTTTGATCGTGACAGACACCAATAAAATTCATAGTTTGTTCACGCACCAATTTTAGCCTTTGCACTTCACCATTTGCACTGCACATATATCTGTTCCCATACATTTCACTTTGCTCATCTTGGTTTCTATACCTTTGTGACACTTGCAAGCTCTGATTTCCATAGAGCATTATTGTCACTTCCATAGACAAAGGATGCCCAAATGATGAAGCTGATCACTGTTCCTGGTGTATGATGGGAATCCGTATACATGATATAATTTTTGTATCTTTCAACCTCACTTTGATTCTTGATGAGTTTATTGTTTCTTTTGGTTCCACCATATTCTAGACGCTAGAGCATATTTTGTATTTACAGATTTCGCCCTGTAACCTGGATTTTTCTCCAACATCTTCTGAGTATAATTGTTGATAATATTTCTGAAAGGAGTCCAGGATCAGCTTAGATCAGTCACTAAGCCAATATCAGGATCATTAATTCCCTGAATCCGAGTTTGTGCTTCTTTTTCCCGCACTCTCACCGCCAACAGTTGCCCTGCCCTTTCGCTGCTTCTGTATATTTTGGTCCACCAGGCATGATATCTTCCCGCGGTTTAGGCGAATGAAATCTTAGTTATAGCTGATCTAGCTATTATGATTCCAGATTGAGCCATTTCTATATACCCACCTTCTGATATTGTACTAACCAGATCGAATTCACCTTTAGTCAGCACTTCGGATAGCTCTCTTAACTTATTTTTCTCCTTTTTCTGTACCTCCCACCCAAACTGCGTGGTCTCCCCCCTAATACTAGCTTTCATAGTATCCCATACATTCTGAATATTAGTGCTGCCCAGATTCTCGTTCCAAAATCTGGTAATCCACATGGTCATTTGTTCTAAATATAGATGATCACTCAGTAGTGCTCTATTAAAATTCCAGCCAGAAACACATCTTTGATTTTTAATATTGAGCTCCAGTACCAAAGGGTAATGGTAGGACATCACCCTAGGGAACCTAACAATTATGTTGCTCTCTACCAGACTGTGAGAAATATAAAATTAAATCTAATATAGAATGGGATTGGTGCAGTGCTGAATAATAGGTGAAACCGGGATCTTGGCCCTGAGTCTCAGCCCATACATCCACCAGCCCATGTAGCTCCCTTAAGTGAGTGAGAGTCCTTTATACATTCAGCTTCCGCCTAGATATTTTACTTCAGGATGATTGGAAATTGCACAGTCAATATTTATATTAAAATCCCCACAGAGTATCACCGGAGCGGGCCAGCAAACCAATTTTACTCTCAACCAGTTAAGCAACTCAGGGTCATCTAAAACTGGACCATAAATAGAACACAGTGTAAACAGATTATTATTGATTGAGCACTGCAAAGATTGCCACTCCCTTTGTTTTAACTTCCTGTTTAGACCAAACAGTCAGCTGATAACGATCCAGCTCCATGATCTTATTTCTACTCCCCTCGATATGGGTTTCCTGAAGGCAGATAATATCCGCCTTTAGGATTCGGACATCTACCGCTACCCTTCGGCGTTTCCCGGGATCATTTAATCCACAAATATTAATAGTGGCTATCCTAACTCATCCCATGACTTATAGAAGAATACCAGCAACCAGCAACCGATACCAATGAAAAAAACTTACAACCCACTTTTCTAAATGTCCTGAAAGATTTCCCTTTTTAATCCTCCTTTCTATATGAATCCACCCCCCCTCCGAGCCCAAAGACCCCGCCCCCACCCAAACCCATAACTAAGGCATAAAAGCTCCTCAGACCCTTGTGATGCCTCCTGTATTAATGCGCCCCCTTGTTGCTCCCAGACCTAGAAAAAGAAAAAAAAAGAAAAGAAAGAGGGAAGCCAAGCCATGCCAAACCCTGCTGTCATCCAGATAAGTAATCAAAGCTTATTCACCAATCCAGTTTAATCCATTTAACCCATTACAACCTATTACTGCTGTTCCCCCCAATTTCCCTCCGTGAATAGCCTACCCTCCACCCTCAAATCCCAGTGGCATCCTCCCCCTATTCCATCAATTATGAAATTCAACATGACACATAAAGAAAAAAACCATGAAAAACACAAAAAAGGGGAAAGTCCACTTCTCACCAGGCAATCCAGGTCAGTCCAGTCCAGATCAGTCCAGAATTATCTCACTATGTCAAATACAACCATAAGTCACCTAGTTCCCAGCTATCTCCTTTAAATAATCCCCTGCCTGAATCTCGGAAATGAAAACCCTAACCCAGCCCCGAAATATGACTTTCAGCCGAGCAGGACTAATCAATTAGACCTCACAATTGAGTTTCGGAAAAGGAGAGATAAGCTGCCTAAGACACCATCTTCTCTCAACAGTTGTATGACCAAAGTCTGGTCGTACAAAAAATGTATGTCCTGCCACCTTTTTAGCGTCAGGCCGAGCTTTTTCAAATATTGCTTGTTGCAATAAAAAATTGCCCAAAAAATCAAAATTACTCATGGTATGGTATTCGAACCACAATTGTTCTTGACCATTAGTGGAAATCTGTGAACACGCTGAATCTCCATCTCCCAGTTCCAGTGTGAAAGCTCTGGGAAAGCTGATTTAAAAAGCTTGAGCACAAACTCCCGTATATCTCCACCTTCGGCTTTCTTCTCAATACTTAAGAGGCAGGGATTATTTATTTGTTGGCTATTTTCAGACTCCTCCAATTTCCACATAATGTCCACCATTCTAGCATCGTTGGCAGAAGTTTTTTGCTCAGTGATTTCCAACCCAGACTCTAAACCAACTACCCGCTCTTCCAGGGCTGTCGTCCGTGCCATAACTTCTGTACAGGCTTTCGTGGTCTTACTTATAGCCCCTTGTATTTTCTTCATAGCCAGTTGTGCTCTCTTGTGTTCTTGGCGAGCCTCAGTTTGCATTGCCTTGAGGGTTGCGTAGATTACAGACATTGAAGGAATCTGTTCGTTTTTTGTTCCTGAGGCACATAAATTAACCTCCTGAAAACCATGTCCTGTGCTCATCCCCCCCCCTTCACTCCCAGGTTTAGTAGTAGAGTAATCCCACTGGAGATGGGCATTGGGATCCGAATGGGCGCCATCATGTCTAGAATCGTTGCACTTTTCCCCCTTGAGCCTTTTTTAAACGTATTGGTGGTCCACGAGCTTCCAATTGATTTCTTCTTTTAGCCCTTCCATCAACAATATTTGAGTCTTTTGTTGAGCCATAGAGTCTTCAATTACTGAGTCTTTTTAGTAAATATCCCAGGAATCTTGGGGATAGCGCCAAGCCTACATGTCCCAGAATCCATCAGAACTGTATGTTCAGAGGATGAAGAGCTAGTGATTACAGGAACTGTAAGGGGGTATGGAGGGGTGTTTTCGACATCAATATGAGAGTTTGCGTTATTAATCACAACACCTCTTATCTGACCTGAGTCTTGTGCTGCAGCGGTGACCGCTCTCGTCTTCGTTTTTTGCGGATTAGAAGCCGCCCCACTAGTTGGGTTTTTTGGAGCCATCGCTGCAAAGCAATTTCCCCTCCGTCCCTGGCGTAGTTGAGGAGGGAACCGTTTATCCAGAGTCGCGGGATCGAGTTCTGATATCTCCCCCTGTTGCTCAAGCTGCTCTTGCTGCTCTTGCCGTCTATCCAAAATCACCGGATCAAATTCTGATAACTCCCTCTGCTGCTCGAGTTGTTTTCGCTGTTCTGACTGCTCCCGCTGTTCTCGGTGACCCGCCTGCAGAGCCGGCCGATTCACCCCAGGTGTGTGCTGTGAAAGCGAAGGTAAACTAGGACACCGCCACACCAGCCAAAGCGTCCTCCGATAGCTCCCCCAGAGATCAAGCCTCATTCCGGCCTCATTCCAGTAAGTTAAGAAAGTTTCTCTCCGCTTCTTATTTCAAAATACCACGGTTCAGGTTCAATTTTAAGCGGCGTTTCGTAAGAAGAAGTGAACCAAACGAGAGCCCTGTTCTCAATGCTGCTCACTCGGACGCTGCTGCGTCCGCCATCTTGTCCTGCAAAAAATGTTCCTTTCCAATACCCCAGCACTCCTTATGTAACTAATATGATGGAAAAAAACTAAAAGTTTTTAAATGAAAATGTAGAGAGATGAACAAGGTTTTAATCAACACACTGGGAATGTGTAAATGTGGCGTATTTGTATAGCGCAAACAGTGACCCGGAGGCATCCCGGCGCTTGTACTCCTACCACAAGGGAACCCCTCCTGGCTTTTCCTTGTGGGGTGTCCACTCCTGGGCATCCCATGGTGAAACCAGGCATCCCTTGTGTATCAGGGGGCCTTTGTGGAGACTAAGCAAGCTATTGCCCAGAGTTGTAGCATGGGACCCATGCTTAGAATCGGCACTGAGGCGAGAATATCCGGTCAGAGGAATTTAAGCCCGAAACCCACCGAGGCGGGAATTGAACCCTGGTCCCTGGCCAGCGTTCTGCATCAAGGTCTGCCGCTCTAAGCATTGAGCCACACTTCTCCAATCATGGTGCACTTTACACTGAGAAATTAAGTTCTTCAACAAAGACATGTCCCATAGGAATATGAGCTTGTTTATTTGAAACAGACAATGAGTTAATAGGCCCACTGGAGCTTAATTGCATGTTACAGCAAACTCAGTGCATGTATAATGCAATTGAAAGGTTGACTTACTGTATGGGAGCATGGCATAAGTATAAGTATTCCGGTGACATGACTCTGAAGCAGGACAGAATTAATTAGATGATAGTTTGTATATATTTCAGTGTTGGAAACTTTTTTGTTTCAAATGCTCCAACCTTGCCCAATAAGCAGCTTAAGGCGAAAGACCTTCACAACGCAGTAGTTACACCGCAATACATTTACATCGCGGTCATTACAACGCAAGTCGTTACAACGACTTGCGCTGGATGGTGCTCTACACTAAGAGATAGTATGATTTACTATTCCAACATCTTTCCTACTGTTACACATACTGGAGTTGGAATAGTAAATCATACCATTCCTAAGTCCAGCGCCTCTAGCACAACGTTGTAATAACTGTGATATAACATACCGCGATCTAAATGGTCGCTTTGTAACGTCACATATTCGCAGCGTAAACAATGAATATGTGTTATCCAGTGTAAATTAATAGGAAATACAAAACTGACAAACATATTTTAACATATATGCCACATATGATTTAAAATTACTTATAATTATCTTAAATTATTCTGCATACATTTTGGTATGTTATGTTGCGTTGAGATTAACTCATGATGCAATTTTGAATTTTAATTATAAGTTCCTCTATTGAGTTTCTTGACTAGCTGGAAGAAAGACAAATGTAATACTATGGGCTGTATTGAAGGCAGTTTTAAAGTCTGTATTCACTTACAATACGTCACATTTGTGAATAAGAAAAATGGTTTGCAAATGAAGCCTCGGCATTGGTGAGCAAATCTGTGTTTAGTCGAAATGCATTCGATGGCAGCCAGACATCACTAAACTGGAACAACCCACACATAGCGTTGTCATCCTTTGGGCACAAAGTTTTTGGGCAAATATATATATATATATTTATATATCTAATAGCACGATCTCGAACCTCCAACCAGTGGCGAACAAAGACCAGCAAGTCCCAAAGTAAGGCAAAGATGTTTTTTATTGCACTAGTCTCAGAAAGTGCGCAGCGGACTGACGCGTTTCGGGCGGATGCCCTTGATCACAGTGAAATGCAATAGTGAACGCCTTATTCTTAAATGCTGTGAATTACACCATGTGATTAATGAAAATAGACAACATACTTCAAAGTAGAAGTCATTCCCACTATGAACAATATAAAGGTCCTTTGTAGTATGAATTATTGATACAGTAATTCCATGTTTGTCTTTCGTATATTCACATTTAACTGAATAAATTCATTGGTATTGTTATATCTGCATGAATGCAACGATGTGAATACCACCCTCAAATATTTTTAACCCAATAACGACAGTACATGATATTATAAATACATTATAACAAAGCAGCATGATTAAATGTGCAAAATGTCGCATTTGTAGAACATAAATAGATAAAATGCATAATAAAACGGCATGTGTTAAAAAGTAATATTGTGAATACTTAAAAAACACATTTTGTTATCAAAAATGACTCTAAAAGCCATTTTTTCCAAAGTTGGAATGTGCAAATATCGCAATGTAAACTAATTAATGCATTTAATGATTGTCATATGTTATGGGTTATGCATACATATGTCTGCTTGATAATTATTGGGAACATCTACAGTAGATGGCAACCCCACAATTTAATAGAAAAAAAGGGGGGGGGGAATTAATTAAATAAAGGAGGGTGGTAATGCAAAACCAAAAACTAAAAAGGTTGAATCCAAGTAATACAGTCGACAAAATTGTAAGGAAAATCCAACAAAGTACAACCTAAAAAGAAAACGTGGAATATACCTATACACCTGGATTTAATAAACCAATGTATTTTACCCCGTGTGTATCTTTTTGTTATATTAAAAGATACAAAGAAAGGAATGAAGTGTCAAGAATAAGAAAAAATGTTACTGATCATTTCATAAAGTATTGATGTTTCATAGTACTTAATCAGGTGTGGGAGGTTTGAAAGTCAAGGATTAAAAATGTCACTATCAGTAATGTCTACCTACTCATTTTATCTTTCACGCTTCCCCTCATTTTCCATAGAGCCCTATAAAAAATGGTAAAGATCTTCAGTCGTGTTTAACCCATTGGGGACCTTACTGTCTAACTCCAATATCATTCTGGATTCTAGACGACGGAGCATTTTATCCCGGTCGCCCCCTCTGCGGGGTTTTGGCACAGATGTGAGTACAAAATACGTGAGACACTTGAGATCATTGTTATGTATCTTTTTAAAGTGTCTCGCGACAGGGTAGGCACTGTCATTGTTGACAATTGCCCGAAGATGCTGCAATATTCTGGCGTGCACCTGTAGCCTGGTGCTGCCAACATACCTCAGGCCACAGGTGCACCCCAGAACATATACAGCATACTCCGTCTTGCAGTTGTAATTCTCCCTGATGGGTAATGGCACGGCACTGAAAGGGATGCTGTAATGGGTGGTGTTTATGCTGAATCTACAGGCTCTGCAACTTGAACATTTATAAAACCCCGGCCGGGGTTTAAACCAAGATGGACTTTTGGCAAGTTCAGGAAAAGGTTTGGATAATAGTGCCCGCATGGAAGGACCCCTACGGAATGTTATCGTGGGGTTCTTGGGAAGTTGGGAAGACAAAACCCCATCAGTTTTTAGAATTGGCCAACTTCTGGTCAGGATCGTCCTGATTTTTCTTTCCTGGCTACTAAAGGATGTGATAAATCTGATGTTGCATTGAGCCGTGTCTGTAGCAGCAATTGTGGTAGAAGGTTTAGGTAAAAACAAAGATTCTCGATTTATTTGTTTTGTTTTGTTAATTGCTATATGTAATATTTTGTCCTTATACCCTCTTGCTTTAAATCTAGTTATTGCATCAGAGCTGCATTCGGCAAAGTCCTGTTCATTGTTGCATATCCGTTTTAGACGAAGTAGTTCGCCATAGGGTATGTTGTCTATGACGTGGCGTGGATGTGAACTACTCGCATGTAACGTAGAATTCCCAGCCGTGTCTTTTCTATGGAGGGTGGTTGATAATTTGTCAACATTCGAGGATACCCTGACATCTAAAAAGTCTACATAATGTTTATTGATATGAGATGTAAACTTTAAATTTATAGAATTATTGTTGAGGTCAGAGAGGAAAGATTTGGCACACTCCTCATCACCCTTCAAATTACTTATAATTATCTTATAATTATCTTAAATTATTCTGCATACATTTTGGTATGTTATGTTGCGTTGAGATTAACTCATGATGCAATTTTGAATTGTAATTATAAGTTCCTCTATTGAGTTTCTTGACTAGCTGGAAGAAAGACAAATGTAATACTATGGGCTGTATTGAAGGCAGTTTTAAAGTCTGTATTCACTTACAATACGTCACATTTGTGAATAAGAAAAATGGTTTGCAAATGAAGCCTCGGCATTGGTGAGCAAATCTGCGTTTAGTCGAAATGCATTCGATGGCAGCCAGACATCACTAAACTGGAACAACCCACACATAGCGTTGTCATCCTTTGGGCACAAAGTTTTTGGGCAAATATATTTATATATATTTACATATATATATATATCCACACCACCACGTACTTCCAAAGTACAGCTGCACTCCAACAATGATCTCCGCCACAAAGATAAGTGGTTTTCAGGAAGTCTTTATTCCATATTCAGCCAAACTTTAGGACAAGAAACCCAACGCGTTTCGGCGACACACTCGCCTTGGTCACGGGTTAATTGGTTTGTTTTACAGCCGACATTAAATAAAGAAAAAAGTGCAAAAAAGTGTCAGGAAGTGCAAACATAAACATAGGACTGCTGTCTTTATACAGCAACCTTGTCGGCCATCTTAGCATGGTACAATATATACACATTCACTATCATATACTGCAGGTAACTTAGTACAAAGAGAAAAATAATCACATTTGCATATTATCAATTAAAGATCCATGAGTTCATATTAGATAGCATACGAAATCCAGTTCGTTCCATAAAAAATAATCATACAAGTGATACTATAATCAGTATGCCATGTGTCTTTAGCGCATTTTTTTCTAGCGCATTTTTAGCCAACCAGTCCCAAAGTTACGTAAACAATCCCAAGTTGGTATTTTATCAACAATCAGTTTACACCCGTGGTACACGGTGCAGACTCTGGGCAGAGAAGAAAAAATAACAAATTACATTCCCAAGTGGGTAAAGGAATTCTTATCAAGATCCGATTTGTCAACAAATTAATGCGTGCAAAGTATAATTTGTTATTTTTTCTTCTCTGCCCTGAGTCTGCACCGTGTACCACGGGTGTAAACTGATTGTTGATAAAATACCCACTTGGGATTGTTTACGTAACTTTGGGACTGGTTGGCTAAAAATGCGCTAGAAAAAAATGCGCTAAAGACACATGGCATACTGATTATAGTATCACTTGTATGATTATTTTTTATGGAATGAACTGGATTTCATATGCTATCTAATATGAACTCATGGATCTTTAATTGATAATATGCAAATGTGATTATTTTTCTCTTTGTACTAAGTTACCTGCAGTATATGATAGTGAATGTGTATATATTGTACCATGCTAAGATGGCCGACAAGGTTGCTGTATAAAGACAGCAGTCCTATGTTTATGTTTGCACTTCCTGACACTTTTTTGCACTTTTTTCTTTATTTAATGTCGGCTGTAAAACAAACCAATTAACCCGTGACCAAGGCGAGTGTGTCGCCGAAACGCGTTGGGTTTCTTGTCCTAAAGTTTGGCTGAATATGGAATAAAGACTTCCTGAAAACCACTTATCTTTGTGGCGGAGATCATTGTTGGAGTGCAGCTGTACTTTGGAAGTACGTGGTGGTGTGGATGTGACAGGGTTACCTTGAGCCCTGATTTGCTGCACCGACACGCAGAGTGTCCCGGTTTCCAGTCGAGGAAAGTGCAAAAGTATCAAAAAGGATTATACCGGTTGACCGCTACGTTTGTTACGCTGTGTCATTAACGCTGGCCGCACTACTCTGGATATTGCTACCTGAAGGACATTACGTGATATTTTGGGGGATTACCGGAAGGTGAGACTGGGAAATCACCGATTCAATACTGAGTGTAATCCGACCCCGAAAGACTGTTCCTTGAATTGCTGGTGCCCTTTTATCCAGGTAAAAGCGAGACTAACAGCTTGCGGCTTGTGCACAATTTAAAACTCGTTTACCGGCGTTTCCACGTAGCTGCGTTCCCTCCGCAGACTCCAGCGGGATAATCGTGGGAGGCGCGCCGAGGGATACAATGTTGCCGTAGTGTTCTCGTGGCGGAGAACACATGTGGATACAAATTAGGAAGCAGCGAACTAAGCGGGAAAGGTGAATTACGCTTTACTCACAGCCGAACTATGGAAGAAGATACGGAAGCACGAAGGAGGCAAAGAGCTGCAACTATGTTTGTAAAACAAACAGGTAAAACTAACACAAGTGAAGTAAAGGATTCTACCGTGACCTCCTTGCATCAAAAATATTTAAGATTGGAAAAGCTGATGCGTAAAGAACTTTCCAAATGGTGGGAAGCAATCACTTTGGAGAAATACCAACAAGAAAAACGAGTACCCAGATGTCTTAGAATATTGATTGTACCCTCGTATGAAGATCAAGATCCAGAATTGGCGGATGAATGGGCAGCCAATTTGATGGATTGTTCGAATCGCATGATGTCTATCTTGATTAAGTTTGCGTGGAAGGAACGCGCAGCACTTTTGAAAACGATTGCTGAACTAAAAGAAGAAATTGAGAAAGAGGACAGTGATGAAACTTTCAAAAGTAAAATGGAGGAGATCTCCAAAAGAATTCTGAAACATGAGGAGGAAATAATCATGAAGAAAGAGCGTAAATTTCTGAGAGATCAAATTGATTACTTGTCCGGTAGAATCTTTACGTTCAGCAAGAAATATGACAATGTGAACAAAAACACCAACAAGAGCAACACGACAATGGATGGAGTAGAAAGCGAGATAAGTGAGAGTGATATCTCAGATGATGGAACTTTACTAACGAATGAACCATCCAGCACTCTGCCAAATTTTCGGGAGGAATTTCGGAAAATGAATCAGAAACAAAACCTACAAAGTTGGCAAATAGATCGAGGCAGGGGCCGAGGAAGAGGCCTTACAGGACGCGGCAGAGGAAGAGGAAGACAAACAGGAGGAACACCCACAACCTCAAATGTACAAGGAGGGGCGGCTGGAAAAAACACAAGCCAAGCATCGGGAGTGGAGACGAGAGGCCAAAAGAAACAACGAGGAAAATAAAGAACACAAAGAATGTGGTAAATCTTTCAAACCGATCTATTACTGATGTTGAGTTTGATGTTTTGAGTTTTGGTCTATCATTTTGTCCCACTTCTGATTTTTCTTACTCCCAAGAAAGAATAGACTTGTACAAATTTACACGTAAATTAAGGCTTCGCAAATGGCACAAGTTAAAAGCTAGAAACACTGTACCATCTAAAAGTGTTGTGCCAGCATCTGAAACGGTGAATGAAGTTGAAGCACTTATTGTGTTAAAGGAACTAGAATTTGAGGAAATAGACTCTTCCCCCTGTGATGCGACATCTTTGGGCTTTACTGTTAATCTGAACTGCCCGAATGATTTTAAACCTAAATCTACCTTCAATCCAACCCTCCCGCCCTGTGGCATTGACATCTTTGAGGAACTGGTAATTAAAGACCTGAAAAACATGGCAAGAAAAAAGAGGAAATGGGATAAAGATAATCTATCCAAACAAGAGAGAATGGCGATTAAGAATCTACAAATGGATCAGAGCATTACTATTCATCAATCTGATAAGGGTGGAAATGTGGTGGTTCAAAATGTAAGTGATTACATTAATGAAGGTATGAGACAGTTAATGGACACTGAGTGTTATGAACAAACATCTATCACTGAAATCAAGGAATCCACCACAAAATATCATCAAATGCTTAAAGAATGGCATACTAGCAAATTGCTAGAATGGGAAGAATACTCTTTTATGCTAAATCGTACACCCAAGGTGGCAATATTATATCTATTGCCCAAACTACATAAAAACTCTGTAGCACCTCCAGGGAGACCGATTATCTCCTCCATGGACTCTCTCTTGGAAAAAACCTCACAATATATAGACTTTTTTCTTCGTCCATTTGTAGAAGAACTTCCCTCCTATCTTAAAGATAGCCGTGACTTTCTCAATAAAATCAGAGAAATTACATGGGACGAACAATTTTTGCTGATTACACTGGATGTTAACAGCCTGTACACGTCCATCAAACATTCTGATGGCCTAAAAGCCTGCGAATACTATTTGAAATTTCGCTCAATCTCTTTTCTTGACCACAATCATATGTTGTTGCAGATGATACAATTTTGTCTAGAAAATAATTTCTTTATTTTTAATGAAATGTTTTTTAGACAGAAACAGGGGACTGCGATGGGCACCTGCTTTGCTCCAAGCTATGCCAACCTCTTCATGGGGTGGTGGGAGCGGCAGGTGCCCAGTCGCCATGGTAACCATTACATCCATGTAGTATCATGGCTCCGCTACATTGACGACCTGTTTGTCGTCTGGAGTGGAAGCCATGAACAAGCACTTCAATTCATTGAATCCTTGAATAACAACGATTTAAATCTACGTTTTGAAGGCACTATATGTAAGGAAAGGGCAGTTTTCTTGGATCTCGAAATTTCCGTAGTCAATAACTTGCTGACCTCATGCCTACATCGAAAAGAAACCGCAGGCAACACTTTGTTGCATGCGGAAAGCAGTCACCCGAAATCCTTAATCTACAGTATCCCCTACGGGGAATTTCTTCGGGCTCGGAGAAACTGTAGTTGTGACACTGAATTTCAAAAAGAATGTAAGGTAATGAAACAACGCTTCATTGAGAGAGGCTATGGGCAGAAATGTATAAAAGATGCTTTTGGGAAAGCTTCTAATCTGACCCAAACAGATTTACTAACACCTAAAGATAAAATCTGTGACGATCCCACCATTAGATACATTTCTACCTTTAACTCTAAATCTGGTGACCTACGAAAATGTTTGAATAGACACTGGAAGATACTACACACAGAATCTACCCTGACTGAGGTGTTAAAAGAATCCCCTAGTATAACATATAGGAAAAACAACTCCTTAAAAGACAGGCTTAGCAAGAATGAAACCTCTTCACGCAAACCGTCATCTAGGGAAATCCAAGGGTTCTATGTTTGCATGAAATGCAAGGCATGCAAATATAGCTGTAATGTTAAAACGGTATATTTTCCTCTGTATGAAACCGAGAGGAGAATAGAGAAACATCTGACATGTTTATCTGACTACTGTGTGTACATACTCTTGTGCCCTTGTGATAAGAAGTATGTGGGCAGCACTATGTTCCCTGCAAAGAAAAGGATATTGGAACATATGCGGGCCATTGCAAATAAGGATAAGTTGTCCCCAATAGCTCGACACTTTGAAGAGAAACACAATGCTAACCGTAATCTTTTGAGATTTTTTGTAATTGACAGGGTCCCCCAATCCAACAGGGGTGGGGACCGCATACGCAAACTGCGACAAATGGAATCTAGACTAATTTTAGAGCTCAATTCCAAGATTCCAGAAGGACTGAATTCCGAAGAGGAAATGAGCTGGTTCCTGGGAGAATGATTGGGTCACCTTTCTCTGAATGTCGTTCATGTTGCTAATGCTGAAGTTGCTCCTTATTTCTGATTAAGAGTTCAATTGAATTTGAGTATCTTTGCTATTCCTTGCCTGAGACTTCCATAATTGTTTTTAACGCATATTTTAATTCACTTAGTTGGGAATGTGGACATTTAAAAATTGAGCCATCAATAGACATTTCATTTTCTTGCAGGTCATGAAAGAAATGTTGTAAACGTTGATCAATGCATGACCAACAGCCCCGATGACTACACTTTGATGAACTGTCACCTGTGGAGTAGTTAATTGGAAAACAACTATATGGGTCTATTGATACTTTTTTTGCTCTATGGATTGAGACTGTGTAGACAAAAATTGGGCAAAGAGAAATGTATGGTGAGCCTGGTTGGGGAGTGCCATTACCCACTTGGGTTTATACTTTGCACGCATTAATTTGTTGACAAATCGGATCTTGATAAGAATTCCTTTACTCACTTGGGAATGTAATTTGTTATTTTTTCTTCTCTGCCCTGAGTCTGCACCGTGTACCACGGGTGTAAACTGATTGTTGATAAAATACCCACTTGGGATTGTTTACGTAACTTTGGGACTGGTTGGCTAAAAATGCGCTAGAAAAAAATGCGCTAAAGACACATGGCATACTGATTATAGTATCACTTGTATGATTATTTTTTATGGAACGAACTGGATTTCATATGCTATCTAATATGAACTCATGGATCTTTAATTGATAATATGCAAATGTGATTATTTTTCTCTTTGTACTAAGTTACCTGCAGTATATGATAGTGAATGTGTATATATTGTACCATGCTAAGATGGCCGACAAGGTTGCTGTATAAAGACAGCAGTCCTATGTTTATGTTTGCACTTCCT
This sequence comes from Lissotriton vulgaris, assembly GCF_964263255.1. Taxonomy (NCBI): domain Eukaryota; kingdom Metazoa; phylum Chordata; class Amphibia; order Caudata; family Salamandridae; genus Lissotriton; species Lissotriton vulgaris. The sequence continues at coordinate 1,464,633,794 of NC_141691.1, forward strand.
GACACTTTTTTGCACTTTTTTCTTTATTTAATGTCGGCTGTAAAACAAACCAATTAACCCGTGACCAAGGCGAGTGTGTCGCCGAAACGCGTTGGGTTTCTTGTCCTAAAGTTTGGCTGAATATGGAATAAAGACTTCCTGAAAACCACTTATCTTTGTGGCGGAGATCATTGTTGGAGTGCAGCTGTACTTTGGAAGTACGTGGTGGTGTGGATGTGACAGGGTTACCTTGAGCCCTGATTTGCTGCACCGACGCGCAGAGTGTCCCGGTTTCCAGTCGAGGCAAGTGCAAAAGTATATATATATATATATATATATATATATATATATATATATATATATATATATATATATATATATATATATATATATATATATATATTGCCTCTACATCCGCCTCTGACTTGAGTACACCTGCTGAGAGTGAGACGGAGGGGGATGGTGCTGGGCAAGCAAAGGTGGGGTTTCGAGCACTTTCCCTGGCACAGGAGCTCAACTGTCTGTGCCAGGACAGGCGGGATACATTGAGACCACAAAATTGGAAAACACCCCAAACGCCCCAACAACCACAAAAAACAGGAGGGCAAATAAAAAGTGCAGCGCAAGGAGATATTGCTGTAGACAACGGAAGCAAGCCCTTCAAAAAACGACAAGGGGAAGATGGAATCGCAGAGGAAAATAGAGCATGAAATGACAGAAAAAAACGTCATTAACCTCACAGACATTACATTGTCCAAAGCGGAAACTCAGATCCTTGCCCTTGGCTTGTCATTCAGACCGGAAAGCAGCTTCAACTACTCTTAAACAAGAATGGATGTGTACAGATTAATTCGGAAACTTAAATTGAAAAAATTTCACAAAATTAAGGAAAAGAAACCTTTGGATCAAGTACATGAAGCTCCTTCTAGTCCGCCTTTATTTGTAGCTAGGGATGTCAATCTGTTCCATAATCTCCAATCATTGCAGGATGAACAAACTGCTCCCATAAGCGAATATGAATATAAGTGGTATGATCAGGACTCCATTTAAACCTAAGTCGGTGTTTCAACCGGTCTTGATAATCTTGATCTTTTTCATGAACATGTAACCTCAAACCTGAAGGAACTATACAGAACTATTAACTTTGAATGTCATAATCCTAGTTTCCAACAACAAAGCTATATTCAACTCATGAAAAAACTTCAGCGCAATGATGAAGTCATCCTAAGGCAATCGGACAAGGGGGGAATATTGTTTTGTGGACTCGGTCATTATATTTGGAGGAAGCTAACCTCCAATTGAGTAACCCTTCTTGTTATAAACTTAGAAATCTGCACATTGTAAAGACCTCATGGAATGATTACTATAGTAAATTAATTGCATGGAAGAGTGGGGGGTTAATTTGTGAGGATGAATACCGTTTCCTAAAAAATGAGCATCCGAATATTCCATCACTGTATTTTTTACCTAAAATACATAAGAGCAATAAAAAAAAGCAGGGAGGCCCATAATCTCTGCCTTAGGAAGCATCACGGAAAATACATCTAAATACATAGATTATTTTTTGCAGGAATGGGTTATTAGTCTACACTCATATCTACAAGACACTGCAGACTTTCTAAGGAAAATTCAGGACATCCAATGGAATGAGGACTTTTTCCTCATTACTATGGATGTTACTTCATTATACACCTCTATTGGCCATATTGACGGTATCAATTTCAAAAATATCATTAATCAATAGTTTTGGGGCGTTGCGATGGGGGCCTGCTTCTTCCCCAGCTATGCGTGTTTGCATATGGGGATGTGGGAGGAGCAGGTCCTCAGAGGGCAACTTAAGGAGACTGTGGAAAAACATATACCCCTATGGCTAAGGTATATTGACGACCTTTTTTTCATTTGGAAGGGGTCTGAAATTTCTGCCAAATGTTTTGTTGACCAATTGAACAACAACTGTTTGAACCTTGAATTCACTGCAAATATGAGCAAGGAGAGTGTGGTTTTTCTTGATGTAGAAGTATTTATTGAGAACAATGAAATATCCACAAAGTTACATAGAAAGCCCACTTCAGGCGATTCGTTGCTGCATGCGTCCAGTCATCACCCGCAGCATCTTATCCAGAGTATCCCTTGTGCGGAGATGCTGCAGGTTAAACGCATTTGCAGCAATGATAATGATTGCTTATTAGCTCAGGATTTGAGTAGAAGAAGGTTCATAGCACGAGGTTACTCAACAAATGTTGTTGATAAAGCAATAATTAAGACCTAATTGCTTACAAGGGACCAGGCACTCATCCCTAAAAAAAGAACTAGCATTTCTATGAAAGATCTCAAACCTAAAACCAGGGTCATTTTGACATACAGCAAGCAACATAAGGCTATCAGATCAGGGGTATTTTAAAACACAATTGGAACCTGGTACTCAAAGAGCCGGTAATAGGTCCTGATTTGGCACTGGAAGGGCGACTGCCACAGTTGACTTTTAAAAAGGCTAGATCAATGGGAAACTGTTTGGTCAGAAACATTCCTGAAATTAAACTACCATCTAATTGGTTATCGACACAGAAGGGATTTTTTAAGTGCGCCACGTGCAAAGTATGTAAGTTCGCTAAAAATAAAAAAGAGTATACCACTCCCTTTTTACCTAAACCAAAATGCATTACCAAGCGCATCAATTGTAAAACTGATTATGAAGTATACATGCTGGAATGCTCATGTGCACTAAGATATATAGGCAGCACGAAGTTGCCAGTGCAGAAAATAATTATTCAGCATTTACGTGCAATCCTAACAAAGATCAAACTTATCAAGGTGACGAGGCACTTTGAAATTTTACACGCTAGTAATCCAATACACCTGAGTTACTTTGCCATTGATTGTGTGCCTCCACTGTGCAGGGGTGGTAACAGGGAAGGAGCCCTTCGCCTTTTGGAGACTAAATACATTCCTGAACTTAATACCAAGTCTCCATCAGGGCTGAATACCACTGAGGACTTATATACTTGTATTTAATCTGGCAACCTTTTCCCTGATGTACATTGCACACACTGTCTAAGGTTCTTACTGCATTCAACTGGATTCATTATCATTCATTAGTATGATTTTTTTTCAATGTTTACACATGATTCCTCTTTTCCTTTAATTAGGGGATGTGTGGTTTTCTCTTAAGTATCTATAATGATCATATTAATCACCATTAGATTTTATTTTGGGATGTTCACTATTTTATGTTATCACATTAATGTATTTTGTTCCTTGATATTATCTTCTCTCCTTACCAGATGGTTAGGTGCAGATAGTATGGGTTCGGCTGTCCTTGAATAGTTCTGATAATGATGCCTGTACTGCCCACTTGGGCTTTATTGCTTTCCTTAGAATGAATATATTTTCGCCTATAGTATTAGACAGTATTTTGCACTTCAAGCTTTTTGCTTATACATCTTGACTGGGCTGTAGGACCTGTTGTAATAACACAATGAGATACTGGATTTTACCAATGTACCTTGAATTGCAATTTTTAAACATGTTTACATTTTAAAACATATTTTGTTTTATTAAGAATGATTCTGGTAAAGGAACACATTTATTAACCCATTCGGATGGCGTATGGTACTGTATGAAATTATTAATGTATTCATATAGTTGACACAATCAGTGTTCTCTTTTAAATATACTTGTTTTTATATATATCTATTTATATATATTTATTTGTATATATGTCCCAGATCTACAGGTTGCTTTTAACTTTACTTGCATTTATGCAGTAATGTGTATCATACCCAGTCAGTTTCAGTACGGATTTAAAGTGCGTTAGTCTGTCTTCATTATTTGTCGTGGTACAGAGCAGCTGATGTTGATTTTAAATTGCACTTGCACTTTAAATAGGTCTGTCTTCATGCGCAACGCGTCATGTGATCAAGGCCCAGGTGGGGCTGAAACGCGTCATGGCGGCGATGCAGGGTGTTAACTAAATAAATTTATTTGCACAAAGAACTTTGGTTCCACGAATATTCTTCTGTCCGGCTGGATTGGATGTTTGGATGAAATACAGTGAGATATATATATATATATATATATTGTGCTTGCGCATACTATTAGCTCCCAGCTTCGAGCACCCTAATCCAGCGATGTTACTCGAGTGGGGGGAGAGCAATTTACAACAGTCTATGAATCTCATAAGGATTTTAATCAAGTATGCCGATATAGACCGTTTAGCACTTGCAAAGGAAATTGAGGAAATGGAACAGGATCTTAGCAAAATGGAAAACCAGGACTGGATTTTGAAAAAAATGAATGAAATTAAGGAACGTTTGAAAAAACATGAAGATAAAATAAAAAATAGAAAAATATATAAATTTGCCAGAGACCTGGAGGACTACGAAAGAGGCCAGATCTACACTTTTGCAAAAAAATATGATAATATTCGCAAAATGAAAAGTACATCAACAACTAAACCGAACATCTTGGAGGCTAATCCGACTTCTAAGGAAGGAGACTCACCTGAATTGGATTCAATATCTCTAACAAGCGAGTCCAGTCTGAGCTCAGCAGGTTCTAGTATGAGCAACTTGGAACCTGTGAATATGATCCCCGATTTAGGTGAGGAGGTGGATTTTTTAGTCCAGGACCGGTTGAAAACCCTGAGACCAAGGAAGGAAAGCAAGCAAGCCGACGAAGGCGGAACACCATCAGAAAAACCGCCCGGAGAAAACGCAAAAGGCAAGCCGAAAAAGAGGCAAAACTACTGGCGGAAAAAGAAACAATGAATGACAATACGGTAGTGAACCTCAGTACCCTGACGCTTACAAAAGCAGAGGAACAATTGCTTTCTTTGGGTTTCAACTTTTGTCCGAACACTAATTTTGATTATGCCTCGACACGTGTAGACCTTTTTTTGTTCATCCGTAAATTAAAACTTAGGAAATTTCATGCCCTAAAGAATCTGGGAGAGGACAAACAAAATAACCAGGGAGCCTCCAACTCCTCCGGCCTGCAGGTCGGGGAAATACCAGCACTATGGGCATTACACGGTTTGAACAATGAAGACCAGCTGAATTCCCAAGCACCGACACAAGTAAAATTAAAAGAACTGAATTTATTACAGAAGGGTGCAGGGGAAAGCCCCTTCAAACCGAAGTCCACTTTTATTCCATTGATGCCAAAAGACTCAGTCGATGTCTTCCATGACCGTGTCGTGGAGGAAATAAAAGAATTACACTGTTCTACAAATCGCAACAGAAACTTCATTCCAAATCAGCGACAAGCTTCTTTAAATACGTTAATAAATAAGCTAGCCAAGGATACTTCTATCTTGGTGAAAAAATCTGACAAAGGGGGCAATGTGGTCCTGTGGCCCAAGCAGCAATATGATTCAGAGGCCAACAGACAGTTAAATAATAAGGAATGTTATGAGTCAACAACTTGGATTAAATACAACAAAGCGAAGGAAAATCTTAAAAAAGAGCTCTCTAAATGGAAATCTGAGGGCCTATTATCAAACGATGAACATAAGTTCTTGTACAGGACTCACCCAAGAGTCCCCTTCCTGTACTTATTACCAAAAATCCATAAGAACGTTAGTCCTGTTCCAGGTCGCCCTATAATCTCGGCAATAGGGAGCATGACCGAAAATGTAGGCTCATACATTGACTTTTATTTGCAGGACCTAGTTAAGACTTTGCCCTCCTATATTAAAGACACTGGTGATTTTTTACGGTACCTCAGTAACATATCTTGGTCAGAGGAATGGATTTTACTAACGCTAGATATAGAGTCTCTCTATACTAGCATCCGTCACGAATGTGGTTTACGTGGGGTTGAGCATTTTCTAAATACACGTCCTGCTGAATATGCCATGCATAATAAGATGCTATTGTCTTTGATTTCATGGTGCCTAGACAATAATTATTTTACATTTGAAAAAAATATGTACAGACAGAAGCAAGGGGTGGCCATGGGGGCCTGCTTTTCTCCGAGCTACGCATGTTTGCATGTTGGGTTTTGGGAAAAGCAGGTCCTCATGAAGGAACACAAGGCCATATTTGAAAATAACATTATTACATGGCTTCGTTATATAGACGACGTTTTTATTATTTGGAAGGGCAGCATGCAGAGTGCACAGGAGTTTGTTGAGTCATTGAATGTAAATGTTTTTAACTTGCATTTTACTTCAAACATGAGTGCTACGATGCTAGAATTTTTAGATGTCCAAGTACAAATAATTGATGCTACTCTAACTACTACAGCTTTTAGAAAACCAACAGCTGGTAATGCAATATTGCATGCATCAAGTGCTCATCCTCGTCATCTTATAGCCAGCATACCCTACGGGGAATTGTTACGTCTAAAGCGGATTTGCAGTACAACTGAGCAATTTAAGATCTGCAGTGAATCATGCTTGAAACGTATGCGGCAGAGAGGGTATAGCGAAAAGATCTTAGAGCAAGCCATGACAAAAACAAATGAGAGACCCAGAGCTACCTTGCTTCCCAGCACCAATGAGTTAAACGTCACCACAGCAGAAGAAAATAGTTCCCCAAGACTCATTACCACATATTGCAGACAGGAACGCAAAATTCGCAGGATTTTGAATAAAAATTGGCCCATAGTTCTTACTGACCCAATTTTGAGAAATACGTTACCGGAACGTCCCAATGTGACTTTCAAAAAATCCAAAAACGTAGAAAATCTCTTATCTAAAGAGATTCCCACTGGGTCTAGCAGCATTCAAACCTGGATGCCCACAAGTAATGGCTTTCGCAAATGCGCTACTTGTAGGGCTTGCAACTTTGGAGCCAACACTGCCACATATAGCACCCCGTTTAACACCAAAGAACTAGCAATCAGGGGGAAATATGACTGCCGCACTGAGTACGCCATATACGTCCTCACCTGTACATGCGGCTTACGCTATGTGGGAAGCACAAAAAATCCTGTATATATGCGTATCCTACAGCATATTCGTGCAATCATTAATAGCGATCCAGCCTACCCGGTTGCGAGACATTTTAAAATAAGTCATAAAAAAGATGTAAATTGTTTGACTTATTTTGTTATTGATCAGGCACCGGTTTTAAAACGAGGTGGAGACAGAGACAAAGCATTGAGGCAGTTAGAGACCAGATATATTCTGAATCTAAACAGTAAACATCCAAACGGCCTCAATGACAGGGAGGACATGCATACTTTTCTGTAAACCGGAACATATGCTGTCAATCCTGTATCCCACCCTGACTTGTAGCCTTATATATTATTTGAGCGTACCATATCACCGATGTATGTCAGTTTTAAGTAGATATAAATCAAATTAACACCGAAGAAGTATCCTTGTGACTACCAATATTAGATTTGCTCTTACATCTCTCTCCGTTTTCTATCACTTTTTTAACCCTTTAAAACAATTTTTTGGTTGCACTGTAATCACTCAGTACACTGACATTTGGATTAAATGCTTACATTGCAATTGGCTGTCGTCGACAGCATTTGGGTCAGCACAGCACTAGCACTTTATTGTTACATGGTCATATACACAGCAATACTACATCTAGTTGCGGTAGTGTAGACAAGGCATGAGGACAACACCATAACTGGGTACACTAGATGGATAGTTGTTGTACCATAAAATTTCCATTTGCATAATTTTTATCATAATATTTATTCAATGTAAATTATGATTTGACCCTAACTTGTATATATATATATATGGTCTTATTACAACAGAATTTTTAACATATTTGTATGTTATTTATTTATTTATTGCAATGGAGCAAAAGTATTGCAACACCATATCAATGTGTATACATATGCTTGTACCAGTTTGTTATTATCATCATCATGCTGCTAAGTCTACTTTTGCACAAGCGACTGATTGCATTTATGCTGTTATATTTCGTTTGTTGTAAATAGAACATATTGTAATGTGCTTTATACACAAAATATGCTGAAAACTCATGACAACGGTAATAAGCTGCCAAACGTTAGCTATTTTTCACTTTACACGAGGAGTCTATTTTCTATGTCCATAGTTGTAACACGTGGTGGACTCACAATGAAAAAAACAAAAAAACTTGAGTGGGTGCTCTATTTAAAGTGATGACAACTGCATTTCCGTTATGTGATCAAGGGCAGTTCCTGCCCGAAACGCGTCATGCCTGCTGAAAATTGCAAGAATGGATAATAAAAGCACGTTTTAAACTCTCACGAAGTTGCATGGTGGTCCTTCCTGTCTGTGGTCTTAAGCGACGAGCAGAATTGTACCTTGCATATATATATATATATATATATATATATATATATATATATATATATATATGTATGTATATATATATATATATATATATATATATATATATATGAACAAATTCTCGCCAGACGCCAACGGTGCCACCAACTTTTCGTCCGGTAAGGAATGACGAAGAGTAGAAACCAAATCTGGTGCCAAACAAAGGTGCTTTATTCGTGCCTTTCAACGCCCAGCATGTCCGCCATGAAGCGTTTGGCCTGTGTCCACAGGCTTGATCACATAATGTGTTTTGTTACATCAGAGGGAGGTACGTATAGTGATCATAAAAGGCGGGCTAATCTTGCCACCATTTTTTGTTTAAAGTGGCAACATGGAAACTATAAAAAGACTACGGCTGGTAATCCATTTAACAACTATAATAGCCAAAATGCCATTAAAAATTTCTTGCAACCTCTTACACACTTAATACAATGTAATAAATATTTGCAAATCATGCAATATCTATGTACACATTGCCGTCTTTTTAGTTTGTATTGCTATCTTTTTAATTTCCAAGTCCAAGAAATGTCCATGTAACCCAAGTGGGTTAAATATAAAGTGCCTGTGCAAAGTTCTTACAGTATGTAAACCATTTGTACCCAATCCTACATTGCAGAACAGTAGTGCAGAAATAGTGCAACTTTTTTGCCATAAAGTGTATAATGCATATAAAAAAAAAGAATTGATTATGAATAAAGAGGAGCTGCCTATGCTTGTATTTGTTCATACTGATGTTACTATTTGCAATCTATGCTGTTTCATTTTATTGCGACTCCAGATGTTAAGTGTCAAAAATATAGTCAACATGGCCCTTTGATTTATCTTGATACATCCCACCCTAATAGGTTGACTCTCCTGGGAGACTACAAGCAAGTGTAGAGATCCTCACTCGCATTGAGGCCCCCAGGGGTTCTGCTATCGAGCTCTAGTATGTATCTGGTTTCAAGGACCCGCAGTAGCGCCTCCCTATTGCCACCCCGTTTCAATGGCATCACACAATCGATGGCATAATATTGCAGATGCTTGGGGTCACTGTCATGGGTACTTTCGAAATGCCTGGCCACCGGATACGTCTGATTTTTTGTTACGATGGCCCTTATGTGTTGCAAGATCCGCTTGTGAGCTGGTAGTCGGGTGCTCCCTACATACTGTAGCTCACAAGGGCATTGCAACACATACACCGCAAATTCTGATTTGCAGGTGAGTCGTTTGGTTATGGGTACAGGTAACTCTCTTTTAACTCCTTGAATGGAACCTGGTAGTGGGTTTTGTTACAGCCATATCAGCAGGCTTTTCAGATTGGGCACTTTTTGAATCCTCTACTTAGTGCCATCCAAGTTTTTAAAACCGGTGGCTCCAGGTAGTTGTTAACCAATTTGTCCGACATTGATATGGATTTTCTATAGGTCAGTTCTGGTTTTTTCCCAACCAACCCTCCAATGACAGGGTCCCCTGTCACCAGATTCCAATTTCGAGAGAAAATCCTTCTGATTTCTCTATGCTGTCGGTTGTATGTAACAATTGCCCCAGATTGCTCTGATGTAGTAGCTTTGTTATCTGCCTCATGGGAAGCTCTAGATGTTAGAGCCTGTGTTCTAGTAATGGCTCTAGAGCGATCAATTGCCTTAGAAAGGATATCCTCTGAGTATCCCCTGGCCTGAAACCGCTTCTTACTGGCTTCCTGCACACGAAAACATTCCTGTTCAGTGCTGCAGATCCTCCTGATACGCAACATTTCCCCAAAAGGAATGCTGCGTATCAGGAGGTGGGGGTGCTGGCTGGCCGCATGGAGGACAGTGTTGCCTGCTGTCGGTTTCCTATGTAACCTGGTGGCTAATCCCCCATTTTCTATGTACACCTCTATATCCAAAAAGCAGACAGATGTCCTGTCAATTGTAGAGGTAAATTTTAAATTCAGATCGTTGATATTTAACTGCTCTACAAATGACTGCGCCTCTTTTTGGGGACCCTGCCAGATCAAAAATAGGTTATCTATGTACCTAAGATACAAGGGAACATGGTTTTGCATTGTGGCTAGATGTTGTCCCATGAGTACCTGCTCCACCCACCAACCCATATGCAAGCATGCTAGGCTGGGCGGAAAAACAGGCCCCCATAGCCACTCCCCTAATTTGCTGGTACACTTGATTTTTAAACAAAAAATAATTTTGTTCTAGACAGACCTTGATCATGGACAGAAGCATTTTGTTGTGCGATGAAAAATTGATGACACGTCTGTTTAAATAATGCTTTACCGCCTTAATAACATTGCTATGTCTTATAGAGGTGTACAATGAAGATACATCCAATGTAATGAGCAAACATTCCGAATTCCACATAACATCATTCAATTTTTGGATAAAATCCGAGGAGTCCTGCACATATGATCTCAAACCTTTCACCCAATCCTGCAAAAAATAATCGATGTATTTCGAAATGTTCTCAGTAGAGCTATTTATTGCGGAAATGATAGGACGACCAGGTGGCATGTCCACACTTTTATGGACTTTAGGTATCAAGTAAAAAAAACAAAGGGTGCCACTTGCTTGGAACGCACTCAATGACAGGCCGGACTTCTGTGTGTTGTAACAGGGTCCTTTATTTCAGCATGTCAGCATTTCAGGAGTCCCATTAAAACGCCCAAAGCGTTTCGAAGCCACATTGCTTCTGGTTCACGGGCTGGTACACAAATGAGGCAGGGATCACGAGCAGGAGCAGTCAGTTAATTCAAATGGCCTTTTCCCGTCCCCTGGTGGGCTTGTTCAGGTGCATTCTGGAAAGGCATGCTGGAACTTCGAGTTCCCACTCGTTTATCTTCTCCCTCCAGTGGGTTCTGCCTCATTTGCATCCATTTCATTTTCCTGCTTCTTTCCCTTCGGTGGGTTTTAGGAGAAAAATGGACCTCATTAGGCTGTTCGTGCTTGCCTTTCTGCTATATTATATATATATATATATATATATATATATATATATATATATATATATATATATATATATATATATATATATATATATATATATATAATATATATATATATATATATATATATATATGTTACAGTGACGTTATAGTTAGGTTCAGGTTCCACAAAATCAGAGAAATTCAGAAGTTATTGTTAGCTGAGCTGACTATAACTTGTGCCCCCTGCAATGCACTGCTTATGACCTCACATATTACATCACTCATGACATGGTCAGTGATATCACTGATGAAATCACTGATGACATCTTAAGTGACATCACTGATGACATCATCCAGTGACAGTGAGTGTTTTTAAAACGTTTACGAGTGTTAAATATATATACTAAGGTGTATTGGTGAACCAGTGGGTGTGTGAGTGTCTGAATGGATGATTCAGTGGCTGCATGACTGACTGTATAAGTGACTGATTAGGTGCCTCAGTGAATGTATGGGTGAGTGGCTTGTGTGAAAGTCTGTTTCAGTCACACAGTTGGTGTCTAAGTGTATGTGTGAATATGTGAGTGGGTACATGAGTGGCTCTATTGGTGAGGGATTGGTTGTCTGAGTACTTGCATGGTTGTCTGAATGCCTATGTGGGTGGGTGAGGGTGTGTGTGTGACTGCCTGTATGGATGGGTGAGTCAGTGGCTGTATAGATTAGTGACTGGATGTGTGAGGGACTGTATGGGTCAATGAGTGTGCATATGGCTGTGTGGGTAAGTGGTATATGAGTAAGTAACTTGGTATGTGAAAGGCAGTATAGGTGATTGATGGTGTATATGTGTGACAGTATGGGTGAATGAATGCGAGTGGCTGTATGGGTGAGTGTATGCTTGTGTCAGCGACTCTATAGGTGAGTGAGTACATGTTAGTATCTGTATGAGTGAGTGTGTGTGTATCTGTATGGGTGAGTAGGTGGCTGTGTGATTGACTGTCTGGGTGAGTGACTAGGTATATGAGTTGCTGTATAGGTGACTGACTCAGTATGTGAGTGGCTGCATGGTTGTATGAGTGGATATGTCAATGGCTGTATTGGTGACTGAGTGGGTGTATGAATGACTGTATGGTGATAGAGTGGATGTGTGTGTAGATCTAAGAATCAGTGAGTGTGTAAGTACTGGTATAGGTATGTAAATGGGTTTGTGAATGGTTGTGTGGGAGTGGGTGTATGAAAGATTCTATGGGGGTGTGAGGGGGATGCGTCAGTGATTCTGTGGATGATGTCATCAGTGATGTCATTGACCATGTAATGAGTGATGTAACATGTGAGGTCATAAGCAGTGCATTAGAGTGCAAGTTATAGTTAGCTCAGCTTACTAGAACTGCTACTTTTTACTGGTTTTGTATGAGTGAAACCTGAGCCTAACTATAACAGCGCTGTTACTTTTGGTTTTTTTCAGCGAATTTCTATGTTTTTTTTAAGTAGTAGTCATGTTTGCAGAGTAGTGGAGAAAGGGGGCTGGGTCGCTGTCTAGCTCTCAGGAATCCCTCTGTGTAGGACTTACAGGAGGTGCCAGGCGGGCTTCTTGGCCCCCAAGGTCCATCAGGAGTAAAGTCGACTTCATCCCCCTAACCAGTATTCCACCAAGAGCCACGTTTGCAGAGTAGTCGAGAAAGTGGGCGTGGCCCCTGCAGACCTCTTAGAAATCCTACTGTGTGGGTCTTACTGGAGGTAACAGGAGAGGTAGTTGGCCCCCTCCTTTTTTGTTTTAAATGCCCCAGGACCTGGCCACCAAAACAAGCACAGGAGGCTATGCTTGTTTTTTTTTCGTAATTTGGGATGGATTTGCCGTGGCGGAGCTAGACCTCATGCAGCAGCCGGATGTAAGTGCCAGGGTGGCTGGTGATTCCTTTGACGACCGCCTCGCAACGGCTGCATGCAAGAGCCCCCACCCATCCCTTGCTACGCCACTGGTTATAACCACAAAAGAAGAACTCATTTCTTATTTATTTTATTTATTTATTTATTTTATGTAGTTTGTAGAGCGCAAAGCTACCCCCGAAGGGGTGTCCCGGCGCTGAAATCCAGAGTTTACCAAGGGAAAGGGGGAGTGAAGCAGGAGGAGCAGTGGAGAGACTAAAGTCCGGAAAAGAGCCAGGTTTTAAGTTTGGCTCGGAAGATGGATTCAGAGGGACAGAATCTCAGCTCAATTGGAAGGGAGTTCCACAATTTGGCAGCAATGACACTGAACCCTCTGCCACCAGTTCTAGATAATCTAAAACGGGGCGAGATCAGGAGGCGGAGGTCATTAGATCTCAGGGATCTGGTGGAGCGGGATATCGAAACCCGTTTTTTCAGATAAGTAGGTCCGCAGTCGTTGACGGCTCGATAAGTGAGGGTGAGGACCTTAAACTGAATGCGGCTAGCTACTGGAAGCCAGTGGAGTTCCCTCCGATAAGCAGAAACAGATTGACGGTACGGGATATTACCGATCAGTCTGGCTGCAGCATTCTGGACAATCTGCAGCCGGCCTATCAGGTACTGGGGGGCACCAGCATAGAGGCTATTGGCATAGTCCAAGTGGGACGTGATGAGGGCTTGGGTGACTGTACGGCGGGAATCCAGGGGGAGATAGGGAAGGATTTTTCTGATCATGCGCAGTTTCATAAAGCAGGCGGAGGTGACTTTATTAACCTGGGTTTTGCATGACAGGGAGTCGTCAAATTGGAAACCTAGATTCCGCCCCGAGTGAACGGGGGACGGGGCGGGATCAAGCGCCGTGGGCCACCACCAAGAGGAGGGGATGGAGGTTTTCTGATTAAAAAACAGAACCTCCGTTTTATCTGCATTCAATCTGAGGTGGTTCGCGGTCATCCAGACACTGATGTTGTTAAGGCATTGGCGAAAATTGATGAATGCGGAGTCCGAGTGGTCCCTGAAGGAGAACACCAACTGTGTGTCGTCAGCGTAAGAGACCACCCTGACTCCGTAGGACTCCACAACATCGGCCAAGGGGGCAAGATAGACGTTGAAGAACAGGGGGCTGAGGGCGGAGCCTTGCGGCACCCCACATGACAGAGGTTTTTTCTCAGACTTCATACATAACATCTCCGAGCACTATAAACAATTCTGTTTTTCTCTCTGGTTAGACATTTTTTTAAACAACATATATGCACACACACAAGGGATCTCATTGAAGGCTATCTGCCTATTCATTGATTAGGCAAGGAACCCTACAACTGAGATGTCAGCAGGGGTCAGAGTAGTACACTAATGAATTCCCAATTCTTTTGCTACAAGCACACACCTGCTCAGAAGAGTTTCTCACATACTAAGAACTTGAGGCGTCTGATTTATGCTGGTACTTCTTCCTGAACACAGTCAGGACCGGCATTACTAATCCGCGCCAAGGTCCTACTGCTACATGACATCACCCGCTCACTATTGCGATTAAAATAAGCAAAAGAGGACACTCATTCATCGCTTGGCGGGAACTCCATTTAGCCTTATTTTGTCTGAAGGGCACAATGTCACAATTTGTTGCCTCTTCTAATGACTTCTCCTTGAGAAGGCAGCCTGCAGTTTAGACCTAGTTCACGGCGTTCTTTGCACAGGCTTCGCAAGAGAGCTGAAATAACGCAATTGATTGCGTGGGCAAATTTCCGCGCGGGCCCGGGTACTGATATTCGTACATCTCACAAATAAACAAGGCATGAATACATCAAGCCACAAAGCATAAACAATAAAGAACTTCATCCTGTAAGTTTGCTACGGCCAGCAGTTTGTGTCTGAACCTGCCATTTGTCATAAGATAAATGACAAAGTGATTGCCATTTGTCACTGAATACACAATAGGGGCGCTCAGCCATGAACCATACAATGCAGACAGCAGTAAATATCACGCTCTTATGCCCCAGCCCTCCACTCCAGCCTCTCAGCATTGCTGAAACACAAATGTAATCATGCTTGCATAAAAATATTGGCTAATTTGAGTCTTTTTGAAGGGAAATGCGAAAGCCACACCATAAATATATAACAGTATGCGCCTATCCAAAGAAGGAAATCGTGAATTTTATAGCCCGTAATATCCAAAGAGGCAGGAGCCATCTTTTATAAAGAAATGTGGGACTGGAAGTTGGATCTGAGATTTAATTTAAATGTATTGTTCACAGTTTTGTACTGTTCAGTGATTTTTAATACAAACTTTTTTATGTTTCTGGGAGTTACTGGTGCTTGGCGGCTTTCAGCTATATTAATAGAGTTTATAACGGTGCCCATGCATTAATAAATTCTGTGTTTTATCTATGCCCTGATTGAATCTGAGAAATATCGGAATTTTGCATTGCTGCACTATTCGGGAAAGGGAATGCATGTTATTAATTGCTTTTAAAGGCACTGCAACAAAACAGCAAAACAATAAAACCCGAATGATTTCTCTGGAACAAAACGTACAGCCGTGAAAACCAACTAAGTGTAACACTCTTAAGAGGCCACTTGCAGACTAATAGCCGAGCGTTTTCTTGAGCAGTAGGCACTGGCAGACACAGGCAGGCTTTCACTACCTCTGGGCCTGTGGTGGTGCAGATCTCTGTGCACACACACTACACAAAAGCACAAATAATGACATTTTTTAGTTTAATGGCTGTAAAAACATGCAGGCAGTTTGAATTATGCAGACGCCATTAGTGTTATGTTTTTTTCTATAATTTGCACACTCTGGGCCAGATCACAAAACATGTTTGATTGGCTCTATTCTGTGTCCTTGCTGGTAAGATAATGCAGTGTTTGCTCCAAACAACTACTGCATTCTAGAGGTGGTAATTTGCTACAAGACCGTTTGTGCATATTTGTGTGTTGGATTTTGTAATGGTGGCGATTTCTACTGTTGTTTTGTTTTAAGTTGCTGTGTGTGCTGTGGGATTGCGCAGTTGTTTTGCGTTCTGTTTTCACTGTTTTGGTGTGATGTGCCCTGCTATTTTTTAAATGTGTTATGTTTCTTTATGTATGTTATTTTGTTATCTTATGGTATTTAGTTTAGATATGCCAATAAATGCTGCCCACATTTTAGTAAAAAATAGTACATGCCTTAAAAAGTGCCTTTTACAAACAATAATTTACTACCGTCATAAGTATTAAAATATTGCTGCTGCAGCTCTTCAACTACTCAATGCACCTGTCAGACCAAAACCATGGCAGAAACTGAGTGAAAAATTAGTGGTCACTGGCTGTATGTAATACGACCTAATGCTTGGTGTGCGCTTTGAAATGCGATGTACTCATATACCTCTCACACATGGAGAGCTGCTGTAATCTATGGGTGTTAGGAAATTCATTTCAACATTGACCAGGAACACATTCTTTAAAGAAGCAGCTAACCCAAAAGATCTTGCTGGTCCCTTATTACTTTCAGTACTGAGCTCCAACCTATCAGATGAAAGAGCTTAGCATATCAATAGCTGCTATCATACTTATTGTAATGAGTAATATTCTATGTTTCAGCCATTACCATCTGATTTATATCAATCCTGGCAAATCCTTTTATGAGATCACACCTAAAGAACAACAACTTTCCTTCAAAGCAGCACACGTGAAAACCCATAGCATGTTCATGCTTACCTAAAAGGACAATATACCAAATCAAATCTGTTTGAAAACAGAAACACGCATATCGACTTACTTTGGATGACTTGTATAGAGACCAATACAGAAATGTTATTTCTTTACACAAAATAATAATAATAATAATTTTGTATTTGCATAGCGCACATATCACCCCCAGGGGGGTCTCGAAGCACTTGTACGCATACCACTGTGGAACCCATCCTGGCTTTCCCTGTGAAGTGCCCACTCCCGGGCACCCCCAAGGTGAAGCGAGGCATCCCAGCGCTGTTGGGGCCGTTGTGGAGATTAAGCAAGCTATTGCCCAGAGTTGCAGAGTGGGACCCATGATCAGAGTAGGCACCGAGGCGAGAATTATCAAGTCCGCGGACACTGAGCCCAAGATCCTGCCGCGTCGGGAATTGAACCCTGGTCCCGGGCCTGACCTCTGCTTCATGGTCTGTTGCTTCTAACCAGTGAGCCACACTTCTCCACAATATATGCAGGTGCATATCGCAAAATTGATTTTCCGTGTTACAGAGCTCTTAGAAGAAGAAGCATCTATCTACACACCTAGGTTTAGTTCCCATCATTGCAAGAAAACTGGGATTTTATGGAGAAAAACATAAAATATAAAATAGTCTCTCCTTCGAAATACTAAATCCTGTCCCTTTATGCCATTTATTCACATTTCCTCTAGCTTCTATATTCCTATTTGGAGATTCAGTCCAGAGAGGAGGAACTCTGCTGTAAAGGCATCTTTATACTGAGCATTTGTAACTCAGGAGGAGGAATTGGATTCCATTTTCTTTCTTTGTTGCCATTGGTTAAGGCCTTGGACAGTATGCATTTAATTTTGTCTCTCAAAGTAGAGTTTTATATGTCCCTTTAGTTGTAATGCATATAGATTTGTAGTTTGGTTTTATTCATAGAGATGCTACTAATCAAAAGATCGAATTATAAGTAATTATGAAATAACAAAAAATCACAAGAGGAAACAAATAAGCAGGAAGTACACCCTTAGCCAGAGGGAATCTGTCCTGTATACTATGGCCATGCTGCGTGATCAATTACTGCACCCTTTTTGGCTATATAACCCTGGGAAATAGGGTCAGATAAAATTTCCATCCCTTTATTTTGGGGGGTTCTAATAATTACTTTGACAACCTTTTAACATACTCCATATCTGGTTCTAACAAACGAGCCTAAGTTTGTTTGGGCCCCATGAGGATATGTGTTTGGGTACATGGTCATTGATGAGTACAAGCAGATGATGGGAAACAAACTGTGATGAACTTTTCATACCCGAAACCGGTCCTAGGATGCTTGTTTCCAGTCCAGGGAGGACCTGGCCTGGCAGTTCGGCTGGACTGTTCCCATTGGGCGCAGGGTAAAAAAGGATTTGCATATGGCTGGGTTCAAACTGGAATGGCATGGTGAGCAAAAAAACGATGGATTTATGCCAAGACTTCTGTACTGGGGTGAAGGTATAACATTGTTCTGCATTCTGTCCATCAATTGTTCTTTTTGCATAAAGGAGGCATGCCATTGTTATATTTTATGAAAAAGTGCTGTGTAAATAGCGCATTTCAATGTGTATAGCACTGATTTATGTAAGTCATAGGTCCTTTTACAACTGTCATTAGGAGGCTCATTAGATTGATAAAGGCTGTTGATCAGCCAAAACGTGTCTGTATTTGGAGTTGCCTGATGCAATAAATAAGTTGATCTCCTCCCTTCTTCAAGTGCAGTCTTGCTCAACAATTGTGAGGTTTTGTGACAAATATATCAAGCACAATAAGCAAAAGTGGTTCTGTCGGGTAGGACAAATGATTTGTACACTGTATTCAATACACAAATGGCATTTTGAAAAAAACAAATTTTCATAAAGGCAAATTTAAAGAGACACACCAAGAAAAGCTATTTGAACAAGCAGTAAATGTTATTCTTTACTATTCAAAGTATATTGGGTTGGCTGGCCTGTGACAAAATGCACAAACAACAGTAGCTACAAACGATTCAAGTGTACAGTAAGTGACTAATCATGATAAGTGACAATTGCGCTGTACAAAGGTGACATGGAAGACATATGAATACAAAAGGGTGGAAAAACACATATTATAGTCAGATCCAAAGTGCTAACATAACCCTCCGACAGGGATTATCATTTCCTGTTCAATTCAGGGGAATTGTGTGGACTTATTAATGACTGTAATGTCGACGTTTCGACCCTAGGTGTGGGAGCGCATTCATGGGAATCCAGGGCGGGTCTTCTTCAGGACAATGGTGGGGAGGACAGCCGCTGACAGTAAATCCAACTTAACGTGGATTTAAGAGTGTTTAAATGTTTTTTAACTTTGAGGTTTGCTTTTGTGATTTTATATGACTTAAATCGAATAAAGCTCATTTGATTTGATTTGATATCCCATTGTGGTTGTTTAAGATATGGCACGATGATCACTTCAATGCCTGTCTCCAATAAGTATGAACCCTATTTACGAGACTAGCAGTGTCTTTTTCCCCTTGATGAATTGTATTGTAATTATTGCTTGATAATCAGGCTAAACTGTCTTGAGAATAAGGGGGTTTTGATTCATTTGTTTTTTTCACCCTTTGTGTTCATGATTTTTTTTTACATTTGTGTATAAGCAAAAGTCTGTTCTTTATGTTTATTACATTCGTAACCTCTTTAAAAAAGTCAGATTACAACTTTATGTCACAAGGTCAAGACTGAGTGCGGTTGAAACGCATTGTGTTTCCCTGTTTCTGCAAAGTAAAACTGTGTGAAGTAACTCCGTTGTTGTGCCTCATTTTTCCTAAACTGGTGTAAGGAAAGTTTTGGGAGCAGAGCAATTGGTGCAGCGGTGATGCCCACTGCACAAGCTACGGTCCTAAGGCTGGGCGTTTCCAGTGTCTTTGCGTGCTATGGATCTATGTGAATGAGATGTCCGCTGGTCAATAGTCAACTGATCGTGTGCAAAATCTAACTCAGGCAAGACTCAAGTCGGAAGACTCGATACAACAAGTTGGCAGCCAAGATCTGCAGGGGTAGATCCCTTACTGCGCAAGGGAGTTACAACAAGCCATCATAGCAGAAGATGTTATCAGAGGATGGGAAGCTTCAGCAGCAACCATTTTATGACTGAGAGGAGAACGCTATGGTGCCAGTGGTAAACAGACATACTATCGAATCAAAAATATAGACAGGACATAATATCGAGAAAAAATATCGACTACACAAAATATCGACCAGACATAATATCGATTACAAAAATATCGAGTTATATCGATATTAATAGCCAAAATATCGAATAAAAAATATAGACTAGACATAATATCGGCTATATAGAATATAGACAAAAGAAAAAGGAAAATAAGGTAAGTTTTGACTATTTTTTAATAATTGTGTAATATAAATCTGTAGCGGGTAGTGGGTTTATAGGGAAATAGGGTGGGAAGTAATTTAAATAGAATTAAATAATTATGTAATTATTGATAATAATGGTAAAAAAAATAATAATTGGTAATTAAATAAAAAATAATAGGTAATTAATATTAATTGATTAATTGATAAATAATTAATTTATAGTAAATTAGTATCAGTAGCGGGTAGTGGGTTTATAGGGGGAATAGGGTGGGTAGTAATTTAAATATAATTAATTAATTATGTCAATTATAATTAATTGTAAAATAATTATTAATAGGTAATTAAATAAAAAATAATTGCTAATTCATAATAATTGTTTAATTGATAAATAATTAATTTATAGTAAATTAGTTTCAGTACTGGGTTGTGGGTTTATAGGGGAATAGGGTGGGAAGTAAATCAATAAATAATTAATTAATTAAGTTAAATAAATAAATTGTTTAATTAATTAATAATTGTCCATGAAAAAAAAATAATTGGTAAATAAAAGTAATTGGTTTAGGAAAATAAATTTACTTGGTACTAATTTTTCTATAAATTATAATTAATTATGAACTTTTGCCTATTTATACTGTTGTACTCACTGGAGTGGAAATAGTAACTTTAACCCCTACGCTATCCAACGTTTTCCCTACTGTTGCACCCACTGGAGTGGGAATAGTAATTTTAACCCCTACGCTATCCAACGTTTTCCCTACTGTAGCACCCACTGGAGTGGGAATAGTAATTTTAACCCCTACGCTATCCAACGCTTTCCCTACTGTAGCACCCACTGGAGTGGGAATAGTAATTTTAACCCTTAAGCTATCCAACGCTTTCCCTACTGTAGCACCCTCTGGAGTGGTAATAGTAATTGTAACCCCTACGCTCCAACGTTTTCCCTACTGTTGCACCCACTGGAGTGGGAATAGTAATTTTTACCCCTAAGCTATCCAGCGCTTTCCCTACTGTTGCACCCACTGGAGTGGGAATAGTAATTTTAACCCCTACGCTATCCAACGCTTTCCCTACTGTAGCACCCACTGGAGTGGGAATAGTAATTTTAACCCCTACGCTATCCAATGCTTTCACTACTGTTGCACCCACTGGAGTGGGAATAGTAATTTTTACCCCTACGCTATCCAGCGCTTTCCCTACTGTTGCACCCACTGGAGTGGGAATAGTAAATTTTACCCCTACGCTATCCAGCGCTTTCCCTACTGTTGCACCCACTGGAGTGGGAATAGTAAATTTTACCCCTATGCTATCCAACGCTTTCCCTACTGTTGCACCCACTGGAGTGGGAATAGTAAATTTTACCCCTACGCTATCCAACGCTTTAGCTATTGTAGAATTCACTACAGTTGTTACAATAATTGTTAACTATTTTGCTATGCTACGGTAAAATTATTATATATGTTTATTTAATATAAAAAAATTATATAAATATATATGTATTATTTTTTTATATTTATTTTTAATTTAATATAAATATTTATTAATATAAAATTATTTTAATAATTTAAAGTAAGTTTAAAATAAATACATTTATTACTACATTAGTATTAACTTAATTTAAAGACATTTAAAAAAACGATATTTTTTACAGTCTATATTTTAGTAACTCGATATTTTAGAGTCGATATTTTTGTACTTACCTCTTTAAAGATAGCCAGTCGATATTTTGTCCATCGATATTTTGTCAACGATATTTTGGCAACTCGATATTTTTGAGGTCGATATTATTTCAGTGATCCGGTGCCAGTACATCTATAGGGCAAAGTGTGCCTGTTGATATCAAACAAAGAATCAGCTTACTGCAGTAGCTGTGTAACAAAGAAGTCAGTTGGTGGTGGGCAGCTACTTCGCTCTATAACTATCTAGAGGTTGATTGAATTACATACAACCTCCAGAATTCATTATTACCACCATCTCACACCCTAATCAACGGATGCTTGACTGGGCCGAGAACTCCAAAACATGCTTGCATGCTGAAAATATTAATTAAATATGTCTGGGAAGAACATAGGGCATTACTTGAGCGAATTAGTCAACTGCTGGTGGAAATCCAGGTACGTCCAGACCTGGAATGGACTACAAACACCTTAAGGGTAATGGAGGAACGGGTCGCAATATACGAAAAGGACCTCACTCAGTGTAAACAATGCAAGTTTGAACAAGACAATGATAACTATGAATCGGGACGAGTTTTAACTTTTGCATGAAAACTTGATGCAGCTAGAAAGCAAGTGATGAAAGACACAGTCCTACAAACAAACAATGGATAAAAGAAAAGGCGATTCTTCTATCAGCTTGATATTGGATGTTGATTCCAACGAGGATTTTACTGTCTCCACTGTCAATAAGATGTATTTTTCAGGAAATATTGCCTCTCACAATAGACTCATGAACAGTCTTCCTGCAATACACAGCAAGGCAGAGGGAAGATAAACCCTCTGAAACACACTTCAAGCCACCATCCATGTTTATCCCTCAGACCAACAAAGATACTATTGATGCTTTTTGTGAGTTAGTGGCAAAGGATCTCTTGAAGCTATGTAAAAACAAACCTAAGTCACACAATTTGAGTCAAGAACAATGGGTGGTCATTAAGAGGTTGCAGTGGGATGATAATATTGTTATTAAACCCTCTGATAAGGGGGGTAACGTGGTACTGATTTCCATGGCTGACTATGCTAAAGAAGCGGTACGCCACTTGAGTAACATAGAATGTTACATTCGTATTGACAAAAGTATTATTTTAATGTCCAAAAGCAGTTTTTTGATAAGTTAAATGAATGGTACAATGGACTATTGTTAACTTAGGAGGAAATGCAATTTTTTGAAAAATAAGATGCCAGTCCTTCCAACACGGTATTTGCTTTTCAAGAGCCACAAAAATAAGACAAGACCACCATAATGACTCATCACTTCTTCTAAAAAGTTTGTTTGAAAACCACTCCATATATTTTTACTACTTCCCTTTCCCCTTTCTGAAAAGTTTGACATCATATATTAGGAACACAAAGAATTTTCTGGCTAAAATTGAATATTTGAATTGGGAGGATACTTACATAATGGCATGTTTCGATGCCGAAAGCTTGTATACGAGCATTCGACAAGAAGATGGGCTGGCAGCTTGTAAATATTTCTTGAGAGCTAAAGGCATCAATTTGTTGGCCCCTACTTACATGCTCCTAGACATGGTCAATATTTGCCTCAATGAGAATATTTTTCTGTTACACAAGGTACCATACAAACAGATATAAGGGACGTCGATGGGCACCGGCTTTGCCTGCAGCTCTGCCAATCTCTTAGTTTGCTGGTGGGAGGAGCAGGTGCTCTCGGAAGCAGGGATGTTCCAATGGACCAGCCAGATAGTTCATTGGCGTCGGTACATCAATTACATTTTTTCCATATGGAATGGCCAGGAAAATGACCTATGCGATATTGTCCAAATTCTGAATTACAACAATCTAAACCTTTGTTTTACAATGACTCACTGTAGAAATACTGTCAAATTTCAGATCTCGAATTGAAAGGAGTTGGGAATTAACCACAGCAGTGAACTTGATCCTGCCCTCCCATAGCACCCGTGCACCAAATTTTAGATGGAGCATTCCATACTGAGAAACCTCAGAGCCAAGCATAATGGTAGCTCAGAGGAAGGTGTTCTGGAAACACGAGAACAAATGAGATTAAGGTTTAAATCTAGAAGATACTCCAATAAACGACTAAGCATTGCCAGTAAAAAAGTGGATCTGATTAGCAGGGAAAAAAATCAGTTTGAACAGCCAAAGATGGCCCATGCCTGCCAGAATGAGATGCGTTTCATTAACAAATATACCCAACGGTAACAGGAATTGTGTAATTTCTGAACAATAGGTAGGACACTATGAAACAAGACCCAGTCCCATGTAACAGTATTGGCACCCGTCTCCCAATCACCTATCAGAGAAACACCTTACTCAAATAAATGATAGTGCACAGTTTCCTACAACCCAAGGAGGGCACGTTGTTACCGCGACCAAAAGGTTTTTAAAACCTGTGGTCTCTTTAAGGCCTGTAAACACAGTGACAATGTGGAAAAAGTGACACCCACTGGTACACAGAAAATATGGAAGATCACCAAGTTTATAACGTGTACCACTCACTATGTTGTGTATGCCATTGTCTGTCCATGTGGAAAATGGTATGTTGGATCTGCCATCTTTCCGATGAAGAAACACATCCCTGAACATTGGCGAGACATAACTAATGATGATATAACATACAGCACAGCGAAACACTTTAATGAACATCATGCAGGTGACTTAAGGCTGGGAAAATCCTTTTGCTTAAACACTGTACCTAAACACCCAAGTTGTGGAAATAGATTGGTCACCCTGAAGAGGTTGGACTCCCACATGTTCTTAGAAGCAGGCAGTATGATCCCTGTAGGCATGAACATTGACAAGGAGTTGTCTGTAAATACGTGAAATATGATTTTTAGTATTAAAGTTTTTCATATGAAGTTTCCTTCCCTGATGATCTCAACAGGTTTTTAGTAACTATAGTTGGTTTTAAATGAGTACAGTTTTGGTGGCTTATGGGTCTGTTTTTTCATATAACTTTTTCATTTTCTTTTAGGGTGTACACATATGTTTTCCTCTGCCAGAGGGTTGGGAGTCCTGAATATAGATAGGATGAGATTATGGATGAATTATGTACAACAGGGATTGGTGAAATTGATACCAATGAGTTCCTTATGTATGACAAAGTGTGAATCTTTTTTATTGATGAATAATTTTCTTTGTAATCAATTGATTGCGAGCAGTTTTCCTGCTGACCCAATGCTTAAGGGTAATGATTCTTACACTGCGAGTGAATGCGTAAATGAATGAGTGTAACTAGGAGGTGGGGTTCAAGAATGGCAACTGTAGCCACAATTTTGGAAATGTGTTGCCTCGTACTACTCAAGGTGATCAATAAAGTGATATCCCACTGTGGTTTTTTAAGATATAGCACGGTGATCACTTCAATGCCCGTCTAATCAGTATGAACCTTATTCAGAAGATTAGCAGTGTCTTTTTTCTCCGTCATGAATTGCATTGTAATTATTGCTCCATAATCAGGCTAAACTGTCTTGGGAATAAGGGGGTATTGATTCCTTTTTTTTTCACACTTTGTATTGATGACATCTTTCACAGTTGTGCATCAGCAAAAGTCTGTTCTTTATGTTTACAACTATAAGTTACATGATCAAGACTGAGTGCAGTTGAAACGCGTTGAGTGTCCCTATTTCTGCATGGTAAAACTGTGTGAAGCAACTATATATATATATATATATATATATATATATATATATATATATATATATATATATATATATATATATGTCAAGAGGCGCGGACCTCTTCTCCTTGAATTCAGCTTTTTCTTCAATAAAACGCCATCACATCGTCAGTCGTGTTAGCAGTGATTTTAATATTAACAATCACAGAGCAAGTGCTCTCCTCGACGTGTTTCGCTCCACAGGCGGAGCTTGGTCACATGACGCGCCAAAAGTAGGTGTTGCATTATAAAGTGTTTTAAAAGCTCATTCACCCATAAAAAAAGGATGAAATGCAAAGATAAGCAAGATGACATAGTAGCAGCTGTACAAACAAACGTGACAGGTTGTATAAAATACAAACAAGATGAAGTGCAAAACAGCAGTGAGTGCAAAGTGCTCCTATCTCAATTTGATACTGTGGCCAGCAAGAATTCTCGCATGATGGCAAGTGCCTAATCGCAGTGATTAACAAAAGCAAAATTATCCATACCTAGGTAATAGCAGTACAAACAAATTCTTTCCAGAATAAAGTGCAAGTGCATCATTCAATGAAAAAATGTACAAAGAATACGCTAAAAACAGAGTTCATAAAAAGGTAAAGTGCAAATGCATTCATTATGGCCACAAAACTTCAAATCCGGATTGCCAAATATAGAACAATGCACAGAAGCTGCTACCTGCCACTTCCACTAAAGTGCTAGTGTTTAATGGGTGAAAAAATAATTAACTATAAAAAAAGTGACTTTGACGGCTGAGGCACAAAATTATTCAAACTACCAATTCATAACAGAATATGTGCACCTAACAATCAACAATTTCAGGAGCTTTCATTCTCAAGTAGGACCAACAAAAGGAAATTACACTACAGAAACAGAATAATCAAAACAGGGATACCCTATTTACAAAACATTATGTAATTCATCAATAATATTTTTTCCATTTGGTGCCTTAGAGTCTAGTAACAAAATGAAATAGGTTTCTTTTTGCCTGAGAAGTTTTTCTCGGTCGCCTCCCCATCCGGGGTTTGGGACCGAACACAAAAGCGTATAATGCAGGTCTTTTAATTTATTGTCATGGGCAGTTTTAAAGTGGCGAGCCACTGGATAGTTACTGTCAGAGTTAACTATGGCTCGCACATGTTGCACGATACGTTGGTTAGCTGGCAACTTAGTGCTGCCAATGTAAGACAGGTTGCATGTACATGTCAATTTATAGATGACAAACTCACTGCGGCAGGTAAGATATTCATTAATAGCAATGGGTTTATCACTAGGCGCAGATTTATAATGTGTGCCATTTATCGCAAAAGTACATGCACGGCAGGTTGGCTGTGTACAGATTAAAAAGTATAGGGGCAAGTTCGCACCCTTGTTTTATGCCATTATTAGTTGGTACCTTAGCGGTGAATAATGCTTGACTGACTTGAGGGAAATTATGGCTTTTAACAGCTGTTGGGGAATTCCCCAAATATGCAGTTTTACCCACAGTTTCCCATGCTCAACCCTATCAAAAGCTGCACTGTAGTCCACAAAGCAGCAGAAAAGTGGTAACTGAGATGTCTGGGTAGCGCGGTTAGACAGGTGGCCAGGTACTAAGATGTTATCTGTGGTAGAGCTTTGGGCCCTAAATCCTGTTTGAAAAAGGGGAAGAATGTTATTATCTGTTACCCCGGATTCCATTTTTTTCAAAAGTATTCTGGCATATGCTTTAGCTTCAACATCTAATAAAGCAATAAGCCGGTAATTTTCGGGTTTTGTGCTGTCCCCTTTTTTTAAATTGGGGAAAGTATTGAGCCATTCCACAATGGTCGGACAGTAGAGGTGGCATAGGTGTGCTTAAAAAGTGTTGTTAACTATTCTTCCCAGAATCCCTGCAAGGCTTTAAACACAGCTGCGGGAACTCCATTGGGTCCTGGCGTGCTACCTGACCGCCTATTTTTGATCAGGGTAGTTAGCTCGGCCACTGTGATATTGGAAGTTTTAATGACTTACAGCCAGATTCATGAAGCTAAAATGCGATCGCAATAGCTGCAAAAAAGCTATTGCGATCGCAATTTGAAAAAAAGGTATTCAAGAAAAAAATTAGCAAATTCGCTAAGACATAATTGCGAAATCGCAATAGAAATCGCAGAATCCCGGTAGTAGCCCAATAGCGAATCAGGAATTGCGAGAAACCACGGATTCTGCGAATAAATATGCGAAATTGCAATACAATTGCAATCGCTATTCAAGAAAAATCGCAATTTGCGAAAAACCCAAAAATCGCATTTTGCGAGGAGCAATTTAAGCACAACCAAAAGCAGGTAGTAACCATCAAAGTACAAAAAAAATTGGGGGGAAAAACCATTTCCCAATCAGCAACAGGTGCTAGCCTGACCAAACACACTTAAGGAGATGCAGCTGCAGCATTAGGACTCTCACAATGCCAGGACTCTACATGGTGGTCAGGCGGCGAAGGCTACAGCGAGCTGCACGGAACAGACGTAGTATCCCGGAGAGGATATTCCGCCAGCGGGTCACCCTGCTGCGCCAGACTAGAGAGCAAATATACGCTAAGTACCGCCTGAATGGGCCAATGATCATCAAGCTAATCCAGGACCTGGACCGCCTGATGCAGCACCCAACAAGGCGGACCAATGCTGTGCCCACACATGTCCAGGTATTGTGCAGCCTGCACCTTCTGGCCTCCGGAAGCTTCCAGGGGATAATTGCCGCTGCTGGGGGGATATCCCAGCCCACCATGTCCCGCTGTCTAAGGAGTTTCCTAGATGCAATGCTGACCCAGCTACACCACCACATAAAATTCCCCACCAGCCAACAGGACTTGGATGAGACCAAGCATCAATTCTACAATGTTGCACAATTTCCACATGTGATAGGATGCATTGACTGTACCCACATCCACATCTGCCCACCAGCACAAACGGAATACATGTACCGCAACCGCAAGTCCTACCACTCCCTCAACATCCAGATGGTGTGCAATGCTAAGACATACATCACGGACATAGTGGCACAGTACCCGGGGAGCACACATGACTCCTTCATATTACGGCACTGCGGCCTCCACACACGACTGGCCAGAGGTGAAGGACACCTACTTGGTAAGGACACTTGCCCCACAATGTAACACTGTGATGAAGTAGCTGTGCTGCACAGGCACTCACTCACCCTCTGCTCCTATCATTCAGGTGACAGTGGCTACGCTCTCCGTGAATACCTCCTCACCCCATACCTCAACCCTGCTAATCCACAGCAACGGCATTACAATGTAGCACACATACGCACTAGGAATTGCATTGAGAGGACATTTGGGCTACTGAAGAGCAGATTCCGCATACTTCACAAGACTGGTGGGGCCATGTACTACAGTCCTGATGTCTGCTGCCGCATTGTGGCTGTGTGTGCAATACTACACAACATTGCTACCAAGCGCCGGATTCCTGTCGAGATATCTGGCAGCGAGTCCGAAGGAGACGACCGGCCACCTGCACATGCGCGTCATGCACGCGGGGAACATCCTGCTGAAGGACACAGACGGCGCAACCACATCACAATGAACTGTTTCTAGAGCACCCACTGCCCTCACCCAACACTTCACCAATGCATGACAATGGAAATAATGACAGGAGTCCGATGTTCAATGCTTGAATAAATATTATTGTTGATTGCACAATAATAAGGAATAATTGTTATGAATTACATGTGAGGAGTATTGCGCCATACTGCTCAATGTTTTAAACACGACATGCTTATGTTAGCAGCATGTCCCTGCCCATGGATTGAATTGTCATGTGCGCCTCCGGCGCGCGGCACCCAGCCGCCTCTCAGGTTCCTCCTCCGGCAGTGCACGTGATCCCGCACTGGGCCTGCTGCTGTGGCGTAGGACACTGACCTGTGTTGCAGACAGGCTGCTGACACTCGATGTCCCCTCGCTTGTGTCATCCCCAGCAGCATTGGCTGGGCCAGTTGGTTGTAGAGCCAGGACAGCACTGGTCACCTGCTCAAGTACACGTGCCACGTCCTCGCAGCATTGTACCATCTGCAGCTGCATTGCCAGAGACCGACGGGACAGCTGGGAGGTGGCATTTCCTATCACGTAGTTGGAACTCGTGTAGGCCGAGAGGCGCGTGAGTAGCTGGCGGTGGTGGCGGCGGGTGATGTTGCGCTGGCTGATGATGGCCGCAGTGTTTGCCTCCATGGCAGTTGTCATCCGGTCAATTCTATCAGACACATTGGCAACATTTCTGCCTATGTTGTAGAGCTGCAGTTGGATAGCACCTTGGCGTCGTGCCTGCAATTGGTGCACGCGCAGCAAGCGGGGCTCAATACTGAGCCCTGGCACACACACAGCCATCGCCCTCATGCCGGTGCGTGCTGTACTCTGCTGCGGCTCCCTGACATGCCTGCTGTGCTGGCTGGGCACAGTGGGTGTGCGCTGTGTCGCAAGTCTAGCAGCACCTGATGTTCATGGTGCCACTGGGATGGGTCTTGCTGCTGGCAATGGTGCTGTGCCTGATGTAGCTGGTGTTGCTGGTGGTGGTCTGCATGGTGGCAATGGTGCTGGGCCAGATGGAGCTGGCGTTGCTGGTGGTGGTCTGCATGGTGGCACTGGTGTTGGGCCAGATGGAGCTGGTTGTGTGGATGTTTGCTCCTCCTCACCCTCAGGCTCCTCTGGTGCGTCATCTATCTGCAGCCTCTCACTGTCACTGCTGGTGTTATCTGTGCCACCTGTGATGGAAAGTGGACGTAGATTAATTGCATGTATCTTTGACATGTGCAGTTGCTACATGCATGCTGGCTACCATTCCCTGACTGGCTGTTGCATTGCGTACATTGGGACATGTCTGGCTGCATTGGATTTTTTGTACATTGTGGGCAGACTACATGTCCCACAATGCAATAGGGCATGCTCTGATGTGCATGGGCTGCATGACTGGGGTTGATTATGGGAGGCTATAGGGTCATGGCCATTGTTAGGGGACAGGGTCGCAGTCGCTTGCCACTTACCTTGGCTGTCTTTGGGTTGGTTGGGATGAGTCCAGAGAGATGACCCCAACACATGCCTCATGCTGCAGTGTGTCCTCCACACGATCCTC
This sequence comes from Lissotriton vulgaris, assembly GCF_964263255.1. Classification (NCBI taxonomy): domain Eukaryota; kingdom Metazoa; phylum Chordata; class Amphibia; order Caudata; family Salamandridae; genus Lissotriton; species Lissotriton vulgaris. Next base: position 1,464,664,372 of record NC_141691.1, read on the forward strand.
CAAGCGGGTGTTGGGAGGGACTGTTGGATCTCCCCCTCCAGTGGCAAGGCTCTCACCCAGCCTCTCAGCCACCCTCTCCTTGGCACGACCTCTGAGGTCGTACCACCTCTTTTTTGAGGTCGTCTATGGACCTCTGTGTTACTCCCACTGCGTTAACTCTGGCGCGGATTCACAGCCACAGTCGCCATTTCTCGGCCTCAGGCCCCCTCCTGGAGTCCTTGCCGAAAAGTTTGGTGTGGTCTTGGCAGACTCCATCGATTATATGCTCCAGCTCCTGCTCTGAAAATGTTATCTTGCGCTTGCGCCCGGTGTCACTGGGCCCTGCTGCTGCATCCTGTGGCATTGCTGCAGTCTGCAATATCCAAAATATTCAAAGTCTTGAGGTGTTTGGAGAGGAGCTCTGAGTGGTGCTGCTTCACTCTCTGCCTCAGTGTTCTCAATGGGGGAGGGAACTGCCTGCTTCCTGGTTGCGATGTCATCACTGTGCTGAAATGCGACTTCCCGTTTTTGCGATCTCGCTATTAGCGAGATCGCAATTTGCGATCTCGCTAATTGTGAGATCACTATTCCTACACGGAAATGGACGGATTTAACGATTTTTCTGCGATTTTGGACAATCGCTATCGCCTTTTGCGGCTGGTTGCGATTCGCTTTATTTTCTCGCAGTATTTGATGAATCCCATTCTGCGAATTCTAAATTGCTATTCGGTATTAATCGCTATTTAGAATTCGCAGAATTCGGTTTTCATGAATCTGGCAGTTAATCTTTTATTGGAGATTGTTGATGGGAATAAGTTTGAGTGATATCCTGTTGGGTTGAATACAACTGAGTTGCACGTTTAACCCACTCCACGGCGGCCACTCCATTTTCTTTTATCTTGCCAGTGTCGGTGAATTGCCTAATATATCTCCAAAGTTGGATGTGTTCCCTTTCTTTGAGGAAGGTAAAAAATTTCACCAATCTGCCTCGATTTCCTTGGAGTGTATTTCCCAGACTTTCGTCCTGTGCGCTGCACGAAGAGCTGCTATTTCCTGGGTTTTGGTTTTTTTTATGCCTTTCCTTCTTGCCTTCAAGGCCCTTAATAGGCTACGTTTCGTATGAAATAGGTCTCTTGATTTAATACATTGCGCAGGTCCCAGAGAGTGGGTATCCTGTACTTTGGTGCCTCCAATTTGTACCCCTAGGGCTGATTTTAATTCTACTAAGAGTGCTTTCCAGTGCACCTTGGGTGAGACTAGACTCATGACTATGGAATTTGAATATTTGTAAGTTACCCACTCCAGGAGTTTGAAGCCAAGATTGATAGTCCATTTTATTCTCCTCAGCACTGCGTAGCGCTCTTCGCCGGTTGAAATTCCCAGTGATTTCAGTTGTGTTGCAGATTCCCCATTTAGCTGCAGGGTTATCCTCAGTGGCCTGTGATCACTCTCATCCCTGTTGTCCACTTCAAAGTTGTTAAAGTATGGTACTAGGTGGTCCGAGATGAAAATGTAGTCTATTGTGGACTTATCCCTGAAGGTGGGGGAGTGGGAGCCAGAGAGGTTCCGCAGCTATTTTGATGGTGTGAGCAGAGACCAGACAATGATTTAGAAAAAGCTGCTGTAGTGAGGCACCATCGATGTGCGGTAGAATATGCACTTTCGACTTCCCGAATTCCCGAGTGTTCAAATCACCAGCGATAATGGGGAGGTGTAAAACATATTTATTTATGAGCTGGTCCATTTTTGTTGTCAGTGTTTTTAGAACATGTTTTTTTTGCTGGGAGGCAGGGTTTATATAGCAGTTGATTACCAAGAGACGAATTGGGTTATTATTAATTTTCAGTCCGCTAACTAGAACCGCTTGCATGTCTGGGATGTTGGTTGCAATAAGATTAGTCTCTAGTCTGCGTGCTTGGTTTATGTAAATTGACAGCCCCCCAGAAGCACTCCCGAAGAAGTTGTGTTTTATAGCTGTGGTGTGTAATTCGTAGAAGCCATGAGGAATTAATGGTTCGGTCGCCCAGGTCTCTTGTAGGCACAAGATGTCGTTTCCACGGAAGAAGTTACTCACTAAACTATACTCAAGAAGGCTTTTTAAGCCAGCTACATTCCAGGAGACCATGGACAGCTGAATGTTATTTCTCGGAGTTCTGGTGCTGAACAGCTGGCATGCAGGGTTTTTGATGTTAGAGGGGCTGTCTTAGTTGCTGCTCTGCTGGACGAGACATGGTGCCCATCCCAGGGGACTGGCTTGGCCTACTCTGTACACTGTTGTATGTTCAGAGGTACTTATAATCCTAAATGTATGGTACAGACTCGGCTCAGTGGCTAATTTTCTCGCTTGTGGGTTATACTCTGTCCCCTTTAGGACTGAGTAGACTTCCTTAGTAGGTGATGGTGCCGCTAACACATATGGATATATCTCTGGGACATGATATGCAATGTCAATGCCCCAGTCTGACATTTGCAATATTTCTTCTGGAGTTAACCCAATACTGGTGTGATGACTCAGCCCTATTGAGTTTGATTCCCCATGGTTATCACTGGTAAGGCAAAGGAACTTAACCCAGACTAATTCATCCGAGTGTGTTCCTGACAGCGTCGGAATGTGTTTAAATAGACAAAGTATATTGCCCCTATTTAGGATGCCAGGTTGGCCTTTGATGAAATATCTAGGCGTGAGTATTACCTCATGGGGTTTTTTACAGACTTTTCTTAGATTGCTGATTTGCTCTGCTTTGTGATTGATGTTTGAACCAGTGTATAAGGTACTTTGGTTGGCGCTTAGGTCTATATCGCTCTGAGTAGTCTATGTGCTGGTCCTTAGATTTTGTGTTGGCGGGCTGGTCCTCAAAGGAGCCAATGGGAAAGGGCCCTGGGGGGGCACAGATACCAAAATCAGATCCTTGTTCATTGGGCGGCTTAGTTGATCTTTGTGGTCAGACTTCTTGGTGTTAATGTTTGGTGAGGAACTGGTTGAGTATTTATTGCCAGACCTAGTGAATTGAGCGAGTCCCCCGTTCGGGGAATTGACTGTAATGATCTTTCAGTCGCTTGTTTTGCTTCTGATGGAATTGGTTTTTCCATCACTGTTTTATAGTGAAAATTGGAAAATTCCAGATTTTCCCATTGTCGGCTTGTTGTATTTGATTGCAGGTTGACACGGAGCAGGCAACTTTTTTAATAGTAGTTGTTTTTTTCTCCAATTTCTGTAGCTTTTTTTGGCTCTCCTTGAGAGAGGAACATCCATTCTTCCCTGGATGGAATCGTTGCTCTCAAGCACTTTGGCTAGGTGTGTAGATCCAGGGCTGGAGTTGAGGTCTAGTAAGCTGATGTTAACTTTGGTTGATGTGGGTAAAACTTGGTTGTCGGGTTTTATTACTGAATTACTCGGGGAACTTAAAGCCAAATTGGCTTGACGCGCTTCACTGTTTGTTGTGGATGCTTTGCCACTGTTGTTTAATTGGCAAGTGGTTCCTTCTGTTTGTTCCTTCAGTGCGGCTACCAAAGCTGTTAGGATTTCAGGGATGTTTGCCCATTTATCAATGAGTTCAGTGCACGTGCAAGTACAGTATTGATTGTCCTGCGTGTCACTAAGCTTGTTTTCTGTAAAGTCCACCTTGTTGTTTAGCTCCACCAAGCATTGTGCAATTGTTGATAGCAAATCAATTTGCAGCTCCATTTTATTGGACTGCCAAAGTAGTGCTTTTGCCGTTGATTGATTTGTTTTGCCAGTTGAGGTTAGATCAAGGTCATTTATGAAGCTGCTATTACGTAAACTTTGGCTTTGAAAGCTCTGGGTTGATGAAGAAAAGAGCCAAGTATCGTTGGCCATTCTGAGGAGTTTTGGGATAAGCTCCAAGGTTGTTTGTATCTTTGTTTCCAAGGGCCAGATGTAGGACACCAAATACTGGTCGGTATCGGCCGATTTCGGCCGTTACCGACCGGTATTTGTTTATTGATATGCAGGGGGCCTAAAATTTACAGATTCGGTAAATTTACCGATTCAGTAAAATACCGAATCGGTAAAGTTACCGAATCGGTAAATCTAGATGTAGGAGGCACTGAAAACAGTGCCACAGGCCCTTAAGAATTCGTTATTTACCACGAAATAATATTTAGTGGTAAATAATGAATTCCTGTGTACATGTTTATCAAAAAAGTGAAAAAGGACACTTGTTACACTTTCAACCTTAGGTTCAAGGAAGAAGAATACCCTCAAAAACTCAATGCTAATCGGAGTGCGGTATATGTGTTTCATCCGCCCCGCATTGTAGTTGTGGCAGTTAGCATAGGGTTTTTCTTCAGTGTGTTAACTGCCAGCCTCATCCAGAGGCACCTCTGGTTTCAAATGCAGTGTCCAGAGATTGAGGGTTTTCCCACTTAAAACGTGCAAAACAAAGAGTGCAAAAATGACAGAAAAAATGTTAAAAAATGGAAAGGAATTCCAGTGGTTTATTAGGGGATAGGTTCCCAATAAGTTAAAATATTGTTATACACAAGACAGACCGGGTTACTGGGTCTGTAGGTATGAGGATTATTGTGGATTTGTTGACATGTTTCAGCTCCTTTGGCCCTAAGGGTCTATGGAGCTTTCGTCAGGACTCACAAACAAGTATCACAAACAAGTATGGGTAATCACACAATTTGTGCAGTATTATTCTCTATACAGAGTTTATTCAAAGTAGAGTCTGGTCTTCATGTTCTGAAAAAGAATATTTAGTTTTTAAAACGAACAACTACAGTTTTATCTGGTGTTCAGTACCAAGTGGGAATTTTTTTTTAAATGTTAGATAAATCTATTTATCATTCTTTTGCAAAGAAAGGTAAGGAAGGTTACAGGGCAGAGTTAATGTAGAAATATTCTGTTCTTATGAAATAGGCATATAAAACACAATATCAAGCATGCACATCCTGAGCTGATTTTTTAAGAAGGCATGGCTATAACCAATTGTTGTTAATAATAAGAGGGAGGAGCGTTCCTCGTGTAAATGCTTAACATTTAGCTGTCGCTATGAGACTCTTCATGTCTGAACTTTATTATCACTATTAGTTTGGGGATATAGGCATGCACGAGTCTGAGCGGAGCATACATGCTTTATACGGAAGCATTCGGTAAAGTGACAATTCATATACATACTCCCGCCCATATTAAGCCAGGCAGATCTGCTCTCCATATAAAGTTATATTCAAAAAGGTCCTACCTGCTTTTGTAGAATTCATGGCTACATCAGGGGAAACGCTTCGTTTAGCGCAGGGCTGGCGTGAAGAAAAAGGGGGGAGCCCGGGATTAAATAAGCGCAAAATCTGCGTCTTACCAGGTATCTGAAGGACTCCTCCGGCGCCATTACCCGCGTGTGGTTTGTTTGCCGACTGGTGCTGGCTCTGCCCCCGGATGCCGGATATGCGCCGGTAACTCAGATTTAAAGGGAGAGGGGGGTCTGGATTGAGCGAGTGTCTGCAATTTAAAGGAGCCATGTTTATTTACGTTTTTCAGGCGGCTTGGTTGTGAGCAGTCTTGCTTATTTGGATTGAGAAATTGGCATCACTTATAGGGTGTATATTGATGAAGGGAAACACAGATTCCAAAAGTCGTGATGGTGCCACATTTATTAACACGCCGTTTCTTCTAAGAAATTATTTTATGAAGAAGTTAATTCTGGTTGATACATTTATAACTTTGCAGTTGGAATGTCAACATCACTTTGCTCACTGACATTCCAACGGCACAGTTATAAATGCATGAACCAGAAATAATTTCTCAGAAGAAACGGCGTGTTAATAAATGTGGCACCATCATGACATTTGGAATCTGTGTGTCCCTTTCATCAACTGGACACTTCTTAAGTGACGCAAATTTCTCAATCTAAATAAGCAAGGCTGCTCACAACCTTTGCTCATTGACATTCCAACTGCAAAGTTATAAATTCTACAAAAGCAGGTAGGACCTTTTTGAATATAACTTTATATGGTGAGCAGATCTGCCTAGCTTAATATGGGCGGGAGTATGTATATGAATTGTCACTTTACCGAATGCTTCCGTATAAAGCATGTATGCTCCGCTCAGACTCGTGCATGCCCATATCCCCAAACTAATAGTGATAATAAAGTTCAGACATGAAGAGTCTCATAGAGACAGCTAAATGTTAAGCATTTACACGAGGAACGCTCCTCCCTCTTATTATTAACAACAATTGGTTATAGCCATGCCTTCTTAAAAAATCAGCTCAGGATGTCCATGCTTGATATTGTGTTTTATATGCCTATTTCATAAGAACAGAATATTTCTACATTAACTCTGCCCTGTAACCTTCCTTACCTTTCTTTGCAAAAGAATGATAAATAGATTTAACCCTTAGGGCCAAAGGAGCTGAAACATGTCGACAAATCCACAATAATCCTCATACCTACAGACCCAGTAACCCAGTCTGTCTTGTGTATAACAATATTTTAACTTATTGGGAACTTATCCCCTAATAAATCACTGGGATTCCTTTCCATTTTTTAACATTTTTTCTGTCATTTTTGCACTCTTTGTTTTGCACGTTTTAAGTGGGAAAACCCTCAATCTCTGGACACTGCATTTGAAACCAGAGGTGCCTCTGGATGAGGCTGGCAGTTAACACACTGAAGAAAAACCCTATGATAACTGCCACAACTACAATGCGGGCGGATGAAACACATATACCACACTCCGATTAGCATTGAGTTTTTGAGGGTATTCTTCTTCCTTGAACCTAAGGTTGAAAGTGTAACAAGTGTCCTTTTTCACTTTTTTGATAAACTTGAACTTATCCTGGGGAAAGAAACGGACACATCGATTCCTCATCCCTCCTTATTGATAAATTCCTGTGTACATGCACATCTCTGCATGTACACCTGGGCATCTATGTGTGTCACATGGCACACAAGCCAGAATCAGAGGTGCAACAGGGTGTCAAAGTGACACCTTGACCCCCTTGACAATTCGGTAATTTTACCGAATCGGTATTTACCGATTCGGTAATTGACATTGATTCCTATGGGCCTCAAGGCCCATAGGAATCAATGGTAATTACTGAAATCGGTAAATACCGATCCGGTAATTACCGAATCATACCGATTCGGTAAAAATTACTGAATTATTTTCTACATCTCATTTACCGAATCTAGAATACCGAATCTGTAAAATTCGGTATTCTAGAGTCGGTAAATGAGATTTACCTATATCGGGCCCCAAGTTCTGTAAAAATATTGGTGATAGGAACCCACAGTTTCCTTGTTGTGCTGGTATTTCGTTCTTAGTTGAGCCAAGTCCTGATAGCTCTAAGGAGAACATCGGAATGGGGGACTGCAAAGTTGCTTGCTGGTGGGAATGTATTTGAACTGGGACAGCCTGCACATGTTTTCCAAGGATTGGAGCAGAGGTGGTCCCAGGTAAATCGTATAGATCAGTTGCTTGATTGTATTCATTTCCCAACCAAAGTACAGGATTGGCTCCGGCGTCTACCAGTTTGAATTCTCTCGCCTGATATTACAGAGGGCTGAATGCTAAAAAATCTCTCTATAGGAGGGAGTTTGTGACATTGTTGTATTTAGTCCTTACTGGTAAGTCGATCGGGTAGGGGGGATTCCTATCACTGAAATTACATTTGTGAATAAACTGAGTGATAAGGCCTGCTTTTGGTGACTTTAGAAATGACCTCGGATCAGGGACTATATTCCTTGAACTCCTTAAGTTTCTGGTTGAGACTTGAGTCGAGGAGTTTGATTTTGCAAGAACGTTTCCTTGGCATTGGGAAGCTGTTTTTTTAGGCTTCCTGTGGTTGAGGCCCAACTGCCAATGACTGTGTTTTACTCTGGTAATCTATACCCTCCTCTGGGGGTAGCTGATGACTGCAAAGAAAGACTTCAGCAAATCAGCAAGTCACCTCACACCCGGGGGGCAAAAGGAAGTCACCCCTCCGTGCATCGGGCTTACCTTCCTGCATCCTCCCTGAAACTCTGCTGCACACGGGGCTTCGGCGAGGCACTTCGTCGATGGGATGCACGATCAGAGAGAGCCTCAACGACTAGCAGCGACTGCCGCTGCGCCAATTCCCCCACTACTGCTGCCCCAACCAGGGTCACCGCCGACAAGATGCCAGCAATTCACAATTGTCATGCTCTGATTTTTCATCATGCAAATCAGACTCTGGCCTGTGAAGAAACCTCTTAAACCCAAGTCTGGATTGTACTCTCATTCTGTGTAGAACTACAAGGCTGTAACAATCTTAGAATCCATGCATCAAAGATTTGTCTAACATGATGCATAACTTAAAATCAATCAAATTGCAAAACCATTTTATTTTTATTTTTCACTGTATCTAGGGTCGCCCCAGCAACAAACTTTGGCGCTTAAATGATTTTAGGGGCAACTAATAAGTCCAAATATAATTTTCTGTGACTCAGCCACAGCTTTTACTACCATATAGGAAACAATGGCCGGTCCCAAAACAAAAATCATCGCTCTTAAGTCTTGTCCCACACAGCTAATCAAACCCAACACTTGGTTCATGATGCTGATGTACAGTAAACAGACATACTAACTTTAAACTAATAACTACCCACTGGATTTATGAGGAAGTGACCGCACCATAGGTAGCTAAAGACATTTTCAGCACTCCCTTAAGTTCAGAATCTTAATGTCTTTAACATATCCCGACCCACATTCTGCTTCCAAGCCCAACTTCATCACAACCACTAATGCAGATCTCCTACTCACAAATGAAAGGTGTTCGCGGTTAAAAATGGGATATGATGTGGCAGCCACACATTGTTCATGGTGTGCTGGGGTGGAGAAGGAGTTGGAATATGCTTCTAGCAAATGTTCAGCTGTGTTTTAGTTGTAAGGAGAAGGTAGGATGTGGCAGCCAGAAAATACTGGGGGTGTGTACTGAGGATTAGGTCTGGTGTAGGACCAGCTTTATAAAGAAATGCATATATTTCAGGAATACAACATCTTCTGATTCTATTGATACACTTCATGCTGTAGTTATCATATGTAATAAAACTGAACTGTAAAATGAAAACACTGAAAGAGTAAAATTTGTACCATTTCTTTACCATACCCATGGGAGGATGTTATAAGAGCATAGAACATGGTACTGTTACAGTGTCACAGTCACGCTCTGTCGGCATGTGCCAAATGCTTAGTTGTTCCAGATTCAAAAAGTATTGGCACACTACTTGTGCTCTGTTGCAGGGTACATGTGATTTATTCAAACATATGTTTGGAGTTGGTATTAAGAAATGTGGGCACACACCATTTGTCGGGAATGGCAACCTGCAATGCAAGCAGCGTATACAAAAGTGGTTTCACACAAGATAATGATGCATGCCATACAGAAAAGTGTTTTTGGCAGGACAGAAAATGAGGGTACTCTGTTCCTGTATTCAGGTGGCTGGTATGGGATTTGTCAGAGGGTAGTACGATGAAAATATGCATACCTAGAAGCCAAGGATGCTGGTGTGTGAAGTATCCGAGAAGTGAGGGATCTGGCAGTTAATCAGAATCATTGCATCAGTCACAGACCAGGGTATTCTGGCACAGAGAAAGGTGATGATAAAAAGGTTACTGCAGGTAATCTACATATTCTTTGAAAAGATTCAGTTTGTGATAAGAGTATTACATAAGTGAGGAGTTAATATTATAACTTATTTAACTATTTATCCGAGAAAATTCCAAAATTGCTTTGATATGAAATGAGGCTTTGGATAAGGTCTTTAGAGGAGTCTCTTCCAGACTTGCTCATGCATTGTAACCCTGTGAGGCAGGTTTGCTAAATGTAAATGGTGATATGTTCTCAAATGAGGGAGACCTGGCACTCTTCTTCAGAATTACGTTGATTGATTTCTCACAATAAAGTAAAACATAAATAAAGTTACAAACGGGTTTTAAATGTGTATGAAATGCTCCATCTGCATGTTTGGTATAAACAAATGTAATGAACCAAATTAAATGTGTATGTCCACTATATATTATATGGTCCCTTGATGATGTTCTTCTTCACCTCGATGAAGAATAAAATAGACTAATTCAATGGTTATATTAGCTAAAGATTTTAATGTAAAATGTTCCCTAATTTCTCGGGCGAGAAATTGAGTGAACAAAAAATTATTTTGGAATTACGGACAGAGTGGTTTTAGATTGTGCACCATGTTTGAGGACAATAAAATTAGACGCCCTTTTGGCCCAGAATATTTTGATTTATTTTAATGGCTGAAAAGTTCATCGCTTCCCAGCAAAGCCTGCATTCAGAGTTGGGAAATGTAACATCTCAATTTATTATGCATTTGCATCTATTGAACATTTCTGCCTACCTATAGAGTTTAATATAATCAATTACTAAGTAAGTTATAGCTTTGCAATACAGGTTGATTTTTAAAGGAAGAGATTATTAGCTGAAAGATCCAACTTTCATCTGTTGATATCTTATATCATTAACAGACTCAAATTTTTATCACCAAAGAATATTCTTGTAGCTTCAAAGACAGTGCTTAGTAAATATGCATGTTCCGGTATAAGCACACTGATATCAAAAGTGTTGGCCTGTTTACAAATTAATCTGAATGGAGGTTTTAGTTGGCAATTGTGATCGACCCAGGAATGAAACAGGCTGATTTAATTATGAATGTTATGAGTTAAGGAAATTGTAAACACAGCAAGTTAATAAGTTTAAAAAGGCAAGAAAATACTATTGTAGATTGATTACTCTCTGAAAAAGGAATTTTTTGTATAACTCTGGGACGAAATGCTTACAGCAACTAACCAAAGTATTTGTAAACATGTTTAACAATTTGTAAATAATTGAAGTCTCAGATGAAAATTGGTTATATCTCTAATCTGCTGCAATACATACTAAACTCCACGGTACTGGAAATGTTTGATGTTGAATACCTTGCTGGAACAATTGCATCCATGAAATTAAGATGTGCAGGAGGCCACAACAATCTCCATGCAATGATATTTGGAGCCTACCCTTTGAGGAGGGCTGCGACTTTCTGTTTCTTTTTTCGCTAAATGATGCAAAATAGTTAATTCCCACTTCTAGGATTGAGGCGATTGTTAAGCTCATCTAGAGGAAAGGTGACGAAAATAACCCACCAAATATAGACTGGTTTACGTATTAGACACCATTGCAAAAATATTTGTGGAGGTGATACTTATATGCTTAAAATTCTGGGTTAATGAGTATGGGATCATCACTCATAAGAAAGTAGGCTTTCGGGTAAAACACTCCACTTCTTTTGTTCTATGGTTATGGGTTCAGAAGTCCATAGTAAGTGGCAGAACCAATGTACTGTTGCTTTGAGGACTTTCAAGCAACATTCAAATTGGCTTACTTCAAGACGTTATGGGTCAAATTCCAAAAAAAATATCTCAAATAGCGATCGCTCGGACGCTAGAATCCACACCGGGGAAATCCGCCAGGTTACTAAACGAGCCGCGAGCATAAATACCCGGATGTGCCTGAATTATAAACGGACCGAAAGCCGCCTGACAAGAATGGTTGATTTTAATTGAAAGATTTTCAAACAGACGGGATCTTTTAAAAAACCGAGGAGCTAAGAGAGGAGCAGAACGAGGGCTCCTGAATCAACACGAGTTATAACTTGATGCACAATAATGGTCTTCTAACTCATAATCAATCGCGCTCTAGTGTGGGAGTCTAACCTTGAAGATAAAGTAGACTCGTAGTGGACGTAAATTACAGTCTTTTCACCCAGATGCCTTTGCATAGGTGAAACGTTACAAACTGGAGAAATTTTTAATAAAACATTGTCCTGAAGAAGGAGACCATAATCATCATAAGTCTCCGAAACGCGTCGACGCTAACAAAAACGTTTAAATTTGGAGTTGTCAACATATAGTTGGGTATAAGAGATGTATATCTTCCCATTGTTGCCAACAAAGTGTCCGAATTAACAAACACTAAGACAAAGTTTACTGTCTCTGTTCATATTTCTCCTTTACCACACTAGGTGGCTTTTTTTATTATGTATGTAACTGTTTTAAATGAAATTGTGGATTAATTTATATGTTTCTTTTATATTAATACATTTGTATACTGTGTATAATCGTTTTTGTTTTCATTATAGAGCCTTTCCCAAATGTGTTGACCATATAAAATCGAATGTGAGTAAGTGACTGTATGTAGTGAGTGCTTCAGCTGGCAATTATTCCTAACCCCCAAAAGGAATACTTTGTTTTACTTAACAGTTATTTGGAACTCCAATTCCTTTTTGGGTTACACGGAGTCCCTCTCTTTGGTTTGAGTCAAATTGGAAAATACAATCAGCTCTATTTGCAATCTTGCAGGCCTTGCATGCAAATATTTGGGTCCAAAATTGAGTGCGATGGGTGGGGAAAATGAGCCCCAAGGATTTAAAGTGAGAATGGATTGAAAGACGATGTGTCTGGCTTCACCATTGGTTAGTTTATTTTTAGCAGACCTCCTTAAGATAATATTGAAGAGAAATTTTAATTCTCCTAAAATTTGTAATATCCATACTTCTTGTTTAATGTAGGCTGACGGACCGGTAGTTATGCACTACACCAATAGAACTTCAGCATAATTTAATTACCCTCAGTGATTATTGTTATACAAGAGTTGCATAATTAATGTGGATAAAACGAATATAAACATTATTTCTGGACATCCAAGGATATGCTCTTGGTGACTTGCTAATACTTTCTATAGCAGGTACACTGCTATAATTATTTAAGCCTTTTATTTTCTTCTAAACTGAAATGGGATATTCACATTCACCTCACATACCTCAAACCAAAATTACTGTCCATAGTAAATAATGTACTCATTTTTAGGTCTCGCTGAGTCAGCGCGCATGCGCTGTTCGGAGAGACATTTAGTAGCAGCATTGGGAAGTGCTCCCAAAGCGGCGACCAGGTTGCTAGAATGCGCACAAGCACACGCGCTTGTGCCCGCATCGTTTGCATGTTTTAGCGCATCATCACGGTCACTTTTGCATTCCAAGCAATTGTGATCGCGATGACTTTAGTTTTTTTTTTTACGAGCGCAGCCACTCACTTCTAAAATGTTGGCTTCATGTTAATGCTTGTTATACTCTGGAGCCCCATTAGCGCCTGGTTTTGCTGATGAAACCATTGGCTCCATTTAGTTCCAAATGAAGTGTGTGAATTTCCTAATTTGCCTCTCTGTACTGTCCTCTGGAGTCGAGTCTGCATATTGACTTTCAGCTTCGCTTTGTCCATGCTAAAGTTAGTTGTCAGCTGAAAGAGGTTTTCAAACATGGATTTAGCAAATGGATTTAGCAAAGTCTGTTTGAGTCCTGCTAGCTGGTCTTAAGTCCTTTCTTTGCTGGCCCTGTTGTCGCCTTCGCTATCATTCTGTTGCTGTGTATGGCCAATGTGTCCCTCTTTACTGTGCATAAAAGAACGGAGGTTATCTTGAGTGCTTTTCATCTGCCTCATACTCTTTGCTCTTCCACCCTACTAGCATGCCTCCTCATCGTCCCACACACTACCACACAAACAACCACACACACAACCACACCCACAACCACACACACACAACCACACACACAACCACACACACACAACCACACACACACCGAACCACACACAGAACCACAACCACACACACACACAACCACACCCACAACCACACACACAACCCCACCCACAACCACACACACACACACACACACATAATCACACACACAACCACACATACAATGACACACACACAACCACACACAACCACACATAGAACCACACACACACACAACACACAACCACAAACAACCACACACACAAAACCACAACCACACACACAACCATACATAAAACCACACATACAACCACACACACACAACCACACACACAACTACACAAACAACCACACACACAACCACACACACACATCCACACACACATACAACCACACAAACACAACCACTCACACAACCACACATACAACCACACACACACAACCACACACACACACACAGCCACACACACACAACCACAAACAACCACACACACACAACCACACACACAATCACACATACAACCATACACGCAATCACACACACAACCATAAACAACCACACACACAATCACACACACACAACCGCACCCACACACAACCACAACCACACACACACACCCACAACCACAAACCACACCCACAACCACACCCGCACCCACAACCGTACCCACACACAACCACACACACACAGCCACACACAACCACACACACACACAACCACACATACAACCATACACACAACCACACACACAACCACACACAACCACACACACAACCACAACCACACAACCACACACAACCACACACACAACCACACACACACAACCGCACACACACAACCACACACAACCACACACAACCACACACAGCCACACACACAACCACACTCACACAACCAATCCAATCCAATCCAATCCAAAATTTCTTTATTTCGGCCATTTGAGACCATAAAAGATACAGTAAAAACATTTAAAATACATACAAACATACAATGTAAAAACAGTGCAAGGAAGCAAGGGAATAGTTGATTCAGTTCATAAAAGACTCTGGAAAATTAAAAACCCAATTAGCTACAGTTCAGTACAGTTCATTTCACATTTAGAAGTTAGCAGTTACCCTTTCAATATTTTTCCCCTTATCTGCCACATGGCCATTAGATACTTGGCTACGGCAAAGACGATAAAGTGCAGGGTGCTTGTCTTCAGAATTCTGTACGATTGTAAATAGTTTCTGAAGCCCAGATTCCTACATAGTGGCACTAGCCAGTACTTTCTCGGTCTGCTGTAAGCAGGACAAAAGAACAGCACGTGTAGTTCATCCTCCACATTCAAGCTGCACCCAGGGCAGATTTTGTCATCCAGCATTGTCCATTTGCTTGTAAAGGATTTAAGGGGCAGTGTGCCAAACCTCCACTGGATAAAAAGTTTCCTTGCGGTGATAGAGAATATAATGTCCATATATCCTTCAAAGCAAAATGAACTTTTGAAGTCCAGGAATTGTTCGGTGAGGGAGCCAATTTTCAGGGCACTCACGAGCGAATTAAGACTCTTGTCTTTAAAAGTCTTGGAGAGCCTTTTGTGGGACACCCCTAAACAGCCTCTTTCGGGATCATCCCACAGATCAGCCAGTCCCAGTCGATAGAATTCTCGTTTTACGTATGCCACCAATGGAATTCTGTTGTAGGTGTTAAGACTCAGGACGTGCTTCAGATCTTGCCTATAGTGGGAGAGTTCACTAGTGGACCAGAGCCTGTGTCAAAACCTCAGTGACTTTAGAGCCAGGTCATCTCCTATTGAAGGGAGCCCCAGATCTAGTCTCAGTGGTAACAGGGGTGTACCTTGTGGTAGAGCCATCACAAGTCCAAGGAAGTTGTTTTCCACCTTGACAAGTTCTGTCCCAACATTGTGACCCCACAACTCACCACCATAGGATGAAGCTGCTCTGGCTTGTGTTTTGTACATCTCCAGGGCTGAACTAACTGGTTTGAAGGTTGATGAGTTTGAAACCTTCAAAATTGCCCCCACCATTTGGGATAACTTTAGACGGGATCTTGCTATCTGTGGACCCCAAGATAGATTTTCGTGTAAAGTTACCCCCAGATACTGAAAAGTTCTAACCCATTCCAGCCTATCAGATCCCAGAGTTGGATTAGGCCTAGTGGTTGTCGAGGGATTGAATACCATGAATTTGTTTTTTTCTGAGTTGATTTCAAGGCCATGCGCCCTGCAGAAATCCCCAAACCCATCTAGTATCCGTTGAATCCCCATCGGGGATTTGGAAAGCAGGAGCGTATCATCGGCAAACATAATTGCCGGAATCCTCCTGCCTGCCAGCCTGGGGGCATCGTTATTCCTGACATTATCAAGGTAGAGGCAATCAACAAAGAGGCAAAACAGGGTCGGTGCGAGGACACAGCCCTGTCTTACCCCCTGTGGACAGGAAATCTAGATGACAGCGCCCCCACCCTCCCGCACCTGACCTGGGCAAAATTTCCATCATGGAGCCTGATTATTGCCTATAGTAGCTGTGGGGGAACACCTAGCTCCTTGAGGACCGCCCATAATTTCCTGCCTGGTACCAGGTCAAATGCGGACCTCAGGTACACGAACACCATGTACAGACTCCCCCCCCCTCGATCCCCACCGTTTTCCAGTAGAGAAGAACGAGACGAAAAATCTGGTCCATGGTGGACGTGTTTTTCCTGAAGCCCGCCTGGAGCGGACTAAGGATCGCATTGTCCTCCATCCAGTCCAGGAGGTGGTCCAGCAGGAGACGGGCGAAGAGTTTTTGAGGTACGTCTATGAGGCTGATCAGCCTGTAGTTGGCTGGGAGCAGAGGAGAGCCCTTTTTAAAAATCGGTACTATCTCTGCGCCCAGCCAAGTACAGGGGATTTCCATCCCACTTAGAATGGAGTTAAAAATAATGTGCAGATAAGGACCCCAGATCTCTGGTTGGTGTCTAAACAAATCTCCAGGGAGTTTATCGAGGCCCGTAGCTTTACCCGACGCTAGTCTCCCTATAGCATTTAATACCTCACCCAGTGTCAGCTCTAATTTTTCATTGGGCTCAGAGGGGCTGTCAAGAACTGGCTCTGTGGGAATTACAAAAGTATCTTGATACAGTTTACTGAAGTGGGATTCCCACATTGAAGCAGCAATGTTTGGCTCCACAGCTGATTTTGGTTCCCCTGCACCTGTGTGGACTAGTGACCAAAATTTTCTTGAATCCTTGGTTTCGAGTGCCAATGATAGGTCATGCCACCTATCCCAATCACAATCGAACTTCGCTTGGGCGATGGCTTCCCTGTATTTCCGTCTCATCTCTGATACTTTCCTTTTATTGGTACCGGACTTGACCATAAGGATCACCTCTGTTTTTATCTTTTTACACGTGGAGTTGTACCAGGCCCAGGTGGGTGTCCTCTTCTGCCTACTCACGGTCTCAGGGTAAAAAACCTCTCCTAAACTTCCCACTAGGTCTGCATGAATTTGACCCAGTTTCTCGTTAAAATCAGTAGGTTTGGGTTTATTAATCAGTTCTTCCATTTCAACTAACTTGGGGAGTGCCAAATCATAGATTTTCGTAATGCACTCTGTTGAGCTGACATTTTTTCCCCATCTTACCCTACGTCTATTATCAGATAGAACTAAGGTCCCTGTGTCCTGCCTTGGGTCATTGAGTGTCGTGCCTTCTTGTGGCCCTGGATGTACCATATCCAAGCAGAGAGCATTATGATCGCTATCTGCTCTTTCAATCACCCTGAAGTCCAAAACCGTGGGCCACATGCTTGTGACAACAAAAATGTAGTCCAAACAAGATTCCTGGTCCTTCCTATTGAAGGTGCACACTGTAGGGGCATCAGATGGTGTGCGCCCATTACAGGCCCTCAAAGAATGGTTCATGGTAAGGGACGTGATCTGCAACGCTAAGGGGGACCAAGATTTGGGGTTTGGAGATTGACATGGGGGAATCCCCCAGTAATCATCCTCAGCTGTTAGGGCACCCTCCTTTAAACCTTTTAGTGGTTCAAAGTGGCAATTGAAATCCCCACCCATCAGTATCTTACAATCAACGGGTAATTGTCCCAGAAATGAAGATAGATCGTCTAGGGTGGGTGATTCCATGGACACACTTACTGGTCGCGAGTACACATTCACAATCACAAGGTTGTAGGCGTCTGGCCATTTGAGAAGAACACATTGTATGTCCTCCAAATGGGTTGGTATTACCTCTGCTATACAACCAATGTGACTGGCCACCCTGATAGCGAGACCACCAGAAGGCCTCCCTTTGACACCCCACCTAGCATGGACATAGAAAGTTGCATAACCCACCCTGGGGTAAGCTTCCCTAGCCCAAGTCTCCTGAAAGAGACAGATATCATTACTATCTACTAGGGACCCCCAGTCGCTAGAGTCTACTTTATTGACGATGCCCGCAACGTTCCATGAGAGGACCTTCATCTTTTTCGGGCCTGGCTTGGATGGCATTTCCCTCACTCTCTCACCATCTGTATCTGTGCATGGCACTGAAAACCCGTCCATAATTACCTGCCCCTCTTGGGCCTCCGAATCAATTACTTTGTTTAGGGTTCTTGGTGGTTGATCAGTTGGGAAGCCCTGCCTACTAGTATTGACTTGTCGCTCTGATGATAAAGGGACAGGAGTGCAGTTTCCAGTGACAGTGACATCTATCCCTCTCCCAAGCTGAGGAGTATGAAGAACTACCCCTTTGCTATCCCCAGTGCGTACAGCCCTCAAAAGTCAGTCAACCTGGTCAAGGCTGCTATATCTATTGGCATGAACATAATTACTAAGTGTGAATGTATCATGTCATGGGGGCCTATACCTTGAACCATCAATGGCAAATCCCACCCTAGTCCAGCCGTCATTTGCCCCAAGATGCGAGTCACCGCTTCTTGGGTAGAAAAACCACTGCGGGACCAATTCAATGGATGTGTTCCCCGTGTACCCCAGCCAGTTGCAGATGTGGGGGACAATCTGGGAATTCCTAAAAGTCACAATGATACAATCACCCCCTATTTTCTTAACTGTGTGGCCAACCCATGGAACTCTCCTGACCATCAGTACTTCCCCTCTCAAATTTGGTGGTAATGGACTATGAATATTTAACCAACTGATAACTTTATTGCGTAAGGAGTCATAAGATTCCACCGCAGAGTTAGAGAGCTCGGGAACCCGAGTCAGGATTACAGTGTGGGCTGCCGCCTCAGGAGGCAGATTGACTACAATTGACCGGGGACGGTCTGCCATTCTGATGGGAGACTTTTCCTGCCTCATTGTAGTAGTAGGATAAGGCAGCTTTGACTTCCGAACTAAAGGCATGGGAGGAAGTTGTCTTGGTGGGGGTGGTGAGTTAGGTTGGGGTAGGGTAGCTGTGGAGACATTCCCATTAGCAGTGGAAGTGGACTGGTTTGGAATGACAGTTCTAGGAACACTAAGGGGAGGGGAAATCCCAGTATTTGTCACAGTTGCTCCTTGGTTGCTGGGCCGCAATCCCTGCTGTTCATCCATACCCCCAGTTGCTTTTTCTATTGCTAAAAGTCTAGCGTCAATAGAATCAAGCCTAACCAACAGCGGGTCTAGCAGTTTTTTAAGGATATTAGTGAAGAGGTGGATGGAATGGTCCGTACTACTGCAAGAGCCCTCTCCAAATATAAACGGCCCAGACTGTAATGACATTTGGGTGTTGGCAGGGTGCATTGGACTCACCATTTCATTGGCAATCGTGGCGGAAGAAATTTCCGTAACATCAGTGGTGTTGGCAGTGGTGTTTGGAATGTGATCCAATTTTGCCCTTTTTGCACCCTTTGACTGCATGAGCCTCTTTCTTTTTGGGACTGCGCCCTCACGCAGACCTCGTGGATGTGTTAAGTTAGTATCACTCCCCTCTTCCCTAGTCAGAACTGGATGGGGTATTGAGGGTGGCGTTGTCTCAGGAATAGTAAGGAGTGAGTCTCAATCTCGGTGTGAATTGGAAGGTGTCCTCAGCTGCTGTAACACAGATTCGATTGTTTGATCAATACTATCCAAAAGGGATAGGTGGGTAGCGTCCAATAGTTCTGGGGATATAGCATTCGTGGTAGAACCCAGGGAGGATTGTTGTGTACTTTCAATCCCCTCTACTAACTGTTTTTCTATGGCTGTTAATCCATTGTTTACCACAGTATTGGCTTTAATAAGAAAGCTATCCAAAGTACCTGTTACCAAGGAGGCCGCTTTACTCCTCGTCTCCCTTGTTGCCATGTTGGTTAGATCCTGATTGACCCAAGACCAGTCCAGGTTGTGAACGTGTGTATCAAACAGAACAAGGGAAGCCGGTCAAGGGCTTAGAGGGGTGGCCCGGTCTCTCTCGGGCTCTAACGGGCTACAACGGGCCCGCCCTTGGCCCAGGCTTCGCCCGGCGCCATCCCACGTGCGTCCCGCGATGTGCGTCAGGGGGCTAGATCTTATAGTCAGAGTGGGCAGGGCTTCCAGGAGGGAGGCGGGATCGGTCGGGAAGAGTCTCCAGGTGCGGCTGGTGAGCACGCTACTGACGCTCCTGGAACTCGCAGTCCTGCTCCTGCTCGCTCCGCCCAACAATATCCAGTGGCACAGGTAGGAAGCTAGAACTCCTCTGGACCCAAACTGCACACAACTACGAGCGGCTCCCGCGAAGCGGGGGCCGCGAGTCGTGGTTTTGAACTGCCAGGAGGGAGGCGGGTCGGTCGGGAAAAGTCTCCAGGTGCGACTGGTGAGCACGCCGCTGACGCTCCTGGGACTCGCAGTCCCGCTCCTGCTCGCTCCGCCCAACAATATCCAGTGGCACAGGTAGGAAGCTAGAACTCCTCTGGACCCAAACTGCACACAACTACGAGCGGCACCCACGAAGCGGGGGCCGCGAGTTGTGGTTTTGAACTGCCAGGAGGGAGGCGAGTCGGTCGGGAAGAGTCTCCAGGTGCGGCTGGTGAGCACGCCGCTGACGCTCCTGGGACTCGAAGTCCCGCTCCTGCTTGCTCCGCCCAACAATATTCAGTGGCACTGGTAGGAAGCTAAAACTCCTCTGGACCCAAACTGCACACAACTACGAGCAGCACCCGCACATCCACACACACATACAACCACACAAACACAACCACACACACAACCACACATACAACCACACACACACAACCACACACACACACACACACACACACAGTCACACACACAGAACCACACACAACCACACAAACAACCACACACACACAACCACACACCCAACCATACTCAACCACACTCAACCACACACACAACCACAACCACACATACAACCACACACACAACCATAAACAACCACACACACAATCACACACACACATACACACACCGTACCCACACACAATCACAACCACACACACACACACACAACCACACCCACAACCGTACACACACAACCACAACCACACACAACCACA
This sequence comes from Lissotriton vulgaris, assembly GCF_964263255.1. Classification (NCBI taxonomy): domain Eukaryota; kingdom Metazoa; phylum Chordata; class Amphibia; order Caudata; family Salamandridae; genus Lissotriton; species Lissotriton vulgaris. The sequence continues at coordinate 1,464,685,364 of NC_141691.1, forward strand.
CACACACACAACCACACACAACTGACCCAACCACACACACAACCACACACAACCACACACACCCACAACCACACCCACAACTGCACCCACACCCTCAACCAAACACACCCACAACCACACACACACACTCACACACACAATCACACACACACATAAACAACCACACACACAACCACACACACAACCACACACAACCACATACAGCCACACACACAACCACACACACACAACCACACACAACTGCACCCAACCACACACACAACCACACACACCCACAACCACACCCACAACTGCACCCACAACCACACGCACACACTCACACACACAATCACACACACAATCACACACACACATACACAACCACACACACCCTCACACACAACCACACCAAGCATTGGCATAGCCAGTAGGTCTCACCTTTGGGGCCTTATAAGTGTTTAGCCACGCAACAATTGATCTGGTTGCACCAAGGATATTGTGCTGCATAACTTAAAACTTAGAAGGTCCCAAAAGCGAAACCTATTGGCTATGCCAATGCTTGTTGATCTTGACTGGCACAATCAGCACAGGACCCATATCTAGGTCACATCCGTCAAACCTAGGGTGTCACACTGAGGAAAACAAAAAACGCTCAGCCATTATTAATTACTCAGGCTGCATAAATTCATTGTTTTCTTGCCCCAGCATTTCACCTTAGACAGAAAACAGACATATTCAAATTAGTCTTGGCCCTGCCTCGATAGGAACATTCCATCCTAACCTGTCAGACCAGGTCCACACTGAAGTGGAACACAAGTAATCCCAGATTTTGGGTGAAAGAGATGTACTGGAATGTGGCCGAGCGATGATCAGTTTGCCAAGATTAATTCAAGCATTCCATCCACCACCATGTTGTTTGTTGTAGTTGTCTATTCTCTTTGAGTGCTGGTAAAGATCATATTATATTTCTTTAATATTTTGGAAGTTGTTTTTAATGGAAAGAAGTAGCTACTTACCTCCCAATTGATAACATTTGTAAAGTCACATGAAATGAAATGAAATGAAATGAAAAGCAATTTTATATAGCGCAACAGTTGCCCTGAGGCGTCCAGGCGCTGAACTAGAACAGTGTCTTCCAGAGAGGCAATCCAGGAGAGGTCCAATTAGTTAAACAGGAAGGTCTTGAGCTGTTTACGGAAACTTGACAGATTGGAGTTGCTTCTCAGATGACCTGGAAGAGTGTTCCACAGTCTGGACGCGTTGTAGGCAAAAGAGCGGCCTCCTGATCTGGCTCTGTAGATCCTAGGGACTTTTGCCAAGAAGGTGTTTGAGGAGCGAAGTGACTTATTGGGCTGGTAGGGGAGAATTAGAGTATGGTTAATTTCTGGGCCTGTCTTCCAAAAGGCTTGGTGGGCGATGCAAAGAGTTTTATACTTTATTCTGTCCCTGACGGGAAGCCAATGTAGGGTCCTTAGGCCATGTCTTATCGAGGTTCTGCGTGGGAGTCCCAGCAGAGTGCGGGCTGCACAGTTTTGTGTTCGCTGCAGTTTTTGTAGGCTATACTCCGGAGCCCCGAGGTACAGTGAGTTGCTAAAGTCGAGGCGGGATTGTATTAGTCCTTGGATCACTATCTGCCTGGCCTCAAAAGGGAGAAGAGGAAGGATTTTTTTGACTGACCTAAGGAGGCCAAAGCAGACCGCCGAGACCTTGGTTGCCTGGGTATTAAAGGTCAACGATTTGTCCAACCACACTCCCAGGCTTTTTATGTTATCTCTGGGAGTGGGAGGAGCGCCCATGCTCAGAGGCCATAGCAGATCCACGGTGGAAGGGGCTGCGGGGCCTAGGAGCATGAGCTCCGTTTTATCATCGTTGAGTTTCAGGCAGGACATGGTCATCCAGCTCTTGACCTCCTCCAAGCATGTCGCTAGATTGGTTTGTGGTTGGCAGTTGTTCCCTTGCACAAGGGAGACCACTAGCTGGGTGTCATCCGCATAGGTAATGATGTTAATACCATGCGGACGGACAATCCCAGCCAGCGGCCTCATATATGCATTGAAAAGTGTAGGGCTCAACGAGGAGCCCTGCGGCACCCCACATCCCAGCGGTCTGCTGGAGGAGATGGCGGAACCTTCAAACACCTGAAAGGTGCGGTCGCTCAAGAAGGACTTGAACCAGCCCAGGGCTTCTCCTGAGATTCCCAGATCGAAAAGGCGGTTTAAGAGGATTTTGTGGTTTACCGTGTCAAAGGCGGCGCTTAGATCGAGGAGGATCACTGCCACTGATCCTCCCCGATCCAAAATCCGCCTTGCCTCTTCAGTCACTGCCAACAGGGCAGTCTCCGTCCCATGTTTAGGTAGGTTGGTTTGTAGTTGGTCAGATATTAGTATTACCGATGGGCTTGGAAATAAGTGTCAAGAGAGTTAACTAACAAAACAGGCAGAAATAGACATATGGATTGCTTAAGCAATATGAAATTGGTAATTAAGTCCTGCCATGGCTAGGACCTAGAGATACATTTCCCTATCGGTACACTATTCCTGATAGTATGAAGGCTATTCAAATCCTACATTTAGGAAGAGGAATAAATCAAAGTGGGAGAAATACAGGAATGATTGAAAAAGTTCAGCACAGTGAAGGCAATAGTATTTGAGAACTGGGAGTACATTTTGATGTGACATGTGATCTTTCACATTGTTAGTAGTTCTTAGCTCAATGTAAACTAATTTTACATCCTGTTCAGAAAAATCATAGCATTAGGGATCGATTGGTTGCTTTAATGCTTTTGTACCTGATGAATTCAAATTCAAATTCAAATAAAGCTTTATTTCGATATAACATTTTCATATCATAAAAGCATACATTTAAAATACATCGAAAGCACAATACAGATTTCACTATATATCACAAAAGGCCAGTACCATTACAGTTTTGGATGAAAAAAAAGGGGAAATAATGATCATATTCATACACAGAAATACAGTAAATACTTTAAAAAAAAATTAAAATTATACGGTTCAGAGAGCCCTATGAGTTAAACCATTTTTTTTAAAAAAGATATATACAGTTAATTCATTGACTTTCTAAATTTCACCAATAATTTCAAAAATTTGATTAGAGTAAAAATTAATTTCGGGGTTTCCATCCTTTGTAGTTTAAAAAACGCCTCTCTACAAGAACGGATCCCCCACTCTTTGAGAATTGGTCTTAGCAAAATTTTTCTGGGAACATGATAAAATTTACAGAATAAAGTGCAGTGCAAATTTGATTGGAGGGCCACGTCATCACAGGGACAGGGCAACATTTGTCTCGACCAATCATTACAGGATGGAAATGTGATCAATCGAAAAAAGGAACCCATTCTAAATCTGGATAATAGCATCCTAGCATAACTATTGGTATCACTATTAAGATATAATTGTGGACCCCGCTCAGGAGTTATGTTTTGATAGGCTAGGTCGACTTTTTAAGTTTCTCCGTCTTCCATCTTTTATTCTCTAGATGGTCCATAACCATTTTGCGTAGCCCTTTCCTTGATAATGATTCCATGGTAGAGGGGTTCTTGAAAAACTCTGGATGACCAATGTCACTCATCATATTTTCTACTGTCGATAACCACTTAACACGCTTAACACCATCCAATTGTACACAGTCGGATATGGTGTTGCAGTTAAAGGCAGTTTCAGTGGTCAACCAGAGCTTATGCCATAGAAGGATGGGTTCCGTCATAATAATGTCCGAAATGTATGAAAGGCCGAGTTCTATATGTATAAAGTAGTTAGGGGTGGATTTTGGTACCCCTAAGAGGTACCGGAGAAAACGATTCTCAGTCTGCTGTATACAAAGTACGGCATCGATTCCCCACACCCCTGAACCATAAATGGCTGTAGACACGCATTTGGCTTTATATATGACAATCAACTCTTTGACAGGTCTTCCACCAATTTTAATTGCAAAGTTCTGCAAGGCACCAATGGCCTTGGAGAAAGCTAATTTTCTCGCTAAAATAGCTTGTTTACAAGTGGATTTACGATGAAAACAAATCCCCAAGTACGGGAACTGATCTGTGGTCTCTATTTTTTTATTCTCTATGAAGATAGGGCAGGGTATTGTCTTTGTTCCCTGTCGACAAGACATAGAGTAAGTTTTACTAATGTTGACCTTTTCCCTCATAAAAAGAGTGAACTTAGAGACTGCCCTTTGAAGACCCAGTCTGGTCTGCGATAAAATTGCGGCATCATCCGCATATAAGAGGATAGGAACAGGGAAGCCTTGTACCACAGGGTAGTCATAAGGGAAACTGTTGAGGTGGTCACCAATTTTAGCAATATAGAGTGAAAAGAGTAGGGGTGCCAAGATGCACCCCTGTCTTACTCCCCTCCTGATTGAAAATCTTGATGAGCACTCTCCCTGTTGTCCAAAGCGAACCCTCGCTCCAGCATCCTTATATAACTCTTTAATAAAATTTAAAATGGAAGGATCCAGATCGAGACTTTTTAGGGCAGCCCACGGTTGTTTGTGTTCAACACAATCAAATGCTGAACTTAAATCTATGAAAGTAATAAAAATGTTCCCTTTTTTTGCTAAAGTATATTTGGAAATTAAAAGATGTAAATTAAGGCTCTGCTCAACCGTCCCCATACCTTGGCGAAAACCGTACTGGAAAATCGAGAGGATATTAGCTTCCTCTATCCAATTTTGCATACGTTTTAAGATGATGCGCCCCGCTACTTTCATTAAGGCATCAATCAAAGAAATTGGACGGTAGCAGGACGGGTCGTGCCTGTCCCCTTTTTTAAAAATGGGGACCACTATAGCTTCTGACCATGTTTGTATTAGACCATGGGTATTAGCACAGTTCATCACTAAGGCTTACAATGGGGCCCAAAAATCTAATTTAGCTTTAAAAACATCTACTGGTATGGAGTCTGGGCCCGGTGCCTTACTAGACGGGCTTTCTCTAATAGCCAGACTCACCTCTTCACATGAAAAAACAAGATCCAAAGGAAAATTTTTCACGTGAGGTTCGGAGATCGGGGGAAGTATAATGCCGGCCTCGGGAGCAGTAGATTGTAGCTCCTGTCCCTCGTACAAATTTTTAAAGTGAGCGACCCAGGTATCCCCATTGATGGCAATATTTATCATTTCCGGTTGGTTGCCTCGCCAAAAGGGGGCATTTACTGCCTTCCAGAAGGCCGAGGCATCTTTATTTCTTGAGGCAGAGATTAAAGTTTCCCAGGCTTTTTGTTTCAAGGCTTTTTCTCTGTTCTTAATAGCCTTGCGATAATTACATCTTGCCTGTCTAATGGCCTCTATAGAACGCGGAGTGGTATGTAACGCCTTTTTCAAGTTTTTTAAAGCAGCGGTACAAAGTTTATCAAACCAACCTCTCTTTTTATTAGTTCCAGATTTACGTTGCCGTGTGAATAGGGATTTTAGGGTCTGCTGAATTTTGTTAAAAGAGCCTAATATTTTTTGCGGGTCTTCTAATGGAGATAGGCATATGTTAATCTCCGGACGTCTTTCGGATACTAAATTTCTAAAGAGTGTTTCAGGGATCACTTTGTCCCATTTAACAGTATAGCCATTTGTCCGTCCCATGGAAATATGGGGTTTATAATTAATGGTATTTGTATTCGTTTGTGACCTCTCTATATGTTTTCTTATATTAAACATTAGAGCGTAATGGTCTCCATACACCCCGTCCAATGTTTTCCATAAGGAGAGCAAAGTGGCATGTGATTTGGAAAAAAGAGTAAAATCGATCACAGAATTTGAGCCTCTTCCATGGAAAGTAGTTTGAAATGGTAGTGACGGTGAGCATAGATCATTTACAAAACCTAAGTTAAAAAAGAAAAGAAAACTATTTAAACTATCCCCTAATTTTGAATGGGTGAAATGGTTCAAGGTATCATCCATTATACAATCTAGGCCACAAAGTTCCTTTGGCCCATACTGGCAAATATTGCAATTAAAATCACCCAACCAGGCAATCATACATTCCTTATTAGTACGTTCTTTCAATGTAACAACTGCATGAGTTAGGTCATTTAAAACTTGGTTTAAAGCTTCAGGAGCTAAATTATTATAAAAATGTATTATAATAAGATTGAGGGAGTTACCCCATCTGATCATAACTACCTGGTAGGAATCTTTTGGGATATGTGTCAGCACAGTTAGTCCACTACTAATACTGAGATATGTTACCAAACCGCCCTTGTTTCTGCCATGATTTGTCACCAAGGCCGGAGCATGGAAGGTCTGGTACCCTAGTAAATGCACTGGGTTTAAGGCCCAGGTTTCTTGGAAACAAAGGATAGAATGAGTATTCACCATATTCAACCACGGTTGCGATGCAGTTTTTGTCGCAAGGCCGACCACATTCCAACTAAGTATGGAATGTACAATATAAGTAGGGGTAAGAATAGGGGTATTGGAGATGGCCTCTAAATTTATCTGACCACCAAGGATACATTTTTCAGGCAGGGATGCAGTATCAACAAACTCTACATTCCCACCAATCCCCTCAATATCACTTGCCGGATAATTAGTAGGAAAAATTAAACACTTCACTATCCGAATGCATAAAATTAGACATCACAGGTGTGGCATCGTGCAATGAACCCTTCGCCCCACCCCAATCATCCTTTGTGTCACTGGGAGTGATAGTGGCCTCCATGTCATACAAATTCAGCGAACAAAGAGTGACATCATTACGGGTCCCACTATTCTCCGCTAAAGGAACACAGCCTTTCTCCCACATACTGATTTCTAACTCAGCTGGACTACTTCTTGATGGAGAAGTGACAATAGAAGGGGCAGTTTTGTTGACTTCATCTAATGTAGCAGAAACACTCAGGCAATCTCGGGTAACCTCTATATCGAAAGTTGGCTTATACAGTCATTCATTAGAGTCGAGCCCAGAGAGTGGTTCATACAGGTTTTGTAGCGGAATGTTCCAAAACTCATTAGGAGAAGTGGAAAAATTATTTGTATAATTAGCAGAAAAAGAAGGATGTGGAAGATGGTGTACCAAATTTAGAAGATGTGAAACACGATGTACTACATTTAGGGGGTTAAAGTGTCGACGGTTTGGTGGTTGGTTAGGGGGTATTAACAGAGCTTTAGGGTAAAAATAGCTCAAATTGCGAGTAGAAACACCCCCCTCCGTTCTTCCTGGGAACCAATCACTAATGTGCGTGACCACTCTGTGATCCCTAAAGTTAACTATCACAACATCCCCCTCGATGTCCTTGGGTCTGGGGCCCACCCACTTACATCGTCTAACGGAGATTATGTCTCCGTTTAGATGTGGAGGAAGGGGCCTATTTTTTCCCAACCAAAAAATAACTTTATTTTTAAGATTTGCGTTATATTCTATGTTCCCGTTTGGAACGGTTGGGACTCCAGTAAGAACTATCACAAAATTGGCTGACTCTGGGGGCAATTCCACTGTATTCTTAGAATTTAAATGTGCTCTCTGCTTTATTGTTGTCACCGGCTTCGTGCTTGAAATCTTTGTAGGAGGAAGCGTTTTTTTGGAAGCCGGCATTACCTTCTCTTTATGTGTAGCATGTACAACTGTTGGGGTAGTGGAATTGGTTTTATTTTTCAATATAGGGTTTTCTTTTTGTGGGATATTTAAAGTTCACCTTGTTAGAGGTTGACTGGTTATTTATTGTAGAGTGTTCCTTGAGTTTACCGGTGTTGGGATTTACAGTAAGGTTGGAGGCTGCCAAGATGCAATCCATTTTTCCCCCCAACCTTTTGACTCTCTCCGTAAGTGGGAGCAAGAGAGATTTTAGGAGATGTTCAAACATCTCCATAGTCTCTTTAGTCAACGAAATTTGTTCCCCTGAGTTTGATGGTATTTGAGGCCCTTTTAAAGCATCCTTCTCTGATTGACCAGATGGTTTATCAGTAGAGTCAACCGGAGGCAGAATGACACGTGAAATAATTTCCCCTTTTTTAACCCCACCTTTTCTCCTTCTTTTCCTTGGTGGAGAAAAATGTGCCCTCGGAGGTTTCTTAGAGTTGACTTTACTCAAACTGACAGTAACTGATGGAAGTGTCTCTATAGGAATGCTAGCATTAGGTAGTGGATTAGGGGAGATTGAGTGTGGTTGAGAAACAAGGTCCAAGACTACGGGAGAATTCAAGTCTATTAGGCAGCTAGGAGTACCCGATTGGCCATTTACAGTACCATCATTAGTAATATCAATAGATATAGGCGAGGAATTATGATCTTGAAAAATAAGGGGAATATTTTCAGTACTAAATAACTCTGCATCTTCGTCCGGGTTGGTTATATTGTCAGGTAGTGACTGCGTAGATGCGTTCGGGGGGAAAGTAATGGTGTCTTTTTAAGTAAGTCAATTGAGAACCGGCGCTCCGCGCGTTTTTTCGCTAACATAAGTTCTTTATCTATTTCTTTGGTTGCCCTTGCAAAATACTTGTCCAAGGGACCCAGTATGGAAACCCCAACAGCGGCGGGTAGTGAGTTCGGTACCTCTGTAGCCATCCTTGCCGCTTATACTAAGCAATAGACAGCTCCCTAGACAGTGGGCTCGGATCTACAGAGCCTGTTCTCAATCTGCAAGAGAGCGCCACAGCCACATTGCTAGTACATATCAAACAAGAATGAAAGCACCAATATCCCACACCCCTAACTCACTGCGAACTACAAGTAGCTGGCGAATGAATACCAAAGAATAGAAGTTAGGGACTAGGCCCAGCCCAGCCTCCTGCAGCCCCTGACGGCCAAAGACGGCCCACCCTTTGCCCGGGCTTCGCCCGGTGCTCCCGCGCGCTCCCGCGCTGCGGGGGCTTCTGTCGATTATGTAGTGAGCATGATGGGCGGGTCCGAGCTGGGGAGCGCTGACCAGGTGATACAGGTCACGCAGGGACTCCTGGATGTTGGAGTCCCTGCAGTGCTTGCACTCGCCGTCTCAGCCTCCTTTCACCGCCCACAACACAGCGCCCGCACTCCAAACGCTGTCCCCGGTGTCCTTGCCTCTGAAGCAGCACCCGCGCAGCAGGTGCGGCGAAAAGAGGGCTCTGTTCCTTAAAGTTCCTTGAGTGCAGACCTTTCTTCATCAAGGGTCCACGGCTAACAGTGTGTGCAACGAAATCCCACACAAGTGCAGAAAGCGCCTGGTTTTAGAAGCGTGGTGGGCGGGTCCGAGCTGGGGAGCGCTGATCAGGTGATACAGGTCACACAGGGACTCCTGGATGTTGGAGTCCCTACAGTGCTTGCACTCGCCGTCTCAGCCTCCTTTCACCGCCCACAACACAGCGCCCGCACTCCAAACGCTGTCCCCGGTGTCCTTGCCTCTGAAGCAGCACCCGCGCAGCAGGTGCGGCGAAAAGTGGGCTCTGTTCCTTAAAGTTCCTTGAGTGCAGACCTTTCTTCATCAAGGGTCCACGGCTAACAGTGTGTGCAACGAAATCCCACACAAGTGCAGAAAGCGCCTGGTTTTAGAAGCGTGGTGGGCGGGTCCGAGCTGGGGAGCGCTGATCAGGTGATACAGGTCACACAGGGACTCCTGGATGTTGGAGTCCCTGCAGCGCTCGCACTCGCCGTCTTAGCCTCCTTTCACCGCCCACAACACAGCGCCCGCACTCCAAACGCTGTCCCTGGTGTCCTTGCCTCTGAAGCGGCACCCGCACAGCGGGTGCGGCGAAAAGTGGGCTCTGTTCCTTAAAGTTCCTTCAGTGCAGACCTTTCTTCATCAAGGGTCCACGGCTAACAGTGTGTGCAACGAAATCCCCGATGAAATTAATCGATGTTTCAATAGTGTTAGTATCGTATTTAAAGATGATACAGAAAATAAGTTGTGAAAATGTTTTTTAACCTTATTTACAATTGTCTTAATTCTTTAAGTGATTGTACTTGTTTAACATTTCTATAACACGTTATCTTGCAATCTAATTTTATTAAATTAGTTAAATAAATGAATTTAATGAACATTTTGCAAGACCGTATACTATCGCTAAACAGCAATAACAACAATGTGGGCAGTACAATCAGATCACTGAAAATTTGCAAACATGAAAATTAAAGATCAGAGAATGACTTGGATGCTCAACATCCACATATGGAACACTACTTTGCTGTACATTCAAAGGAAATAATTTTGAAATTTACAGTCACTGAAAACACTTTGCCACTGAGTCAAGAAGGAGGCAGAGAATTGAGACACCACGAGAGTGAGACATATTAGTTCTCAAATCACGTAGTGGACCTGGGACTAAATCAAGACTCAGAATCTACACTTGTCTCTCATGAAGTTAAGAGGTGTCTCACTAAACTATCTGTATTACATAATCTTTGTAGCTCATTTGTTGTTGAACAATCACATGTCCATGAGCAGATAATGTTTTGTATAGCTGTTGACTCTCTTTCTATCTTATGACATAGGTTGCTCTTCACATATATTCACATTAGTAGCCAATGCATTTGAAGAAAAGAGTAAATAACATCTGGTGATGACTCAGGACATGCTAACAGCATGTACAGTTTGACACACAACATGTCTTATAGGAGATCACTAGAATTTCACTTTGCAGCATTCCAACATTTTCAAGTAACATTGAGACATACTTTATTTGATAGAATTTTCAGTCCTTCTTAATACAATTGCTGTACATTCATAACCCCTCTTAATGATATAAGATACATAATTTCTTCAACAGATGGCCCCCATAGGGTGCCATATTTCTCCCACAGATGCTGACATGATATTGAAGCTGCTACCACATGCCATAATGAAAGATGGTGCCTTAATAAGCTAAACCCGAGACCCTCTGATGGATTAAAGGAATGTCATTGGAATCATAAGGACTACTCTCTTTAAAAACAACTATATCAGAGGATGAAGAAGGCTTTGAGGGCCAATGCTGGGCAGAGACAAAAAGTGTGCGGTGATTTTAACTCAGTTATACCCAAATAATCTTCAGCCTAGCATACCATCATTATTTTCTAGAGATTTTGCATGGGGAACAAGGAGAATCTCAAGCTTCCCATGCTGCATTGTGGGTGTAAGGGCATTGTGAAAAAAAAGATATGGCTGAAATTAACACCTGAGGTAAGACTCTGCTTCTACGCAAAAATGGTATCTCATCAACCCCATTGCCAGGCTTTCTTCCTTTCTCCCAAGGCACTGTCAAGTGACTTCCCTTCCTCCTTTTCCTATCTACCACAAGACCTCCAGGATTCTTAACTGAACCTGACCTTGTTTAACCTACATGCCACCGCCTCTCTTATGCGGTCATTTTAACTGTTATGAATGGCATATGCTTTTTTAGAGTGTCAAATGGGGGAATTGGGAGATGTGGACTTGGAGGCTGTGCTTATATTCCCAAGAGAAGAAGCAATTAAGTCCAGACTCATCCAGCTCAAAATCCTCCACCAGGTTGGCAATGATAGGGCATGCTTACACAAAACGGTAAGAGCAGCATCATCGGATTGTCTGGGGTGCAGGGGGCAGTGGGGAGAAATTTTTCATGCACTCTGGGCCTGCCCAGTCACACACACTTTCTGGCAAAAGGTAATCTTAGAACTGGGTCAAGTAATAGGGACAACCCTACCTGCAGACCCTAAATATGTCCTCTTAGGCATACCCAACAAAGTGGATCTCCAACTAATGAAATTACTATTATGCAATTTGGGCCTGGTATTAGCAAACAGGGATCTAGCTAAACACTGGGGCCTCCCTGAGACACCGACAAAGATGGAGTGGAAAACAGAGATGGACTTATACATGCCAGTGGAAAGGGTTACATATATGAGCTGGGGCAGGCCCATGTAAATTCCGCAAGATATGAGGTAGCTGGATAAACTATTATGATTTGGATGTGAAAACAGGGATGGACTTATCCGTCAAGAACTGGGTACGTGGCTGGTTTGGTCCATTTGCTGAACCTGGTGTATCGGTTTAAAATTACCCTAACATTATGTGACAAGGAACTTTGTGAAGACATCAAGATTTTTGGACACTTATTTGGTGTTGATATCTTGTGACCCCAAGGGTTTGCGAAAAGTGTGGAACACATTTCCCAAACATCGATGTGATGCGACCATTCTTCAAATGTACTAGTAGAATCACATTGCCCTGAAGAAGCCCATGTTTTGGGTGAAGCATGTTGGCTGTATGTGTTTTTCTATGGTTGAGAAGAAAGAAAAAGAAAGAAAAGAAGTTGCAAGAAGAAACCGACTTATTGCATATGTCAGCAAAAAATGGTTGTGGATACGACTCTGTATATTACTACTGCGTTTCATCGTTTGTTTTCTAATATGATTTTGATTCCCAGGAAGATGTGAATGAAGTGTTATCAGTTCAGAACGCCTAACCCATGTAGTCGGATCTATTGTGCCTGTCAAATTGCTACTGATTCTTTAACTTCTCTCAAATTGTTATTATTGAACTGTGTGGATAAACCTGATGTACTGATGCCCTACTGCACTGTTTCTTATTTGTATTGGGCACTTGTTTGTGCTCCTTTTGTCATGAATTTCAAAACCAAATAAAAACATTTAAAAAAAGAAAAAAAGAATGGCATGTGTCGAAAACATCCAAATCATAGCTAGTTTCTAAGTCCTGGTTATTCTCTTAATAATTTTTGTGAACTCTTTAGGCTCAGGTCTTATCTTTAGAACCAGAAACTTCTTGCCATAATTAGGTGTTAATAAATTAGATTAAGTAGACACATTTGTTTACTAGGCCATTACAATTAATCTAAGTCTTATAATCCATGATTAAGTGGCTAACATTCAATACAACGTTTTTAAGAAAAGTTGGGCAAAACATTACTTCAGAAAAACAAAAATGAGGGTTTGATGGATTCCTTTCTTTTCACAAATGTTATTTTATTTATGGCACTCATAAAGAAGGTATGAGGAACATAATTGCTTCTATATATTTAATCAACTACACATTGGCTTAAAAAACATAATTCACAAATGTGTCATGGCATACATTTTCGGTCTTCAGCACATCTGTTAGTTGAAGATTGCCATGCTAATGGAACACTAAAAGATACATATTAACACCATATTGGTACTGCAAAAGTGTTCTTTCTTACAAACTGTGCTGAACATAAGGATCGATGAATGAGTCTCACACCAATCACCAGCACATATTTACAATTAGGTAAGGAAGTGATGGAATTCAGCATGAACAGTGTAACAGAGACACAGTCTTAAGTGATTTCAACACTGGCTGACAGAGGGATGCCAATAAGACAAGAAATAGAAGACAACGCATGGCAGGGAACACAGGAAACAGATACCAGCAAAAGGAAATAAAAAAGTAGAGGAACAGAGCCTTTTGGCTCCTAACACTAAAATTGTGTATTGTGTGTGGCTGGGCTATGGATGAATGAAGATTGAGGCAACCAACAGGGATTGGCAAGTGATCTTGATAAACACAAGGATAGAGGAGAAATCTAAACAGAAATCTACCAGGCAGTCTGCCCAGGAAGATGCTCCCCCACCTCCTCAACCACACACCCTCAACCTGCAAGCATAGCATTCACTATGAGGATAGGCTACGAACACAAGAACAACAACTCATCCTCTTCTAGGTTGGTCGTTCGGTTCAAAATCCAACTGTGGCTATCACTCATTCAATATTATATTAATTGAACAGGCTGCTGACATATCACCACGTTTTTAAATGGTCATTACATGGTATCACAGGATTGATGCAGCTGTGTATGGCAAATCAACAAGCACAGCCCACAGGGGGTTGTGCTCCTAACTGGCAGGTAGTAACTGGCTATGGATCTCAGCAATAATGTTACTTGAATGTTGTTACAAAGAATGAAGAGGCAGTCTCCTATTCTGCTGTAACTTGTAGCAGAGTCCAGAACAAGCAGTAGGTTCATCTCAGAAGGGACAGAGGGCTTTATTTGGAGTTTAGCATAAAGTGGCGGACATCCCATCCGAAGTATTAGAAGTGAATTTTAGCCTACAACACTTGTATTAGAGCAGATGGAATATCTGTCATGTTTTGATGGAGTATCCCACCTGCCAAACTCTAAATAAGGTCTAGCTTGTGTACAGCGGGCACTGAGACAGAGCAGCTCCCATAACACCCCACTGTACCAGCAGGCACTGCTGTAATGATCCTGACTTCCCCATATGCCATACCTGGACTCACCCGTGGGTAGGTCAGCATGAAGTGTAGGGTGTGACACGCTGGGAGCTTCGAATAGACAGAGCAATGTATGTCTTATTTTAAGTGTTGACTTACAAAGTTCAAATAGGTCCCTGAGGTAGAAAAGGAAGAAATAAAATTCAACTTAAGCGCACATATAAAAGATTAAGATTCAGTTTGGTTGGTACTTCAATTTTCCCGTGATGAGGCAATAAGCCAAGAAAGGAGCAGGTTGGTGGACAGACAGAGGAGTGGTAGTGAAGACAAAGTAGGGTTAAAGTAGGGAGCAAGAATATGAAGCACAGTCTATGGAGTAAGGATAACGTCTAGGGCATAAATAAGAAGTAGATTCATTAATGTTATTGGAGGTATACAAAATAGGGAGAGACAGGAAGAAATGTCAAAGTGGAAGCAACTTGCAAGGAAGAAGCTCAGTAGAGAATCTGTCATGTTTTAGTAAACGAGGATCATTCTTTTAGGTGGCTTCTACATGTACTGCTCATTGAGGGGTGAGGGATGGGTGCTAAAAGTCTGAAAGAGTTTGGTGTTTTAGCCTGATATCCTTCTTCCATCATTTCATAGACATCTGCTAGTGACTGAACACAATAAATGGAACTTTTATGTTTTATATCATGATAGCACTCATTATATCCTGTAATTCATCATCACTTGTTTTCTTTCACTAAATTGTGACACTGGTATGTATGTTTAGTTCTATCAATTTTAGTATCTAGAATTCTTTAGTACTTTTGTCCACAGCACTTTCTTGCCTATTGTTCCCTGAATCTTAAAGTGTCAGTTTAATGGGCATGTACTACAAGTCGAAAACTGTCAGATAAGTTGGTTAGATGGATTCTTGCCTTTTGCTCATGATCTCTTCTTAGAGTGTGTACAGTACATTTTTCTTCAAGTGTTTAAGGCTTTAATGGTTATCATGTCTGAGATGTGGTCTTTTTTTCTACTGCTAACAAGACTAATTCTTGGCTTTTTTTAGGACTGAAGACATAGGGCCACAGCCAGAAAGTGCTCTGGATAAAATCAGGTAATCTAAACTCGCAGGATTATAACCACATCTGGAGTATTTTCCAGACCTTTTAGAAATTCATTAAGAATTCCAGATATAACTCTGGTATTCTGTGACAGTTGTAGATGCCTAGAAGTACTCACTTGTGTAAACATTTCCACTTACCTAAACATAACAGGTGCATAGTTCCACATGCAGAAATGTAATTTGCAATCATATTTGCACTAGAAAACATTTCCTCTTCTAGTAGTCCCTCATTAACTTTCGATGTTTCTTACCCATTTCTAACAAAAAATGCAGTGAACCCTAGCTTTCACATGAGTACACTAATAATGAATGAATGAATTATTATTGTATTTGTCTGGTTAATAAAAACTGTCACAAAATATTAAAACAAATTAATAAAAAAGAATATTGGCTTACATGCAAGGGCCGAGATACATAAATGAAAACAATTGTACTAATCAGGCGGACATGGAGAGAAAAATCAAGCAAAAAAGCATTCTGTAAAAAACAATCAGATGAAATCACTGTTCAGAAGGGAAAGAATAACAATCGTAGTTGTAAGTATAAGACGATAGACGAACCAGCTTATAAGTGGAGGCATTGAGACAATAATTGAGGAATACAATTATTACTAAACAGTTTGGGGCAGATTTATGTTAACTGGCGCATCCCCAGGGATGCGCCAGTTAACATGCGCCACAGTGCGCCACAGCTCCGCCAGCAACGGTGCGCCGCATTTATAATGTGGCGCACCATGGTGCAAAAACGGCACAGATGCGTGACGCATCTGTGCCGGAAATGTGGCGCATTGCTGGAGTTGCGTCGCAAGCGCGACGCAGCTCCAGCAAGGCTTGGGGATGCCCCATTTTAACAATGCTGCGTCAAGACCTACGCCTGCTTCAAGCAGGCGCAGGCTTTTGACGCAGCATTGGCTTAAAAGTGACTGAGTGAAATCTCAAAGATTTCACTCAGCCACTTTTGCGAGGCGCACCTGCCCCGGAACGCCCACCCTGCGCTGGAACGCCCACAAGCAGCGCAGGGCTTTACATCGTGACGCATCTGCCTAGATGCGTCACGTTGTAAATTGTTCGTAGGGATGCGCCACGTTTACGCCGCCTTGCGTGACGCAACAGCAGCGTAAACGTGGCGCAAGGGCCTCATAAATCTGCCCCTTTGTGCCTAAGCCAATCAATTGTGATAGCATACAGAAATGATCAAAAAGTGGTCTTTAGCCTGAATATAATTCCAAGATCTTATTCATAAAAAGTACAAAGACACCAGTCAGTTGTGGGTCTTCTCCTTTCATACATACTATGACTGCTTTGTTAGATCAATTCCTTTAATTAAAATCGCAAAACGTGGCACACGGCTAAATGTCTACAACCCCACGGGGCCAGCAGCATGATATTGTTAAAGAGGAAGGTGTAAACAGTTTTAGCCTACTACCTTGGGGCCAGCAGAAAATCTTAAACAAGCAACCAATATAAAATGTAACAAACCCCAGGAACAATTCACCCATACTTCTTCTGAAAGTGTAAGTAAATGATGAGTGTTAAAGTTCAGTCATGTCTAAGGTCGATGGGTCGTAGTCGGTATCTCAAAGTGGTTGAGTGGAGGTATGAAACAATGGAGAATCGGGGATGGGCAGCAACTGCAGTAGCTTCAAGTAGGAGGGGCAAGTCGATTTGTTGAATTCTGTAGACAGAATACGTATAAAGAGAACCCATTCTGTAGTGTAATCATCTGGAGGCTGGTCTATTGTGAACAATGTTTTCTCCATTCCTAGAATGAACCATATCGGTTCCTCAAAAAGCTAGAATTACATGGTGTGCCGGGCCTCGTGCCACAGCTGAATGCTTTCCTCTGAATGAATAGAAGGGAAACGTCAGGGGGTTGAGGCATCCATGGATTGTGTAGACTGGAAACCTAGGGATAGAAGTCCCAAATGCTTTGTCAATGTCATACAGCAGCTGTTTCCAGCAGCGTGAGAGTTTGGGGCAGTGCCATAAAAGGTGAAGCAGGGCGCTCGTCCCCCGCAGACCCTCCAGCACTCTTTAGAATGCTCAGAGTGCCATGCGTTGAGTCTGGCCAGGGTTAAATACCAGCAGCAAAAAAGTGATGAGTACTTGCACTCCTCTATTGTTAACCAGAGTGTTCAGTTTATGTGTGCTACGAAGGGTATCACCCTCTGATCCACAGGGTGTATAGTAATAAAACAAAAGAAGTGTCTCCCGACCTGGGAGATGTCCCCTTGGTGCACTGCTATAGCTCCAATGAAATGGACTTCACAAATTCACATACGTAACCAAATAAACGCGATTCTTGGAAAAAGTTCAAATATAAAACAGTATCCTTAGGTAGAACAGCGCAGGATTTATTTAGTCATCCTGAAATTTTTAATTTCCATATATACATTCCATGTATCAGATCACGATGTAAACGTATATAACAATTGTTATATACGTTTACTTCAATGCTTTACTCCACACAAAGTACTTTTTCAGCAGACGGTGCGTGGGTTTTTTAGCCAGCCTGTCCTCCATCATGGTCGGCCTGAACTCTGGATGTGCACCAGTCCCTTGCAACCAGAAGAAACAATTTGACCTCTAGTGACTTCTAAGCACTGTTTTCACATTTAATCCTTAAAAATTCATATCCTTATCACTTTATTTTTTTTACTCACACTCAGCAGTAGCTATTTCATGAGATTCTGATGAAAGCCATGACACTTGTGTAGGTCAATAGGCTGAAACATGTTGATCACTTTCTAGTGCATTTGCCTCTAATTTCCACAGTTACACTATCCGCTATTTGTTTTTAATCATAGCACCAGGTAACAAAAATAAACTGTGTCTGGCTAACCTTGTAGCTAGTTTTAACCACTGTTCAGTTAGCACTGCACCTCTCCCACCACACTCTTCACTCACATTGGGTTTTATGAATACCCCTCTTACCTGAAAATATCCCTGAGCTCCTCCCTCGCAGCAAAGGGGTTGTAGCCCGCATCACAACCAGGCTTGTGATGCGAGGAGGATTTCCAATGATGAAGCATGACGCCTCTGTAGTGTGAGGGAAACCATACTTAAAAGAAACTCCCCCCCTTTCAGCATAGTTGTTACCACCCTTACACTCGCCCTGCACGACCCTGGACCTGAGGGCTCTTTGTGTGTTACAAAGCTTTGCAAGTAACCATCATGACAATAGATATGTGTTTGTGTGGAAGCAAGGAACTGTGGAATAATATTGGAGTATTTTAAAAAGTGAGGTGACAGTTGCACTGTCAAGCCAGACCTAAAAATCTATATAGCCTTAATAACTGTACTCCTTCCAGCTGTGCTGCCGCCAGAGAAAACAAAATCATGTAATTATGTAAGACACTTCAATAGCATTCCATTGTTATGTATGTGCCCCTGAAAGTTCAAGCTTAGGCATCTGGATAAATAAACAAAATGATCTCAGCTGCGTGGAGGGCCATCACTTCTTTTGTGGAAGCACACAACTTCTGCCCTATTGAAACATGGACTCCTTGCACCAAACATGTGGGCAAAGCACATTCCCTCTCTAGTGATGCTCACATCATTATCTGGTGACAGCTGCTGTGTCAAGTCAGGCTATAATAAAGATGTAATTATTCAGATCAGTGTATTTCAAGACTTTCAAAATGCCCCTTACATTCCATGTGCATAACTTTAGAAAGACAGTTTATTGTCAAAACATTATTTACTGGCGAAACATTACAGTAGATTAACACACATATTTGAGTTGTGACATTACCTGAAAATGTTGGGAAATACATGCAAACTAGTGAGTTTATCAATGTATACCAACGGTTGCTGAATAATCCACCCAGTAAAGCCCACAATCCCGTCTCAAGTCGTTGATTTGCTGACAAGGAAAGGTCATCATACTGAGGGGATTGCCATCAAAGTAAATCCCATTTGAGAGGGAAAACATGCAGTTTCCATGATGAGTTCCCTCACAATGTACATTTTTTGTGAACCTAAGCCATACGTATACATTTTGAAAGACAATGAGCCTGCGTCTCAACTAAGTAAGAACCGGGTCCATTTGGACTCATTAAGCCGGACACAGAAACATTAGGATTCACTCTACTGACTGCTCATCTTGACAAACTGAATCAAGACTCCAGTCTGTAATAAAAACCCCAGAACCGCCTAGAAAAATGTCCCTGGAATACCAAAAGTTTGCTATACAATTGCCAAATAGCAATACAGTGATCAAAGGTGAGCAAAAGGTTTTAATAATTGGATTCAGACAGAGAAAGCAGTCCAGGTTATTATCTACCAAAGATCAATGGAGCACTGATGAGATACAGTCAATATGTAGCATAAAGCTACATCCTTAATTGTAGTGAGGTGCTTTAGCCCACAGCCTTTTCAAAAGGCAGACAAAGGTAAAACGATGTGGGGTGGGGGAAAGAGTTTGCATGTAGCCGACAACAGCATTTAAAATATTGACATTGATATTCTCTTGTCAGATATCAGCAAGAGCAGGAAGAGCCAGGAATTTACATTCGGATCTAGGGCAATTTGAAGTTATAGGTCATGATACGGAGTTTCGTACATCAAATTTTGAGCTTCACTGGAAAAAATTATAATTTCATACAAAAAGAGGTGCTTACCACACCTACTCTGTCATGTATCAGAGTTTCTCACATTTTCTTGGTTTTACCTGTGAAAATGTGTCAGTGGAAATTGCAGGGGCGATGTTTACTGCAAAACTTGGAACTCTGATCTAATACAAACTCCTGTTTAGACAGTGATTGGAATAGACTATCCAACACAGTGGCAGCTCCTCCGCAATGGCGGAGGAGCATTGCCCCATTGGCGCAGAGCCAGCAGCTGAAAAATAAAATATTTTACTATTGTTTTATTTTTCAGCTGCTAGCTGAGCCAGCAAGTGCAGAGAGGGACAGGGCTGGGCCGTGAGAGGGGGGAGGAGGAGTGGTAGATGTGCACTTTTAAGTGCAGATGTCAGTCTTACCAGCTGTGTTAGGCCGGACAAACTGACTTGCGCACTTATGTTTCACTAACCCAGTTGTATTGCACAGTTGAGTTGGAGAAACAGCACAGACTCCATGTGGCTGAGCAAGTGTTAAACCAGCCCGCTCAGGCCATCCCCAAGCTGCTTTCATGCTTGAGAGCAGCGTAAGGATTGGACAGTGGTGGATCGCTGTGGGAGTGCTGCTGGCAGTGAGGGGGAGGGGCAATGTGGGGGGTAGTGGAGTCCGACATACGACAGAGTAAGGTAAGTAATTAAATAAATAAAACAATTTACCTTGAGCACGCTGCATCATCAACTCGGCAATGCAGCGTGTGTAAAGTAATTTGTTTTATTTATTTAACTACTTACCTTACTCCTGTCCGTCGTATGTCAGACACCACTACCCGCACCATGCCCCTCCCCACCCCGCAGCACTCCCACGGCGAGCTGCCACTGGGATTGGATGCGGAGTTTGATGCTGTCTCAGGGATTGCTGAGACCAGAAACAGAGGCAGCTGGTAGCACCAAGTAAATCGTTTTTAAATTATTAACCCCTTGCCACGCTCTCCCCCAGCAAACCTCCCACTGGCCCCTTTTGCCTCCACCCGCCTCACCAGTCTTTCTCTGTGTCGGCCACCACTGACCACACAACGAATTCAGTAACTGCTGTTTCAAAATATAAAATGTTTTGATCTTCAAACGCATTCATAGCGCTCACTGGTGCAGCAGCTGCATCAACACTGAGACCAAGGAGTGTCTCACTGCACCAACTGCTTCTGTCATAGCTGCGAACTGACACAGCGGCTCCTCCACTAAGGCAGAGGAGCATCACCCCACTGCAGCAGTAAAAGAAAGGCAAAAAAATAAAAAGGATAGTAACGTAATATATTAACATTTTATTTTGACCTCCTGCAGTGGCAGCTTTGCGTGAGGGGGTGAATGGGGCAGGAGTAGTAGCGCCCTCCTAAGTGCACAATGTTTGTTTGGCCAGCCCTCTCGGGCCACCCAAAACAGTCATGCGCTCTTTCCCTGTTCTCCATGCAGGCTGTATTACAGCCTGCGTGGAGAACATGCCCACCCCTCCAGCCCCTGGCTGAACGCAGTGTCATGGTGCTCAGACCAATCACAACACTGCATTGCAGCATTGTCATTGGTCAGTGGAGCCTGGCTGGTGCTTCCTGTTCCTGAAATCGGACGCAGGAGAGCAGAAGCAGAGATACAGGACCTGGTGGCAAGGTAAGTCTTTATTTATTTATTTATTACATTGTGACCCGCACCCCTGCTACTCCCTACCGCATCCCCCGCCTCCCGCGACCTGTGCCAGGCGCCACTGCAAATATGTGTGTCTTTTAGTAGCAAAGGAGGGAAAGGAGTCCATTTTCTCTGCTTGCACCAGGTGTTATGCCACCGTATCTGACACTCACCTAGCATGTGCACAGAACCATCTTCAGGAGCAGAGGAGTGCAGATATGTGGAGAAGCGTCCAATGCGTGCAGGGCTACTCTGTGGCATGTGTGGAGACAGCCTCTTTATCCAAATACAGAGGCTTCCAGAGACACAGCCAACACGTACAACATTCCAGGACTTGGGCAAGTCTTTTCTCGAGCCCACAAGGCACTTAACTATGGATTGTATTACATTTTAATAGCCCTCTCCACATGGCCAAGATATTCTGCATGGCCTCACACTTCAATTAAAGTTGTTTTTGAGTGCTTACTGATGTTATATATTTTCCTCTCACCAATTTGTTCTCCTGGACTGAACAGTAGTGATACCCAGTGGCTAAAAGTGGAATTAGTAGGAGAATTCCTTCCATATTCCCTATTGTTACTAACGTTTTCAGCCCAAACCAAGAACGATCTTTATACTCCTGGGTGATTCAGGAAACACTTTTTGGAGACCATACAAAAGGCAACTGAAGCCTGCAACGGGTGCATCGCATTGGTATCCTGGTTGGATGTTTTGTCTCGCCTCAGACCTCCCTCTAGAGGTATGTTGATAGCACTGAATGACAATCTCATCCCAAACAAGAAATGTAGATAGGAAAGGAGGACATGGAGCTTGAAAGCAACGTGGTTATTTAGAAAGTAAAATATATATATCTAAATTCTATCTGCCAATATATCGACTTCCTACCACTAGTTTGAAGTAGTGATACACCATAATGCCAAGCTGTTGTCATCAGGGAATCTGCAAGGGAGAGAGTATCGCCCCTCTATCATGGGCCGAATCACAAAAACATTTATTAGAACAGAAAGTAGTACTACTGGAGTACTCTCTTACACACTCTTACTTGCCTTTGTGAACCGGCCTAACACATCCAACCCCTGATTATTAAAAGGGCACAGACTTTTCTGTTAGTACTAATTTTGTATGAATACTAGCTGAATATTTCCATTTTTAGGCTACTTCACAAAGTCATGCAAGAGTACATGAAAGACTACTACAGGAGTCCCACTTTTCACACTAAAAAATGCGCCTACAGTTTTTAGAATCTGAATGCATTTGTTACCACGTCGTCAATTTTCTGAAATGTATTTTTAAACATAGTACAAATTTGTAGTGTTCTTACATGATTTATGAATTGGATAATTTTTAATCTTTGTCCGAATAACGACTTCTAAGGCTAGTGTGGGAATGTTTATTTTAAAAATTGTAACGAATGTGTATAAATTGCAAATAAGTGTTTTTTTTCATCTGATTGTAACATTGCTTTTATGGTTTTCTATTCTGTAAAACCGAATAAAGAAATATATATATACTACAGGAGTCCCACTTTTCACACTAAAAAGTGCCTTTGCGACTAGGCCCCAATGTGCTTTATTAGACATGGCCGCGTTGTCAATACAAAGTTATCAGAGAGCTAGACATAGAATTTGACTAATCTACAAGCAGTTCTTTAAATAGTTTTGGTAGCCTTATATAGCAGTGACCGGACTCAATTGTATACTATTGTTAGAAGACTATTTCCCTTTTAAGGACAATTATGCTTTGACGTTACTAGGAGGCATTCTGTATGATAACATATATCCTCAATTATTTAGAACTTGAGATTCTAAACAGGGCATTCCAGTGTTCTATTGATGCTTTCCTCTGCTTTTGCGAACCATTATATTTTCCATACGTGTAAAAGGTGCATAAAAAGAGGGTTTAATGCCACCTACAATCTGCTGGATTCAAAGTTGGAGCTGTTGTTTTAGGAGCAATACTTGTTTTTGCACACATAAAAGAAACAAAAAAACGAGGAAATCCTGACTTTTCGGCTTGTGACAGGAGTCTCGTATAAGTGGGAGACTTTTAATTCTCGAAATGTTTCACTTCAATAACTCTTTTAAAGTTGTTGCGCCAAGATGCCTGGCGGATTAAGCTCCATTGCCTTTTCTTGTTTTGAACTAATGTATTCTTGATCACCGTTTAATGAAACTATATACCACATGGAGATTTCACATTAGATAAGCCATGTGAAACCCTCATCAGACAAGTAGCACTGGCTGCTGGTAATCCTTCAGATGAAAATTTCAGACTAGCAGCTTTTCCAATTTAAATGAGTCCCTTTTAACTATAAAAAATTGGCACGGTGTGATTGCGAAAAATTATTTTTAAATTTTTATGTTGCCAAAGTGCCCCGGTGGCTGGGAAAAACAGAAATGCTGTCATAAATACAGAAAACATTAACTGGCCACTGAGGGGATCCAATTTACAACCCATAGAGACGACTCACATGGCTCACTGACACTGGCGTTATTGGCTCTGCAACAGGGCATTCGGCTCCTTCACACCACACGAAAGCAAAGCTATTCTTAAAAATTCAATTAAATAGATTTATTCCGCAAGTTTCTCTAGTCACTGGTTATTACTCACTTTTACTTCATTGCACCCTGATCTATAGAATTTTTGTGATGTGCTCAGGTAGCCTTTGCAAAGTCACTGCGCGCCATGAATAAAAGAAAAGTGTTTTACGGCATTTACTTTTATCATTTAGAAATGTTATTTAGCACCCGCGCGTTGCTGAGAAGCGAGCCTCTTCGGCAAGTACACGTTTTTCGTTATTCTAAACAATAAAGAACTATTAGAAAACAGAACATATCAACATCAACCGAATGTCAATCTTTTCAATTAAAAAAAATATTGCCCCGAGCAAACACAGAAGGGGAAACGTTTAACTGGTGTTTAATTATACCTTGTAACGTGAAATCTGTTGTCAGGCCCATTGCGAATAACATGCATTGTTTATGAGCTGCCATTAGGGGGTTAGCTAATTCCTGTTGTGCAAATTCGCAGCTCTTTGATATGAATGCATTTCATTGCACTGAAGGACTGCGGTGCTGCTGCATATTGTACATGTTGTAGCACCTGCTGTCCATTTCAAGGTACTCACATAACTGCCACGCGCTGTATGGGGACGGTTGTGATTTATGTTATGAGACAAAAAAAATGGAGGACAATGGTGGTATATTGCACAAGCCTACCGCGATAGCCCACCACGGGGCGCAGCCATTTTGGAAATGCAAAGCGGTTTAGTCTTTACACTGATTCTCCTGTACGCACATGCCATCCAAGCGTGAGCTCAGTCAATAATAGGAGCCGGAGACACACACCGCTAAGATGCGGTCTACAGGGAATCGTGTAGGTGATTGGAACAAGGTTGGCCCTGATGCAGTAAGTTACGGGGGGAGCATTATGGGATGCACTCCGTGATGACCACGAATAGCGATTCTTGACCCTGATTTTCTCACAATCACTGAGTTAAGCGAAGAGTTTTTAACACGCAGGGAGTGACCACTTGGTGTACTTTATGGAGCACCCACATGATAGAGTTGTTGCATATCACTGACGAGCCAGTGTTTTAAAATAACTTTCTTTTGTTATATCAGGTACAGGATTATTCAAAAGCAGCGTCGGATTGGTAACGCGGGCACTCGGGCAATGCCCGAGGGGCCGGTGTCCAGTCCCAGCTGTGGGCTGCTTTTTGGAGCAGTCTGAGGGCGATTTGGCGGTTTCTGGGTTGCTCGGATGCTGCCAGCGGCCCAGTGGGTGCCTGAGTGGCCTTTCTGGGGGCAGATGGGCCTCAGTTAATTCCCTTTTATCAAAGGGCAGAGGTGTCACTCCCTTTATCTCGCTGGGGCCGGCCCATTAACACATGCATATTGAGCGGGGGCAGGGGGCCGGAGCAAAAGTGGCCACACTTGTATTCCAGTGTGTTTCACCAGTGTAAACGAATCTGTGCATTTTCTTTACGCCCCCTTTTTTTTTGTTAGAAAACTTTGCGGAAGCAGTGTTTTGCACGGCAATATGCAAATGTGGGTCACTTTTTTTTCAGCGTGCCCGGGCCGATTTCTAATCCCAATCCAACCCTGTTCAAAAGCAACCGTATGTATATTTAAGTGTGTATGCATTGCATGCGACCTAGTGTATCCTAATTAGCGGATACAGAGGAGTGGTACTAACAGACCTAGGTTCCCTTTTAGTCCTGAGGAAAAGCCAACAGGGGAACGGCTCAAAACATGTTGACTGCTCATCACTGAAACAACAGACTCATTAAAGTCCATGTCTTCAGTCATAACCCCTAATTTTAACTTTACCGACTAGGGACAGGAATAAAATATTAGTCCAACTAGACAGGTATTTTAAACTCTGATTTTTCGACTCCCCTCTACTTTCATTATTATTTAAACACACCAACAAGTGCTCCTGCATAATTGACAAGTTGCAGCATGCCTCAATCCGTAGAGGATTGGGATGAACCCTAATGATGAAGCATTCCACCAAGAGGCAACTCTGGTGGGTGTGGGGGTCTCTAGGAAAAAAGCTTTTTTCCTATTGAGCGATTGCACTGGAATCGCGCAGTATCTTGCACACCGACTCCCTGGGAAGGTTTTCTTCTAATGTTTTCAATTATTGTGTGATACATATCTTTAAAGAGGATAATCCTAGCCTCTACCTCTACCTCCCCTCTTTGTTTGTAGTATAAATAATTCTTTGACACCAAAACAACATTAATCCAATCAGTAAAACCAGAGATATGCAGTTCAAAATTTTAAGGTAAGTATAGTGCCTAAGATCACAAAGGGCCACTAACAGTTATCTGTTCATGCAAAACCGGGTGAAAAGTCACAGGTTCCAGCTGACTGCAATGGAGCGTGGGCCAGACACAGGGACCAGGTTAGTTCCACTGAAAGAATTACCTTCTAAAGTCCAGCATGAAGAGTCCAGCTTGCAATGGAGGAGGTCACGAGGAGCAAGGAGAGCATCATGGATGGTTATGAATATAGTGCAAAGAGGAGCCTGGGTGCCGCGGATGGTCGTTGCAGTAGCACGAAGATCCCATCTGGCATCGCAGCCGGTCGTTGCTGGAGATTCACTTTGGCGGCCACCATAGAAGACTGTCGATGCTGTAGCGTGAAGTATGAATCTCACATTGCCAGTTGCTGCTAGCAGTCGCTCTAGCACAAAGCGTCAGGTTCCTCAGAGGTTCGCTTTGGCAATCAGCACGGGCGGCAAGATCTTAGTTCGAACTGACCCATTTTGGGTCCTGAAGAGCCCAAAACGTCAGGATTTCTTCCTTTCTTCAAGGAGGAGCTCATATGATAGCACACCAAAGGTTCAGGACCTGAGGGGCACCTCTTGGGGATCAGGAACTCATTCCATCAGAGGTTAGTAGGATTCGGCAGTCCCAGTTGCAGGTCCAGGTTACAGGTCAGCTGGGAAGATGTCAGGAGGCTTCTGGAGCTTGTTATGTCACTGTAGCTCAGAACAGGAGGTCAGTCAGCTGACCCTGGTAATCACGTGTGCCTGGGTTGAAAGGTGAAACTCCAGTCTCCCTTCTCAGCAAGCAGGGCAGGCCTCAAGCAGCAAAATGTCCTTTTTCTGTAATATCCACACGTCCAGGAAAGAGGTTCTGAGAGTCCCCTTTTTTTTACCTCGTTCCCACTTTTGAAGCAGGAGAAGCTTCTAGAGTGTCTCCCTACAGATGTTTCTGGAATTTCCTGCCTCCCTGCCCTGTGCCCACTCTGTCTGGGGGCACAATAGGTCAGTGTGAAGTTCTGTGTGTGTGAGCTGGGCCAGTACCTTTGAAGTTCAAGAGCGGTAGGTGACAGTTCAACGTCCTCCCATTAAGCCAAGATAGCCCAATGTTGCCAACATTCATAATTTTCATTGTGATGCTGTCTGGGAGGAATACACAAAGACCAACTGCCGACTGCACCTAATCATGTGACCCAGGAACAGGATAGACACCAAACGGTTAGGAAAAGAAACTGCCAGCTTTCTAAAAGTAGCATTTTCAGAATTGTGACTTAAAATCCGACTTTACCATTGAAGAGGATTTCATATTGCAATTCATCAGACACCAAACCCCTACCTGATCCCACACATAAGTTATCCCTTATTAAACGTAATAAATAATCTACTGTTATTCTATGGGAGAGGAAGACCTTAAAGCAGTGAAAAAGGGAACATAGAAGCTTTTTTTATTACCAGGGCATGTAAAACTAAAAAGTACAGGTCCCACTTTTTAAATAGAATGCACCATGCCCTATGGGCTGTTTAAGCCCTACAATACGGGTGACTTGTATGTATATAAAAAGAAGGTTTAGGCCTGGCCAAAGGTTTGTTTTGCCAATTTGAAATGGTAGTTTAAAACTGCACACACAGTCTGCAATGGCAGGCCTGGAACATGTTTTAAAAGGCTGCCTAAGTGAGTGGCATACTAGTAGCATTTAATTTATTGGCCCTGGGTACCTGAAGTACCACTTTACTAGGAGCTCACACAAAAATTAAATATGCCAGTTGGGTGTAAGCCAATTTTACCATGCTTAGAGGAAAGAGCACTAGCACTTTAGCACCGGTTAGCAGTGCTAAAGTACACAGAGTCCTAAAAACGAACAAAAATGGGTTCAGACAACAGGAGGGGTAAAGGCAAAACATTTGGCGGTCACCCTGCAGAATGTGTCAAGTTCAACACTCCCCACTTCTTAAAGCTGGGTGGACAGACCAGTGCTAATTCCATACTTATTGATAGAAATGCATACCATAATACATCTTTTGGGAGTTTTCTTTATATAGATTTCCACTGTTTTACTTACACCACAATATCTGAAGGATTATGCTAAGTATGTTGGAATGTGCTCACGTCAATGGTGAGTCTCACACTCAAGAGTACCAATCAAAAATTCACATTTCCAAACTAACATTCACCTCACTTCCAATCTCAGGAACATTAAGTCAAGTACAGAAGTTTCCTCAAAGTGATCATAAGCTTCTAACAA
Source organism: Lissotriton vulgaris (assembly GCF_964263255.1). Classification (NCBI taxonomy): domain Eukaryota; kingdom Metazoa; phylum Chordata; class Amphibia; order Caudata; family Salamandridae; genus Lissotriton; species Lissotriton vulgaris. The sequence continues at coordinate 1,464,713,800 of NC_141691.1, forward strand.
TATCTGCATTAGGGGTGGGCAGAAAATTCCGTTCCGCTCGCGGAACTTGCGAAATTTCAGCATCTCCGCGTGGAACGCGAACATTTTGAAACTTCTGCGATCCGCGGCCAAACGGAACTCGGGGCATGCATGAGGTAATTAAACCTCACCAGGAAGTGACCAGGAGGCTGCTTTCTCCTCATGAGTTTCTCGAGAGCCATCCCCGTGTAGTTCTTCTGACCAGGAGGCTGCGTTCTCCTCATCTGCTTCGCTGATCGGCCTCTGACCCTTTATAAACAAGAGGCATGTGAACTCGCATTGAAGCCCCGTTTGGCCATGCCCCACACACACTATTGGTCGGTATGCACCACATTCCCGCCATTTCCCCACTATGATGTGCAGCTCACTCAAAGGACCTCGGCGGCATTCGGCGCGGTGGCAAACTTACACACATACATGGTCACTGGAGAGAACTCTTCTGGCCCTTTACACAGCTGTAGTGTAGGAAAAGCACTATACATCTACCCAACAAGGTAGCACTTCATGATTAGCCAGTAGAAAGCACTCTAGTTGAGTAGAGGTATTGCACAAAACGGTGGCATCTTCCTTGATAAATAATATGCAGGGCAGGATTCATTCTGTCACGGACCTGCAGCATACTTCAGTACGCCATTTGAGTTATTGTCCCTTAATAGGTGTGGCAATCTGATAAGGGCGCGCCGTGCTCCTGTCCAGTAGGGACACAGCTAAAGGCCAGAGCCTGGAAAACGCTCGCACGGGAACAAGCACGCGAGGACGAACGAGGAAAAGAAAACAGGTTCTGTAGTCAAGAACAGGAACAGTCGCAACAGCGAAATAAAGCTAATATTGGTAGCACCATCTGCCCCCTACTCTCTGCCCTTCCAAAAACGGGAAGGAGCTTATCTTGTATAAGGCATTTGGACCACCCACGACCTGCCGCTGAAGGTCTGAGAATTGTCGAATGGTCCTCTGGGGACTTTCTGGTAGCCCAACTAAAGCAGCACGCGAGGGGTATCCACATCCTATGTAGAGGAAGAGAATTGCAATTATAAAGTCTCCCCTCGCTTCAGCCCCCCACAACCCCAGTGCCTCGGAGCACACATAACTTGTTAATTATTTGGCACGGTTCATATGTTATGTGCTACTTTCCCCAATTTGCAGGCGCACCAACTCCAGTTTAATTTATTAGCCCTCCGGCCCTTGTTAAAAGCGCTGATCACATTTTGGGCTCATTGCTTCTCGCCCATTAGTGCTCTGCACTTCCGGGGTATGCCTTTTGGACTTAAGCATGCACGGTTGCCTGCACACAGAATTTTGTATTGGAGAGTATTCCTCGAGTACAAATCTCACGCAAGATGCCAATCTCTCATATTTACTACAATCTGTAGTGTTACACTAAAATGAACATTTTTCTCAGGAATACTACTGATTACATTATTGGCACGCATTTCTGCGTAAATATTGTGCTTTTCAATTTTTTTTCTTTTCACCAACACAGCACTGTAGAATTTAGTAAAACTTTCCTTCGATGTTTCATTGTTAGGTTATTGCCGAAACAACCTCCAGATTTAGTGGCTGCATCTCAGAGTGGTATCTAGTGTTTACGGAAGCCTGGAGCTTTTACAACATGCTCCAGAGGGCTGATTGGACCCCTCTTGTATTGAAAAACATTAGACAAACCGCAGAAATATTATATGAAATCAGGTTGAAGGGAAACAGGCTTCACAAAGTCTGAGTTTGTAGTGACTAGCTTGTAACATAAGCTAAAATAAGCTAGGAGATTAGCCTCCATAAATGACAACAACGGGCACAGTGAAATCTCAGCGAACGCGCAAAATTCCACGTGTTCGCTGAGATTTCGTGCCGTTTCGCGGAAGTTTGCGGAAGGCACTTCCGCAAATTCCGCCCACCCCTAATCTACCTAGAATATACTACTTTACAGGCAAATGACATAGGCTTGGGAGATAAAACAACAAGGCAGCATTTTGTTGTAAATGGCAATTTCCTCTATATGGGTTGAATGTGCTCCTACATTTAGTTGTTCTGGGTGGAAATCTTGGATGAACTTTTACTTGGAAAGTAAAAGGTTAAGAGGCAGAAATCAATCTATATCTTGTACTGCTGAGAAGATGGGGGAAGTGGATCTGTATAGATATACTAAAGGTCCAACTGTCTTTGGGTTGCTGACTAACAAGAGAGATATAACCATACTCTGGCCAGACCTGAATGCTCCAACAAAAAGCCAAGGGCAGGCAGCCATGGATAGGTATTGGAATTTGAAAAGGTGATGTATGGAAAATTGAGAATATCCAATTACGTTTTTAGCATTTTATAGAGAGCGTGACCAGAGCATTCAAAAGATTATGCTGGGTATGGAAGAAAAGTAAAGTATGGAACAAACATGAGCTGGGTATGGGTGGCCCTGTTAACCTGTAGCATTTCTGAAGCACCCTTACCAGAGAAAGAGAGCTTGATAAACTTCCAATGTCCCTTCACTCAACCATAAAATAATTGCCACAGGCAAATAAAAGTAAATGGAAACTGCTGTTTGTCATTTAGCCAAACACATAGTCAACATGCGACTGGAGATTTTGCATGAAATGGTTGTGACTCGGTGAATAAAAAAACATGCTATTTTGAAGAGAATACTTAGTTAAAGTTTATAACTCAGAGACAATAAAGAAAAAAATAGTAATCATGGGACTACATAGGAATGGGAAACTGGTAGGTTGGAAGGCAATGTGGTAACTTATTGAAGAGCAGAAGCTACAGCTAGGTTTGAAGACAATGTAGTAACTTATTGAAGAACAGAAGTTACAGCTTCACCAGGGTAACTTCACCTCATCCACCTTATATATTTTTTTCCCAAATATGTTATCAATTTTTAGAAAAAGCAACAACAATACAATACATACAAATGTCAAGAGGCTTATTCAAAACAGAATATAGCCCACATATCAAATAGAGTTAAAAATGTGCGATCAGGTACATACTAAATTATTTGACCAAAGGGTACCATAATGCCTTATACCCGGGATAAGATGCCAAACTGACAGTGTGTTCATAGCAGAATAAGAGAGTATCCAAAGGTACATCCAGCTATGAAGAACAATACACAGATGTGATGACCACAAAGAGTAATCAGAAAAACACAGAAGGAGGCATATAGAGAGCTAAAATTTGTAGGCCCAGATGGTGAACTCCATAATGTGAGTGAAAAAAGAAACAAGAAAAAAGAAGAGATGATGAATAGTACAAAACAAAAAGAGTGAGAAAGGGAAATGGGATGTAAAACCCGGTGTAAAATTAAGTACATCCTACACAATATAATAAAAGGGGGTAAACAATGAATGCATTATGCTACGGCCATGAACGTGCTCAATGTGTTCCAGATAACTTTTACTGCCACTGTCAAGAGGAGATCCAGTAAAGCCACAATGTTGTCAGATAAACCCACGGAGGGGTTTCATACATAGTGTCCCAACCTGATGAGAGGAATGAAGAGGGAAAAAGACACCTCAGAAATAGCAGAGTCATTTCAATCGGTAATCTGGATAAATCTGGATAAAGGCTTGTTATTTTGGCCAGAAATATACTGTACAATAAAATTAAACTCTTGTAGACCTTCACTCTACCTCTTCAATCTAGGTGTCATATGATCACTTTGATGACAAGAAAATATCTGAAGAAGAAGGCGATGATCTGACCTCACAACAAACGGGATGCCCCACAAAAAGAATCTAAAATGATGTATTGACCAAAATACAGCCAACGCTTCTCTCTCAATGCAAGAGTAATTGCATCCTTCAAAGCCCTTGAAGCAAAAGCCACCACGACTTCCTCCCCATTTACAATCTGAGAAAGTACTGCGCCAAGACCTTTAAGGCTGGCATCAGTAGTGACAATGGTTTTTAATTTAGAATCAAAATGACCCAAAGTGGGCATTTTGCCAATCTCAGTCTTTATCAAATGGAATGCTTCCTCACAATCACTAGACCAAGTGAATGGTACACCCTTTTTCTAAAGAGATCTAATATGCTCAACAATGCTTGCAAAACCTTTAACAAATTTGGAATAAAATTCCGCCATGCCCAAAAAGGATTTAGCCTGGTCTTTATCTTCTGGAGCCGGTGCCTTAACAATACTCTCAGCCAATTCTAACTTCGGTTGTATCCCTTTTCCAGAAATTGCATGCCCAAGATAAGTAACTGAGTCCAAACCAATTCTGCATTTCTCTTTCTTGACTGTGAGTCCCCTATCAGATAATCTGTTCAACACCGATCTTAACACAGCATCATGCTCCCTTGCATCCACACCATAAATCAATATATCGTCCTGGAAGAACATCACATTCCGTAGATCTCCAAGAACCATCTTCATCACCCTTTGAAAGCAAGCAGCAGCCGAGGCCAACCCAAAGGGCATTCTTAAGAACTGATAAGCACCAAGGGGTGTAACAAAAGAAGTCAAGTGTCTGGATTCCTGATGTAAAACAATTTGGTGGTACGCAGAAGAAAGATCTAGAACACTAAACATGTTTGCTCCTTTCAAGATACTAATTGATTCAGATATATTCGGTAAAGGCTGCCGATCAACCCAAATACACTCATTTAGTCCACGCAAATCCACACACATTCTTACCGCTTTACCACCATCCTTGGGTGCTAAAACTATTGGACTTAACCACTCTGAAGATTCTATTTCTTCTATTACTCCTAATTTCAAAAGTTTCTCAATCTCCAGTTTCAAAGGCTCAACCATCATATTCGGAACTTTTCGAACTTTATGTACACATGGTTTTGCTGAATTTTTAAGAATAATCCTGTGTTCAAATCCCTTTAAACATCCTAGTGTATCTGAGAACACTTTAGGAAACTCAAATTTGTCAGATTCAGATACACTGCTAACTTCATCAGAAAGAGTAGAAGAAATTAAGTCTTCCATAAGCATGACCTGATCATGAGGATTTTTAGCAAAAGGATTTAGGATTATACCAAAATCATGTTGATGTTTCCATCCGAGAAGATTGTCTCCTCTCACAGCCACATAAACTTTGCCAGTAATTACTTTAACTCTGAAAGAGGTCTTAGCTACTGTATACCCCAAAATATCTATTTTTGATCGCCGATAACTTAAAGGAGCAATGTCTGGAGGCAAAAGTGGAACATTTTCTAGACCGACAACTTCATCCCAAATTTTGTTCCCTATCAAAGTAAAAGGAGATCCTGAGTCCGTCATAAATTTAAATACATACTTGTCAATACCTATATCGCAGAAAGGCATAGTAATACGTTCAGAATCAACATTTTCTCCAATAACTTTTACATTTGATACAACCACAGTGCGTACGATGTCAGATACATTTTCATTAGATTCTTTCTTTTTGTTAGACTTACAAACACGAGTATAGTGACCTTTACCTCCACAATTGTTACAAATACTATCTCTAGCAAAACAGTTCGGAAAATTAGAAGTGTGAGAAAAACTACCACATCTGAAACAACGCATTCTTTGATTAGAATATGAGCGTTGTAGCCGAAAATCTCGTTCTTTAGGCAAAGGAGTCTCTTTACTAAAGGAAGGACGATTTTCTTGAGAACCCTTCTGAGTTAGCAAGTTTTTTGGAGGCAATTTGTTTCTTGCATTAACCGAAACTTTGGCAATAGCATCAGGACATTCTTCTAAAAAATCATCTTCTTCTAGTCTATGTACTACATCTTGACTTTGTGATTTGCTTCCTCTTTATTTTTTCTTATCTCTTTAACCCAAGTAGAGGTATTCTCCATGCCTTCTACAATAGCCATAGCCTCTTTCAGAGTAGGATTCTTTGATAAGAGTTTTTCTTGGACTCTTGTGCTGTTCGTGCATCTCACAAGTTGATCTCTCACTCCTGTCCAATAGGTGGAGAGGATCTTACATGTGAAGAATATATGATCAAGAGTACCAGCAGTTTCATTAGAGGACCAGCTAAGATCAGATTCAAGCAAGTGCAGTTTAAACATTTTATAGATAGTGTCTGATGGAGAAAGTATGCAGTATAGAAGTGTGTCCGGGCAACAGAAGGGATCAAGTTGTTAGAGAGAAGGTTAGAAGAGATGGTTGGGCAGCTACCATCTGCAATTGAGGGAAATGTGACTCTTGAAAGTATTTCGATCATTGTTTCTGAAGGGTTGACGAGGAGGACACCAGAGAATAATGCCCAGGGATTTGTAAATTTGTGTAGCTTGATGAATAAAAAAAGGGTTTGAGGGAGGCACTATACCAAGTTTTGAAAGTTTTGCTTTGATCCTTAAAAAAAATAGAGAAGTCCATATTGGATAGTGAATACTTAACCTGCAAGGAGGCAAAGGATTGAGGACGATCATCCTTAAACAGATCAAACACCATGGTGATACCCTTCGTTGCCCAAAGCAAACTTATATCGGCTGATATCGCAGAAGATGTTTTTGTATTGTTCCATACGAAAAAGGAAAGAATTTAACTAAATTAGGGGACAAAGACTTGTCCACTAGTTTGAGAGCTTATATAGGGTTGGAAAAGTACACGAAGAGTGAGACAATGCCAAAGAATTCATTTTAAAAGCCGCAAGCAAGGAGTATGGGGATATGAGGTGGCTTTCTTTCAAAAACTAAGGGGCAACTATGTAAGTTGAGCTGTCAAACCAACCCACCACGAGTGCTACAAGGAAAGCTGTTTGATAATAGAACCTATTCGGCAGGTCACATCCACCCATTTAAGGTGGAAGTCTACGTTTTTTAAGACTCATTCTAGGCTGACCCCACAAAAAAATGCATGACACAGTGAATAGCATACACTTTTGACCTGTTAAATTTCAACAGGCTTTATTTGAGGTCTTTCGTCTCTTAAATGAAATACAATATTTCCACAGTACAGAATCATAGCTTACAATAGAAGACAAGTATTGACATAAAACATGAGGGATGCAACTGGATGGACCGACAAAAAGAAGCACAAATGAAAAAATATATAAAAGAGAAAAGATAACTATGGTGACAGGTGGTCATGACCAGACTGAAAATCCACCCACAATCCCCTCAACAGATCCCATGTCTTCCTGTTCCTAGTGCGTCACTCATGGACGTCAATAATCAAGCACTTGAGAAGGCCTGTATTGATGAATCCATGTCACCAGAGTATTGGATTAGGAATCTGGGCCATTAAACAATGCCAAGCCAGGATCAATTGAGCTGATACGTTAGCAAACAATAGAATACTGCCAAAATTACAAGGAATATATGATGAGTGACCTGGCACAATTAGTTTAGGGTCCCACCTCATAGTAGTGGGACAAAACCGATTAAGCTTTCCGAAAACTGTCTGCCAATAATAGGAAATAGCAGGGCAAGTAGCAAAAATGTGATCTGAGTCCACCAGATCTCCAGCATACTGGAAGCACTTAGAGTCCTGCCGGGAATTCATGAAAAGTAAATGATGAGGGGGTATAGTAAAAATCGTTGACAAATTTTAACTGGGGGGTTTTGACCCGTGAAACATTCAGAAGTGTACGTGAGAGAACATCTATGCATCCCATATCGTCAGAGGTGACTGTGACCCTGAGATGTGGACTTCACTTACGGCCAATAGCGGAAAGAGGTTGGGCTGCCGTTGAATCTCGGCTGACAAAATCATTTTGTAGGCCAGCCTAATGCCTTTCTTTGGCGGACTGTGCCACAAGTGTTCCAGGAAGGCATTCGAGGAGCAATCAAAATCGACTGAACTTGTCAAAATGTAATAAAGGGTGAGGTATTTAACACACCTGGGTGCCTTAAATAACCCTCAACTTGGGATTCCAAACCCTGCACAAACAGGAGTTTGCGCAGCGGTCAGAAAAGACTGACCCACTCATAATCAGGGCCCAGGCGTAGAAAATGAGCCACACCTATTCAGCAAGAGAGTTGTAAGTCTGTAGCTGGTGCACTGTCACAAATATATTATTATAGCATGATGTGGTAGCACACTGCCATTTACAGGCAGCACATTCTTCATTCAAATGGGCCCATTAATTTGTACTTGCTTGTTTTATTGATAAAACTATACATTGAGCAAATATAATAGAAGGGAGGGTCTGAGGGAATGTTTAAAGTCCTGGACGGATTAAATCCCCCTAATTCTAATAATCACAAAAATTTGCGGAATCCGTGGACCTAAAAAAAGCCAAAAAGAACATACCTCTGAAGGTGCTCGTCATCAGCGCACAATGGACGCATGCGGGGGACATCATCGAAAAGAACTACCCAGCTGCCTGCTGCTGATGGGATTTGTAGTTCTATCGAGAGAGCGAAAGTTAGGGATGACTGGCATTCGTGACGAAAATAGTCATGTCTAATCCATATAGATTCTAAATTCCTAGAGCACAGATGACAATGGTCCCCATTTTATGCCAACTGGACCGGACTGGGCGGCGGGCAAACAATATAACGTGGACTCTACAGGTGTTCGTCATCAGCGCACAATGGACGCATGCGAATGACAACATCAAAAAGAACTAACCGGCTGCCTACTGCCAATAGGATTTGTAGTTCTATATAGAGAGCGAAAGTTAAGGTTAAAGTTAGCATTTTTGACGAAAATAGTCTTGTCTAATCCATATCGATTCTAAATCCCTAGAGCACTGGGCACATGATTGTGTATTGATGGGACACCAGCTATCCTTAGGTGGTTTTTGAGTAAATTTTCTCTGTTCCTCTTTGCTTTCCCTGCTCTATCTAATATTTAACAGCACTTTGGGCTGTCAGTGCCTCCACACTTGGCTTTCGAGGTATGTTTTTTTTGGCTTTTTTTTAGGTCCACTGATTCCACTACGTTTTGTGAAAACTATACAGTGCACAAACAATCATGTGTGGAAACTGCTTTCAGCAAATGTTTGTCATTTGCGCAACAGCAAGGACAGTGTTTTAATTTGCTTTGATCCTATTAAAATCTTTAGGGCAGATTTATGATAACTGGCGCATCCCCAGGGATGCGCCATTATTTTGCTCCTCTGCTCCGCCACCCATGGTACGCTGCATTTACAATGCGGTACAAAAGGGGGTGGTGATGGATGGAGCATCTGAATCAATCAAACACTCACACCCAGTCAAAAGATCTGGGTTTAATCCATCACCGTTCTTTAGCCCACTCCGCCACACCAGTTCAGACATGGCTATATGCAAATTAGTCTGACCCTGTGCCTCATGGGAACAGTCCAGCCCGAACTGCCAAGCCATGTCTTCCCTGGACCGGAAACAAGCTTCCGAGGACTGGTTTCTGGCATTCCAGCCGTCTTCAGCCCGGCTTGCTTGAATCCAGTGGCAAAGTGAGCAAGGGACTCACGTCTGAGCATACCCTGCCACACTTATGGCGGCCAAAAGCGGTACAAAAGGGGGTGGTGATGGACGGAGCATCTGAATCAATCAAACACTCACACCCGGGCTGGACTGTTCCCATGAGGCACATGGTCAGACTGATTTGCATATAGCCATGTCTGAACTGGGGTGGCAGAGTGGGCTAAAGAACGGTGATGGATTAAATCCAGATCTTTTGACTGGGTGTGAGTGTTTGATTGGTTCAGATGCTCCGTCCATTACCACCCCCTTTTGTACCGCATTTACAATGCGGCACACCATGGGGCATAAACGGCACCGATGCGTGACGCATCTGTGCCGTAAAGGTGGCGCATTGCTGGAGTTGCGTCGCAAGCGCGACGCAGCTCCAGCAAGGCTCGGGGGTGCCCCATCTTTACAATGCTGCGTCAAGACCTACGCCTGCTTCAAGCAGGCGCAGGGTTTTGACGCAGCATTGGCCTGAAAGTGACTGAGTGAAATCTTATAGATTTCACTCAGCCACTTTTGCGAGGCGCACCTGCCCCGGAACGCCCACCCTGCGCCGGAACGCCCACAAGTGGCACAGGGCTTTACAACGTGACGCATCTGCCTAGATGCGTCACGTTGTAAATGGGTCGTAGGGATGTGCCACGTTTACGCCGCAGTTGCGTGACGCAAACGTGGCGTAAACGTGGCGCATCCCTATGACCGATTTACAACGTGACGCATCTAGGCAGATGCGTCACGTTGTAAAGCCCTGCGCCGCTTGTGAGCGTTCCGGCGCAGGGTGGGCGTTCCGGGGCAGGTGCGCCTCGCAAAAGTGGCTGAGTGAAATCTATAGGATTTCACTCAGTCACTTTTAGGCCTATGCTGCGTCAAAAACCTGCGCCTGCTTGAAGCAGGCGTAAGGCTTGATGCAGCATTGGTCAGATAGGGCACCCCCGTCACTTTTACGGCACAGATGCGTGACGCATCTGTGCCGATTTTGCCCCATGGTGCGCCGCATTGTAAATGCGGCGCACCATGGGTGGCGTAGCTGCAGCGCACGATAACTGGCGCATCCCTGGGGATGCCCCAGTTATCATAAATCTGCCCCTAAATGTTGTGTGTTTCAAAAAGTGGCATCCAACAGCCTTCCTTTCACACCAATAAAATTGTCACATAGTTCAGTTACATAGTCCAGTCCACAATATCCTCAAGGGATCTTCAGTGCTCTCTTACCTCGTAAACTCCAGCATGCCTGTTGTGAAGTGCTACAGCCCCCCCCCCGCACTCGTACTTCCAGCGTCTATGTGACCATGTGTTTTATTACGTCTTTTCTAAGTTAGCATGCAATCCGCTAGTGACGCATTTAATGAGGTATGTGTATTTATATTTCCATTATGTGTACAAGTGTTTCTCAGGCTGTGATACAACTCGTACAATAGAATACATGTTTCATATTCAGGTCTCGTTTATTCTTACAACACATTATAGTGGGTTGAACCCATGAGACAACAGGTGTGGTGTACACCATCATAATGTTGTATTCTATGACTGCATTCAGTTCTTCAGCATTGCCAGTACTGGTTGTCTTGTGCTGTATTTTGGAAAACAATGCCTATAGACTTATTTAATTGTCACCTAATACATCAACTAAATGATGACAGTTACTAGTGTATGTATGCTGATTCCGGAGACATCGACAGGTACTGCCAATGCTGTAACCCATGTTATCATTGGTTGACTACCTTGAGATCTTAACTTCATGGTATTTCAGACAGTTGTGTGAATTTGTCGTCGTATACTAACGCACATGTGTGTATTCTCACAGATATTCATGTTTGCCAGACCATTTCTGCAATGTATCACGTGTTTTCCCCACAAGGGATAAAGAGTAAACAAGTCGCATTGTCATGCAGCGTAGTTTGTTTATCCGAGAGCGCCACCTGTTGACCGAGAGGTACCACTGTACCATAACCCATTAGACAACTGCAACAAGCTCCTAAAGTGTTCCTTAACGCTCGTGTTAATGGAGGAGGGCGATTAACAGTTAAATTACGCACAGAAGCTTGCGATAAATGCAGAACTGGGACCCCAGAACAGGTCAGCTCTGGTGTGCAAAAATGAACCCGTCTAGCGGCAAACCGCAATGTTGCATTTTGTGACGTGTGATTTTACTTTGAAATGAATGTGCCATCTCTAAAACCACAGCATGCACTTGGTCGATCAGTAATCCAGGACTGGCTGAAGGTGCCTCGCATAGCCTGGGGACACCTGTCAGCTATCTCAGTCAAACAATCGATATATCTTCAAGTGCAACATGGGAATCCCTTCAAAGTGGATACCAACAAGAGCAAGGTCACATAGTGAGCTAACCAGCTCGAAATCGGTTTTTCAAAACATTACCTAAATGGCAACTATTGGGCAAGCTTAATTTAAAGGGTGGCATGCATATAGAGAAACTCAATTAAAATAAGCATACAGTTTATATAATTTTTGTCCCTCGTGCATGTTAAGTATTCAGAAGAAGAGAAATCAGATAACATGTCCAATGTATGTTGATGACCTCGTCCACAAGACCCTATTCCGGCGGGACACTGCAGATTTTTAAAGTCCAAACGGCTTTATTTTTAGGTGCCCCCCATAATCTCTTCTTCAATGTGAGTCACTGGGGAAAATCATTCCTCCGATTTTGTTTCCAAAATCTCCCTCTTACCAGGTTCAAAATGTTGGTGTGTATGCGACCTTGTCACCAATTGCAAAAGATTAGCGCCCGAGCCCTCATTTTGATCAGGGAGTAATTCCGAAACTATAGTATACCATCTTAAATACCTCAGGTGCATATTCAAAGCTCGGTATTAATATCTCATATGTGGTTATGCTTAATATACAGTGTATCCAGCGGATCTAACAACTCACAGCAACGAGTAATAGCCATACAAACAGCAACACCCAGGAGCAGGCCTCTAAATTAACTCCTTTCCTGCTGCCGTTGGCCGTCGCGAGCACTACCTCGCTGGTGCTGCGAACGTCCAACGCCCGACCCGGCCTCACCCACTCCGCGGAACCGCCGCACTGCCGAAAATTAACGGCCGTGGTTAAGGTGTTAAAGGTGCAGCTATTTTAGTGACCTACTGCTAATAGGCTGCTAACCGCAAGTATTAGTACAGCAGCTGCAGTCTATTGCTTTATAAGCAAGTGACATCTTTGTGTCCTGTCACATGACCGTGCAGTGATCGGCCACTGGCAGGACTGAAGGCCCCATCTCCTTAAGCACTGGCACTTGCATGATTTGTGAATCTAGCCGCGGCCTGTGCAGGTAAGAGCGGTGGGGCCCGGTGCAGGGGCATTTCCACAGATGACGAAGAGTGCAAATTAAATATGTATTAATAATTTAATTTCCCCTCGTGGTCGTCTGTCGAATCCCACCCAACTCGAACCCAGCGTCCCACCGTTCTTACCTGCACAGGCCCAGCTGTAATAGTTGGTGGGTCTTTGGGCAGGGCCATAAGTGGCATGGGCAAGTCATCCTGCAATTGACATTACTGGGAGTCAGATTTCAACTCAGTGGCACTTGAGCATGCGGTACACAAGTGCAGTTTGTGCATTTCCTTTCTTAGATGACTTAGCACATCTCAGGCAGTAAAGCGTAAAGACAATGCTATCCCCATCATGCCTCCTTAATGAGGTAAGGGCATCAAGAAATCAGGGAGTTTTTTTGGTATTAACCCTGGATGGACTCTAAACGAGGACCTCGGTTGTCACTTCCACATCATCTCTTCTTGCAGACTCACTCTCATTTACACATATGGCTGTTACAGGTAAAGACAGTATTATGTGCTAATACCTTTACAACACTTAAGAGCTGCTTAAACACCCTGCTTTTGCAAATTATCACCCAGACAAGGCTAATGCATTTATTAAAACAGATGCTGGTACTGCAGTCATTTTACTGGCTGTTCGAGCACACATTATAACACCACTGCAGCAGTGCTAAACTGCATGCACCTCCAACGTGTACAGCAGCAACAGAACAGTATGCAATGGCGTCCGTTTCCCAGCGAATAACAGTATTGTGTGGCACAGTAAATGTCATCATCATCATCATCAAAGCTTTATTTCGATATATATAATATCATAAAAGAAAATTTACAATACAGTAAAAGTGGTTTCCAGTGTGGATGCTTGCCTACATGATCATACGCAAACAAATAAAATAGTGCTCTTTCACCAGAAGAAATGCGGAGCAGCCTTTGTAGGCAGCATCACAGCATCCAGCATGTTAGTATATATATGATGTGGTCCCTTCTGTTCACCTTATGGATGATCTGACTTGTTTGTGCTTTTCGTTGGTGGTATTATTACTGGTTAATTTTATACCAGCGTTATGTATTTATGGACAACCTCATGTTAGCATATATAAGAGAATCCACATTTATTTATTTATTGTTCAGCGACAGTCGTACAATATTTTACCAACATGCAATATAAAAACAACTAGATAAAAGCATGTGCACAGTAAACCATCAATAATTTTATCTGAAACATTAAAATGCAAGTACAATGAAGTGCCAAAAGTATGCCTTTCCATCAAAGGCATACAACTTAAGAAAAAAAGCATGTTTAAATACTTCAAATACAATAAAGTGCAGTGAAAAGGGTGCACAATACCATCAGAGGCAACGTCCTAAACGTGAGAAAAACATATGCATCACTATCAATTAAAAAAGCATAAGAACATTTGGCAATAACGTCTTTTCAGATTTAACAATCTATGAAGCCCCCTAGGGAGTAAAATTGCAGTGCATAAAAATAGTCAAAATTGTGCAATGTCTGCAGAAGATTTCAGCCTGTTCCATTATGGGAAACAACCTGGTTCATGGAGCCTACCTACTTAAACATATTTGTAGATTGGAGGGAAGCTCTCTCAGATAAGGCCACGTAACCCATAAATATGACGCTACGGGGGAGATCACATACATATCATCTGGTTTAATACATAACGCCATTGCTGTTTTAACACATATTACCGCATAATAATTAAAAAGGGGTAGGAGCCACCTCTGCCGGGTGGCTACATATTTTGTACAAAACAGAATAAAATAGGTTAGATTGTCCAGACCATCAAAGCTACAATCACAGCGTTGACTGTATGTATACAGATAAGAAAATCCCTGGTCGGGAGGATGCCTAGCCGGAATCTTCAGTACAGTATTTGCTTCTATTCAGGGCATAGCATGTCTAGATTTTCTGGACACAGAATGCCACAGATGTTACTAAAATAATTGCTCAATAAAAGATCCCCGCTTCAACTCCTCGTATTTTTTATCTGCGTGTAATCATGATACCGCTCTTTAATCAAATCTACAGTATCCTGTCTAATACTACCCTGAGGTTACCACAAAGACACCAATTGTAGCTCTATTTTTGTACGTAGGGTTTCTAATTAACCTGCGGCCTTGGGGTTTCTTACCAGTCTAACCCAGTAAAGAATTGGCCTGAGGGCGATGATTTTTGATATAAGGATAAAATTAAGCGTACAGTGCTGCTAGAAGGGTACTTGGATCAAGCCGCAGCAAAGTTCAGAGGAAATTATTCTCAGCTACTTGGAGTGGGCGGGCTTTCCCAAACCAACGTAGTTCCACGCCATATAGTGCGGCCACCACTGCCCTATGCTTATACATTTGCAAAATAACACTGATACTTCTGGCACCAGCATTATGCCAAAAACTTTAAAACTGCACCACCCAATTCTCTCAAACCTAGCGTAGCCTTCTGTAGTTGACTACCCCATCGCAAGTTCGCTGGGAATCGAATTCCCAAATAGTCAAACTGCTTAACAGTCTCCAAAGGTATACCTACATCAAAGGCTTTCGCTTAAAACAGTGGAAGGGCCTCAATACCATACACTTTGTTTTGCTACCATTAATGGTTAACGACTTCTTGTTGCAGTACTCCACAAAGCGTGTTAGTAGCCTATGGGTGGCGTTTTCTGTTCATGCCATCAATACCTCGTCATTGCATATAATATTATTGGCACCCGCTTCCTGGCTACAATTGAAATATCTATGGGGTCTTCCGTTTTTTTTTTTTGTAACATCGTTTTTATTGCAGTACCAAAATGTTCGCATAGACAGTACAAGTATGGGTATTAAATCAATACAGCGTGATGGTACACATTTGTTCGACAACCATTATCATACTGCTCGTGCCCCCAACCAGGAAGCCGAGCTGCGGCAATAGTATGTCCATCTCCTGCATCCTCTCCCGATGTCCATTTCTTGAAAGCACAGGAGGACCTGGACCGATTTTAAATTTTCGCCCCTCCCCCTCCCCTATCAAACCCCCCCCCTCCCCCCCCTCTCCCCCCCCCCGCCCCCCGTGGCAGCGCTGTAGTGGAATCCTAGAAAACGTAAGGTCTGGTATGTGCAAGAAGGAATGTAACATTCGCTAATGGTGCGCTCCTGGTGCGTTAGCGGGGTCAACTATATCAGAGTCCGTGCATCATATATAGTACTTCTGCATGATGTCAAATGCATAGATGTGGTCATTCCCAGAGGTACTTTAAATTCCTGAGCTACAATGATGGGTTACCCAAAGAAATCAGAAATCACAGAGCTCAACTCTGCTAAACATATCCAGTCAATATTATATTTTCTACATGAAACAATGTGTTTCTATTTACTATGCTTCTTACCTTGTCTTTTTTCAGGGCTTTTTGCCTGCAATCCAAATGCAACACGTGGCTATCCCGCTCTTTCTGCATCTGCTTCCGAATTCTGTCGATTTCAGACTTGAGGTGACAACTTAGGTTCTCAGCATTTTGATGCTTGAACTGAACAGATTCCAGATCTTTCCTTGAAAAGTAAAAATACGGCTCTTTACTCAACAGGCTTCGGCTGCATACTCTTCATTACTACAAACCTGCCCTCTATCTCACCTCCCCAGGTTATGGTGCAAGACTTATTTTGGAAGACTGCAATAGGAAAAGGGAAGATAAAGAAAAGATTCCTCAGTGGAAATAGGGTTTTTGCTGAGATTTTCCAGGTTTCTTGCGAGCTGTTACCAAAAACAACTGTCTTATGCAGGTCTTTCTACATGCAGAACCTGGGAGCCTTGCGCCACAAAGACCTTCCAGACACACAAATACCCCTGAGGCAAGTTTTTCCTAGCGTCACATTTAGGGGTCCATTAGGAAGGCGGGCAGACTTCAGTCCGCCCGCCACCCTAGCGGTGCTGGTACCGGCCGCCAGTGCTGCGGTGGTCCCGCACCGCCAATTAGGATGCGACCGCCACCTTAGCGGGTGCATCCTGCATATTCAACATTGTGGCGGGCGGTGCTGTGAGAAGCACCCACCACAAAGTAGAAAATGCATGGCGTGCATTGGCATGCACAACGTGACAGGCACCGAGAGGAGCTTGCCACCTTGTGTATGCCAAAGTAGGTCCCCCCAAGTGCAGCCCATCAACCCCCCCACTCCCCGGGGGCCCACAACGGGCCCCCAAAGCTATTCCTGCATGCCTTTCCATGGCAGAGTTTCCGCCATGGAAAGGCATAACACCGCCCACATCATAATATTATAGGCCTTTTCCGCCCAGTAGGCAATCGTGATGATTGCCTACCGGCAGAAAAGCAGCAGACAGTCTTTCCGTCCGCCGCGGTACCCCAGCCATGCTAATGTGGCCATCCGGTGGGGTGTTTTGGCGGGTGGATCCCCACCGCATGTCAGGCGGTGGCGATCCGCCCGCCATGCTAATGGGCCCCTAAGTGTTCAATTTGCTTAGCTCCAAATACATATATTAGCTAATATGCAAAATTGAATGTATTGTGGGAATGTGCAGTGACTTATTGTTCTACATTTGGCCATTTCAGAGATATTTAGGGGCTTACTACTTGTTACATGAAATCTTGGAAGGTCAGTGTAGATCTAGTCAGTACAATACTGGTGGATACCCCATTTATTGGGTGCGCAATTAATGCGTCCTTCAAAGTTTCGGACCTCAGAACGGGGAACAATGCTGGATCATTAAAGGTGTTCCCTCATTTTGAACTCCCAATGTGCAGTGTTTGCCCACACAATTTGTATGTGGTTTTACTGGGTGAGAATCATGCAGGTTACACAAAAACCAATGTGGCGCCATTACTACTCAAGCCATAATCCTGATTTGGGCGCTAAAGGATTTATTGTCCAAATCAGGTTTTACACAGCTGCTCCGATTAGGGCATTATTGTTTTGGAACGATAACTCAGGGTCGGAATAAAGGGGGTCATTATACATTTCCAGATACATATAAGGATCAAAATGATCCAAGAGTGTGGGTTCTACCTTTTGCTTGTACAGTTTTATTTAATGTCTCCAAAGGCCTTGGGGTGCTTTACAAGATCACAAACTGGCAGCTCACTTGTTTTTTTAGCAGAGAGAGATTACGTGACCTGAGTTGAATCACAGGATGTTGAGCCAAGGCCAGGACTCGAACTCCAATGTCGGCAGTTGTAGCTAAGTCTCCTCTACCTGTGGCTCCCTAGGCGTTAATGACACATCATACAGCATGTCATGGCGTGTCTGATCAACAGGCAGAGGAAAAAGGAAACTGATTCTGATCATCATCTGTAAAAGGGACATCAGTTGTTTTATTGAGGGAATGTGTTCAAAAGAAGTAGACCACTTCAAGGAAAAGCTTGAGGGTTCAATGATGTTCCTAATCAAATAACTAATTAAGCTGAAAAAACGTGTATTTAATTATTAGTGGCAATGACTAATTCGTGTGAATGATCCTAGGTGTGAATATAGTAATTCTAGCCAGGATAAGTGGTGCTCCAAATAGAGCTCACTAGGTCTGTCTAAAAGCATAGAAAGCGCAGAATTAGGAGCACAGTCATGAGGGACTTCAACACAAATATACTTCCTCGTCCCTTACGTCTGTGGCTGGAGCTGTTAAGCATTTTACTTTATTGTATGCGACTCACAGACATAGCCCAGTCTCCAGCATGACTTCCACGGTTCGGACTTCCAACCTATTGATGCATTATTTCCTTCCTACAAATCTCTCCCATTGGATTTTAGTTCCCATTACATTTAGCTGTCCTTGCTAACGTGCTGGCGTGCAGCATGCTGCAGACAGCATGAACATTCAGACGCACCCTATTTATGTCCCATCATGCACCTTTAAAATGTGAAATGACCTCAACTGGTTGACTGGCATGATCGAGAATAGCACTGTGCTTAAACTGGGACCGCAGGAACAGGTCCACCGTAGTACGTTACTGGCACAATGGCATGAAAAGCTTGAGGCCCTTACAAATTGAAGCTACAATCAGTGCCTATCAAATCATCATTGTATCTACTGCCACAGATAACGCCATCATGTTGCTGATGAGCCACTGATTTAGCCAAATGTAATGTTAGGTTTTGTGGGCTTTGCCAGCATATATCGCCTTTTAAAGCACTGCAATTTAACATTATTGAATAGCTTCTTTTTTTAGCTTCACAGACCTTCCTGATTAAAGACATCCATTAATCAGAGAGATAGCGAGGACTGTGTGCGACTGTGACTATGGTGCCATTTGTAAAAAAGCTTTTTGTGGTTGCAGAATCGGCCCGTTTGCGAACGCAAAAAGGCTTTTTTGAATATACATAGCCCTATTTACGATTCACTAACTTATTACCGAATCGTAAATTGGGTTTGCAATTTGGTGATAGGAAGGGGTGTGTTTAGGGCATCCCTTCCTAATACCGAATCGCAATGGTATGTGTGAACAATTCACGACTGAAATGCGGTTGCCAAAACATTTGGATTTTACCACCTACTTCAAGTAGGTGGCAACCGATTCGCCCTGATGGGACCCCTTCCACTTTGTGAATGTTTGTTAAAACATTTTTTGAAAGCAGGACCACTGTCTACTCCTAAAAAATGAAAACTTTTTCTTTTTTTAAATGCATCCTGTTTTAATTTTAGGAAAGCGGGCTGCATTAAAAAAAAAAAATGCTTTATTTAAAAGCAATCACAGACATGGTAGTCTGTGGACCCCAGCAGGCCACCATCCCTATGAATGTAGCGATTCACAACGTGTCGCAAAACAAGCCTACCTCATTAATATTCATGAGGTAGATCTATTTGCGACCTACTGAGAATCGTAAATTGTGTCAAAGGCTCATTTGTACATTGGTGTTTGCAATTACCAAATAGCAAATGGCAAAAATTCACTATTTGATAATTGCCAGCAATTACCTTTGTACAATTACCATGTGCTCTCAGGTTTTGTGGCCCATTATTCTGAGACAACTGACACTACCAAAACTTCAAAAAGCTATTGGTGGATTAGACCACTTTACACCCTAAGTGAACTGATCGTAAAGGACAACCTCTTTCTGCAGTCTCCTTTAACCATGGGGATGATTATTCTTGAAGCTGTTTGCAGCAATATTGGGTATACTAATGTTCTGGCATTTCTAGAGTGCAACCTTAGCTTTTCATTAATACCTACAACAAGACAAGGTAGAAGAATTATAGATGATGTTTCAGAAATTCAAATGTTCTAATCTCAAACAGGCGAATGCAAGATAGAGAAAAACGAGTAGCTCCAGCTAAGCGTTTCGATTGCCATGGAATCTGAAGGAAAACAAGAGAACATTGCAAAAACCGTAGCATAAAAATATATATAATTCAATTGATTTCCACTGGAATGTGCTCTAAAGTATAAGAATGTTTGAACACAGTCATTGTGTGTCTGTCCCTAAATGATCATGCGTAAGGGTAAAAATTGAAAAATATCTTTGGATGATCATATAAAATCTACAGTGATTTGGTTATGCTTATCAGGTTTCCTTATATTTAATATACACAATTATAATCATTGGTAAAAGCTTTTCTTTTTTTGTTCAGCAGTTTATTTCACATATAAGAAATTTGTGCAAAATTGCCTGAAGTCAACAAATCTTATTAAAGTTCTCATACAGTTATTGATACGATCACTACAAGAAGGCCAAACTAACATAAAGTGCCTATTAGTTTTGCGGGAACAAAATCACAGTTACAGACATTATCATGAAATTCCAAAATACAATTCTTTTAGACTCCAGATTCTGCATATTACAGGAGCACCTCTAATGTTAATACTGTCAGTACTGCTTGAGTACCTGTCACAAGTAGTAAATATTGTTATCGAATCTTTTCATTGGTGAAGGTGAGCACAAATGAGACTCTTCTGTATTTGCTTCCCTCATTTTAATATAAAACCCAACTTTGATATTAGTAAATACCCACTTATAAGACTCCCCTTTGAGTTATTTATGGGGATATCAAACCAACCAGCAACCTCCAGTTTCAAAGCAATTTTCTTTAAATATTGTAACCAGGCTGCCTTGTACACTGGAGAGCACATCATTATGATCCCTTATAATCTCACTTGTGAGAGGGGCAGGTAGAAATGTTCATATTGGAGACCACATAAGTAGGATAACAATCACTATTTGATTATTCAAGTATTTAATTGCAAACTCCTACTCTATAACATATGTTAAAACTAATTGAGACCCGAAAATAATTAGATTCCATATCCTGAGTCATTTTATCTAAACTTCCTATACAAGCCAAACTGTAACCAACACCGTTTCAACCTTCCGTTCCAAAAGTGCACCCAGGAATCTGATCCAAATCAGATTTCATTGAGAGCTCACCAACTAGAAAATCTGATGCTTTTACTATCTCATTATATTGGCAGATGTTTCCTAACTTGATCACCAATTGCCAGTTGCCGCAAGTTGCTTGAAGGATATCTGGGTGAGTTTGATTATGAGGGCCATTTGATCTCGAGGCAAAGTAACCAAAGGAAATTTCAGCTGATATTCATCAATCCTTATCTGTTACTATTGTAGCACGACACTTAGTGACAGTACGTTGTTTGCACTTGCTTAATAAATCTTTTAAATGTAGAATATGTATTCCCTACATGTGGGTAATTAAGAGAGAAAATCAGTATGGTCTGGTACTTACCTAGGTCCCCTCTCCAACTACCTACTACCTACTCTGGGGATTTTCAGATGTTCCTCCCTCCCCCTTCGCATAGGATTGGACACCACACCAAGAGTGTTATAAAGTTTTTCGATTAGAGGGGTGTAACCCCCCCCCGGTCGTATTTTATTAACAATAAACAAACCAATTTTAAAAACTTTCATTACAGAAATTTACGCAGAAAATACAGTTACATTGATAGACACATGTTGTTGAAGGGCTAACCTTAACACAGTCTAATACAGAAGGCACTCCTATCGTATATCTAACAATGCATGACTTTATTTTCTATGTATCCCCTCTAGAGCCTACGGCAAAGTCAACCTCTGGCAGCTTCCCTCCCCCCCGGTCACAGAGTACTACCAATATTTCTCCTGGAGCAAGGTTGCGCAGGGGGTACAGCTTATCGGACGGATACTTTCCCCCGGGCCCCCCCTACGCCCGGTGCCTTGAACTCCCTTAAGGGGGCTGCAGATTTCTGCTTATCTGTGCCTTGCTGCGCATGCGCGTGCAGGGGTGGCCCCAAGCCCACTGGGAAGGATGACTCCTCCGGCCCCCGCACTCCGACAGCCGACTTATCAGCTGTCACTACCCCTGGAGTTAAATGGTGCTGACTGCTAAGGACTGCAGACTAGGCTTACCAATGTTGACCTTACCGCCTGACCAGAGACACTAAAATATGACAATATCTATTTACCAAAATCAATTCTACTTCATAATTTACATTACACATTCTACGCACTCCGCACTCTGTTACCTGGAAAGAAAGTGATTAGAGGAAAAAATAATTATTTATACACAGCATGTGACCCTAGACCTTAGACAAAACTCTGCTTTAGGGGATGGTGGGTGGGAAAAAAGAGGTAAAAAGAGTGCCCGCAGCCGGCCCGGTGGTGCACTCAGTGCGGGGAGCAGGAACCAAGAGACTGTTCTGCTCCCCGACTTCTCCTTATAAGGACGAGCCCTGGTCCACACCGTTCGAGGCTCACTCGAGCCAAAAGCACAAAGTGCTTCCGGTTCAAACGAGCAGACCCTCCACCTAATTGGTTGTCACGCGGGGTTCGGCCGCGTCATTGCTGACGCAGCCTCCCTCCCCCTACTTGCTGGCCGGGGACTAGGGCGACCGGCATAATTGCGGCCCATCCTATTCTAGTCCAGGCTTTTTCCATTCTTAAGGCACTGCAATATTTGAGGACGTTTTCTATCAAGCTTGAAAACAAGTCTTAAAGAGGCTCTTCAAAAGCAGAGCTGTTTTGTCCAACTCTTCGTTCTGCAGTACACTTTTTCTTTACAAAGCTTACAAATTCCAATGTGAAAATAAATGTTGATGCCAAAGACGCCATTGCCAGAGGTGGTGTCAGCAGGATGGATTTTCTTGATTGGCCATATAAGTCAGTTCGATAAGATGATATGTGCCCTGTGATAAAATGTCCGGAATCAATAAGATAACTAATTAGTCCTCTGCCGCTCCTTTAGAGCCAAGTGTTGACTAGGATCATAACCTTCCTTAAGGTTCACATACCTGACAATAGATGGAAAGGGAAGGAAAAGGAACTCCCAAGAAGTCTTTTAAATCCTCTTTGGCCGTCACATTCTCTTCCTGAATACTACTATTTGATAGGAATATACTGTACTCTTTATGTGAACATATATAACAACACTACAATTGCACAAACTCCTTTATTCTTCTTGGGAAGTATGGACAGAGTTCAGGAGGCCAGAAAACATGACACCAGAACAATGCACACTTTTCCCATTTATTCTGCAGAAAGAAAAGGCATCTCTACACTAGTGGTTTCATCTGCACTGCTCTGCTCTTTTCCTCATAAAACTGTATCTTCAATGAGAAAGAAGTCTTTAAAAGTATGACTATAAATTATAGAGAGAAAAGTAGTCCATAGTTCTTGAAACTATCACCTGTATTTTATATCCTAAAATGTATGCCTTGTACTTGGCACAAGTTAGTAGGAAGACATTGGAAGGCTGGTGCCACAAGAGAGTTATTCAAAGTATTATATGAATACTATTTTGCATAAAAGCAATAAAAACAAATTTATGATTGTGAAAAGTAACAGCAGTGATCTTAAGAAAGTGTTTATATGATTTGAAGTGGAAACCTCTACCGAAAACAGAGCCAAAAGAGAGCAACACCTCAAACCAAGGGGACAGAGTTAATAGTCTGGAGATATTATCACCATATCACCCCTAAGAACATAAAATTGTGGGTGATTAAGAAGTACTCATAGAGGATAAGTCCCAATACCAAGATTTCTATTTTTCGTCAAATGACTAAGATTATCTCTGTATACTATTGTGTTAATATACCAAATGGAAGACCAAAATAATGTGTGGATAGTATAAAATCATTCCACCAAAATGTGTTGACAATCTAGGTTTCACATTCTACCTGCAATTTTACAAACAAAAGTGGTTCAAAACTATACACTGATGAATTATGGGAGATGTGAATGTTTTCAAAGACTGATGAGTTTGTCTGTTTCTTATTCTCCTGTGGTTAGGTTTTACCGTATTTAGCATATGTATGTTTTTATTAATGTGTTATATCTAAAAAGGAAAAAATATATACATTTAATAAAACATAGTCTCTATATGTGTGGTACACATGTTAGTGTATTGCATTGGGCTCAGGTTGATATTTGAAAGCGTGTTATTAAGGTTGTAATGTATTTTGTCATTATAGCAATACCTAGGCGAGTTATATTTTTACCTCTACCAAAAGACCAACCTACTGGGCTGAAAGGATGCCCTTCCATTTCTGAGACCATTGTATGCCATAGGAATAAATATATATGAAAACGATCGATGGAGCATCAATTGCATTTTTTCAGACATACTATATGTATCAATAGGCTGTCTCTGTTTGCCACTTTCACTACCCACCTCAATGCCAAAAGAAAGAGTTGTCTTGGCTTTGCCTTAGCAATCTGCAGCATGAAACAGACAAGTTGTACACTTTGTGGAGAAATGTTTACACTGAGTTCATGCATAAAATGTTGCCAAGGCATATTCTGCAATATTTACACATGTGGCATAATTCAACGATCAAATGGAAAAATGTAATTGAAGTACTTAGAAATCTAATGCGGAAAATTGTTTAACCTTTCTACTCTGTAGGCAACTAATATTTTTAGAACACATTATTCTTGGGCATTTCCATTCAATTTTCCAGGAATCGAGTTGAAATCTGGAGAATACTGGTGCAATCTTTTCCAACCATGCTCCAAAGTCATGCTGGTTTAAATGTTATGAAGAACAAAAAAACAAAAACCGGAAACCATATCAGACACATAGGTCCAGATTACAATGTCGGGTGGACGACAGGTCGGAAACATCCATTCTATAATGGAAGCTTGTGTGGCAGGTGGAAAAGGCCTGCATCACAAGCTTCCATTGTAAAATGGAGTTTTTTTTAAATCCCTGCACCGTGTGGCAGGCACCAGATGGTGCAGGGGTGTTTTGCCCCATAAGCCCAAAAGCAGAGTGCCAGGGTGGAAGGAGGCCCTGCTAGGGGCCCTAAAAACACTTTACGACAGTGTTTCCATGTCGGAAAGGCCGACATGAAAGTGTTGTCGGAAACTGTCATCATAATTCCGACGACAGGGCGGAGCCAAGCCTGGGTCCGCTGTCATTAGGGGACTCATTGATGGCTTCCAACGCACCGACGGAAGTGACGTGGACGGTCCCTCTGCCCGATGCCTCTGCCCACCCCATCATAATGCCAAACATCGTAATCGGGCCCATAGTCCTTTGTCAATCGTAAATACATCTATCAGTTTCATTGGCCATATTATCTAAACAGATTTGTGTCCAAGTTATTTGAATTTTTTAACAGTATAAACAGTATAAACTGTCGGCTGTGTTTGAATCTGTTGTGAAATATGTTATTTATTCAAATACTACAGGACACAATGAAAATATATCACATGGTACAATACAATGCTAACCCCAAGAGCTGTGCAAGTTACAGCTAAAAAATCTAAATACTGCAAACTGTTTCTTCCACTAGTAAAATCAAGTTCCGTTTGCACACAACTTATTTATGTGATATAATCAATACCACAAAGTAATTCAAGACAGCTGACACAAAACACAAATAAAGACACACAGGTAGAGTCGCATGTAGAGTCACAGCGCAATACTGTGAGAGTATACCTGCTCCGCAAGAACACATGAAGCTTGCCAAGCACCAGATGGACAAACCTGGATGTGCACTCAGTGTTTCCGCCAGACTGGCTGAGGGATATTAATGAGAATGATTACAGGCACGTGGGTTCCCGTGCCTCTGTGCAAATACAGGAGGAGCGCACTACTTGAGGCAACAACCTTCTGTCCCTGCGTGGACAAGGCACCGAGGCAGAGAAGGGGACGTCATTTTACAACTGTAGCCCATTCTGCCTACATACGACTGTAGGAGCCATAAACAGTTTGCACATTCCATTGCACCCCATTAAGAAAGAGATTCATTAGGCAATAGGGCACAAGTGTTTGTGATTGGCAAAGGGTTTCTGTATTGAAAAAAAGTTTAGTTGCGGCACAAAATTAAAAGCTTTTGCCAAGGCAATTCTGGACCTTTAAAAACCTTGTACCACCGGACCCAAGCCCTGAATTCTTCACAGGCCTCGAACAGGCGACGCCATCGCCCTTGTCTGGTCTAATCATTTGTACAGAAATGACACATCAACATTTATTGATTTGAATGGTCCACGTTAGGATGGTTATGAAAAATGAGAGCCAATAGAGAATCTCTTCTATGGAAGAGCACATTGGAAAGAGGTTACATTTCAAATGACGTTCCCACACTCCGTAGCTGGAAATGGTATCCATGTTCATCGATAAATCCCTATTTTAGGGCCTTTCTTGCTGCTCCCCTGAAGGTGCACACCTGTTCTCATGAATATCCTCGATATCTGTTTTTATTTTGTGTTCAACTAGTTTTTATTCTGAGAGCAGCAAGTGCTGCCTCCGATGTATCAAAGGCACTATACATTGACCAGTCTAGACTTAGGGCCCGATTCACAAAGGTAAACTGAGACGAAAGACTAACTTTAAAACTTTCGATATTCAAAAGGGCATTTATGAGTAGTAAATGCACTTTGTGAATACTGAAAGTCATAAAGTTAGACTTTCGTCTCACTCTACCTTTGTGAATCGGGCCATGGTGCATCGTCAGTGACATTCCTTGGTCATTTTATCATTATAGTTTATTGAAGGAGAGCTGTTGCAGTGATGATAGCAGTCAGAGGTTAGTTTCATAATCCCTTCATCCGATCTCTACCATTCCAATTAATGTTCAAGGAGCATTGACTTTGGGGGAGACATTTTGGGCAACAGGCTGCCAAACGGTTCAGTGACTTAATATCAAGGGACATAATATAGAATGCCCAAAATATCAACTCCAAAGTACAGAATATAGAATCCCTATCTACAAACAGGTAAGTACTAAAATATTGAATCCAAAACATAGAATGTTAAAATATAGTTACCTAAAATATCGAGTTTTCAAAATGTATTAAAAATAATATATTATTGGGGGAGGAGCTTTGCGCGCAACCAAGATGGCTGCGTGAGCACAGGGCTCCCGAGACCCTCGCTACCTCCCGCATTTATCCGGTTATATATCCTGTCCTTAATTGACGACTTCATATAGACAAACCACGGGTGAGGCGAAACCTGTGATCGGATTGTGAATCGGACACTACAGCGCTTTGAAAGCCGAGTCCTGCTCTGGGGTGATGCCCGGGGCTCGAGTTGGCATGGTGCCTGAGCTGTAGTTGATCAACATCGGCCTGAGGGGAGACGGACTGGCGGTCCGATTGACTTTCACTTTCACTTAAGTTTCTGGTGATCTTGTCGGGTAGCTGTCCCCCCAGGCTGGAGGCTACTACTTTACATTGCACGCTAGAGTGCTTTTCCGACTGCAGTATCGGGAAGAAGCCTGGCCTGTTCCCTCTGACCGCCACTGCTCCTTTGTTTTAAGGATCCGGTGCCGCAATCTTTCTGCACTGCACATCTGCCTCAAGTGCCTTGCCATTTGCAATGGCAAGCAAAACTGATGGAGACAAGCCGAAAACTAAGACCACTCGGCGAGGTGGCTATACCCAGTCCAATAATATGGATCAGTACGCTCAGACTAAGGTATCCCCCAGCGGACCGGGTAGGTCACTGGAAGACACGAGAGGCACTCCCTCCTCGTCAACGGAGCTAACTTTGCAGGACGTTATGGCCGCCATTGATGGAACTAAATCCTCCCTCGGACAACAGATGGAGACCCTCGCTATCAAGTTGGACACGGTGGCTATAGACGTCAACATGATTCGAATTGATTTGTCCAAAACAAACGAGAAAGTTAAGTCTTTGGACATCAAGACTGCTAGCTTGATGGGGGATGTCACCGACTTGCAGATAGAGGTCCGCAATTTGCGGACCTCCAACGATCTCTTTGCTCGTCGTCTGGAGGAGTACGAAGGAAGAGCTAGGCGTAATAACGTCCTGGAAAAGGCAGAGGATCCTGCAGCTGATCTCTTTGTGGAAAATCTTATAGTCACCCACCTCGTACCTAAAGGACTGAGTACGTTTTTTACAGTCGAGTGGGCCCACAGATTTCCGGGTGGTAAACCAAAGTCGGGGGCCCCACCGCGGCCTATTATTGCTAGGATTTTCAATGTCAGAGATCAGGACGCTATTCTGCAGGCTTCGCAGATGGGTGGGCCTACGAAGTTTGAAAATACTACTGTGAGTTTCTATCCGGACTTCACGCAAGCGGTCCAGAAACAGAGACTAGGTTCCATGGGTGTCAAAAGGAGACTGAGAGACATGGGCCTAAAGTATACAATGCTTTTTACGGCCAAATTGAGAATTGAATTTGAGGAGCGGACATACTTTTTTGACCGACCCGAGGTGGTGGCGGACTGGCTAGACACTTTGCCCAATCAACGTGGCCAAGGGGGACAATCTGGCGGAGCGGAAGGCGGATCAGAGGAGCAGGAGTAGGCGCTTGGCCTTCGAATTCTGGATCCTCATGTTGGCCTCGGACAGTGGTTCGCTAATCTAGCTGTGTGATCTGATGTGACATTTTGGGGGGTGGCGGGGCTATTGGTGGGTCTTCTCCTCCTCTGTTATACTTTTTGTAGTTTAGTTTGATGCTAGGGCGACAGGCACACTGCAAGTTGGGGTGGCTTTCTAGTCTTACGCAGGGGTGCAGGGTGGGGGGGTCTGTAACGGGTTATGGTTGGGGGGTGGGGGGGTTCTTGTTTGGGTGTTTGGGTTCTTTGCAAGGCAATGTATTGTTTTATCATCTGATTGAAGTGCTGAGTTCTGGAGAGGGATGGATCTGTTTACATTTTCGGGATGGGGGTAGGGTATTGAAACTAATTAGTTGGAATGTGAATGGCCTGGGGGAAAGGATAAAACGTGGGGTGGTGTTGCAATTGTTGAAACGTCTTTCCCCTGATGTGATACTCCTCCAAGAAACACACTTGATAGGCAACACTTGTCATGCCATGAATAGGAAGGGATATCGTTTGGTCGCCCATGCTATGTTTACCTCTGGATCTAGGGGGTAGGTATCCTTATAAAGAGTTCCCTCCCGCTAGAGATTGATGCAACGGTTCTGGACGATAGAGGGCGCTATGTCGCTCTTACTGGTAGGTGGGAGGGTCATACCCTTTCCTTGGTTTCGGTGTATGTTCCCCCGGGCTTGCAGTCAACTACCTTTGCGGACCTTGGGCGAGTCATCCTTTCTCTTCCTGAAGGGATATTATTAATGGGTGGCGACTTTAATTCAGTGGTGTCTGGTAGAGAGGATCGACATCCGCCTAGGGACCTCACGAGTGCCCAGACCTGGCTCCGCGGCTTCATAGACACGCTGGGCTTGGTGGACTGCTCGCAGCTGTTACATCCCGCCCAGCACCAATATACTTTCCATTCGGGCGCTCATGGTAGCCTTTCTAGGATTGATTATGTACTGGTGCCCGCTGCACAGGCCCTCTCTGTCAATGAGGACAGGCATCTGGCACGGGGTATATCCGACCACTCTCCAGTGTGGCTTCAAATGGAGCTGCATGCTGGTGCTGAGGGGCAGGTGGCCCGATCAACCCCTGGTATCTTGGGAACCCCAAAACCCGTGCTGCCCTGGTTAAGTCTCTTGACCTGTATTTCATGGAAAATGAGGGTTCTGTATCGTCCGCTGTGTTGCTTTGGGAGGCTTTCAAAACTGTCATTAGAGGCCAGGCGTTGTCTTTGATTGCGGGTGCGAAAAAACAAAGAAATGAAGAAGTCGTAAAGATCGAAACTGAGATTGTGGATCTGGAGCGGGACCTGGAGCGGGGGGTTACCCGTGCGAAGCTGGATGTTTTGCGTCTCAAGCAACTGGAATACAAGGCTTTGGTTACGGATGCGGCTAAGGTTATGAGTAGGGAGGAGCAGGGTCGTTTGTATGATGTTGGAGATCAGGCCGGTAAATTGATAGCATGGTTGGATAAGAAAGATAGGGCGAGTCGTATGGTGCCGGTGATCGAGAGAGTGAATGGTGAGCGGGTTACCGACCCTGAGGAGATCGCTCAATGTTTCGCGGAGCACTACCAGGCAGTCTATTCCCCTGTGTCGGAGCGGCCGGAGTAGGACTCGTATTTGTTGTTACGTGATATCACGTGGTCTGATGTAGATAGGGAACAAATGGAGTCTGCGATAACTGCGGATGAGGTGGCTCTTACTATTCGCTCCTTGCGATCGGGGAAACCGATGGGACCTAATGGTCTCCCCATTGAACTTGATAAACTGCGTCCTGACAAGATGGCTCCTTACTTACGGGATATGTTTGTGAAATTGGGCGAGAGAGGCTCCCTTCCCGGTGATCAGCGTTTAGCTACCATTGTGGTGATTCATAAGGAAGGGAAACCGAGGGATCAGTGTGCTTCTTATAGGCCGATATCTCTTCTAAACGCTGAACCTAAGATTCTCGCGAAATTGCTGGCTAATCGAATAATAACTGTGATTAGCGAGTTGATTCATCCAGATCAATCTGGATTTATCCCGCACAGAAACACAGCTCTGAATCTTAGGCAGTTACATGGTGTTCTCGCGAGGGCTGCGACGTTGCGTGAGCCGGCCTGCTTGGCTTCTTTGAATGCCACGATGGCGTTTGATACCGTGGAATGGACGTATTTGTGGGCCGCCTTGGCTAAGTTTGGTTTTGGTCCAGGTTTTATCGGCTGGGTGCGGCTCCTCTAGGAGGACCCCCTGGCGCAGATTGTTGTTAATGGGCGGGTTTCCAAGCCGTTTGGTCTGGGGAGAGGTACGTGACAGGGTTGTCCCTTGTCGCCGCTCCTGTTTGCCCTGGCCCTCGAGCCTCTTGCTGCATGGATTAGGTGGGAGCCCTCGATAAGGGGTATTCAGTGGTCCCCTGATTTTGAAGATTGTATCTCGCTCTATGCAGTTGATATCCTGCTGTACTTAACGTTGCCCTGGAAATCACTGATAGTGTTGTTCGATGTATTAACCTCCTTTGGTAGGAACTCGGGCCTAGTTATAAATTGGACCAAGTCTTATCTATATGTACTCTGTGGTGAGGTCCCCCTTCTTCCGTGTAATTGTCCCATCCAGGTGACGCAGTCGGGGTTTAGGTAACTCGGTATTTATATCTCACTGAACCCTGTGGCTCGCTATGAGCAGAATTTGATCCCACCGTTGAATAGGTTGAAACTGGACGTGGCGTGTTGGCGTAAGCTCCTGCTTTCGCCGCTCGGCCGGGCAGCTCTCTTCAAGATGATGTCTTTGCCACGTTTCCTCTATGCTCTCCAAAATACCCTAGACATAGTTCCGGCTAGCTATTTCCGTGCAGTGGAGGGTCTCCAGAGGAGGTTAATCTGGGATGGTAGATCCCGTATCGCGCTCGCTAAGCTAACACTCCTGTGGTACGATGGGGGTATCGCTCTCCCTGACATCAAGCGGTATTATTGGGCGCCTCAACTGAGCGCCATTAATCATGGCATGTATGGTCCTAAATTGAACCCCGCGTTTGCTATGGACAGGTGGTTGTTGCCGAGGGGTGATTATTATAGAGCACTGTACTCGAGGTCGGCTGGTAGGGATCTGTCGGGACCTACGAGGACTGCAGTGCGTATGTGGTACAACGCGAATAATGCGATGGGATGGAAAGATCGCATGACTCTGGCGACCCCGCTTTTCGCATCAGAGAGGCTGGGTAACCTGTGGAAGACCAAGGGGTTTGAGAAGTGGGACCTGATTGGTATCAGCAAGGTGGGGGACCTCTGGGTCAAGGGCAACATCAAATCATTTGAGGAGCTGAAGACAGAATTTCAATTAAGTGATAGGGAATACTTTCGATATGTTCAGGTCCGTCATGCCTTGAAGTCTATTTTCTCAGAGGGTGAGAAGATCCCGGAGTCACCTCCGCTTGAGGATAGGGTGCTGGATGGTCATGTGCCTGACAGTACTATCTCCTTGATCTACAAGAAACTGATTAACGATAGGGCTGACCTACTGATACATCTCCGGGACTTATGGACCCGAGATGGCCTAGAGTTAGACGACGAGGACTGGCAGTCGGCAATCTCCTCTCCCAAGGAGGTTGCGATTCCGGCTCGTCTCCAGTTAGTGCAGTTTAAGATACTCCACAGGATCTTTACTGGCCCCCGTCTGGTTAGAATGGGATTCTCTGAGGAGGGATTGTGCAAGCGGGAATGCGGGCTGGTTGGGACGTTTCTCCACATTATCTGGGAGTGTCGTGAGGTGATTGCCCTCTGGAATGAGGTGCATAAAACGATGGAGGAAGCTACAGGTGTTGCTCTTTTGCCCGAGGCCAGGCGCTGTTTGTTAAATGTTTGGGAGCCGACAGATTACAATGCGGCACAGACTCAGTGGGTAACCCTTGGAAACATGATCGCTAAAAGGGATATAGCACAGTTGTGGGGGTCCAAGAGGCCACCGACTATTGAAG
This sequence comes from Lissotriton vulgaris, assembly GCF_964263255.1. NCBI lineage: Eukaryota > Metazoa > Chordata > Amphibia > Caudata > Salamandridae > Lissotriton > Lissotriton vulgaris. Next base: position 1,464,746,095 of record NC_141691.1, read on the forward strand.
CATGGAGGGAGAATATGGACTGGGCAATGTTTAGGGAGAAAACGGTATACGTTGCTCGGGGCAACCCCGGAAGTGGAGCAAGATATGGGGTCCCTGGAACAGTTATCGTGGTGACATTTGCAATCCTCCCATGGCGACCAACACTGATGCTCCACTTTCCCCCTAACCTCACATTCCTACTGCTGTATTATCTTAACATCGCATTGACTCGTTTCTCCCCTCCTTCCCTCTCCCATTGCCGATTGAATATGATTCTGTACTGCCTTTTCCTCCCTCGTTTGAACTGGTATTTTGTATATTGTATTTTATTGCCTTGTTTGTTTATAACTTTTTAATAAAAAGAAACAAAAAAATAAAATAATACATTATTAATTAAATATTAAAAACAATTAAATAAAACATACTTAAAATAATGTAAAAAAGCTTAAAATGTAAAAATAATAAATGTCATGTAAAAAAAAGTAGAGAATTTGTTGGCTAGTGAGAAGGTAAAAATTACTATTCCCACTCCAGTGAGTGCAATAGTAGGGAAACCGTAGGATAGCGTAGGGGTAAAAATTACTATTCCCACTCCAAAAAGTGCAAAAGTAGGGAAAACGTTGGATAGCGAGAGGGTAAAAATTACTATTCCCCCTCCAGTGAGTGCAATAGTAGGGAAAGCGTTGGATAGCGTAGGGGTAAAAATTACTATTCCCACTTCAGAGAGTGCAACAGTAGGGAAAGCGTTGGATAGCGGGAGGGTAAAAATTACTATTCCCACCACAAAGAGTGCAACAGTAGGGAAAGCGTTGGATAGCGGGGGGGGGAAAAATTACTATTCCCACTCCAGAGACTGCAACAGTAGGGAAAGCGTTGGATAGAGTAGGGGTAAAAATTACTATTCCCACTCCGGTGAGTGCAACAGTAGAAAAAAAACGTTGGATAGCGTAGGGGTAAAAATTACTATTTCCACTCCAGAGAGTGCAACCGTAGGGAAAGTAATGATTTAATATTAAAAATAAATTTAATTAATTATCAATACCAATGAAAAATGTATTAAAAATAATTACCAATTAATACAAATTAATTATCAATCAAAAATATAAATTGGTAATTAATAAAAACTAATTACCAATTAATAATTCATTATCAATTAATTATCAATACATTAAATAAAATACATATTTACTTTATTACAATTAAATTACTTCCCACCCTATTCCCCTATAAACCCACAATACTCTGCAAATAAATAATACAATTAACATAATTATCAATTAATCAATTAATACAAATGTATTACCAAATAATACAAATTAATTACCAATTAATAAAAATGATTTACCAATTAATACTTATTAATAAACCAATTAATTATCAAGACCTATAAATAAAAATTAATATTTAATTTACAATAATTAAGTTACTTCCCACCCTATTCCCCTATAAACCCACATCCCTCTACGGAATTAAATTACGCAAACATTAAATTACATAACATTCATTACTTTAAAAAAAATTACATTACAAAATTAATACATATTTTTAACACATATACTACCATACATAACTAAAAAAATTCGATATTATGGAAATCGATATTTTAATTTCGATATTATGGAAATTGATATTTCCTACCTCAAATTCGATATCCTGACTAACTATATTTTGGTAATTCGATATTCTGTCCTATCTATATTTTGGAGTCGATATTCTGTTCAGTCTATATTTTGGATTCTATATTTTGGTCGTTTACCCTGCCAAACAGTGTGAAATTGTCCTGATTTTGGACTGAGGAAAAATGCTTTAGAATCACACCAATCTAGCTGAAAATTGAATTTATCTCAATGCAAAAAAGGGTCAAGGGATCTAAGATGAAATAGAAATATACATCTCAAATAATACTTACAATATTGTTTGAATCAGGCAGAAAGTATCTACTGCCCCTAGTGTAGACTAATTGTGGGTAATAGGGTGTCTACATAAAAGCTTACCTTACATTGTTTTATAGGCTTCACTGATAATATAAATGGGATACAAAAAGGGTTACAAAAAGATACAAAAGAGGCACCCACACACCATAACAAGCAAGGCTATTAGACATATTCCAACTTGTATCAGGGTCACCAGCAACAATGTAGAAGGGGAAGGAGCCTCTTTGGAATCACTACCTGCCTGGACTTTGTGTACTGTCAGTCAGAGGCGATAGGTGGACTCTCCACTTGGTGCTATTTTCCAATGTAGGATTCACCACATCAAATTGGCAGATGCAGTTAACTCTCGAATGCAAATCAGGCCATTAGTGACCACTTTGGAAATCTCATCCTTAGTGGATTTTAATTATGACATTCTATGACAAAGCACAAAAGCACTGCAAAAGCCAACAGTAAGGTTTAGTGTGTTCATTCGCTTCTAATTACATCAAGGAAGCTAATTAAGATACAGAGATTATTATTTAAAAGTTTGTTTGACTAATACGATGACAGACTACTCGACTATTTTAGCTTATTATGGGAGCAGGAATGTTTTAGATGGATCTAGATGCTAGGTTATTAGTGCTCAGTTTTTATTGTAGAGAGTTTCATGCATTTGTCGTTTGAACCGAAGAGCAATATCACTCCTATTCCGTTTTTCTTAAATATGGATGCTATAGGTATCATACCCGTATCAAACTTAGAGTCGCAGTGAGGTCCCAACTGAGGCTGTGCGAAATTCATCTAATTTGCTTTTACACAAGTACTACAAATGTTGTCAAAGTCACATTAAATTATGCATAAATACGCTAAGGACAAATCCATTGTTTCACTAAATGAATCTTCAGATCGATTTCTGACGCGAGGTGCAAAAAGAAAAAAGCACCGCAAACAACAGCCGCTCCCATTCTGTTTTCCTGTGAGTTTGTGGAATGGTGCATTTCACTATAAATAATGACTGTGAGTGGCATATGATTGTGCAAAGTGACATAATGGCATATTTCAGGAATTTCACGTAACAAGTTAACAAGAAATTCCCGAAATTATGCAAATCTCACCAGTGTACTGAAAATGTTCCCCGGCTTTGAAGTGTATTAACTAGAAATCTAGGAGTTTTCTCAGATGCAAGCCAATGGCTAAGATATACACCCTCAAAAGAACCCTCCAAATGAGACAAAGCAAATGAAATGTCTTAAGCATTGGGGAAATGATCCAGCACACTAGCTGGAGAAGGGCATGATGAGTTGATGCACATACTCTGCAACTGAATCAGCAAATATTGTGGAAGTCCTCAATTGACTTTACTGGCATACTCTAATGGTGACATATCAGCTTGCAGCTTGTGTGTCGGCTCCATTGAATGCAACAATTCTTTTTCCATTATTTATACCCAACACTGATCACATATACAGGAATAGGAGGGCAGTAGTAGAAGTGAGGAAAGAGGAATGGGAAAAGTGAAAAAAGAGAGACCTGGGATTCCACCACTCTGACTTGATACTTTGCCTGGTTAGCAAGGTCTGCATATTGTAGTGGAGCCCTACATCGCAAGGGGATATCTTAGCTGACTTGTTGTTTGAGATACTGAGCATAACTGTAATTGTGAGTAGATATACCTGAGCACTATCTCTGTGTAACCAACTGTCTCAAATTCGGGATGAGACTAGTACTTCTTGAAAACTAAATATAAAATAAAAAATAGGCAGGCCTGGGGGAACTTGATATTTTACCAGTGTAATTTTGGTAATTTTGCAAGACAAAGGGTAGATAAAATTACTAAATTTACTCCATAATGCCATATCACATATTTTCAGGTAATTATTTACCCTGAACCATAGATTATTTACCAGAGTGGACCGTTTTTGAGTGCAAGATTCATTTCTTGTAACTTTGCCTTTATTTTGTGTAATCGTGCTACAGCAAATTACAGGAGTTTTGCACTACCCTAAAAATTAGAATCTAATGCACACTAAAATCACACCCCAGGTACTGGATAACAATCTGAAGCTTTGTCACTACACTCTCTGCTGTGGAAGATGAGTAACACCTTCTGCTTCACTTCGGTAGAACTGCAAAATAACCAATATTGATGATATCCTGCTGTTTCCCAATCTTAGAAATGTTAAGCGCTTACTGAAACACTAATTGCTTGCATATGACATTCATAAATACATGTGGAAAAATCCTTATTGTTTTTTCATATTAACATTAGTAAAGCATAATCCCAGCCTTAAAAGTGCAGATGAATATTCAAGAGAATGGTTCACAGCTTGTTTTCATCAACAACTCAACTGCAGCATACTTACATTCAAGGTAATCCTCCAGAAAGTAGGGAAATCTACAATTAATTTAATGAGGTCATCGCTGCAGCTAAACCTGGCAAGGGATAGCATGAACTACATAAAGAATTCTACCCATAATTTGGGATGCCCATTGTCTCTTTATAATACATATGAGTTTGTGGACTGCTCTGAATTGTAGTTGATATGCAGCATGCACTCCCCATATGTGTGAGCAGATTCAGTCCATACAGCACGGACCCCATTATGACTGCCGGACTTTCTTTTACAGGAAGAAGCCTAGCATAAGTGGATTTGGAGTACCGCCTACATGACACACAGTGAATAGTAAGCAGTATCTTCAGCCCACTTCCTGACAGTGCCCCGCAATAGACAGACATCTAAGAAATAGGGTTCCTGGTTGGTCAGAATGTCTTACACAAAGGTCTTGCTTCAAATATGGAGTATGAAGATTGGAAGAGAGGTTCCAACAATCGTTCCTGAAGACCAAACAACTTTCAGCCACCAAGTATTGCAATCACCCTCTTACAATTCTTGCCTTTAAGATCTTATGCCCATCATATCCATTTTCTGAGTCCAACTGAACTGGCAATGGATGTGAAGCAAGATGTGCCTTTGCAGAACAAGGTTTTAATAAGAGTACATGAAAAAATGTGGTACATTCTCATGGTCTAAGACAACTTTAGCCTTACAGCAACTGAATTCATAATCTTTTCTCAAACAAATGGACCCATATAATGCACATTTTTTAAGTAGGCACGCCTCACTTACTACATACTGAGGTGCAAGACTACTTTTACAGTCAGCATACAACTTATAAGCCTCTTTATCTTGTCCCAAGGCATTGTGTGCAGAAATCTGAAGATCAGTTGGCTCAATTAAATGTTCTTGAACAGAATGACCTGAGATAGACAAAAGCTGATTCAGAGGAAGTATAAAGGGATCATGTCCATGCATATTTAGGAAGGGTGCTATTCGGATGTATAAATACTCTGTATTATTATAATTTAATGTTAAGTCTACCAATAACATGTTGTTCAACTAACCCTCTTGTCCCTAGACTTGATTTCTAAAATGTTGTCCAACCCACTAATTTAGTCTTTCCACCTATCCTTTCTTTTGAGGATGACAGCTAGTGGGAAGTGGAACTTCTGTATCTATCAAATAAATGGAGACCCTCTAGCAGCAAAAAAAATGATAAACTCTATACCAGCGATTAACATGTTGTGAAAATAAGTTGTGCTAATTCTCAGTGGGTAAATCAGGAAAAGATATAAAATTACCTAGTTTAGGTAATAAGTCCGCAACTCCTAGAATTACTCTGCTACCATGGCCAACTCTACAATAAAATCGATAACAATGTATGCCAAGTTCTAAGTTGAACAGGCAGAGATCTCAATGAACCCATTGGCATACTATGTGAACTCTTGATCTGACTACATATTGAGCATGTTTCTGCAGAACTTTAAACATCCGTATTTCACCAGAAATATTTATTTGCTGCAGACAAATTCTTAGGAATTCCAGGCTACTCGTCCACTTAAGCGGCATGAAGCCAGTTAATAACCAATTGTCTGAACTGATCCTTTTTCACAATATGCAAGTCTTTATTTTTCAAAAGGCATTGCCTGGTATTCGAAGACACCAAAATTTGTAAGAAAATGTATTTTCCATGGGTCATTATCTCTGACTCAAACCAGCTCCTTGAGATGCAACTTTGAAAATATCTTAGCATTTCTGATCTTGTCTAATAAAAAAGATGCATTTTCCTAGCTCTCTTGCATTTTTATTACAAAACTAATGTGAAAGAAGCTGAAGACTATGAGGGTCAAATAAACTTGTTTCCCAAATTTTCAACTAGATATTGTCTAAGATATTCTGTATCTGAGTCTGCAAATTCATACACTCTACTACAAGGGATGCACCTAGTTCTAAATCAATATTGCAATCATAAATTCTGTGTGAAGGAACACACTTGTGGGTATCAAGGGGGTATTGAGATAGCCCACCCAACAGCCAGCAAAATACCAGCTCCTGCAAATGTCTTAGAGGGGCATGAAAGCATCCAGGTACTATGACAATAGTCAGAAATCAACTGAACTGTCCTGTCAGCCCAATTAATACACCAATTAGGTAAAGTAAGTCAAGATTTTCCCAGCGTTACTTTAAAATGAGGATCATCAATTAAATCAAAACACATATTCTCAAAATAAAAATGTAAGAAATCACACATATAACATACTCAGTATTTTGTTTTCATAATGACTGGAATTTTCGAGACCTGAGTAAACTTAATTTCTATTTAATTCCTAGAGTTTTTCGAACCTAAAGCCACTTTTTCTCAGCCTTCTGAGAAAATTTTCTTTCTTGGAATTATCACATGGGATACAGCTGACTGAATTCTATTCACACCTTATCTGGAAACTAACTTACTGGCAGATGCATCAACGGAAATACTTCCCGGTAAAACTGCGATTCGGTAAAACAGGCCGATACCGAACGCAAAACCAGAAAATGCTATGCATCAAACAATCAATCGGTAAAAAATAAAGAATCGCTAATAAACCCCTGCAGTAAATTACCAAATCGCAAAACAGACAATCGGAATTAGCGAACCCCAAAGCTGACCTCGGTAATACCGAATCGCTAATAAAGAATCGCAATGGTATGCATGAAAAGTCGCTAATACCGAAAATCCTGATAATCGCAATTTAGCATGAGCAAAATAAGGGGAATCACAATCAGGAGGTAAAGTGAACAGAAGGACAAAAAAAAGAATTACAACCCCATTGGCAGGTGCTGACAATCAGTAACCCTTCAAAAAGGCCCTGGGAAACCCCACATGTCTACCAAAATGGCTGCCCTCTACGTGCTTGCTAGGAGGAGGAGGAGGATCAACGCCCAGGCCCAGCGCAGGAGGATGATCCAGGACAGGATCTTCAGGGTGCGCATCACTTTGCTGGGGCAGACCGAGGAACAGGTGTACGACAAGTATAGACTCAACCGTGCCATGATATTGCGCATAATAGCAGACCTGGAACAATTACTGCAGCACGAGACCCGTAGGACCAACGCCATACCAGCCCATGTGCAGGTCCTATGCTGCCTGCACCTGCTTGCGTCTGGAAGCTTCCAGGGGGTAATAGCTGAGACTGGAGGCGTGTCGCAAAGCGCTTTATCACGCTTCTTCCACCGGTTCCTAGAGGCCATGCTGACATTAATAAATCGCCACATCACCTTCCCCACAACCCCCCAGCAGCTGACCCGCACCAAACGGGAATTCTACCAGGTGGCACAATTCCCCCATGTCATAGGGTGTGTTGACTGCACGCATGTCCCCATCTGTCCTCCATCAGCCACCGAATACATTTTCCGCAACCGGAAGTCATATCACTCTATAAATGTGCAGGTGGTGTGCAATGCCAAGTACATCATTACGGACCTTGTAGCCCAATTCCCCGGGAGCACACACGACGCTTACATATTCCGTCACTGTGGCCTCCACAGGCGCCTAATCTACGGTGAATTTGGAGAGGGACACCTACTAGGTACTTATTGATGCATCATCGTACTCTCCACCCACTCCATCCCACATGTATATTTGCAATCATGCTGATGACCATTCTCTCCCCATCCTGCAGGTGACAGCGCATACGCATTCCGTGAATATCTACTCACTCCCTACCTCAACCCAGCTACACCGCAAGAGCAGCGCTACAACAGAGCACACATCAGCACAAGGAATGTGGTTGAGCGTACATTCGGCATCCTCAAGAGCCGCTTCCGAATACTGCACAAGACTGGAGGTGCCTTGCAGTACGACCCAGTGACCTGCTGCCAGATCATTGCTGTGTGTGCCATCCTGCAGAACATCGCCACACGCAGGGGGATACCCATAGAGGTGGACGGAGAGGATGAACTACGTGCACAGCAACCACCCCCCCAACACCGACAGGCGCATGTGCCCAACACAGCTGAAGGGCAACGGAGGCGGACATACATCACACGGAATCATTTCTGAGACAGGTAAGTGAGTGTCTTGACAATAGGATCTGATTTGCAAGGGTTTAATGGGCATGGACACCTGACTGGTGCAGATAAACGTAACACAAACATACTGCTGCTGCAGTTAAAGTCAAACTTAAATTGTCCCTCCTCAGAACGGGTGATGCGTGCGGCACTTAAGTCTGCCAATGGTTACGTCATCACGGACAGTGTAACTTTGCCACATGTTCACTTCCGTTTGCCGCGTACCCCCAGTCTCTTGTTCTGTGACTCCTCGGCTTCTACACGATGGCAGTCTGTGGCAGTTGCATTGCGGCCACTGCGCCTCCTCCCGCTGGTGTCCGACAGGGAGACGCTGCTGGCACTGGAGGCTGCCTCACTCCCCTCTTCCGCTCCTAGTATGCTGGCACTGGCTGACCCAGGCTGCAGTTGCTCCACTGCTGTGGTCACCCTCTCAAGGGCCTTTGCCACATCCCCACAATAATGACCTAGGTCCACTTGCAGGGACACGGACCTGCAGGACAGCACAGCCGTGCTGTTGCAGAGCTTATTAATGGCCTTGTTGGTAGAAGTCACTGCCAGCATGATCTGCCTGTGACGCCGCCGCTCACTCTGTTGGCCTACCACTAAGGCACGTGTCAGTTCTTGCAGGCAAAGCTTTATTTCATTGTTGCTGGCAGCTACGGCAGTGGTGTGCTCACGCACAGCGTCTGTCATGTTGCCAAGTTTGTTGCATAGCTTGGTCATGGACAGTTTCATGGCACCCATGTGTCTCCCCTGCAGGCGCTGGACACGCAGCATCCGGGTCTCCACAACTCCGTACCCTTCGGACAGATCTTGCAGCAGCCCGAGCCGGGGGCACAGCCCTCTGCCTGATGCGCTGTCGTGCTGATGTTTGGCTGGTTGGAGTGACGACAGCCTGGCGTGGAACATTTGGGGGTGCTCAACTGTGATCCGATTCCATCACAGGCAGGGAGGGAACATCTGCTCTGCGGCTCTGCGGAGTGGCCCACACTGGTGGTGGTGGTGGTGTCTTGGACCGCGAGGATAGTGGTGGTGGGGTATACACCCGTTACAACGCATCTTTTACTCCACACTACCATTACAACGCGACTTTTACTCCGCATACCATTACAACGCATTGCGCTGGGGGGCGCTCTAGGATAGGGAATAAGTATAATTTACTATCCAACACCTTCCCTAGGGTCCACGGGGACTGGAGTTAGAATAGTAAATTATACTTACCACTATCCAGCACCCCAAAGCGCTATGCGTTGTAATGGGATGCGTTGTAAATACCGCATTGTAACGGTATGCGGAGTAAAAGTATGCGGAGTAACATGGTACATCCGGTGGTGGTGGTGTCTTGGACCGCAGGGATGGTGGAGGTGTTGTCCGCCGTGGTGGTGAAGGGGAGGACATGGCTTCAGCTCCATGTAAGCACTCTGCTTCTGACAACACTGGCGTCTCTGAGATGACGAGGCGGGCACTGTTGTCAGAATCGATGGGGGATGCATCTGTGTGTGAAACAGTGCATAGTTATTATCATGGTATAGTATGTGTAAATAGCTGTGGCATCTCACAATAAATAACATTTTCTATCTGACATTTGGCCCTTTGCTGCTGTATTCATCTCTGGGCTCTGGCATGCACCCATTCATGTATGGACTACAACTCCCATGGTGCAACACATTGGTGAGGGTATGTGTTTAGGGCAACGCTACATGGGCACTGGGTCAAGCATGGGGGATTGGGCAGGGAGTTAGTACACGCTGCATTGTTACGCTGCCATGCTTCTTACCTTGGCCTCCTTCCGCAGCACCAGAGGTGTCCAGACGTGTGACCCCCACAACAGCTTCGGGTTCTATGGTGGACTCCACTAGATCCTCCAGGGCTGTGTTTGGCGTCACATTGGATGTGCCCCCTCCTGTGCCAGCAGCATCCTTGACCCTCTGCGCAATCTTCTCCTTGGCCCTCTTCCGCAGGTCATATCACCGTTTTTTTAGGTCATCGATGCTGCAGTGGGTGACTCCGCAGGCATTTACCTTGTACTTGATGTGCAGCCACATCTTGCGTTTTTCTGCCTCTGGCACATTCAGCGACAACTTGCCAAACAGTCGGTCATTGTTGCTGGTCACACACTCGATGAGGATTTCTAGCTCCTTATCAGAAAACTTCCTTTTACGCTTTCGGTGTGTGTCCTTTCCCTGCTGGGGGGCCTCCTTCTCCATCTTGTCCTGCTTGCCTTGTCCTGGTTGCTACAGGTTCTGTCTTGGTCCTCAGCTCCTGTTCTCTACCTCCTCCTCAGTGCAACTCTGAACACAGAAAGCAGCGTGGCTGTCCTACTTCCTGGTTGTGATGTCATCGGCCCGCTTCCGAAGCGTCGCGTAATTTTCCCGTTTTCGCTATTACCGAAGTCGCAAATACTGGATTCACTAATACCGATTCGGTATTAGCTAACTCTGTATTTTCTACTCTTGCGGGCATACTTTCGCTATTTAACACCTTAGCTGCTTTGGAACGTCCAGCTCCAGTGCTGAACGTTCCATTGCGCAGGTGCAGTTGGAATGTCCAACGGCCGACGGCAGCACTCCCGAGGTAGTGGTGCCGTCGGCCGCTAGACGGGCGCAGCGCTTAAGGGTTAATAGCGATTTTTACCGATTAAGTAATTTTTCCTGATTTGTTTGATGTATCGCGGTTTGCATGTCCTTAATAGCGATTCGTTCTTTTTCACTATTATCGACGTGTATTACCGAATGTTGATGCAAATGCCCATTAATTTCTTAACTTAACAAGGCAGCACCTTTGATTATCGAGGTATTTAGTTTTACACCGGATGCAGCTTATAAGTAGATAGTGTCAGGGCCACCTAACTTTTAGATTTACTTCTCCAATCTTTCACAAAATGTTCTAAACTTTACAATACAAATACTAATCATTTGCATGCCTTCTTTCTCTCTCTTCTTTAGACATGGGCCCTCTTCTACCACCCAACTACATTGGATCAGATATTTCCTTAATCTTTTTCTCTTCTGCCTTTTGCTGAGCTACTGGACATTTTACCTTTTCTGAACAATGTTCAGATAATTAATGGGTCAACTGTAGAACCAGCTCTATGAGCTAATGGCACTTACTAGGCAGATTGCACACACACAGTAGAGCATCTTTCATTTCACTTTGAAGCTCTTAATGATATAAAAAATATCCTCTTTGCATCTAGCAAACCACTCTCAACTACCAATCAATCTAATGTGGCAATGCAACTCAATTGATCCTGATAACCTTTTTTTTTTAATTTAGCAACTCACTGCCTCAAACAACATTTGATATTCTAACAAACATTTTCTGCATTTTATTAAAAAAAGCAAAAAATTCCACAGTAGGATATTATTTTTCTATGTTGAGGGAATGATTTAACAGCTGCAGATATGGTAGCATAAATGCCACCTTGGATTGATTATCTGTAAGGCTTGAAAGTGTGCACAAAAAATATAACTAATGGCATGTATGTCTGCAACATGGCACCATTTAAAAAGCAAAAAAAAATGCTTTTTAGAGGGTTTTCATTGTTTACCCCCAACTTCTAGTTGGTGGTAAATTATGAATTCTTACACCCCTGTAGCACTAATTTCAGTGCTACCTACATCCCAAAATACAGATTCGGTATTTTTACCGATTCGGTATTTTACAGAATCGGTAAAATTACCGATTCTGTATTTTGACATGCCCCTACATATCAATATCCAAATACCGGTCGGAAACGGACGAAAATCAGTATTTTCGGCCGTTTCCGACCAGTATTTCGATACCTACATCGGGCCCTTACTCATTTTGATTTTCACAGAAGGCACTTAGGGCTAGATGTAGGTAATTTGGATTTACCGATTCATAAATACCGAATGTTACCAATTCAGTATTTATGAATCGGTAAATCCAATGTAGGAAATAATTAGGTAAAAAAATACTGAATCGGTAGGACTCGGTATTTACCGAATCAGTATTTACCGATTCGCTATTTGCCATTGATTCCTATGGGCCTGTAGGCCCATAGGAATAATTGTCAATTACCAAATCGGTAATTACTGATTCGGTAAATACCGAAAAATTCAAGGGTGGCAGGGTGTCACTTTGACACCCTTTTGCATACCTGATTAGGGCTTGTGTGTAAGTGTGCCACATGGCACAGGTGTACATGCACAGATTTGCATATATACAGTTATTCATCATTTACCACCAACTAATAGTTGGTGGTAAATAATGAGTCCTTAAAGCCCTGTGGCACTGTTTACAGTGCCACCTACATCTCAAAATACAGATTCGGTAATTTTACCAAATCGGTAATTTTACCGATTCGGTAAAATTACTGAATCTGTATTTTAAGATGCCCTAAATCTCAGTATCCAAATACCGGTCGGTAAAGGCCGAAAATCGGTATTTTCGCCCGTTACCGACCGGTATTTGGATACCTACATCTGGCCCTTACTCATTTCGGTATTCACAGAAGTTAGGAGTCCTAACTCTAGGACTCCTAAATGCCTTCTGTGAATACCGAAAGTCTTACAGTAAGGATTTTTCCCAGTGTAGGAGTAGTACATTTAGGAGTACTAACTTTAGGACTCCTAAATGCCTTCTGTGAATAACGAAAGTTTTAAAGTTAGGATTTTTCTCGGTTTAGGAGTAGTAAAGTTAGTACTCCTAACTTAGGACTCCTAAATGCCTTCTGTGAATACCGAAAGTCTTAAAGTTAGGAGTTTTCTCAGTTTAGGAGTAGTAAAGTTAGGACTCCTAACTATTAGGACTCCTAAACTGAGAAAAATCCTAACTTTAAGACTTTTGGTATTCACAGAAGGCATTTAGGAGTCCTAAAGTTAGGAGTCCTAACTTTACTACTCCTAAACTGAGAAAAATCCTAACTTTAAGACATTCCGTATTCACAGGAGGCATTAAGAAGTCCTAAATTTAGGAGTCCTAAATTTAGGAGTCCTAACTTCTGTGAATACCAAAATGAGTAAGTGCCTTCCGTGAATACCAAATTGAGTAAGTGCCTTCTGTGAATACCAAAATGGTAGTAAGTTTAGGATTTTGTCTTAATTTAGTTCTGTGAATCGGGCCCTTGGTATCTCCTAAGAGCTCTTAGTATCTGTGTGCAAAGGTACTTAACCTGCATTTTTATTGTCTATCTTCAACAAATTACCCATCTCCTGATTAAAAGGAACTAATTCTAAAAGAATTCTCTTATTTAACTATCCTTAGTTCCAAGATATGAGCCACAGTTGGGTCCAAATCTATTGCTCGGTTTGGATGATAACATGGTCTAGGCAATCTGTCAGGTTGCAGTAACCTTTTTTCTGTCTCTCACCAATCCCACTAGTGATCTCCTAAACAAAAACAGAAAGGTCAGTGGTAGATTCAGAAAAGAGAAATAAGATGAGAGAAAAAACAGAGAGACAGGACTCCTCCAATATGCCTGGTCACTACAACTGGACAGCGACATCAGTGGCAAGAAGAGGACCCCTAAAAGGCAAGGCTTAATGAATTGTCATTTGAAGTACTTAGTATAACTGCAACTAATAATCAATAGACATCTTTGAGCAACAAATTCTCTATTCTCCTATATTTTACATGTGTCTGGAGAAAATTACATTAAGATCACTTTAGCCTTTATACCACACTTGTTTGATTTTTACATGAATTATATATACATTGTGAAAAGGTCCACTTTGACACCTGTTCTATTGGCATGTATTTGCTTATTTTGAAATAATGTAGTTTCCACAGTATCACATTTAAACACAGCTTATATTTTGCTAGATTTTGAATTACAGATAAAATCATAAGCATTTAGTATTTTGAGGGAAACTCTACTTGCAGGCAAGCCATCATTAGTTTCCAGTGCATCACCAAAAACGTCTTTAAAAGAAGAAACCAAGCAAGAAGACTTCATTCCCATCATCCATCTGCACAGGAAGTGACATTACTGCACTTTTCATGATCCATCTGCACAGGAAGTGACATTATTGCATTTCCCATCACCCTTCTGCACAGAAAGTCACATCACTGGTGCTCCGCCTTCTGCCTCATGCACTCCTCCTCTCACTCAGGACCTACTTAATGCCAGCGGAAGTGTAGATGAAGGCATGCTGCTGAAACGTCAATGGCATATCATAGGCAAAGCTGTCTGTGTCTGTCTATGCCGGAACTGCATCCAGGACCAGGATCACTGGTTCTACCAACACCCACTTCTATGCTTCTCTGTGTGCTCAACCCCGATTGCTGCTCAATGTACTGCTGCCATACGGCACCATACACCATGGAAAGAACATTCGCATGCGCCACCTACAAACTCTCATGCCCTTTCCGATAACTTACACCCACAACTGCCTCACCAACAGCACGCAGAACCACTCACTAACACTCATACAACCAGGGACTTGCTCGGACAGATGAACCACTACCTGCATAACCCACCGCAGCAGAATGCATATTCCTCAACACCCATTCACTCACTAACCATGCCACGGAGATATGGAACCTACTGCATATCCACGCTTTGGACCTATTCTTCCTCAGGGAAACCTCTGTACTGGAAATTGCTACACCCATATCCACTGGTTGCAAGATTGACAGGCAAGACCATCAGCGCAAGCCCAGAGGTGGAGTTCCCACCATGTCCAATGATACCATCAGCAGCACCACTTACACTGGCACTATCAGCAGTAGCAGGGAACACCTCACTTTCAAGATAAGCATCACAGTAAACTTCTCCCTGGGGGCACCCATGTCTATAGACCACTAGGGCCCTGTGCCAATTTCACCAGCATCATCATGGACTTCGTCACCTCCCTCATCATCAATCCCAGTACCTTCATCCTCCTCAGAGACCTTAACTTTCACCGACAAGACTATACAAAATTAAACTTTACGGCCCTTCTTGGAAAGCTCAGTCTCACCCAACACATTACCAAACCCACCCACAATGCCAGAAACCTATCGGGCCAAATTTTCTCCTCAATGAGGAACAACACAGACGTCAAGCCAGCAACTGTGACCTGGACAGACCACACCTTCATCAGTTTCAGTATACCCATCCCACACCACTACTGACCTACCACAACTGGACCAACCTATCGCATCTGGGAAAGCTTCACAGAAGAGGAGTGGGCTTCTACCCTCTCTGCACACAGGCCCGAGCACACAAGCAACTTGCCGAAAGCCATCAAAACTCTATAGCTGGACCAACGCACATGCCAACACCCTGGCTCTTCTCAAGTGCAACCCAATGGCAAGAGCCCAACCACAGGCCTGCTGGTACACAGAAGAACTCAGGCTGACAAAATACCACTGCAAGCAACTGTACCACAAATGGACAAAATGTCACAACACCACAGATAAAGAGATGTTCACACTAAGATGCTACCACCAGCAGATATGGAACACCAACAGCACAGCTCTGGTAGATTGCAACAACGCTGACACTCACAACAGCAAGGAAATCTTCACCATCATCAAAGATATCACTGCACCTCCTGTCGCCTCCAGCAACACCAACCCTTCACAAGACCTTTGCAAAAATCTCTCAGAATTGTTGTGAAACAACATTACCTCCATCTATGGAAACCTTAACCAGACCCTACCTCCATAGCAAGTCAATCTCCCCCCCAAGCCTGAGGTACAAACCCAGACCGCATGGCCTGTCATCACCACAGTCAAAACTGCTGCTACTATGAAGACTATCCTCTCTGGGGCCCTATTTGACCCTTGCAACACCACAATTCACAAAAAGACTCCTACTAATCAGCGAAGCACTAACAGTAGTGATCTTTGGCAAGAACATCTCAATAAGAGACTCAAGCTGGTAAGCTGACCACCTCTGGCCTGCGCCCAACATCCATGCCAGTAACCTCGTAATTATCATTGAAAGCAAACTGGACATGGCTGCTCAAGCCAATGCTGTCACTGTATCCTGATTACAAACCCTGAAGATACTGGGTAAGATTTTCAAATGGTGGTAAAGCAGCACTAGAAAAATATTCAATCACGCCCTTGTCACCAGCAAGTTGAACTATAGGAACACCCTTTACACCAGGATCACCAAGTAACTCATCAGAAGCCTATAAACCATCCAGAACTCAGCAGCTAGATTCATCTTCAACCTCTTTCACAGAACTCTCATCAAACCACACCTCATGGAGCTCCACTGGCTTCAGATATACAAACACACTCATTTCAAATTCCTCACACAATCATTAAAGGGACTATGCAACTTAGGCCCCAGCTACCTGAACAGTCATATCTCACCACACCAACTAACCAGACAATTCCACTTTACTGGACTCCCTAATACACACATCCCACATATACATAGAATTAGATCAGGAGGACAGGCATTCTCTTACATCACTCCTAAAGCATGGAACAGCCTCCCACTCCACAACAAACACTTTTCCATCCTTCTTAAACACCGCAAGAAGCTAAAGACCGGGCTTTTCAACTAACCAACCTACCCTTGGCAGGGCTAGGCTCACACACCTGCTCAGCGGCATGACACCCTCATGGATGATCGAATGCTTCACAAATAAACATGATACATTTTTTAGGTCAAGAGCTAAGTAATTGTCATTGCTCCTGGAATTTTCTATGTCATCTAATGTATGTCTATATTTTTACTCTATTACATATCTGCATACTCTTTAATTACTTACATTTGTGGTATCTTTTCATTTATAATGTACTATATTCTTTACAAGTATCACTCATAGCAAAGATTACACCTTTCTTGTAAATTGCACACATCTCTAACTATTGGGCTATGCACAGGGGCGGCTCCCCAGTTATGGCGGAGGAGCGTCACCCCACTGTTGAAAGGCAGCAGAAGAAAAATAAAATGATTATAAAACCATTGTATTATCATTTTATTTTTCACTTCCTTCCAGTCGGACGAGTCTATGGCGTGGAGGGGCTATGGTCACAGCGTCTGAAGCAGGGGGTGGAGGAGTGCTAGGCACTGAAAGTGATCATGTCGGTTTGAACGACCGTCTTAGAATGGCCAAACCAACATGAACACTTGAATATCTCCAGGCTGTTCGTTGGGGATATCAGCAGGAATCAGGAGCACAGGATCCCAGTCCCTGCTAGAAAGTGAAATCCACCTGCATCGCCCAATCCCAGTGCTACTCTCATGTTGGGTAATAGCATGAGAGCAGCTCTGGCATTGCATGGTGAGCATGAGAGCCTGTGCTTGTGGGCTTCGCAGTGCCGGGAGCAGAGGAGCAGTGAGGCGTGGCGCGGAAGCAGAAAATCTCAGAGGAAGCAGCCAGCAGTGAAAGGTAAGTGTACATTTTTTTCCCCTGCACTGCCCCCATGTCGTATTGGCAGCAGCCAGCACTGGCTACGCATGGGGGATATTTAAATCCTTCACATTTACCATCATAGCTGAAGTTGATTTAATACCTGGAGGACACAAGAATATGCTTTAGCCAGCACGATTTAGAATTATTGTACGCATTTTAAGCCAAAATATCTTGCAAGGTATGTTGGAAGTCTTTACCACTAATTTCTTTTAAATAGTCTGTTTTTATTGAAACAGCAATATATGCAGCTATTCATTAAACACTTATTGAAACCACTGAAAAGGGAACATCGCATACGATGTCAACCCACACATTTAGATTATATCTTTGACAAATGACTTTCTTCGGCACTGCACAAAGTTTGATGAAATGTGAAGAGCGGAGTATTGGTGCTGAAGTGGTCATATGGTTAGCACACTCCAAGTGAGCTCAAAACAACAGGCTCATCAGGATTCCCCGTACATGGACAGTACAAAAGTCCAATGAAGTACCGTTGCTCACTTTTAGGTACAAAAGGACAAGTCCAAAACTCAACCCTACTATAAATGTTGAGGTACATAAGAATCCGCCATTTAAAATACAAAACTCTAACTCACTCCACCACCACACACCATACTTCACTCAGCACACAAAAACCTAAACACAACCTACCACATATCTGTCTATATTTGTTCCAATTAATCCCTTGAAGGACCCAGGGCCCAGGACACTGTCACTTACTATACAGCATCCACCATCTCACCAAATCATTTAGCACCTGGCACCTGCAAACATCCAGTCACCCTGCTCTCTTACTCACCAATACAAAAAAGAAAAGCGAGCTAGCAACATCTTTGAGTCCCAGAAGGAAAGGGGATTTACTTTTAATCTTAGTTCCACAATGAAGAACTCTTCATTAAATGCAAAATATTTAGAAAAGCACCATTTTTTATTTTGATGGATAGATAGATAGATAGATAGATAGATAGATAGATAGATAGATAGATAGATAGATAGATAGATAGATAGATAGATAGATAGATAGATAGATAGATAGATAGATAGATAGATAGATAGATAGATAGATAGATATCCCAGATCCTCAAAGAACACCAAAAAGATTGATAACAGACATTTGACTAGTTACAGATGCCACCCTTTCTAAAAAATGTGAGCCAGCCAATAGAAGAAATAAGCTCACCCTTTGGAGGACCATTTCCACTTTCTACCAACAGACTGAGAGAGGAAAGCTTCTGTTTAGTAGAAAAAATAATTGTCAGGCAGCAAACTGGACTAAGCCAGGAAGTGTCAGGAACCGGTCAAGGTCAGTCATATGCTGTAGAACAATACGATGATGTACTGGAAGTGTCAACAACTTTCAAAGAAGTAATAGTATATTAATCTGCAGTTGAATCACAAGAGTGGAAATTTCTCACGGGCTCGAAGAGAAGAAGGTAAACACAAGACTACTGCATACTACTGGTGTGACCAGGCCCTACAGTGATGTCATCACTTTTGGGGCAACCGACATGATGCAACACTTACAAGCCATGTATTCAATGAAGTACTCCCTAGCAAAAGCAGAGAAGTTACAATGCTATTGGTAAACATCTGCAACTACGCTTGAGTAAATTACAGCATTGGTTGTCATTTGGTATTTTTAGGATGATCACTGAAACTAAATTGAAATCATCATCAATGGTCTTGAAACTCTCATTTGGAACTATTATCTTCCTCTACTATCCTTGGGCTGACAGCAAATATTCTTCATATTTATTTTTTTTAAACTAAGTTTCACACCAGATCGGGATTCAAACTTTAAACAGTTAAATTATATAATTGTGCAAATATATTTTTGTGGATGCTTGCAAAGTATAATTCCGTGAACTGTTGGTGTATTACTGGGCATCACATCAAGTCTAAATTTAATATAATGGTCTGTAGTATAAAACGGTTCAGTTGTCCTAGAGGATGCTTAAGAAATGCGTTACTTACCTGTACTGCAGTTATCCAGTATTGGTGTTTTTCATAGATTCACATGCCTGAATCATTCTCCGTCGAAGGGATGGGAGTACCCGGTACACAAATAAAGTAATGTCCTATAGACATATAGAGAATAGTACGCCTAAAGGCCTCACATTAGTAACATATCCATGTCCTTTTGTAAAAAGGACCAAACTCTAGAGAAGAGCCAATCAGCTGTCACCTCCCTCTAGAACCCTCCTGGCAGGAGCCTCAGTCTCCCCTGAGTTCTGCTCAGGTTTGTTTCTTCACAGCTTTTTCTTCAGAATTTTGAAATATTTTCCTGTTTTTTCCTCAAGTAAAGGCTATACACTATGGCTGACATTCCAAAGAAGGGTCTCTTTAGAGCCTGTGGCTCTTGTGGGAAGAAAAATCTACACATTGATGACCAACATAAGGACTGCCTGTACTGCCTATACCCAGATCATTCTGCTAAGGAGTGCAAGGTATGTCGAACCTTTTCAACTAAGACCCTCAAAGATCGAGAAGGACGCCTTTTAATCTGGCTCCAAAGGCTTAAAGATAGAGATAACTTGGATTTCTCTGAGGAAAGTGAATGTTCTTCAATCTCCTCAAAAATTATCTCTGAAAAGGCCAAGGGTAGCTTCCCCTAGCCCCTTGGACACTCCTCAAAAGAAGACATCAAAAAAGTCTTCAGAGGCTATGTCAAAAACAGCTTCTGAGAAAGAGGTTCACACCTTCAAGAAGCCTGCACCGTTGACGACGACAATATCGTCAATGACATCTTCAGCGATGAAGAAAGCAGTGTCTCCTGCTTATGTGTCTAAGTCGACGACGACAGTCTCGACGACGACGGCATTGTCGTCATTATTATCATCATCGACGACGACGACCCCATCGTCGACGGCGGGTAAGGCTTTATTGTCTACAATAGTAATCAAGAGATCATCGTCGACGCCCAAGATCCCGTCGACAATAGCCTCGCCGACGACAGCGTCGACAACGAGATCATCACCGTCGACATCGACACAGTCGACAAAGGCCCCGTCAACGAAGGCCTCGTCGTCGAATACATCGTCGACGAAGGCACCGTTGACGAAGACATCGTTGACGAAGGTACCGGTCGACAGCAGGAACATCTATACCGTTAACGACTGTCCCGTCGACAACAGCTTCACCGGCTATGGCAACTGTCGACACTACTCTGTCTATGATCTCACAGTCGAAGGGCCTGTTGACGGTGATTGATTCTGGCTTCCAAACAGCTTCTGTGCTTCTAAAGATCACCAGAAAGACGCTGATGCCGGAGTTCACTTCTCCTAGCCGTGTGCAACTATTGCCACCAGCATGTCTCCTTCAAGATGAGGATTCTGACGACGGGGATATGTTCCAGTTGGCAACTAGCCCCTCTGAACTGCATGTTAAATGCCAGAGCTCAGATGAGGAGGATGTTCAGGAAGAGGTAGTTCATCCACCACCTACACCTATGGTCTGTCTTCCAGCATCCCTAGTTACAGATCTGCGATACCTCATCCAAGACTACAAGCAGACGTTCCCAGAATGTCCGGCTCCTCCAGCTTCCATGGCAGCTCTATCACCAAGACCGCAACCCCCGCCCTTAACCATTCAAAAGGAACGGGTGGATTTGCCAGGTCCTCAATTTTCTGATGAAGAAGAAGAGGAGGAACAGCGAGAAGAAGGTGAATTGCAGGACGATCAATCTGTCCATGAGGACTGGGAGGATAATGTGATACCTTCGCCAGCATCTCCAGTGCCCGCAACCTCGGATTCTCCACCGGTTGACATCGGCGGTTTCCATAATGTGGTGGAAAGGGCTGCTAAGCCTTGGCCTAGTAGATCTGTCCAGAAAAACAAATACCCGGATGTGAAGGCCTGTGTAGAGTGGTTGTACTTACTGAACAGCAACAAAATACAGAAGCTCTTTGTAAACATATGTCCTCCTTCATCTTAAAAAGGGGATTTAATAAATGAGATACAGTCTGTTCAGTGCCCTCCAATATAAATCTCTCAGTTTTTCAGTGTTAAAGGCCATTACTACCTTAAGTTCCACAACATTCAACTGAGAGGAAAGAGAAGGCGGCGTAACTCAATACTCTTGCAGAGAGGACTGTGCACAAAACCAATTCAGAACACAAGTTGAGAAAACTTAGCACAGTCAAAGTCTGTTTAAAATTTCTAGCAAAAATACTAAACACTGAGTCAATTGTGAGACTTACGGATGTAGACAGCAAATGGGTAACACAGGCAGGTAACGTACACGATTTATGAGAAAGGAGGGAGGAGGTAAATTATAGTACAATGCTTTACAAAAAACAACAGATTATATCATTTCCATTGGGGCACGTGGTTTACTGGCATCTAAGGTCATGTCGATGTAAGGTGTGGGTGAGGGCAGCATAGCTTTTCACGGTCGATAAGGTGGACCTTGACGGCACCACTGAAGGTTGGGAGATGGGAAGAGAGGGCTGGACCCAGAATTCACAGACCAGGAGATTCTAGTGGTGGCATACCAGTAGATCAAGATGATCACGCTTGGTTGGGAGGAAGAGGGATTTGGGGACATATCCGTGACTGAAAGTGACAGAGAGCAGTGTTCATGGCAAGACTTGTCACAAGAGATTTTCTGAGGAAGAAGGCATCAAAAATAGCCATATTTATCCAAAATAATTCACTACACGCGCAAAGTAGATATTACAAAAATCTTGGATCACAGGGAAATATCTTAGCTGAATAAAATGTTATTCTGAAAATTAAACCAATCAACAAAAACCTATGCTAGATTTTATGTTATTATTTAAGAAACACTGAAGACGAATAACCAACTTTCATGTACTGGACACTGCCAGTTAACAAACTATTAGTCGATCCCATTGCTGAATGTTGAGAGAAAGCCAGAGGTGCCATGAAACCAATATGGGCAAAAAATTATGTTACAAATTTCGACCCAATTTTGAAGTTTTTGATCAGAGTTGCCTAATATTGGTGTGAAATGAATCGTTTGTGAAATCCTCAAGAGAGAAATCTATAGACCGCCATTCCTGCTCAGTTCATTATCAATGCCACATACTTTCATCTTGCTAACTATATATTACCCCTATAAGTGGTGGGCACTGCACAAATGATCAGTGATACTTAGCAACTAAGCATTTTGAGTATTTAAGCTGAAAATGTGTAGGGTAACAAATGTTATTGTTTAAACGTTGGCACATTACAGGCCTGCTTTATTTTGACGGGCAGTGATAAGTCATGAAGCATGAGCATCGGCTTTCGTCTTCATATTAGTGCATCCGTAGCTCCAAGAATTTGAACAAAATGCTGAATAGCATGTATATCACTTAAAAATGTGCTCAGAAGGCAAACATTTACTTACTTTAAATCCGTGATGGTCTCCTCTGTATTTGCTCTTACTTTCTTCAATGCATGTTTAGAGCTTTTCAATTCCAAAATTCCATGGTGAAGTTTCTCGGTACATTTAACGGTCTGATCCAACTCATCAAAAACTTCTGAATGTTTGCGCTGTAAAGAATAAACATTACTAGTTAGCAAGAAAGGCATCAAAACTGAACACTATACAGACGTAGGGCTGGATTCACAAAATCAGAAATCTGCACAACATGTTCACACCTACAAGTTCATTGTATAAATACAACTTTTTCTTCTTTTTTTCTCCACTGAATTTTTTTTTCCAATGGAGAAGGCCCTCTGCCAGTCCAACCCTGTGCTGCAGTAAATCTCCAACCAGAGTGGGAAGGGGATGAAGATGAGTTTGTGATCCTTGTTTGTGGGTGTTCACAAACATCCAAGGCGAACCACGTTGGAACAACTATTTCCCAAACCAGAGTGGGATTTATGAGGGCAGACATCTTGGCACTCCATTTCGAGAGTTCTGCCATTGCCATCATACACGGCTTTACATCTGCTAGGAATCCCTTTGTGAATCCCCTGGCAGGTGTAGAAAATGTAAATTCAGTCATAAACCTACATTTAGGACTGATCTTATGTCTGTGAATGGCTGCATATTCTTGCAGTTGGCTGTATATCGCATATCTTGTAGCGCAAAACTGTGTGCTTAGATTAAGGTACGCGGGCTATACGCCAGATTCCACACTGCTAAGGATTTCTGCTCAGCATTAATGGTACTGGAGCAGTTAGGGTGGGATCGCAATGCTACACATAGCTGTTCTCTTATCAAACTGGATATACAATAGATGGGGCATTTCTAGCATATTTATTAGTCCTCTGTGACCAGTGGAGGACGGACTGTGATCTTGCGAAGGCCTAAACCAACAGGATGAACTCGATATTGTCTATTGTACGGATTTAATATCAGTCCTGAAATGTGTTTTACAACTTGGAGTGGTGTAAATATAAAATGAGGGCTCAATTCAATCAGAATACTTGTAAATCCACGCCCTTAGATGCACTTGTAGGCATGGGCTTTAATATACGACTGTAGGGAATTCCCATACATTCCCAGTAGAACCCTGGCAGGCTGTGCCAGTCGCAGCTTTGCAGGTGCCTTACTGGAAATATCAAATCACATGTTTCTGACTTGCTATTTCCCGAAAGAGAAGGTGGGGGAACATTACAGCTCCGTATTAGAGAAAGGCAGCCTGCTGTGCAACTGAAAATTATTTTTCATTTGTTTCTTTTCTCCGGAGGGAACTTTCCTTTCCTGTGAAGAAATCCTTTTACCCTACAACTCCACTAAGGTAGGGAGGTCTCCTGATCTGTTTCCACCCTGAAGTAGATTTACACTATCCTCATGGCGGAGAAAAGCTGACACCATTTCCTAGGTGTGAAGTGGTTGGAAAGGGGGTTGTGCATGCCGACAACCTCTCCTGGAAAACCACGCTATGATCTACCCACTCCTTTCGTGGGATTCACGACTGTGTCATTGTATGCAGCTGTGGCATACCATTACGCAGTAGGAAAATTATTTACATCTGCAGAGTATCCTCTTGTAGCTGTGTGGCAGGGGTAATTGGAGCCATTTTTAGCCCTACGTACTTTTATAGCTGGAAATAGCTTATTGAATCGGGCCCAGAGATTGCTGCATTTATGCTAAGTATTAGAAATGGGATTTCTGGCTGGCTAAGGCTTGCGTCAAAGTCAGACAGAAACCACCACTCCAGTCAGGGCAAGGGAGTTACACACTGATGATAACCCATGCTCACCTCCTTGGTAGCTTGGCATGAGCAGTCAGGCTTTTCTCAGAGGCAATGTGTAAAGCGTTTGCGCAACACACACACAGCAGCAACACACTAGGCACACCACAAACAAACTCCACAAAAGGTTATGTAAAAAAATTGCCTTTGTATTATCATAAAACACATTAGAAACATAATCACCCATTCTACACTGTGTCAATTGGCACGGGCAATATCTACAGGGGATTATATACAGGACCCAGCCAATCGGGCCACGGTCAGAACAATCAGAAAGTAGGTCATAAACATAAAACACAATCAGTAACTACTGGTACCATAATGGCCTAAGCATTATAACATATTAGACTTAAACCCAAGGTAGGCCCAAACCTTATCAGCATAAACACATTATGCAAAGGGCCTCACTTGCATAAACACCCTCCTAAGCATAAACACATTATGTATTAGGCCTCACCAGCATAAACACATTACGCCGTAACCTCATGAGCATCAACATCATTAGAGGCATAAAACCAGAGTGCATAAGTCACATTTGGTACATAATACATATCAGGCAGAAACTTAGCAGTGCAACACAGTAACACCACTACCAGGTGCATACATCACCTTAGGGCCTTGCACCCTCTCACCATCCTACCTATGACCCCAGGCCAACTGGCCTTCTCGCAGGGCTCAAATGCCCTATGTCCACTAAAGTCAGGGCGCTAAGCTGCCACTTGCAGCTAAAGCAAAAAGCGTGCGATACGCTGGCACCATGGCGCCTCCTGGGTCCGATCATGGGACTCCTCAATGCGCCTTGGCCTAAACGTAGCAGCTGCCCACTAATAGCTGGGCAGCCGTGAGGTAAGGAAGGCCTGGCACTCCTGTCCCTCTCAGGGACTCTCAGAATAAATTGCCCTCCCCCCGTTGGTGCAGCTGCCTGCACTCTCGCAGGACAGCTGGGATCAGCCATCAGCCCACGGCCACCACTGCGCCTCAGGACACACACTGGGGCCCTATGAATAAATGTGCCCCTGTTGCAGCTGCCCGCTGTGGCGGCATAGCTGTGACACCATTCATCTTGGGGGCCCGGCACCTCTGTGCCTGGGGGACCCCCACGTGGCACTGAAAACATGCCCCCATCGTTGGAGCGGCCTGCTACCCGTTGGGCCGCTCAGGAGATCCCAAACTTGCCCGGTGCCTCGGTTGGCACCGACTGTGGAGGAGTCCTACTCACCGGCTCTTCCTCTGGGCAGGACTCCTCCCTTCACTTCCCCCGGGTTCTACTGCTCTCTTCCATGCGCCGGGGGCAGGTACTGACAATGTGTCTCGTGCCCCCGCGCGCCGCAATCTCCACACCATGGGGCTCTCTCTTTGCCATGGGAGCCCCGTGCTGCCATCGGCGGCCTCGGCTGCCCCGCCTCCCTTCACCCTGGCCCCCCACCCGGGGCTTCGCTGTTGAAGCCCGTGAGGCTCCGGCCGGCACTCTCCCCTTAACGCATATCCGGCGGGCGAGACTTCCTTTGGTGAGGCAGAAGTCCCGCCCCACGTCAGACCTCACGCTGCTTGACTTCATGTTCTGCCGATTGGGCCGCAGCAGTGAAACACGGGGTGGGCTGCCACTGGGATCAAAGATACTGGCGGGGTGTACAACCGCCAGAACCAGCAGATATGTGGGGTGGGCACCCACCATTTAATAATAAGCAAAAAGCAGGGTGGGCACCCGCAATTGAATTTTCATAAGGGGGGTGGGCACCCGCTCCACGGAATCACTAGGGGGGAATCCCTGCATGGGGATTTCCTCCAAAACGGCAGGCAGCTCAGCGATGTGCAGCCCACGCTTCTCCTTTCTGGCAGGGTAAAATATAGTGCTCCCCAGGCGCTAGGCATCCTGAAGGTCCATGGAAAGGGGAAGAATAGATGCAGCCACAGTCCTGGAAAATGAAGGGGCAATGCAGGGCCCAGGGAGGCTAGCCCTCATGGCAGCACCCCCTGGGCCCCAGCAGCAGCACGCTCCGGCAGGATTCAGGTACAAGAACTGAACAGCCTCTCATGGGGGTCACAGCCCCTACATTTAAATCCCAAAATCTCTTTGTTTGCGCCAGCACAGGGCTTGGGGAAACAGCAGAAACTGGTTCAGGGAGGAATTGGAGCACTCTGTTGACAGTGCTCCTCATCCCCATTGTTAGGTGGGGGCTCGTCATAGACACACCACTGGGGGGTGGAGCAGCATTCACTAGGGCAGGCACCATCCTATTCAGTGAACCTCTCCTCCCACCTCTCAAAATGCAGATGTTCCATTCAGCCTGGCGCTAATTTACCCTGCCCCTCCTGGAACCACACACACCTCCCAGCCCCTGTCACTCACACGCCGGACATGCAGTTCACATCAGGCAGACAGACACATAGCACACAGAAATGCTAACTTCTAAAAGTAATAATACCAACTGGGGCTAGCTCTAAACAGTAAGGCTGAGCCTAATAACTAAACAACAAGAGAGAAATGCCAAGACTGATGCTTGATTTCAAAACAAAAACTTAATTATCAATGTAAAGACCACAATTCAATACACCTCTGTGATATTGAATAGCTGTTTATTCGAGGGTAAGGAAGAAAGCGGAATTACTGTAAAGGGTGCACCCTTTTAAAAGTGTGGTGTCGTAAACATAAACAAGCAGTGGTGGAGGACATAGAGGCGGTCAACTTACCTCAAGGTAAGTGAACCATGTCCTAAGCTTACTGGTATCTAATCCTCAGTTTGCTTGGGTAAAGAGGGCGTGCTGGGCAACCTATAGTGACAAGCATACTAGCGGTTAGCTTGGCAGTTAACTACAGATACACCAACAAACATCACAGGGCGTCCAGAGCACCTGACTTATGCGGAAAAAATGTACAACGACGTGATCTTACCAGGCTCGTCCTTGCACTGTCACACAAGATGAAAATGTAGAAAGCCGTTGAATCAGGCGTAATCCGGTGGGCTGAAAACGTGGCGTCACACTGAGGAAAAGTAAGAGTAGGCAACGCGGATTTAGCGGGGTTGAGGCAGCAATGTAATACGCGATAAGGTCTGGGTCAGACATAGCGGGTGGTTCACCGTGACAATCCACTTACCGGTAGCGGTACCGGGTGTAGCTGAGTCCTCGGGTTGATCTGGACTAGCTGTATTGCGCGTGCGCTGGCGCAGGAAGTCCTGGGTAGTGTAGTCACAGAATCAATATAGTTTGGAAATTTTGAGCTTGCGCTATGGCTAGCGCGGTTGGTCTTGGGGGGTGTAGACCCCGTACTATCGCAGTGACGGGACAGAGTCCTGCTGTCAACAAAAAGGATTTAGAAAAATATAGGGTGCGTAGCTCCATTATAGTAGGAGAACTGGACTTGCCAGGTCATTGTTGGTCATGACCGGTTAGCCTAGGAGTAATGTTTGGTGCGGATGGGCGCCTCAGTGAGCTAAAGGGAAGCTGGGACATGTAGTGATTGGCAAAAATGACTAAAGAATTTGGTTCACATGGACCTTTTGTGTACGCTGGAAACCGGATGGAAATGAGGTGCAGGAGCCCACATGAGGGGGTGGGGGCACGGGGGGAGTTGATAGTGTTCCAGTGGTGTCAGAGGCAGGGGGCAGACATCGAAGCTGCTTCCAATTAGGAAGTGCAGACTGGCGGGTCTACACTCATGGTCAAAAATGGCATCCTGGGTGAATCAAGATGTCTATAATTCATAGATTTCAGATAATTCGTTAAGGCCTGACACGGCCAGTCAAACTTCACGATCAAGCGTGCCTCTCTTTTGGAAAGCTTTAGATCTAAATCACCCCCACGTGGATCTTTTTCAACTTTGGAGATTACTGTCCATTTGAGGTCACCTATTTCATGTTTTAATCTCGTCCAGTGGTTCACAAGTGGTGCTGTTTCCACTTTCTTCTTAATCCTAGATTTATGTTGGGAAATTCTTTGGCGGATTTCCTGATTGGTTTTTCCAATGTACAGAAGCCCCCATGGGCATAATACTCCATAGACAACGTATTTAGACTTGCAGTTGCTAAACGAGTCATGTTTCCATGAGATTCCTTTGTGTTGGAAAAGTGAACCTTCCATGGTGTATTCGCAGCTTACACAAGTTCCACATTTGTGGTGGCCTGCGACGGGACTTAAACCCATTAGTTGTCTCAATGTTGGTTAGACTTCCCTGGGGGCTGCAGCTCTCACTACATAAATCGCAATGCTGCTCTCTTTTTTGAACGCAAAAAGGGGTGGTGCATGTAAGCTTTGGTCCAAATTTTTAACGAGATGCCAATTTTGTCCAATGATTTTTTCGCGTTTTTTGGCATTGGGACAATAGGTAGTGACACAAACTTGACGTTTCATTTGTGGTTTACTTCTACGTTTCAAAAGACACTCCCTTGGGGTCCATCTCGCTCCTTTCATTGTGTTTCGCACCAATTTTCTGGGATATCCGCGTTCGCATAATTCTGTGACCAGGTTACCAGCATGCCAATTATGTAGTGAGAGCTGCAGCCCCCAGGGAGGTCTAACCAACATTGAGACAACTAATGGGTTTAAGTCCCTTCGCAGGCCACCACAAATGTGGAACTTGTGTAAGCTGCGAATACACCATGGAAGGTTCACTTTTCCAACACAAAGGAATCTCATGGAAACATGACTCGTTTAGCAACTGCAAGTCTAAATACGTTGTCTATGGAGTATTATGCCCATGCGGGCTTCTGTACATTGGAAAAACCAATCAGGAAATCAGCCAAAGAGTTTCCCAACATAAATCTAGGATTAAGAAGAAAGTGGAAACAGCACCACTTGTGAACCACTGGATGAGATTAAAACATCAAATAGGTGACCTCAAATTGACAGTAGTCTCCAAAGTTGAAAAAGATCCATGTGGGGGCGATTTAGATCTAAAGCTTTCCAAAAGAGAGGCACTCTTGATCGTGAAGTTTGACACGGCCGTGTCAGGCCTTAACGAATTATCTGAAATATATAAATTATAGACATCTTGATTCACCCAGGATGCCATTTTTGACCCTGAGTGTAGACCCGCCAGTCTGCCACTTCTCCGTTGGAAGCAGCTTTGATGTCTGTCCCCTGCCTCTGACACCACTGGAACACTATCAGCTCTCCTGTGCCCCCCACCCCCTCATGTGGGCTCCTGCACCTCATTTCCATCCTGCTTCCAGCGTACACAAAAGGTCCATGTGAACAAAATTCTTTGGTCATTTTTACCAATCACTACATGTCCCAGCTTCCCTTTAGCTCACTGAGGCGCCCATCCGCGCCAAACATTACTCCTAGGCTAACCGGTCATGACCGAACAATGACCTGGCAAGTCCAGTTCTCCTACTATAATGGAGCTATGCACCCTATATTTTTCTAAATCTTTTTTGTTGACAGCGGGACTCTGTCCCGTCACCGCAATAGTACGGGGACTACACCCCCCAAGACCAACCGCGCTAGCCATAGCGCATGCTCCAAATTTCCAAACTATATTGATTCTGTGACTACACTACCCAGGACTTCCAGCGCACGCGCAATACAGCTAGTCCAGATCAACCCGAGGACTCGGCTACACCTGGTACCACTACCGGTAAGTGGATTGTCACGGTGAAGCACCCGCTATGTCTGACCCAGACCTTATCGCTTATTACATTGCTGCCTCAACCCCGCTAAATCCGCGTTGCCTACTCTTACTTTTCCTCAGTGCGACACCACGTTTTCAGCCCACCCGATTACGCCTGATTAAACGGCTTTCTACATTTTCATCTTGTGTGACAGTGCAAGGACGAGCCTGGTAAGATCACGTCGGTTGTACATTTTTTCCGCATAAGTCAGGCGCTCTGGACGCCCCGTGATGTTTGTTGGTGTAACTGTAGTTAATTGCCAAGCCAACCGCTAGTATGCTTGTCACTATAGGTTCCCCAGCACGCCCTCTCCACCTAAGCAAACTGAGGATTAGACACCAGTAAGCTTAGGACATGGTTCACGTACCTGGAGGTAAGTCGACCGCCTCTATGTCCTCCACCACTGCTTGTTTATGTTTATGACATCACACTTTTGAAAGGATGCACCTTTTACAAAAATTCCGCTTTCTTCCTTCCCCCACTTAGGCAAGAGTGGACCCCCATGAACAAGATCTTTTTGGCTAAAGGACAAACTGGTAAGCTGGAGTGTTTGCCTAGGTGTAGTAGCACTCTTTATGTCTCTTGGTTCCCAGATACTAGACATTTGTCTTTTTCATTTCTTCCTACAGAGCTGATTGGCCCTGATGGGAATCCTGAGAACCAGAAGGATTTGAAACGCGTAGGCCGTTTGGTCTGCTGGTTAAGTCTTGGTGCTCTATTGTTTTGCATCTTGATTTGCGGCTTTACACTTTAATTTGGATGACTATGTCTTCAATTTTATGATTGTATTGGATTGTTTATAGTGTATTGCTTAGAATATTAGAAAAGTTGTGGATTTCTTCAGCAGACCTAGTACTTCACCAACTGGTCTACTTCCCCTCCAGATTGTGTGGAGTAAATTGCTTGAATGTTGGAATGGAAGATGGGTGATTGTGATATGCTTGAAGAATTATGAGTTACAGTGTGCTTGAGGTTTTATCTCACTTTTGTGTCTTTATTTTTCATTGTTGTCATACAATTTGGTTTTGAACTACATCACCAACTAAAAATTGTGCATTGTTCTAAATATTTCAGAATAAACAGCTATTCATTAGCACAGACATGTATTGAATTGTGGTCTTTACATTAATAATTAAGTTTTTGTTTTGAAATCAAGTATCAGTATCGGCATTTGTCTCTTGTTGTTTAACTTCTTAAAGTGGCATTTCTCCCATAGTCTTAATAAATCTGCACATACCATTGCGCAGCATTTAATCTCACCATTTCATACATACTAGACTTGACCACACTGTTCTTCTCATAACAGGAATTACCACTGACACACCTTATCAGGGAATCCCCCATGCATTCCTATGGGAGGGCCGGCCACTCTTACCAATGTAACACAGAGAGCGCACGCACTTTAGACTGGACTACAGTGCTAAAAGTGTTCAGAGGCCTGAAATCACCAACACCAGGTTACAGAAAAAAGCTAGGAGAATGCAAAAAGTTTTGGGGAGAACCTGCCAAAAGGGGCAAGTCCAACACTAAGCATATGTATAGGGTCATTGTATCCGATCCATTTTTTGCAGTCAGCAATGGACCACATTTAACAACATTTACTTTGCTCGCATTGCCACTGGAATCAAGCTATCCAGGCTGATGAGGAATGATGCTCCGAAACCGGCTTGTTTCCAGTCCAGGGAGGACCTGTCCTGGCCGTTCGGGTTGGACTGTTCACAGGGGCACAGGGTCAAGACTGATTTGCATATAGCTGGCTCTGAACTGAACTGGAATGGAGGGGGGAGCAAAAAAAATGATGGATTTAGGCTCAGATATCTGTACTGGGGTGAATGTTTGACACTGTGCAGCATCTGTCCATCAATTGTTTTTATTACAATATTTACTGTAGACAGACACATTTATTTATCGGGAAACACCAGAGAAGCAGTACCTGGGTTATGGTGGAGACCCAAGTGGATGTGTGGAGAGTTCCCCTGAAAGCCTTTTCCACTCATGCCTGTGACAAGAGTCACCTCCAAACTAGTTCAAGAGGGAGAGCAGAAGGACAAAGGAAGGGTTGGGACTTGCATGACACTTTTACAGGAACATTACGACCAATGATCTAAGTCCCTCGTGAAGAACACCTCTGACGCATGCCCCCCATCTCCACGTGTATGCCTTCCAGTGGCGACCTACAGGTGAAGAATGCCCCTCTGTCTCCATGTGTTGATTCGCAAACTCTTCTAGGGAGGTATGCATGTGGAGCGGGATAAGCACCCGGCTGAAGTATTCTACAGGAGGGACTTAGATAATTAGTCTTTCTACCACGTGCTTCCCCTTCTTTTCTTGTCCCACACACCCTTAAAAAAAATAATTTGTATCAACCACTTTACTCCTTTGAGAGTTCACTCTTCCTTTTGAGCCCTGGGAGCCGTATGGAAGGCTGCGTTTACAATATAGCCTTAAAGCCCGCCGTAGCGGGCTATACCGGCTATTAAAGGCCCGCTGAATCGTTAAAGGCCCGAGCCGAAGGCGAGGGACTTTAACGAGACAGCGGGACTTTAATTGCCGGTATAGCCCTGCTACGAAGGGCTATAAGGCTATTAGAACATTCTGCCACTAGAGGGCAGAATGTGCTAACAAATTAAACAAAGGGTTCTCGAAGCTCGAGGGGATATAAATCCCCTCAAGCTTCAAGAAGCCTTTGTAGAACATTGGAATCTTGCTCTGCGGGCCTTTACCGGCCCGTAGAAGCAGGGAGCACTCCATTGTCTGCAATAGAGCTCCCAACATTCCAATGTTCTAATAAGGAATCGAGGACAAAACCTTTGTTGTCTACAGAATTATGTGTTTCCAAAGAGCACCTTTAAAATGCCCAGACATTTTTTTTCAGAACTCAGCTCGTGCGTCTTGGCTGTGACGTTAGCGATCCCGGACCGAGCTGGCTCGTGCATCTCGCTCGAGCACAAGATGATCTGCTGCCCTCTTCAGAGTTTAAGTGAGTATCGCGTTGAAGCAGGCCCGGTTCTAGCTGGTGGACAAAAATGAGCCTGGCCCACCCAAACAGGAGCCATGGCCCTCGCAGTGAGGGCTTGAATGCAGGTGCGCAACGGCATTGGGCTCAAAGGGCTGTCTGTGTGTGTGTGTGTGTGCCCAGGCTGAGACAGTTTCCCGGGCGCGCACACACAGACAGTTTTTGAGATTATCGCAGCCACACCAGAGTACTTCACAGGTCTTTAAAAGACCATTTACATGTTAACAAGGCTTTGTTTATTTTTTCCACCCCTTCATCTCCACATGGCGAAAGGCGACAAATCCTTTCTTTGACAAGGGTAGCCTTTGCCTACTGTCTGCTGCCTGGATATTTCTTTTTCTATGCAGCGAAGGAGAAAATAAGTTTGTTTATTCCTATTCACCTTTCCTGACCCCTGCAGCTGCTCATCACAACAGGCTGTGAGACAAAGTTTGACTAATGGAGTAGTAGGTAAGAGAATGTGTTACTATTTGTTTTTCTTTTAAAAAATCGGCACAGGCCCAACAGGACACGTACTTGTGTGCCCTTCATTTAAACAGTTCAGTTTTCATCATTATCATGGCTGGTGCAGGACAATAAGAAGACAATACAAAATCCCCAGATAACGCTGGTGATTAATGATCCTGCAGGAGAGCAATCATTTGTCTGTTAGTAGTTTTTCAATGCAGATGAACTGTATTTTATGTGGAAGCTCAGTTGGTTACTGCCTTTGTCACGGAGATCCCTGTGTTACTTGCAG
This sequence comes from Lissotriton vulgaris, assembly GCF_964263255.1. Lineage (NCBI taxonomy): Eukaryota > Metazoa > Chordata > Amphibia > Caudata > Salamandridae > Lissotriton > Lissotriton vulgaris. The sequence continues at coordinate 1,464,780,220 of NC_141691.1, forward strand.
TTCAGAAGTTACAATCCTAACATAGGACAGTGACAAATGAACTGTCACCAAAGAGCTGCATACAAACACGAATGGTATAGTTAAAACTTCGCATTTTTTGTTTTGTGATATAGTTAGAACTTCCTCAGTCTTTCATTATTCTAATGCTGCTAAAATTAGTATGTTTGGGCAGATATACATTTTTATCAGTAAAGCTGACCCCATGGATTACTCTTTAAATCCTAAGGTAGTGTTTCCCCAGACCAAGCCCTTTTAAAATACACTGCCCACCAGTATGGATGACATTATTCCTACACCTTGTAATCCTCATTGGCTTATGTGACATTCCCTGTAGGCTGATTTACATACTTGATGATTGATTGTCTCTGTATAATGTGTGCTTGGTGTAAAGTACTGACACACACTACACTGATATGAATAGCGCTATACAACAAATGAAATGCATATGAGAGAGGGGCTATGGAGCGATGCGGGGCACTGGTGGAGAGTGGCAGTGAAGGAATCCAAGGCGGAGGTAGTCGGAAAGGCTATGGAGCGATGAGGGGCACTGGTGGAGGGTGACAGTGAGGGAATCCGAGGAAGAGGTTATGGGGTGGAGGGGGAGCTAGGGAGAGATGATTGGCACTGGTGGAGGGAGGTAGTGAGGGAGTCTGAGGAGGAGGTCATGAGGGGGAGGGGCTAGAGAGAGATAAGGGGCACTGGTGGATGGTGGCAATGATGGAATCCGAGGAGGAGGTCATGAGGGGGAGGGGGAGGGGGAGGGGCTGTGGGGAGATGAGGGGCACTAGTGGCGTGATGCAGTGAGGGAATCTGAGGAAGAGGTCAATAGGGGAGGGCCCTGGAGGGATGAGGAGCACTGTTGGAAGGTGGTAGTAAAGGTATTTATGCAGAAAGAGGTTATTGGTGTGGCGCCAAAAAAGACTTTCGCATCAGCACTAAAGTCGGCCTTTTCATGGCCTTTCTGTTTTTGTTTATTTAATTCGTAATCGGGTCATAAGGGCTACTGTGGAACATACTTTAAAGTGCGTGCTAATTATATTTACTGCTATATTCAATGTTTTAAGTTTGAAGGTTATTTTACTAATGTTTTTACCGGGAAAAATGAAAGTGGAGCCCAATGGTGCCTGATATGGGGCTGGGGCCCAAGGTCAACTGTGAGATAAGGTGCACTGGAGAGGAGTAGTGGATAATCAAGCCTGTAAGGGAGTGTGTTGCAGAGTCTGGGGTCAGGTGGAGGTAGTAATGAAGAGGGATTCTCCCTGAAGGCTCGCACAGGTGGAGCCCGAGAAGTGTCACTTGCCTGATACTCCCATCTCAGAAACCTCCTCTTCCCATCAAAGGAACATTACATGGAAAAAACACTTTTTGAGACTGATAATATTTAGAAAGAGATTTGGAAAAGAGTGCGTTTTACTGGGCCTTGTACGACTAAGAGATAAAGGAGGGCCCTAAAGCAGGCCTGCCCTGACATATATGCGACAAATCGAGCCCTTAGTGGCCCACCCAAATGCACTATTGGCCCACCCAAATAAAAATTCCTGGAGCCGGGCCTGCTTTGAAGCTGCCTAAAAGTCATCTTGACAGACGCACAACACAAACAGAAAACGCCAGGAAACAAGAGCCTGTCAACAAAAGCTCAATGTGGATCGATTAAGGATAATCTGAGAGAAAAACGTAGCCAATGCTTGGAGAAGAGGTATACATCGATTAACACGTAACTAGCGAGAGACAGTATTGGCGAGAGCAAATTCTGTTCGAGAACAGGGAGCAGTTCATGTTGACGCACTTGGCAAAGCTACGTGAAAATGCAACAATGTATAAAAAAAATGCCGAAGCAGACGCGTAAACATAGAAACTACCCAGGACAGATCACCGTATTTACGCAAGCACGCACATACATTTAGGTGACTAAAGTTGACGCCATTTCGGTTTACACGTTTTAGAGGGCAAATTCTTTAAGGTTTTCAGTTTACTAAAATCGTTATAGCCACGTACCCTGTAAGGTGCGGGAAAGCAAACCGGTTTAGTAACTGAAAATGTTTACCCCCCCACCCCAAAAAATATATAGCTTTCTTAAATTCGGTGTTCCTGTTGTTTTGCTTTATTTTGATATACATAACACATAGAGAAAAACACCTTTACCGCACACAGTTCTTCCTGCCGAATCATTTTTTCTGAAATGCAACGGGCATACAAATGAAAATATTTCTGTTGCGTTGGGCATACTTGTAAATGAATTAATACACAAGGTAAAACGTTCAGTGAAAACATTAAAACAATTCAATCGGGATTCATCCCGTGTTGTAAACATTGTATAGCAGTATACACGCGCCGTCGTTTACACGAAGATGCCATCTGCTGAGCAAAAGTGCACTCAACAGGCGATTCCAATTATGTTTTAAATCTTTTTCTTTCTTATTGATTTTCTCCACTGCTTTCCGAAAGGCCCCGAGCAATCTAAGCCAATGTGGCAATTGAAGAGAGCAGTGGACTTTTTATTGACCTCATTATCAATCCGGCATCGTGTTTTTCCCTGTCTCAGTGAGAATGACAGACTGAGTCAAGCAAGAGATGGAAAGAGGACAGGCGCTCCCGCGCCTAGGAGAAATGGCAGCGCGAGGCCTAAAGGAAAAAAACTTGTCCAGGAAGTATTATTGCCACTGAACCCTTCACCTGTGTATGATGTAACTGCAGCTGCAATGTACACTTGGTCGACCCCAGCTCGTCGTCCATTCGTTTCTGTTCCTCCTCGAGCTCCTTTTTTCTCCGCAATAAGGTGGCACATTTCTGGAAAATATTAGGAAAAAAGTCCGAGATTAAAAGTGGGAACTACGTGTAGTTTACAACTCTGCCTCCTCCCAAAGAAGTTGCTAAGAAACAGCTGCCAAAAATGGCAAAACGATCACGTGCTCTAACATTATTCTATCTGCGAATTTCGGGCCTCATTTATGAGGCCGTGCGTCACTTTTGCACCATACAGATATGTCAGAAATACTGACGTATCTGTAACGCCTTGTGCGATGATGCATCATACTGTAAATATGAAGCATCATTGGTGTCGCAAGGAGGGCGCAGGGAAAAGTGACGCATCGCTGTTTCACGCAGCGATGCGTCACTTTTCTTAAATGAGGCCCTTTGTTTTTAGAAGCAGCCTCTAGCACTTGTATAGTTGTCTCATTGAAAAACTGGGAATTGAAATCCATGCAAAGTGATTGGTTAGACTTACTTTCTTATCAGTGTCTTAGATATTTCTATAGTCACAACCTCCCTACATTAGTCCTTTGTCTATGGCTTTAATTCCGATCTCAGTTTTGCGGTAAGATAGTGTTGGTGCCCCTAAGCTTACCATCAAATTCTAAGGCCAGCTACGGCTTCTTGCTCTGAGCCCACACAATACGGTTCTCTATCGCAGGATATATTAGCTTTGTTGATATTCTTGCCAAGAGAACCTTCAAGTCCACCTTGCCTCCCTTTTGCTCTGTCTGTTTCACAATAAACTCCCTGGGAGTATACCTGTGAATCTCTGGCCAGACGTCATCTGCTTAAAAGTTCATCATAGGTCTTCTGCAAACTCATTCCTCTTCCAGGTAGACGGCTGCCGTTGTCCGAGTGGCTTTGCAACTGACTGCCAATCACTAAACGGTAGTCTGATCTACCTCCTGTCTACTGATCCCTCAGATTGTATTCCCATTTTATTGAAAAAGGAAGTTCTACATACCTACCTCCCGAATACCTCCCTACTAACAGATTGTATTCTCATTCTATTGAAAAATGAGGTTCTGCATACCTACCTCACGAATACCTCCCTACTAACAGAATCTCTGTGAGAGCTTATGTCGTGCTCTGAAAAACTCGAAATAAAGATGCATTGATCTGTTAATTTTATTAAACCACGAGCAATACTAACTAGCCAGTAAAACAGTGCTGCAGTTTTTTTTTTACAGTTTTATATAGCACGAGCTTGACGCAAAGGTATCGGGTATCAGAGCGCTTTACACAAGCACCAGTTGTGTTACATGAGTACACATATGTTAGGCATGGGGAGATTAAGGGATTTTCCCAGAATCACATGACTCGAACCTGGTTCTCCAGATTTGAGGTCCACCGCCCTAGCAGTTAGGCCAGCTCCTCTCCCCTTTAACTTTAGTTCTAAATTTTAGCAAAACGTTTTGAACCATTTTTTTCTTTTACTCTTTATTGTTAACAAAACAACAGCACAGATTTCCGTTATTACATTCGACACATTATGAACCATTTTAAACAAATATTCCTCTATTCATATAAAAAAAACTGGGAACAATGTAATAAAATGTATCAAACTGTTTCTATATAGCAATGCAGTAGTTAAATATTGGTGTTCCAAATTCTTTTAGAGACCACTATTCCAACACAGATGTTGTGAGTGTTCAGAAACAGGTGTGACATTTCACACATATGTAATCTCCTGTTCCCAGGCAGGATGTAGGTACCAAAACGGACTGCTCAATACACCTGGCTCTTCTGGGGGAAAGGCAGTTAGGAGGGTTTTCAAGTGTGCTAATTTATTTCACCTGCAGGTTAATTTAATTAAATGCTATGGAGTATTTAGTCTAACAACAATACTGCAATTATTGAGAAAAACTCCCCACCAATAATATAAATGTTAGGAGACACAATGGTGATGTAGGTTTCATGGATTATACCAAATAGAATCATACTATCTTGTTAGACCAGTCAGCCTTAGGGTGGTCTTCCCTGAAACTTTTAGCCTTACTCTTCCATGCTTACTGATCTTATGTTTGCTGGCCTTAGGACTCACTGCACTTTACCACTTCTGACCAGTGCTAAAGTGAGTGTTCTCCCTTCCTAAAACAATGGTAACTTTGGCTTACACCCAAATGGCAAATTTCATTGACTGGTAAGTCACTAGTAAAGTGGTACTATAGGTACCCAGGGCCTATACCGTATCCATCCTGTTTTCCATACATCCCTCTTGAAACCCTATACTAGAACTACTCAGGATCTGCCAACCCTTCCCCCGTTTTACTGGATGGGTTTGAGAAATTTGAGGTTAATGCTATTTTGTATTCTAGGCGTAGGAGAGGGAGGTTATATTTTCTTGTAGATTGGAAAGGATGCTCCCCTGAGGATCGCACTTGGGAACCAGCGGGTGATGTACATGCTCCCCATTTGGTGTGATCATTCCATACTAGACATCCTTCCAAACCCCGACCAGTAGGGAGGCCTTTGTGGGAAGATACTCTTAGGAATTAAGTCCCTTGCCTCCGTTATTCTCCTCTGTCCAGGGGTGTGCATGAACAGGGCTGCGTACACGCGTTCTTTTGCACATTTCAGGGAGTATAAAAGGGCCGTCCACTGCACTTCAGTGCTTGGTTTTGTTTCCCGGTCCTTCTACCTGAAGAGCTTTGCCTGGGCTTCCGGTTTCCTGTTCCTGGTCCTTGGATGACCTGGATTCTCCCTGTCCTTGACCGTTTCTTGGATCTCGGATCTGGTCTCAGCTGCCTGTGCTTCGTGTTTTTAGAACTTAGTTTTTGCTCCTTCCCTTTACTTTGGGACATCGGCGCTGGATTAGGCGTGTTGTGGTAACACTTGGACTCTCAGGTACGCGGCTGCTTGTCTGTTTAGTTCTTATGCTGCACTTCCTGGATTTTAGTATTCTTTTCACATCGTTTGGATGTCGAAAAAAATGTAGGTGTTTTTCTTTGGGCTTGAACAGTACCGATACTGGTTGCTGAGTGTGACACTTCACTGAGGTTTTGTTTTCTTTTATGCTTAGTGAGCATTTTTTCCCCTTGCATATTTTCTTGTGAGTTACTGGGAGATAATTTCCCCTTTTTTGCTGCCTTGTTATATTTCTTCTGGAGAACACTGCTGGGACTACAGAAGTTCATGATATTGGTAAGGGGATTTATAGTTGCGCATTGTAGTGCCTGTTCATGCATGCTCTTGGGAAATCTATGTGGGGTGGGTACTTTTCATTTGTTGTTTTGTTTTCATATAGGGTAGCGGAGGCTCCTCTTATTAGTAGCAGTCCCAGAAGATGAACAAGGTGTGCTGGCGTTTATCCTTGGTGTTGTCTCCTCTTTACTCCCACCCTCTCCCTGTGTTCCTGGTGGCTATTTTACTGTGTTTACATTGGTTATAGCTGCCAGGGCAGAGGTAGGGGACTGAGCATATCTTCGCTCCTGCAGTGTTGGCTTGAATCGGGTGGTATTAGGACAGACACCTTCTTGGAGGTCCCCTTACAGATGCGCCGTCTTAGTCGTTTCTGTTGTCCTTAGGTTGCTGTCCAACACTCCTTAGGGCCACCAGACTTGGGCTGCTCGCCCCTGTAGGCCTCCTACCAGTCGCATCATTAGGGCTATCAAAGTAATGAGTGGTCCCATCCAATATGATATGGAGGCGGGACGAAACATCAAGGAGTATTGAAGGCCCTAATCTCTTAAGGCTCTCTTGACCTTCAGATATGAACACTGTTTCCTCTAGACTTCCAGCGTATAATCTGGAAAGAGTGAGACTTTACTGTTATCAACAGTGAAAGGGCTGTCCACTCTCGCATTTTGTAAGAGGAGATCCCTATCGCAGAAATGGAGCAGCCGGGCCACTACCAGGCGTGGGGGTCCCCCCAGCGCCAAAGGTCTGGCCGGCACCCTGTGCGCTTGTTCAAGAGTGTAGAAGGAGGAGAGGCCTTCCAGCGCCACAACAGATTTAAACCAGTTCTCAAGGAAGGCCACCATATGAAATGAAATGAAATGAAATGAATGAAACTTATATAGCGCACGACTTACCCTGGGGCATCTCCGCGCTTGCTCAGGGAACCCGTCCTGGTATTCCCCTGTGAGATAACCCTGGCAGGGTATCACCGCTTTCCACTCCTTCCGGCAGGCCTAGGACACGTACATTGTTCCTCCGGTTGCGCCCTTCGGCATCCTCTGCCCTGCAATCCCATTGACCCACTCTGTCTGCGAGGGCCCCCATCTGTTGCTCCAGTTCTTATGGGCAGGTGCCAGCTTCGCTACATTAGACTCCGTCTCTTTGAACCTCTCCAATAGTTTTTCGTGTTCTTCGCGCAGCAGGCCAAGTCATACCGCAACCATAGTAATGTCTTGGTGAAGGGTCGCTTTGGTGTCTGCAATTGCCTCCAGGATTTTGTTGAGCTGCTGCTGAGTTGGGTCATCTGAATTTGGTTAGTGACTGTTCTTGCGTGCTATCTTCTGGGTCCATTGTGGCGCCGGTTTGGCGACCCCTAGGATTCCCCATGGCAGCAGATAATCCCCGGTGGGATTGTCGCTTTCAGTGGACACCAACCTCCAAGCTCCGAGTCACCAAGGGCCATCCACAATGGCGAAGCAGTCACTGTAGTGTCCCCAGCGGCAAAAGACTCATCCCTGCTCACTCCAAGGGTCGGCTACGTGGTAGGCCCAACCTCTGTTCTCTTAGTCTGCCCTTGTCCCTTACTCCTGCGTGCTCCGGGCTCAGTGGTCTTGCCCTCCCAATCAGGTCCAGGGCCCTTTGTTCAGGCCATGTTCCTGGTGTCTCACTCAGGGTGACACCATCGTCATATCAGGCTCATTCCACCGGTGTAGGCCCAGGGCCTTCCAAGGACCACGCCCCTGCCCTAGAGTGATGGCGGTCTGGGGCACTACACCCTCCGTGACCCATGGGCAGTGCTCGTTCCACCGATACCGCCTGTGAGCGCCACCGCAATCATCCGGCGGTGGGAAGGGCACCCGCTGGTCAACGCGGCCTCCGTGCAGCTTTCCGGCCAGAAGGTAAATTTATTCTGCGACTGCATCAGGAGTCAATGAGCGCGGCCGTCTCCAGCTCTGCAGCTGCGGCTTACAACAAGTAGCTCCGGGATCCTAAAAAGCAGATCGAATGCCCTCCTGGTATCCTCCAACACCCGGCTGGTGAAGAGGAACTTAAAAGTGCCCCGGCCACAGGTTTCGACAGGAGAAATGATCGGCTGGTGCGGAGCTCCTCGCTCACTCGCCCGCCATCTTCTCCATCTAAGCCATGCCCCTCATCTTTGACCTCTTTTGCTACTCCCACATCATGCCACACCTCAGAAAGCTCCACTGGCTCCTCATCTACAAATTCTGCCGTTTCAAACTTCTCACCCACTCATTCACAGCACTGCACAGCATAGCACACACATACATTCAACACCACTTACACTACCACCGACCCACCATTCAACTGCACTCAGCATCAGTCTCACCTGCACACACACACACACACTCCATATCCACAAAAGCAGAACCAGAGGTCGTTTGTTTCCCCACATTGCCATCAAGACTTGGAATGACCTCCCCAATACATCAGGGCCTCCCCCTCGCTTCTTGAGTTCTGCAAGAAGCGGAAGACCTGGTTTTTTAATTAATCATGTGGGACCTGTAGAGACAGCCTGTAATCAAGCTCAGTCTCTAACTGTGCTTTCCTGCCCAATGCCTGGATGCCCTCAAGGGTGACAAGTACACCCTACAAATCCACTAACATAATATAACTCATACTAATTTTGTCTTGTCGAAGGAGCATGTCTCCATTTACACAAGCATCAAAGAACTTTTCAACTATGTCCCAAGGCGGAAGATTCTGTGACATATTTAATCTGCTTATATCCATATTTTCTTGATTTGCAAAAGATGTTACTATACATTCCCTAATCCGGGAAGGAGGGTGTGGAACAATAAGCAATGCAATAAAGTTCTGCTTTCCAGGTGATTCAGAACAAATAAAAAACTTGCATTGTAAGTGTTTTCAAATTAGTTTTAGGCAAATGGACAAAGAAACAAAAATAGTCTATGATGAAGACAATGAATCTCAGACTGTTTTCAATAGATAACCATTTAATGTAAGCTGTAAGCACTGTTGCTGTGATAAAAAGTTTGCGACTGTGATTAACAGATTAAACAAAATGGAAGGCCCAGCCTGTAATTATATTTATGTTCATCAATATTTTTGTTTTTAATTATTGTAATTGAGATCTACCCAATAAACTTTCAATTCATTGACTCATTTGAAGTGAGTTGCAGCGATAGAACAGGATGACAGAGAGCAAGAATCATACTGACATGATCCCCAATGTCGAGAAGAAGCTTCCCAAGGTCTGGTCACCTTCCTGAAGAAAGAGCATTTGTAGTAGATACGTTCTGTTGTTGTACTAAAACACATTTGACGTGATGCATCAATATTATCTGGTCACAATGCTGTACATTTTCCTCTGGTTGACCTTCTACTTGAAAATAAAGCCCTGGCACTTGTATCATGTCACCCAGCTATTCTAGTACATCTTTCTCTAATCCTCTGGTAAATTCCAAGGAACATTATGCTGGAGCTCTTAAGTGCAAGTGTGACTGGAAAGTGTTTCCTGACTGAGCCTAGTCTCCTCCTGTGCTCCAATAGCCTTTCTCCAGCCCTGCCTACCATGGTGCTGCGGGATCTTTGTATGTTTTCCTAACTTCAATTGTTTGACATGCCTTTGTATTTCAATGGAACTGAAACTTTCAAGAGTTTAGGTAATCACATATGGTGTGTGTTTATGAGTGTATAATACAGAAATACTACATTAGATGAATGAAACAATGAGAGCAAAACTAGCAAAGGTGCAATGGCACCATTCAGGATGTTACCATACCATTTTTCGAAAAAGTGGAAGATCAACAAATGAACACAATCAATATACCGCTTGTGATACAAATGGAACATGTCTGCAGCAAAAAATAAAATACTAGGCATATGTAATTCAATTCACTATCACCACCAATTTTATTCTTGCTGCACATAACTGCCTGGGTACTGCAAAATGTCCATATTGAAACAGGCAAAGTAGTGTTTCAAAGATATTTTTTCTACCTCAAAATTGCAATAATTTTAGTAGCAGCATAATAGGTGCTTTATGGCATGGATAGAACATCCATTGTAGTAGCCAAGGAGTAAACATCTACCACCATGATGGACAGTAGTAAATATTATTTAGAAATGCCCACCAGCCCACGGTCATCTCAATACTTTTCCCATTAAGTGATAAAAAGATTGGTGGATGGCTGCCATCAATTTTGACGGCCATACCCAAACTTTAGATTTTGTTTGTTTTAATAAAAAAAAACTCATACATTTCGAAGTTATCATCGAAAACAAACACTAATGACCCCCACATCCTGTGAATTTTCTCCCATGGTGCGAGAGGCGTTCATTCTTTTTTTGTCGCCCTCACCCAAAAGAAGGGGGATGATCATTTTGATTGACAGGATACTCCAATGCATTTGAGAAAGAGGAACCTGTTTGCCAAACTGTAAATAAACGCCCTTAGTCTATCATAAGTCTATGACAGAACTGAAAGGATCGGAGATTACATGGTGTAGAAAGCACCACCAGTTCTATCTCAAGGGTGCACGGTTACCAAATGACTTCATATCACTAAACCACAACTTTTTCAGCCCCATGCTTTGCTCTCACAAGCCATTGCATTCATTTAGTCCGACTGAATCAACCAAACCTACTATGCTCCCAGAGTGCACTGATTTGTTAAATAAAATACCAGGACTGAAAACAAGGTGACCAATTGTAAAGAGTCATTGACTAACCTGTGACTAATAGCGATAGAGGTAAATAAAAAGTACAGCACCAGTTCTCAGATTGTAAAGAGACAGATATGCAACCCTGAGACAGTTAGCCCTTGCTCCCTCAGTGTGACCACTACAGAAGTCTACCCAATAGCTTCCTTTTTATGCTGAACCACGATGGAGAAATCTGAATATCTCTCCTTGTAATATAATGTAGCATGGACTCTTGGTTGGGCTTTATCTTACTTTCCGATTTCTAACTGTAATTCTCATACCTGTGGAGAACAGGTGACGCAAATGTGCATAAAGACAGTAACAGGGAAAGGCTAAAGACCATTCCCAAGAATACACCACACAATAAAGAAGTGAATTAACAAGCAAACTGTCAAAACATCCCAACAACACCGAGGAAGGATATACACCTGTAGCCCTAAGTGGGCAGGGTATGCCCAGATGTGTGTCCCTTGCTCACTTTGCCACTGGATTCAAGCTTGCCTGGCTGAAGAGGGCTGTTAGCCCAAAACCGGTCCCAGGATAATTGTTTCTGGTCCAGGGAAGGCATGGCTTTGCAGTTAGGGTTGGACTTTTCCCATGAGGCACAGGGTCAAGACTGTGTCTGAACTGGGGTGGCAGAGTGAGCTAAAGAATGATGATGGATTCAACCCAGATCTGTGACTGGGGGTGAGTGTTTGAAAAGTTTCAGCACTCGATCCATCATCTCCTTGTGTATACACCTGTAACTGCAAGATCCAGAGTGTTGCAGAGGAGAGGAAAGTTGTAGCATACCGGAGAGAAATAGGTGCCAAGTAGGTGTACCAATGAATGCACCAGCAACGATGAATAAACACATCAGACTTCCACATCTTTCCAACATTAGGACGTCTCTTCCCAACATAACACACATCTTTCCAACATTAGGAGAACATTCTCAGGTAGATGGGAAGCCCCTCATCTTGCATACCGAATGTTCTAGGATTTCTCCCAATATGGCTCCACTTAGTGACAGAATGCAAATATGAGGACCCCCTGCTAACAGATCAGCCTGGCACAGATCGACATTCAAGCAGCGCCATGGCGCAATAATGTCGCACTCACGCATGACGCTGAAACGTTTGCTGCGCAGGATGCTGGATAGACTTGGTCAATTAAGGAGGTGCTAAGTGTAACCGGCTACTTGGACTTCTTTTTTTATTTAAATATTTGTAACTACAATAAATACATAAAATATGATAAAATAGGTTTAATAGAGCAAGAGGCCTAAAAAGACAAATCCGAAGGGAACTTGAACAGCAGTGTAAGACTTCAAAGGTTTTTTTTTGGTCTTTGAAGCCGAGTTTTCTATTTACTGTGGTTACTATTGAGCTGTAAAACCATGCATTTAAATTTGCTTTCATTGCCCCGAAGAAGATAATAAATGTACAGAAAAAGACAAAGATCTACAATTCCCACCACACCTTCCTGGTCGCAGAAGACTAATGATGTAATCTTTGTCATTTTTTTCACGTCGCCTCCTCTATGGGAAGGGTTGGGGACATTAGTCACCGACATCAAAGTGCGGTTTTGAAAATACTATTAACAGTAGGTTGATCCGTACTTCACTATGGCAGGTACTAAATATAATACATACCCCAACACCGATTGAGATGCACCTCCCCATGCACAAGCAAAGTATTTATTTTCTGCACATTAAACAATGCAAAAAATTGAAATACGTTTTCATTTGTATTGTGATGTCATATTTAAAGTTATGTGGAATATGAATGGATACACACGGGTTATATCTTGAGAACCCACGGAGAGAGATAAAGGGCCAGATGTAGGTAAAATAGATTTACCGATTCTTAATTACCGAAAATTACCGAATTTGACCGATTCGGTAATTGAGAATCGGTAAATCTGAGGGGTGGATATGTAGGTATTCCAGATGTGCTGGAATAACGAATCAGAAACATTCTGTATTTACCGATTCGGTAAATACCGAATCAGTAATGCCCATTCATTCCTATGGGCTTTGAAGCCCATAGGAATGAATGGGCATTACCGATAAATACCGATTTTCACAAGGGTGCAGGGGGTGTCACTTTGACACCCTCTGGCACCCCCAAAACAGGCTCGAGTGCCATGTGGCAGGCATACATGCCCTAAGGGCAGGTCTGCCTGTCACATGGCATAGGTGTGCATGCACACATGTGCATGCACACCGGAATCAGTATTTTACCATCAAATTGGATTTGATGGTAAAATACCGATTCGGTAAGGCCTCTGGGACTCAGAAGAGTCCCACCTACATCTGGGTGCCTCAGATTCGGTAAATTTACCGAATTTTTATTTTACCGATGCGGTAAAATTACCGAATCTGTAATTTTACCGAATCGGTAAAAAAATGCCCCCTACATACCCGTCACCCATTTACTGATCGGTAACGGACAAAATCGGCCGTTACCGGTCGGTAAATGGCCTAAAACGGCCACCTAAAACGGCCCAAAGTGCCTTCATCAAAATGTCCACTTCATCCGCCGTTCGAGGAAAGCTTCAAATGCTTGTATGAGCCCCACACCTGTGACCTAAGCACACCACACAAGGTTCTCTACCATTATATTCCATTTACATTATTTAAAGCCGCAGCCTGTGCAGGGGAGGGGTGGGGAAGAGTATTTCGAGAGAGAACGACAAGGGAAAATGTATTATTTAATTGTCCCTTGTGGTCGTTTGTCGATCTCCCCCCCAAACGGCCCCACTCCCCTTCCACTCTTACCTACACGGGCCGCGGCTGAATATGTACAATGTGAGATCTATTTGCAATATTGATGGTGCATACCACTGAACGGACAATCTTCTTTAATTCAGACATGACCTCTAAAAGTAAATGTAAATATCTATATGTGATACACGCGGTCACTGCATTGGCCAAAATAAATGAAATATGCCCCACTCCTTCCCGCAAGTGCAAGGTTATTCTTGGGTGAAAGCGGTATGGGATATGAACTGATACGTGACAAGTGACTCCATTCAGTATGTATTTGCGGGATGTAGGGGCGAGAGGGGAAGAAATTGAATATTCAGACTTCCATTCAAACTAAAATCAATAACAGAACTCTTTTCTAACGTAATATATGTATAAAAAACCTGGGCATAGAAGAGAACTAGAACATACAGGTAGTTTGTTAGAAGCTCCTGATAGTTTATCACTACGGCTGTAAATCTGCAATTTGGTGATTTACAACAACGACTACAATGTATTTGACAATGGTCAGTGCAGAAGGTGTGTAATCTTCTCAAGTGAACGCCTTCAACACAGTTCAAAATGACTTTTTGTATAAAGGTATGTAGTATCCTTTTACAGGTATGGAGTAACAGTATATATCAGAGTCATGAAAAACATGCAAAATATTTGATAAGCCTGTCATGTGCACCTGCAAGAAAACTCATGTAGACCAGTCCTGGCACTCGCTTAAGATCGCAACAGTGATAAACATAGTCTTGATCTTACACTAAGAGAACTAGGTGGTATCCATGACACAAAGGATGTGGTGTCTGAGGTCCCTCAGAACCACAGGGTGCAGTTCTCAAAAACATTGTTGATGGAATATTCAATGAGGTCTCCAGGACTCATTTTAGCAACTCTTTAGGAAAAAATTTCAGAAACCATCATTTTGCTGAACATAAAAGTAGTGCATATTGTACACTAACACTGTATAGCATATGACAGGACATCAGGAAATGAACACAGGATATGCTACCCAAATATATTGCTTTCTCCTCAACAGAAGTAAGTTGCACACTATAAAATCGAAATTTCTGGGTTATCCCTCCTTCCTGAAGGGATGTTGTGGGTGTTGTAAAGGGTGCACAGTCAAAATATCGATTCTCTATTATCGACCTACAGTAATATCGAGTTGAAAATATCGAAGGTGAAGAATATCGAGGTCAAGAATATCGTTGGACAGAATATCGACCCTAAAGTAAGTAATATCGATTTTTTTATATCGATGTAAGTGATATCGAAGTTAGTAATATCGATATCAAATATATCGATGTTACTAATTTCGATGTTTCTAATATCGATATCTGTTTGTTGTTATGTATTTTATTATGTATTTTATATGCATGTGTTATATGTTTTTTGTCAAGTATTTTATTTGTTTTAAATTATATGTGTACTATTTTTTATATATTAAACATTTTATTTTTAATTTAATTTTATGTTTTAGTACTGGAGCGGGTTGTGGGTTTATAGGGGAATAGAGTGGGAAGTAACTTAATTATAGTAAATTAATTATTAATTTTTAGTAATTGTAAATAATTTTAATTAATTTTTGTGTTTAAGTTCTGTAGCGGGTTGTGGGTTTATAGGGGAATTTGGTGGGAAGTAATTTAATTGTAATTAAGTAATTTTTTTTTTATTGGTATAGATAATTATTTTATTTCTAATTAATTATTAATTAGTAATTAATTATTTTAATAGCCAACAAAACATTTTAATTGGTAATTAAGGTTGGTAATTAGTAATTAAAAATTTTAATTGGCAATTACATTTTTTAATTGGTAATTAAGGTTTGTAATTGTCAATAACATTTTTTAATTGGCAATTAATTTTTTTCAATTGGTAATTTATTTTTAAAAATTGGTCAATATTATTAGTAATTGTTAATTAATTTTTAATAATTGGAAATTAGTTGTATTAATTGGTAATTCATTTTTTATTAAAAAAATATTTTTTATTGTAAAATAAATTTTTTGTTTACCATTTTTTAATTGTTAATCAATTTTTATTTAATATGTTTTTTTGTTTTTAAAAATATTTTAGTGTTTAATATTTATTATTTGGCTATTTATATTTATTAATTTATATTTATTGGTATTTATTGTTAATTTATTGTTAATTAATTATTCAATTGTAATTATGTTTTTAGTAATCATTAATGGGTATTTGAAAATGATGTAGAGTTATTTAAAAATAAAATGTTAAATTATTTTATTTACAACAATTCTTTATAAATATGTTATATTTAACTTCTACACTATCCAATGCTTTCCCTACTGTTGCAATCTCTGGAGTGGGAATAGTAATTTTTACCCCTACCCTATCCAACGCTTTCCCTACTGTTGTACTCTCTGGAGTGAGAATAGTAATTTTTACCCCTAGGCTATCCAACCCTTTCCCTACTGTTGCACTCTATGGAGTTGGAATAGTAATTTTTACCCCTACGCTATCCAACGCTTTCCCTACTGTTGCACTCTCTGGAGTGGGAATAGTTATTTTGACCCCTACGCTATCCAACGCTTTCCTTACTGTTGCACTCTCTAGAGTGGGAATACAAATTTTTACCCCTACGCTATCCAACGCTTTCCCTACTATTGCACTCTCTGGAGTGGGAATAGTAATTTTTACCCCTACGCTATCCAACGCTTTCCCTACTGTTGCACTCTCTGGAGAGGGAATAGTAATTTTTACCCCT
The DNA here is from genome assembly GCF_964263255.1 of Lissotriton vulgaris. NCBI lineage: Eukaryota > Metazoa > Chordata > Amphibia > Caudata > Salamandridae > Lissotriton > Lissotriton vulgaris. The sequence goes on from NC_141691.1 coordinate 1,464,796,244, forward strand.
ACGCTATCCAAAGCTTTCCTTACTGTTGCACTCTCTGGGGTGGGAATAGTAATTTTTACCCCTACGCTATCCAACGCTTTCCCTACTGTTGCACTCTCTGGAGTGGGAATAGTAATTTTTACCCCTACGCTATCCAATGCTTTCCCTACTGTTGCACTGTTTGGAGTGGGAATAGTAATTTTTACCCCTACTCTATCCAACGTTTTCCCTACTGTTGCACTCTCTGGAGTTGGAATAGTAATTTTTACCCCTACACTTTCCCTACTGTTGCACTCTCTGGAGTGGGAATAGTAATTTTTACCCTTACGCTATCCAACGCTTTCTCTACTGTTCCACTCTCTGGAGTGGGAATAGTAATTTTTACTCCTACGCTATCCAACGCTTTCCTTACTGTTGCACTCTCTGGAGTGGGAATAGTAATTTTAGCCCTATGCTATCCAACGCTTTCCCTACTGTTGCACTCTCTGGAGTGGGAATAGTAATTTTTACCCCTACGCTATCCAACGCTTTCCCTACTGTTGCACTGTTTGGAGTTGGAATAGTAATTTTTACCCCTACGCTATCCAACGTTTTCCCTACTGTTGCACTCTCTGGAGTTGGAATAGTAATTTTTACCCCTAGCTATCCAACGCTTTCCCTACTGTTGCACTCTCTGGAGTGGGAATAGTAATTTGTACCCCTAGCTATCCAACACTTTCCCTACTGTTGCACTCTCTGGAGTTGGAATAGTAATTTGTACCCCTACTCTATCCAATGCTTTCCCTACTGTAGCACTTTTTGGAGTTGTAATAGTAATTTTTACCCCTACGCTATCCAACGTTTTCCCTATTGTTCCACTCTCCGGAATTGGAATAGAAATTTTTACCCCTAAGCTATCCAACAGTTTCTCTACTGTTGCGCTCTCTGGAGTGGGAATGGTAATTTTAGGTTCTATGCTATCCAACATTTTTATTACTGTATTTTTTTACTTATGGATTTTTAATAGTATTTTTATTTATTTAGCTATTTAATTTTTTTGTATCAATTTAGATAATGTAGTATATAATCAATTTTAAAAATATTAAAATAATATTTAATTTGTTTAATTTATTAAATATAAGTCTTTAATTTTTATTTATGTTTATGTTTTATGTTTGTAAATGTATTTGTAATTTATAATATTTTATTTTTTATTCATTTATAAATTAATAAATAATTATTACAACTTATTGTTAAGTACATATATATTATATATTTTCTGTATATGTTTAATTAATGTATTATTATTATATATGTATTATTTATTAATTTTAAACATTATTAGATATTTTTAACTATGTTTATTTTATTCATTAGTGTAATTTACTTTATTTTACATTTATATTTTTACAGAAAAAAACGATATTTTTAACATCGATAGTTTTAACATCGATATTTTTAACATCTATATTTTTTTCTCAATATTTTTGTACTTACCATGTTGTAGATAGGATGTTTATATTCTTGCCTTCGAAATTTCTGCATCGATATTCCTGTAGGTCGATATTTTGTAGGTTGATATTTTGTCAGTGATCCGTTGCAAAGAACATTGTTAAGGAATACTACTGAGGGTTAAACTTAAATTCCCAGTGAACATATAAATCCTGGCAATAGCACTCCTGCATAATTACATGACAAGTTCATCAAAAGACCTACACGCCATTATGGGATTAAACTTTGAAAGTTAATTATTAGTATATCTTATTATCTTCTTAATGGGTGCTCAGAGCTTTACCATTTTGGTATAAACAGATGTCAGTATAGAACTCCTAGTTCTGAGTTAATACTTCAATATCTTTTTCCAAACAATAATTTTTTTGAAAATCGTAAATATCACTAATTAATTCCCACCATTCAAAATAAGCATTAGTTTTACTTTGGCAATAGCTAAACACATTCTGCTACATTTCCTTGCGAGTGTCCCAAGTTGGGTTGATGAGCAGAAAGGTCCACCTAGGTGAAAATAAATCCAGACAGGCATTGTTTTCTTGGGAAACAACAACATGCATGATGCTGCCTTCCTGGGACATTGTTTTACCTGCCAACGTAGAAGAGCAGGAAAGAAAGCACACTCACAGAAAAGTATACGTTTTACCCTAGATAATAAACTAATAACTCTGAGTGCTGATTACTCAATTTATGTGCTCGTTCAGAAACAGGACTCAGTGGCCACAGAAAGTCTACCTTAACTGAATAATCAAGACCCATCATTTGGAGGAAAGCTTTAAATGCTTGCATGAGCCCCGCACCTGTGACCTAAGCACACCACACAAGGTTCTCTACCATTATATTCCATTTACATTATTTAAAGCCGTTGCCTGTGCAGGGGAGGGGAGGGGGAGCGGTATTTCGATAGAGAACGACAAGGGAAAATTAATTATTTAATTGTCCCTTGTTGTCGTCTGTCGATCTCCCCCCCCAAACGGCCCCACTCCCCAACCACTCCTACCTACACGGGCCGTGGCTATATATGTACAATGTGAGATCTATTCGCATTATTGATGGTGCATACCACTGAACGGACATTCTTCTTTAATTCAGACATGACCTTTAAAAGTAAATGTAAATATCTATATGTGATACACGCTGTCACTGCATTGGCCAAAATAAATGAAATATGCTGCACTCCTTCCCGCAAGTGCAAGGTTATTCTTGGGTGAAAGCGGTATGGGATATGAACTGATACGTGACAAGTGACTCCATTCAGTATGTATTTGCGGGATGTAGGGGCGAGAGGTGAAGAAATTGAATATTCAGACTTCCATTCAAACTAAAATCAATAACAGAACTCTTTTCTAACGTAATATATGTATAAAAAACCTGGGCATAGAAGAGAACTAGAACATACAGTTAGTTTGTTAGAAGCTCCTGATAGTTTATCACTACGGCTGTAAATCTGCAATTTGGTGATTTACAACAACGACTACAATGTATTTGACAATGGTCAGTGCAGAAGGTGTGTAATCTTCTCAAGTGAACGCCTTCAACACAGTTCAAAATGACTTTTTGTATAAATGTATGTAGTATCCTTTTACAGGTATGGAGTAACAGTATATATCAGAGTCATGAAAAACATGCAAAATATTTGATAAGCCTGTCATGTGCACCTGCAAGAAAACTCATGTAGACCAGTCCTGGCACTCGCTTAAGATCGCAACAGTGATATACATAGTCTTGATCTTACACTAAGAGAACTAGGTGGTATCCATGACACAAAGGATGTGGTGTCTGAGGTCCCTCAGAACAAGAGGGTGCAGTTCTCAAAAACATTGTTGATGGAATATTCAATGAGGTCTCCAGGACTCATTTTAGCAACTCTTTTGGAAAAAATTTCAGAAACCATCATTTTGCTGAACATAAAAGTAGTGCAGATTGTACACTAACACTGTATAGCATATGACAGGAAATCCGGAAATGAACACAGGATATGCTACCCAAATATATTGCTTTCTCCTCAACATAAGTGAGTTGCACACTATAAAATCGAAATTTCTGGGTTATCCCTCCTTCCTGAAGGGATCTTGTGGGTGTTGTAGAGGGTGCACAGTCAAAATATCGATTCCCTATTATCGACCTACAGTAATATCGAGTTGAAAATATCGAAGGTGAAGAATATCGAGGTCAAGAATATCGTTGGACAGAATATCGACCCTAAAGTAAGTAATATCGATTTTTATATATCGATGTAAGTAATATCGAAGTTAGTAATATCGATATCAAATATATCGATGTTACTAATTTCGATGTTACTAATATCGATATCTGTTTGTTGTTATGTATTTTATTATGTATTTTATATGCATGTGTTATATGTTTTTTGTTAAGTATTTTATTTGTTTTAAATTATAAGTGTACTATTTTTTATATATTAAAAATGTTATTTTTAATTTAATTTTATGTTTTAGTACTGGAGCGGGTTGTGGGTTTATAGAGGAATAGAGTGGGAAGTAACTCAATTATAGTAAATTAATTATTAATTTTTAGTAATTGTAAATAATTTTCATTAATTTTTGTGTTTAAGTTCTGTAGCGGGTTGTGGGTTTATAGGGGAATTGGATGGGAAGTAATTTAATTGTAATTAAGTAGTTATTTAGTTTTTTATTGGTATAGATAATTATTTTATTTCTAATTAATTATTAATTAGTAATTAATTATTTTAATAGCCAATAAAACATTTTAATTGGTAATTAAGTTTGGTAATTAGTAATTACAATTTTTAATTGGCAATTACATTTTTTAATTAGTAATTAAGGTTTGTAATTGGCAATAACATTTTTCAATTGGCAATTCATTTTTTTCAATTGGTAATTTATTTTTAAAAATTGGTCATTAATATTAGTAATTGTTAATTAATTTTTAATAATTGGAAATTAAGTGTATTAATTGGTAATTCATTTTTTTAAAAAAAAGATATTTTTTATTGTAAAATTAATTTATTGTTTACCATTTTTTAATTGTTAATCAATTTTTAATTAATAATATGTTTTTTGTTTTGAAAAATATTTTAGTGTTCAATATTTATTATTTGGTTATTTATATTTATTAATTTATATTTATTGGTATTTATTGTTAATTTATTGTTAATTAATTATTCAATTGTAATTATGTTTTTAGTAATCAATAATGGGTATTTGAAAATGATGTATAGTTATTTAAAAATCTAATGTTTAATTATTTTATTTACAACAATTATTTATTAATATGTTATATTTAACTTCTACACTATCCAATGCTTTCCCTACTGTTGCAATCTCTGGAGCTGGAATAGTAATTTTTACCCCCAACGCTATCCAACGCTTTCCCTACAGTTGTACTCTCTGGAGTGAGAATAGTCATTTTTACCCCTAGGCTTTCCAACCCTTTCCCTACTGTTGCACTCTAAGGAGTTGGAATAGTAATTTTTACCCCTATGCTATCCAACGCTTTCCCTACTGTTGCACTCTCTGGAGTGGGAATAGTTATTTTTACCCCTACGCTATCCAACGCTTTCCCTACTGTTGCACTCTCTGGAGTGGGAATACAAATTTTTACCCCTACGCTATCCAACGCTTTCCCTACTGTTGCACTCTCTGGAGTGGGAATAGTAATTTTTATCCCTACGCTATCCAACGCTTTCCCTACTGTTGCACTCTCTGGAGTGGGAATAGTAATTTTTACCCCTACGCTATCCAACGCTTTCCTTACTGTTGCACTCCCTGGAGTGGGAATAGTAATTTTTACCCCTACGCTATCCAACGCTTTCCCTACTGTTGCACTCTCTGGAGTGGGAATAGTAATTTTTACCCCTACGCTATCCAACGCTTTCCCCACTGTTGCACTGTTTGGAGTTGGAATGGTAATTTTTACCCCTACGCTATCCAACGTTTTCCCTACTGTTGCACTCTCTGGAGTGGGAATAGTAATTTTTACCCCTACGCTATCCAACGCTTTCCCTACTGTTGTACTCTCTGGAGTGAGAATAGTCATTTTTACCCCTAGGCTATCCAACCCTTTCCCTACTGTTGCACTCTATGGAGTTGGAATAGTAATTTTTACCCCTACGCTATCCAACGCTTTCCCTACTGTTGCACGCTCTGGAGTGGGAATAGTTATTTTGGCCCCCGCCGCTATCCAACACTTTCCCTACTGTTGCACTCTCTGGAGTGGGAATACAAATTTTTACCCCTATGCTATCCATCGCTTTCCCTACTATTGCACTCTCTGGAGTGGGAATAGTAATTTTTACCCCTACGCTATCCAACGCTTTCCCTACTGTTGCACTCTCTGGAGTGGGAATAGTAATTTTTACCCCTACGCTATCCAAAGCTTTCCTTAGTGTTGCACTCTCTGGAGTGGGAATAGTAATTTTTACCCCTACGCTATCCAACGCTTTCCCTACTGTTGCACTCTCTGGAGTTGGAATAGTAATTTGTACCCCTACGCTATACAATGCTTTCCCTACTGTTGCACTTTTTTGGAGTTGTAATAGTAATTTTTACCCCTACGCTATCCAACGTTTTCCCTACTGTTCCACTCTCCGGAATTGGAATAGAAATTTTTACCCCTACGCTATCCAACAGTTTCTCTACTGTTGCGCTCTCTGGAGTGGGAATGGTCATTTTAAGTTCTATGCTATCCAACATTTTTATTACTGTATTTTTTTTACTTATGGATTTTGAATAGTATTTTTATTTATTTAGCTATTTGGGGGCCCATTAGGATGGCGGGCGGATTGCCTCCGCCAGGGTAGCGGTGGCCACCGCCACCCTGGCGGAGGCAATCCGCCCGCCATCCTTCCCTGCATTCCCCCCCGCCATATTATGATGGCGGAGGGGACCACAGCGGTGAGAAAGACCGCCCGCCTGTTTTCCGCCCCGGTCGCATAGCGGCCGGGGCGGAAAAGGGAGAACATGGTGGCGGTGTCTATCAGACACCACCAGCCATATTAGAATAGGCATTTGTCAATGCCTTTCCGTGGCGGCAATGCCGCCACGGAAAGGCATGCGGTGTTCACTCTGGGGGCCCCCTGTGGGCCCCCAGAGTGAGGGCCAAAGGGGGGTGGCACACGGGGGGGGTACCTGTGGTACCCCCCTGCCTTTGCATACTCGAAGAGGCAGGCACCGCGCGGTGCCTGCCGCTTCGAATATGCAAATGCGTGCTTCTGTTTTTAACATTGTGGCGGGCGGAGCGGTGAGCACCGCCCGCCACAATGTTAAATTGAGGAATGCGCCCGCCACTGTGGCGGGTGCATCCTAATGGCAATGTCGGGACCCCCGCCCTTCAGGCGGGCGGTCCCGAGTTCCGCTAGGGTGGCGGGCGGGCAAAGCCCGCCCGCCATCCTAATGTGCCCCTTAATTTTTTTGTATACATTTAGATAATGTAGTATATAATCAATTTAAAAAATATTAAAAGAATATTTAATTTTGTTTAATTTATTAAATATAAGTCTTTACTTTTTATTTATGTTTATGTTTTATGTTTGTAAATGTATTTGTAATTTATAATATTTTTTATTCATTTATAAATTAATAAATAATTATTACAACTTATTGTTAAGTACATATATATTATATATTTTCTGTATATGTTTAATTAATGTATTATTATTATATATGTATTATTTATTAATTTTAAACATTATTAGATATTTTTAACTATGTTTATTTTATTCATTAGTGTAATTTACTTTATTTTACATTTATATTTTTACAGAAAAAAACGATATTTTTAACATCGATAGTTTTAACATCGATATTTTTAACATCTATATTTTTTTCTGGATATTTTTGTACTTACCATGTTGTAGATAGGATGTTGATATTCTTGCCTTCGAAATTTCTGCATCGATATTCCTGTAGGTCGATATTTTGTAGGTCGATATTTTGTCAGTGATCCGTTGCAAAGAACATTGTTAAGGAATACTACTGAGGGTTAAACTTAAATTCCCAGTGAACATATAAATCCTGGCAATAGCACTCCTGCATAATTACATGACAAGTTCATCAAAAGACCTACACGCCATTATGGGATTAAACTTTCAAAGTTAATTATTAGTATATCTTATTATCTTCTTAATGGGTGCTCAGAGCTTTACCATTTTGGTATAAACACTTGTCAGTATAGAACTCCTAGTTCTGAGTTAATACTTCAATATCTTTTTCCAAACAATAATTTTTTTGAAAATCGTAAATATCACTAATTAATTCCCACCATTCAAAATAAGCATTTGTTTTACTTTGGCAATAGCTAAACACATTCTGCTACATTTCCTTGTGAGTGTCCCAAGTTGGGTTGATGAGCAGAAAGGTCCACCTAGGTGAAAATAAATCCAGACAGTAACTGGCATTGTTTTCTTGGGAAACAACAACATGCATGATGCTGCCTTCCTGGGACACTGTTCTACCTGCCAACGTAGAAGAGCAGGAAAGAAAGCACACTCACAGAAAAGTATACGTTTTCCCCTAGATAATAAACTAATAACTCTGAGTGCTGATTACTCAATGCATGTGCTCGTTCAGAAACAGGTCTCAGTGGCCACAGAAAGACTACCTTAACTGAATAATCAAGACCCATCATGTGTGGTGTGGACAGCATACCCAAATTGTACACAATTAGGACTGTGTGAACTAGGCATGTCAAGAGATATCATCAAGCTTTCATCATCTAAAATCCAGGAGCTTAATCAGTAAATTATGCACTTCATGGCAATAATACATTTGATGAATATTCAAAGATTCATAAGAAAATATTCATATTTACATGGAGGGTTTTAGGAATATATTGGAAGTGTGATGCTTTTTGAGGCAGAATGCAATTTTAGTATGTTGAATGCATATAAAGAAGGATTAATAGTTGTCACATACAGAAGGTACTATATGTTTTCACATCTATGGTTGAACTTCATACTTGGCTCTCTCTAATTTGATGCACTGTGTTATGTGGTATATCTGAATAGCTGGTTCTTTCAGTTTGTCGAGTAAGATTTGGAGGAGTTACATTGTCTGTAAATGGATTGAGCTAGTTTGGTTCCGTCTTGATCTTAGAGGGCCCTGTTGGAGCATCTGTCTCTGTCAGAGTAGCCAAAATGTACAATGCAACTTGTTTTTGTGAACAAAAATCGTATAAATTCACTGACTATCATGTTGGGAACAACCAGGTCTTAACGATCTCCTGAAATGTAAGTGATTTTCGGTGGTTCTAATCTTTGCAGGTGAGGAATTCCATAGTTTGATGGCCTGAACCATTAAAGTAGTTCCACCAATGGTTTTTCCTCCAGTAAGTAGGAAATATTACAAGCAGTGTCATCCTCCAATGTATGTTCCTCTTTTGGAGTACTTGGTGAATTTTGTTTTTAGTAATTTTGGATCTTTGCCATGTATTGCTTCTTAAATGATCTATGTTAGTTTGAAAGAGGGTCATCTTTCAGATGCTTACCAGTGGGGACCTGTTAGAACTGGAGAGTTAGGGTCTTGTGGGTCCAAGTTGTTTTTGTTTTTTGTATGCCTTCTTCAATACTGCTGGGAAAATGTATGGTTTAGAGAAAAGTTGATACTATTTCTGACTGGGATAGCTGCAAATGCTCATAAAATTATATATTTTTTTAAATCTGGGGAGGACAGGGGTCTGATGGACAGGCATGTGCACTGCTTGTTTTCATCAGGTCTTGAAATTCTTGTATAATACTATATTGTAATGTATTTTGTTATATAATATTTAGATAAAAGACCCACAACGTCTCTTCAGGCATGGGCTGGTCTCCTCCTGAGCATCGTCCATTTCATAAAGTCCTTCACTGTGGGAACCTTCTTCTTGATATAGACATCCAGGATCCGGTAACTTCTCCCAGTAAGAATAGGAAACCTTCTTAACTACCAGGATTTCTAAGGAGTGGCAAAGAACTTGCTCTTCCCGGACACCTGACATGCCATCAAACCAATGCCACCACTCAAGAAAAGCCTTGCCTGTGAACCAACTATCACATCATGGAGACCAATGGATCATGGTAGGAAAGTTTAAGCATATATTTACCTACCTTACAAACATTTGTGTCACTGATGTGTAAATCATGCACCAACCCTGCAGAGACACGAATAGAGCGCCTCACCTTCCCTCATATACATAACCTAAAGTTTCCCTTGTAAGATTAAATTATGACAATACACTCTGCCACCCATGAGTAATAACCTGGGTAATCTCTTGTCCGACTGCCCATAGCTACAATTCAGTCTAAAATACTGTAATGAAGTGATATATATGTGTTACACTACTGTACACTGCAATAAAACATGGAGTGAAAAAGTCAAATGCATGCAGCATGCTTTTTCACCTTTATAGCATCTCATTTTGCAATACTTTCCTACTTACTTCAGCTTTCTTTTGTTACTTTGGCTATTCATTACATCTATACCACGCCAATTTTCTACGAGTAAGGCTTTGCTCTTTTGTGTTAAGCTTCCAAAGGGAAGCCAGGTGTTCCATGGACAAACCAGTTTACTTTTGTAGGGCTAAATGCTGGGTCCTTGTGTGAACTCAGCCACAGCTCACATCGAGACTGTGGCATCGGTCTCTTCTAGGTTTTGCACAGTTTTATGGAGCTGTCAGTTACACAGACTGGTTATAATAATACTACTCAGAGTCCAATGTAGATATAGTGTACATTAATTAGTTCGCAGCATCAGGTCCAGTCTTAAAATGCAGAAATGATAAAAATATAGATCCCACTTATAAATATGATTAAGTTGACCGATCCTAATCTTTCTTTTCTCCCAATCAAACAAGAGTAAAATGTTCAGGGACCTCCAACAGAGGTCCCGCCCCCTAATACAATAGATTGACAATATAAAAATGTGAGCCCCAGGAAGGTCTTGGGGAAACGCCAGAGCAGTGGGTGGGAGAGTACAGGTATACCCCATTAATCTACAATTGCTGTCTGGGTGTAAAGCTTGAAGTGACAGAACAGTTGGGCAACTTGAAGGGGGAGAGGGAGGAAAGCAATCAGGGAGCGGTAAGAATGTGGATGCTCTTGCACAAGAAGTTGTGACGTATAAGCTGCTGAGTTGGTCCCATTTTATAATATGTAAGCTTTACTAGGGAAAGTGTAACTCAAGTTAAAAAAATATAATTTTATTGAAATGTTTAAAACGTTGATGGAAATTTAAAACGCCGGTTTAAATGACCTCAAATAAAAAGGGTGTGTATTATAGACATATTCAAAAGGGTCCTTCACCTTAGAGGCTAGTAGCAACCATAAAGAAGCTGTAGAAGTGGACAGTACAATAACAATTGTCAAACTTTCACTTGTAACCATGAAGTTTGCAACTAGGAGCGGAAAAGCCATAAAAGGTTGCCCAAGCTGTTTAGGTCGAACCTAGCGCAGCGCGCATTTGCTGCTCTGCAAGGCTGTTTGTAACTGCTCTATGTGGGTCGGACTCCCCCCATGCATTGGGTTTGCTTTTGCGTGTGTCTTTCAATAATGAAAGCACGCAAATGGCTAAAGGCGGGTGCATGTCCCACCTCTTTTGTAATGTTTACTCCCATGCCGTTTTGCCTGCAGGAGCGAGCAGCGGCGCGCAGGGTGGCAGCTGCATTCCTCGTGGGTCGGGCTACTAACTTTTGCTCTTTCCTCGCAGCTCGCTCCCCTGACAGTGGGGCAGCCCCTCTACCCCCGCCCTTTGTAATCTCATTCCATAATTGTTCATTTCCTCTCCAAGGTTTCTCGACCTGGGTGGCATTCACACCTTTTCCCCAGGGAAGGAGATCTGGGGTAGCAGCTGCTGCGTAGCACAGCCTGCGGATGGCAAACATCCCCTGAACTGTGGGCTATGTGTGCACTCTAAAGTGCTTCAGAAACATCAGTTCTCTGTGATACACACACACACGTGACGTGGTTGCTCTATGCTTAGTGTGTGTTAGACGCTTTACTTGTAGCACCAACGTGTGGAGTGCTTCCTCCACTTTGGCAAAGGTGTGCAGCTTAAGGAAAGTGCTTCCCTCCTTCAAGAAGGAGCACTCCAAAGGTGGCGTTTGGTGAGCGCTTTGTCTGTCTTAACTGGAGTAGCACTAAAGCAGCAGCAGTGAGTATCACTTGTCTAGAAAAGTCTTCCTTACTGTGAAATGGAATGTTTTCTTCACGGTTTGTTTGGACACAGTCTTTATGTTTTAAATGCTTGAAACGTGCTGCTCCCCTTTGAATGGAATTCAACACCATTGTTGCAAGCCTCACACCCTGTTTATGTGCAGGGTACAATTAGTGTGTCTGCGGAATGGTGGCCTGTGTGAGAAGGGAGCAGAGCGGGCAGCCGCCCCCTCACTTCTATTTATATGCATGCTTGATGCAAGCAGTGCCGGCTCAGGCGATTAAAGAGGTGCTTGTACCTAGTGCTAAATTTCTGTTTAAAAACAAGACAAAAAAAGTGTAGAGCCACAAGCTTTCTTAGCAGAACAGGAATGGGGAACGATATGCGGAAAATGCTCAAGACAGCCCCACCTCCTTAGTCTAATTGCTCAATCTCTTTTTCCATCCATTCTCTTTTCTTCTCTTCACGTTCGCTTCTCCCTCTCTTGTCGTTTTCTCTATCTTCCTCCTCCTCCTCTTTCTCTCTTGAAGCCTCCCCCTGCCTGCTGCGGCTAATCTCAGGCAAAGTCTAGGCCCTGTTCAGAAGAAAGGCTAAGCATTTCAAAGTCCTCACAGCTTTAAATCCTTTATTTTACAGAATCTAACACATTAAAACTGAAAAGGTGTGGTCCAGAAACCAAAAGATTTGTGATGACAGCAGCAATGAGAAACAGCAGAGTCTTTTGGTATGAAAGAACGTCAGTCAGCCAAAATTCTGATAGCAGGAACCATAATTGTTTTTGCAAATTGTGCATCCCCCCAAACAGAAATTGTCAAGAAGGGGAATGCTGTAGTAATGCTGCTTTGGTATATGTTTTTGTTGAGACAGACCACATTCTAAGGTAGCTTCGTGGGTTAATGTACTTGCTGCTGAGAGCTGTGTGTAGTCTGATCGTTTACCAGTGTGAATCATCACAACATAACTTAAAAGGTTCTGGTAGCTGCAATTAAACTACAGGTACAGTGGTTAATGGAGCTACACAGGAACAGTGATTAATCCAAATTCCTGTGGAAATGCGATCGCGTCAGGGTTCGGGGAAGCTGCTCCGTCAAGTTCCAAGGGGCCCTCTGGAACTTGACGGAGCAGCTTCCCCAAAGGAACTTGGGTTAATCACTGTTCCTGTGTTGATTTAATTCTGGTGCTAATATTAATCGATTGGGGTCTTCTATACCCCTGTGGACATCCCACTGCTGTGGAGCTTCCCAATGCCTCTTACAGCATTTTTGCGGACTATTCACCTTTGGGAATAGCTTTGTGGGATGCCCTTCACTGGCACCAGGACTAATTTGCCCTTTTCTCCCTTCTGTCGTGAAGAAGACTCGCAAGCTGAGGTAGTAAAGTACCCGAAACGCACACGTCGGGTCGAAACGTGGACGCATTCCCCCATCAAGGGCCTCTACCAGTTCATTTCCTCTCCATCAGGATGTTGTATTCATGCACTTACTGAATAAAACACAGTATGTTGTAAATAACTGTCATGGACAGGCCATTTTGTGTATATGTACTGTATATCTAAGAAATTTTCGTTTCAGGGTGTACATTTGGCTTAAAACTACAGTGAATTGTATTAATTACAAGTGGTTGACCAGTTCGGCAACCGCTGCATGGTAAAACCTTTCCCTCAATAGATGTTTATATATAAGGGAACAAAAAACATTTTAACATGTTTTTATCATAACTTTTCAACATGCTGCACAGCAGACACGCTGCTCTACAACATAATTTACAGACATTGGCAAAACCAACAGCTCTGGCTAAGCACATATGAGGTCCCAAAGGCGAGACCTATTGGCTATGCCAATGCTTGTTTTCAAATGCAGACATACAGAAAGCCAATGAGCCTCAGGGGTGATAAGTAAAAGATCATATCTAAACAGATGCAGGAAATATAATAAGAAAAAATGTAAACCTACAAATCAGATGGCGTAAATTAAAATGTATCTACATCGTCTTGCAGTTCCTCCTTATAGAAAAACCGAGGATCTCACCATACTACTAACATAGTTGATGCTAGGTTATTGCAACATGGTGTAAATGGGACAAGATCATCATATAAAATAATCAAGCAGAGTGGCTAACACTACATTGTAAAGTGGCCATTTTCACCAGCCTGAAAACACTCCACCTGCTCCCTATGGAGGATTTCCTCAAATTTTAAGTGCTCTGCGCAGTGCGCAACTTGATCTGGAAAAATGGTCGGAGAAGCATACACAAAAGGGTTTTAGAAAGTGCTCCAGATAGGAACGTTCATTCAGCAAAAACTCTACACGTTGGACTGACATTAATGAAGTCTGTAATAGTGGTCTCATGGCCCTAAACTATGCAACACTGTCCACCAGGCAAGACGCTATAACACAGTAGTCAGTAGGGAACTACTAACAAAACTCTTCAGATGAGCATGTGAGTTAGACCCATGGCCTCACAAACAGCATCAAATTGGATGACAAACACTTTGTGAACATATCATCCGAAGCACAATCAGCACACTACTAGATAAGCCAGCAGAATGTTTGCCAAACTTAACACTGAACACTAGCCATAGATGAGTATCTAGCAGGGTTATTCTAAATTTATAAGCAGCACTTTTTTACCTTAACGCAATCCTCAATTTTCGCTTATTCGCTCATCCACAGCACATGGAAAATGGCTACAAGGAAACCCACTAGTGCTATCGAAAACAATAAAATAAATTAAAGTTTAAGTATGTAGAATTTGTTTCCACCAACAAGGAATGGTCCTCTAACTTCTCATACCAATTACCACAAAATTAGAGTGGTATGCTCCATCCTATCAGCATCTATGACCCAAAACGTAGACATGCTAGTCCAGGTGGTCAATTCTAGGGCTGACAGGCCTTTTTTTATACCATCAAGCATTACCTCGGTGGGCTGGAGCCCTTGGACAGCAGTCTTGAAAACCCAAGTCGCTACTGTGCCTCTGACACTTTCCTCAGCTCCCAGAGGTTAATTGCAGTAGGCATAGGAAGGCTTCAAAAGAGAGAGAAAGAGAGGGAGGGGAAAGTTGGAAGAGAAAGCGACCAGAGAGGTAGAAGACGACAAGAACTGTCCGCGAACAGAGCGGAGTTCACCACCCAGGGTTAAAAAAGTGTATATATAGGTCAACATGCTTCTTGTCTCAAGTGTCTCAAGTGTCGCTATCGATTTGGGCAATTCCTCAGGACTGGAAAATGGACTGCAAAATGAAACCTAATATACTTGTGGTTGAGGAAAATATATATAACATGAGAAAAATGTACCCCAATCATGCAATCAAATCCTCACAGTAAAATATACTAGGGGTGGGTGGAATTTGCCGAATCGCGTTATGCAAATCTCCGCGAAACGGTAAAAAATCTACACAAACACTCAGAAATTCAGCGAACACGCAGTATTGCTTGTTCGCGTTGCTTTTTTCCTCTTCGCAATTGCTGTTTGCATGCTCGGGGGGAAATATCTTGTGAACACGCATTTTGAGAACGAGAACAAAAAGTTTTTTTCGCAAAGTCGCGGAAAGCAGAATTTTGGGCAATTTTGCGTTCCCTGTGAAACGCGAAATTACCCAAATTCCGCAAATTCCACAAGCAGAATTGAATTTACCACCCAGGCCTAAAATATACCTTGGGATATCTAAAACCCGACGTAGTTTCGGTATGCTACTGACCCCTTAGGTGATGGCAGAACCCACAATAGCTGTGGAACAAAACCCTTCTCTGCCACCCTGACCAAAAGCCCAACCACAAGTAGATAAGGTTTAATTTTCCGGTACCGAAGATGAAGCATGACACCCACATGGGTGTGTGAGGGCTCTTACTTCTGATCCCCAGATGTGTTGTCGCAGTTCTCTTGACCTAGATCCTCCTGTCCTTCAATCCCCCCAGGAACTGCATTCGTTTTGTATTACATAGTTTACTACGGAGCCTTTACGCTGCACCTTACAGAGCTCCTTGTCCCCTCTATGTTTAACTCTGGGGTACTCCACAGATGTTCGTGCCAGATGAGTTTGATAGGTGTGTGTGTGTGTGTGTGTACGATTTTGCTTCAAAAGCCCCCATCTTGAATTGACAGTGGTGAATATATCAGTTGAAGGCCCTATCATGAGGAATTTCAACCAACCAACGTCTTTCAGCAGACAAATCATGATTACAAGTTCATTAAAAGTCAGCCTATATTTGTTCTCAGTGCCTAATTATGATCTTGGCAGACAGGGTTACTCCGTCTTAAATGTGACAGATATCCCATCCACCAAATTACAATTCCATATTATCTTATCGAACTCGTCATACAGCGGATAAGATGGCCAATCACGTTTGTGACGCACGATCCCATGCACCAAGATCGTAATCAGGCATTTAGTCATATTTGTTTAAGGCACTATGCACGTAGAATCTGTAGATGCTCTTTAATTTCTTACTCACTCATGAACATAGTGTGTGTGACCCATCATATACCTGTCCATGTGCGGAATGATGTTGAGTTAATGACCACAGCAGGGTCACATCACCCACCTCAGGCAAATCCATTGCAACTCTCACCTTCTCTTAGTACTTGTGTAACTTCCCCTCTCACTACAGTATGTGTTAATGACCAACATTCAGATACACTACTTACCATCTCAGGAAGATTGCTTGCAGAGATATATAGCAATAAATACAAAGTACTTTTAAAATATCCCAAACGGAAAATACCTCCATTAGATCAGTATGCGATTGCCTCATTTCATGAATGCTTGTTTCCAATGCCTGTAGAGGATTTTCAATGTCTGCCATCATCCTTGCCAGTTCTTGTCGTCTTCTTTTGCTCTCTAATTGTTTGCTTTTCAAGTCCGCTAAGATGGCAGAATTTCGTACCTATGTTTTACAATGTTTTTAGAAAGAAAATATGTAAATAACAAGAATCAATGAGAATATCAACAACAACCTGCAAGAATCTTACTTTCACCACCAACAAATACACAAATATTTAACCATCAAAAATCTTATGAAGCTAAATACACTTATTCTGTAAGGATTTGCCATATCAGTTTCCAAAAACAGCGGACCCCTGTATTTCACCAGATTACCAATTCACACAACAAGCATTGGTAAAGCCAATAAGTCTGTATTTAATGTGCTAACACATATGGAATTAGAAAACTATGGAACGAGTGGATAGAGAGGGTTATAGCGGTGAAGTATCACTCAATCAGTTCAATGAAATCACTTGATGGGATGTGGAAGGATACACCGAAACAGCTACTAGCATTTGGTAAGATATGAATACACCACTGGGCTGACAAAGTCACATGACTGAACGGGGCTGAACGGGGCTGGTCCAAGAAGGCTGATCATTGAAGAGGAGGCCTTCAAGGCATCGCTATCTTTATTATAAAATGCAGGTTGTGTGCCAGCGCTTTATCAAGACCAGGACGACAAAACTAATATATATCCCATTTATCACAGATGTTTTTAAATGAATTATTATTGTGCCCTTTACATTTTTGTAACATAGAAATAAATCATGGCTCATATATATTAAAAAATTACAAACTTAAAATGTCAAACTGTAATAGAGGGCAATGGGAACCACGCTTAATACAAGCGTATTACCTGCTTCAACGCACTTGCTATTTTGGCAAATTGGGAACTACAATCATCACGTTTACCATGACCATAGAATATGAACAAATGAAATATAGTCTATGCTTCCAGGATTCACTGTGGACAGCTAAGGCTATAGGTCACACCTTCACCTTTCTACCACATGATGTCCACACAGCAGTCACACCATGTTGTGCTCGCCAATGATTACTGCCATTTCCGATACCAGACATATACATGAAAGTTTCTCGATCATGAACTGATTCATATTGTTTTGGAGAGTAGTGAATCAATCCCATATTCCATGATAATTTTATAAAGCATACTTTCATTAAACATAACTCAAGATTTTTAAATTCATTTTTATCAACATACTCAATTATCCATTTACCTAAAACTCCCATGCTTTCGAAATGAGTAAGTAAGAGGAACAGTAGAATCTGGTAATGCCCAACTCCTGAGGTCGTTGAAGGACTGATGAAAAAGATATATGTTGGAAGCATGGGAGTTTGAGGTAAAGAAGAGAAAGGCAGAACTGCCAACTTGGAAAGATATCGGAGAATTTGAATGGTGAAATGGTTGTATTAGGCTTGACACTTAGATATACACAGTGAGATATTCTACAAAGAACCAAGAAACCAAAGCATAAGAGGGTGACAAGATTCAAAAATGAAACTCACACTGAATTGGTGAATGAAACTGGTCAAGAATCTATCAGCCCTGAGGAAGTGGCAGAAGACATAAAACATGTGTTGACTGTGACAATTTTGAATTTTAATAAAAACTGAAGATAACTTGTGTTGAAGCCTACAAAGAATATGTGTTATATCATTGGAGCAAGCCATTGTGAAATGCTCATGGACTGTTTATATGGACACAAAATATATAGTTAGTAAATGCATAAATATATATTCCCTGAAAAAAACAAAGGGTAAAGGGATGTGTGAGCACTTGTATGAGTCTGTGAATGGGTATGTGAGTGGTTGTGTGTGTATGTAAGTTAGTGTATGAGAGGTTGCATGGTGGTGTGAGTGAACGTGTGAGTGTTTCTGTAAGGTCATCAGTGATGTCACTGACCATGTCATGAGTGATGTGATAAGCAGTGCATTGCGGGAGCGTAAGTTATAGTTAGCTGAGGTAACTATAATTGTTGAATTTCTGTGATTTTGTATGAGTGAAATGTGAGCCTAACTATAACATCACTGTAACCTTTGTTTTTTTCAGTGAATTTCTATGTTTTTTTAAATTCTATTTCCTAACTATACCATCCTTGTAACCTTAGTTTTTTTCTACGAATATTTATGATTTTTTAAATGTTATTTCCTAACAATAATGAACCCTGTAATGTCTGGATGTTTTTATTGAAATTCTAAGGTTTCTTAGATGTTTTTGCTAACTGTAACCTGTAACCTTTGAGAGTGGGTGTGTGAGTGGCTGTATAGATCAGTGGGTGAGTTAGTGGCTGTATGGGTCTGTGAGTGGCTGTACAAGTCAGTGAGTTGGTGTGTGAGTGGTTTTGTGGATGTGTGTGTAGGTTTGTGAGTGACTATGGGCCCGATTCACAGAATGAACTTAAGACTCAATCCTAAACTTACTACTATTTTGGTATTCACAGAATGCACTTACTACTTTTGGCATTCACAGAATGCACTTACTACTTTTGGTATTCACAGAATGAACTTACTACTTTTGGTATTCACAGAAGTTAGGATTTTGTCTTAAGTCTGTCTTAAGTCTGTCTTAAGTTTGTCTTAAGTCTGTCTTAAGTCTGTCTTAAGACAAACTTAAGACAAAATCCTAACTTCTGTGAATACCAAAAGTAGTAAGTTCATTCTGTGAATGCCAAAAGTAGTAAGTGCATTCTGTGAATACCAAAAGTAGTAAGTGCATTCTGTGAATACCAAAATAGTAGTAAATTTAGGATTAAGTCTTAAATTCATTCTGTGAATCGGGCCCTATGGATCATGAGTGTGTGAGTGACTGGGTCTAGAAGTAGATGTTAGAGTGGCAGAATGGGTGTGTGAGTAGATGTTTGAGTGTCTGTATGGGTGTATCAGTAGCTGTGAGAGCGACTGCATCAAAACTGAACCTTCACCTGCCCCTTTATCTAACAAAAGTCCACAGCTTTGCACAAAATGTCTACCCAACAGGAGTACTTTCTATTGGTCAATTATTAATTGCTTTCTCCTTTGGTAAATGTCTGGTGGGTATTCCACACTTCTGCAGCAAAATGGACCACAAGGAAATGTCTCCAGTGACCTTGTGTGCATTTTGACAATGTGACTGTTCCTTGTGCTTCTTCATCCAGAACTCCGTGATGATAAAATGAATCCTCCTATACCGAAGAAGAGACTACAAAGTGGTGAATTACCACCAAATAAGGGTACTTCCACTTAGCTATATCAAGCAAGTACATCTTTGTTTGGGGGCAAGTGCATATTCTTTGGCATCAAGAAGGCATCACCAAAATCGGCAGGAATCACGCTAGGCGGTCTTTTGGTAGGGTATCCATCATCCTGGTAAAAGATGGAAGGACTCTTACATATTACTAAACTGGATGGGGTGGGGCCAAATGAGTGGAGCTTCAGGTGATTTTGCACATTTGAAAACTGGTAGTCATTTAAAGAGAGAACCATGGACTCTGCTCCCACCAGGGAGGCCAAGAAAGAACCGACTCATCAAAGTTACTACAGATTTCACTCTGATAGACCAACAATGCATTCACCTTCACCAAAGATTTCAGATAATTTTTCAATGTGGTATTAATATTGAGAAAGTCATTGTCAATATGAATAACTATACATTCATGTATAAAAACAAAATCATATCTTTATCGACTAATTAGTCCGTTGTGAACTCCACATCAACTCTGACTCAGAAATACGTGGTTAGGCAGGCCCTGAGATCCAGACCCGAGGTTACTGATTGGCAGATCACAGATGTGGTACCACTTAGCCAGCATACAAATGCACGAACAGGAAATCCCACATCGATCCCACTGATAGACGCAGCAACACCACAATGGTCCAGGGAGATTGGCCCCAATAAAGCACACATGACCGGAGGGGTGCATTCATTCCCAAAACACCATGAAGTCAGATGGATGGCACATGGAGTTAGGAACACAGCCAATCAATGCCCAGTACACACAGAACACGCAGTGATCACGAGCTCCCTATGCCAGATGTCTGGAAACGTTACCCAATGGCCACATTGTGTCAACACAAGGTCGAGACCTATTTGTATTCCTCATCCAATACACTAATTTATGGCTCCAAAGACAGAGGTACACATTCCTTACCAAAAGAGGATCGCCAGACACATTTCATTACATTCGAAAAACTGTATAAAAGTCTATGTTCGACCGATTGTAAATTGAGGCAGTCCTCAAACCCTATGTCTGGGTCTGTGCTCCGGCAAGAAACTGTTCCTGTTTTGCCAAATGCCTCTTATTTTCTCAAGGTATTTCATGGTCAAGCAACAGTGAACTTGCAGAGAAAACACACTTGCTTTGCCTTCGCCAAGCCCAGAAACTAAGGATCATTTGTCATTTACAGAAGTTAAGCTTCAGCTGGGGCACTGGCTATGTTTATATTACCAGGTGCTTCCTGCTGAAGTTTAATTTACGTAAAATGAGCATCAGGGCCAGAACAGACTAGTCAAACTTCAATGGTGGAGGGGGCTACGCAACCCCCCTCCTGGGCCTATTTCGGCCCTGGTGACCACATCCCCCGAGGACCAGATAACATTTAATGGGAGAGAGGGGCCAAGCGGCACCCTTCCCTGAGCTGTTTTCAGTCCATGGGATGCCATCCCCCAGAGGCCTGGCCAAAATTCAATGTGGCCTGGCCTCCTGCTCCTGGGTGCCCTGGAGCCCACCCAAGGCACCCAGTGTCTTATGTTGGAGACCGCAGGAGGAGCCTCAATGACCTGCAGTCTCTGCCTGCTCCCTGCTTTCTGAAAATAGAACAATTGATGGACAGAATGCTGTGCAATGTCAAACATTCACCCCAGTACAGAGATCTGAGCCTGAATCCATAGTTTTTTGCTCCTATTGCCATTCCAGTTTGAATCCAGCCATATGCAAATCAGTCTTGACCTTGTTCCCGATGGGATCTGTCCAGCCCAAGCTGCCAGGTCAGGTCTTTCCTGGAGTGGAAACAAGCATCCTGGGATCGGTTTAGGGGTATCATACCTCGAGTGGCCCCTACCCTTCACCTTAAACATAGCCCCAGGAATGGAGTCGCTGGTGCCCTCTCCTAGCCCAGGGAGGGGGGCCACATGCTCCTCTCCCCTTTATTCAATTATAGGCCCCAGAAAGTTCTCCGCAAATTTGTGTCAAAAGTCCCAAATGTCTTTTTTTTGCGGTTTTTGTTAGGACTGTGGACTGATCCAGAGTCCCTAGATTGCTGCCACCTGGATGAGAATAGATTTGTCAGCTCTGCGAATCCTCACGCATTGTGATATATGCACATTTTTTTTTACCTTAATTTTCCAAAAATACTAAATGGAATTACAACAAATCACAAAAAGTACTTTTCCTGGACCAAGATCTAGCTTTCTACCTCACTTGGTACAAATCCGTTCAGCGGTTTGGGCTGTCTCTAAAGTTCCTAAGGAAAATGAATGGGGAAATGTGTTTAGGAACACCCACTTTTTCTTAGCCCCCGCCTGATGGATCACCACAAAACTTTTCATGTGCAAACCAGTCAAAAAGTAGCAATCTTTTGGAACTTTTTGTGGATATATATATATATATTCACAGAAAAAACCATAGGTTATAGTGGATATATAGTTAGGAATTAGCATTTACAAAACCTTATTTTACTCGCATAAAACCATTGAAATTCCATATATAGTTAGAAGCGCTAACTATATATCGCGCACCCGCAATCCACTGCTGATGATGTCACATATTACATCATTCATGACATGGTCAGTGACATCACTGATGACATCACTGATGACATCTCAAATGACATCACTGATGACATCACTGATCACAGCATCCAGTGATTGTATGTGTCTGTAAAGTTTAAATATGCTTTACATATTGAAGAATGAGTGGATGTATAAGTGTCTGGATGAAGAATTTAGTAGGTGCATGACTGACTGTATGAAAGAGTGATTAAATGTGTCTCACTGAGTGCATGGGTTAGTGACTAAACTGTCTTAATTTGTGCATCAGTATGTTTGTTGTTGTGTAAGCTGCTGCATGTGTTGATCAGTAGCTATAAGAGTGGCCATATGGGTTATTGATTGGTTGCCCAAGTATTTGAATGGGAGGCTGAGTGTGTGTGTGGGTGGCTGGGAGGTGCGTGACTCTGTGCATAGATGTGCAAGCAGTTGATTCACTAGGAGTATGAGTTCAAGAGTGCATGTGGAAACAGCTATATGGGCGGTTGACTGTGCATGGGTGTGTTGGTGAGTGAATGGATTTCTCATTGCTACATGCGCAAGTAAGTACGTATGTAAAACACAATACATGTGAGAGTTGACATATATAAATAACTGAACATAAGAGCCAGTGAATGTGTGAGTGGCTGTATCAATCACTGTGAGCTTGTATCAGGGATTATATAAGAGAGTAAATATGTGTTATTATATGTTTGAATAAGTAAGATGTGTATAACTGTATAGTTGAGAAAATGGAGGTGTGATTGATTCTTTGCATGACTGACTAGGTGTGTGAGTAACTCCATGGATGAGTGACAGTCTGTGAGTGTCTGTTTATACTGAGTGTATGTAAGGTTATATTAGAGTCTGAAGAGGTTCATTGTATTATCACATGAGTGATGTGATCAGTGATGACAAATGAGATGTCATCAGTGATGTCATTTGAGTTGTCATCAGTGATGTCATCAGTGATGTCATTTGAGATGTCATCAGTGATGTCATTTGAGTTGTCATCAGTGATGTCATCAGTGATGTCATTTGAGATGTCATCAGTGATGTCATCAGTGATGTCACTGACCATGTCATGAATGATGTAATATGTGACATCATCAGCAGTGGATTGCGGGTGCGCGATATATAGTTAGCGCTTCTAACTATATATGGAATTTCAATGGTTTTATGCGAGTAAAATAAGGTTTTGTAAATGCTAATTCCTAACTATATATCCACTATAACCTATGGTTTTTTCTGTGAATTTCATTGGTTTTTTAATAGCAAATATGAAAAGCTTTAAAATGTAAAGTACGTGATAGATAAAAACATTTTCGTATTTATGCACGCTGATGTGCTTTGAACGCTGCCCCCCTCCCCTCTTTTCTCTTAGTAGTACTCTCTCTTTGCAGATAGTGAAGAGTAGTTAACGCAGGCCTTTACCCCCGTTGTAATCCGTCCTGCCTGCTTGTCTCTCCATTTGATTGATTATTATCCAAGCATTTACTGTTTTTCAATTGATTCTCTTTGGTTCATTCTCTATTTACAAACAAGCACAAAGTCGCAATACTCTGTTTAGTCTTTGCAGATCGTGAAAAATCGTGTAAAAAAATAAAAGTAATCGAGCAAAATCAGTAGGCCACTAATTGGATCTCTTTTTGACCTCGCTAAAATAGAAATATTATAAACAACCCTTCATGAGAAATACGAAAATAGTGAGATGAACTGAGCTCCACACCATGAGGGCTGCAAGACAGCTCGGCTCCGTCACCCACCCCGCCCAAAATAACGACAAACCCTATGCAAATATTAAAAATATAGACAACACACCAGCAAAGAAACAGGGTAAAACATTTTATTAAATAACTATTTACATAACGTTGGTTTATAAGATGATGTCAGTAGTGGACCGATGTGTGAATAGGTCGGAAGCAGCACAAGGCGCCAAGATCCGGATGGAAAGTCCTGGATATTGGGTGCCATAGTTCAGAGTTCTGAGTTTGAGCCTTTTTCAATGCCTGTGCTTTGTTGTTTCCCCTCCATCAAAAACAAAAAAAATATATAAAACTGTGCAAAAATACAAAAAAAACAAAAAATGTTTACAAAAGCAGTGCTTGTAAGACTGTCTGAAGCTTATTTCCACCTACTGCAGCTTCACTATTCCAAAGTAAGTGAGGGTCGTTTGTGGACCTGACTGCATTTGAAAACAATGTTATATGGTACCTCCCTAAACCGCTTGACGGAGGCCCCCGAGGGGCGGTGTGATGACACGGACTCGGAGAAGACGCTTGGCTCCGACCCCCTCCCCAAGTCTTATAGCACTGGTGTAGCCTGAGATCGCCCCCGACATAGGCGGCCGGCTCCCGGGGTCCGGCGGAACTTTTTGCCTTTTGATGACTCTTCTATTCTGGACTTTGTCCCACAATCCGTTTGACCTGAAGACACGCTGTAGTGGGGCGCCCCTTTACCGTTTTAGTTGCCATTCCGCCCGCTTTTGCTACACTGTGCCTCTTCCGCCATTCAGCTGTTTACCGCCCGCTCTTGCGACTACAGCGTCTCGCTCACCATGTAGTTAAGTTGCTCCCGCTCTTGCGGTGCAGCGATAGGCGGCTGCCACAGGACTCTCAAAATGGCGGCCGGCTCTTCGGTTTTGGGCCTGGTCCACTAAAATGGCCCTGGGACACCTTGGAACTCGGACGCTTCCCTGATAGGGCTTGGGTCCCATTCTCGAAAAGCGTCCCCTCAGCCGTGAAGATTCTACAAAAGTCTTGGGGGCCTCCGACTCCCGCAGGCTTCTGGTGGGGAGCGGCTGCCATGATTGCTCGTGGAATGGCCACGACGGAGCTACGAGATGGTAGTGGTCTCATGCTGACGCCAGCTTTAGTCTGAAACATCCAGAAACACTATAGACTACCAATTCGATCAGTTCCGGTAGCGCCCCAACATGACCCGGAAGAGAAGAATTTGCCCTCCCCTCTTTGACTGATGGTTCTTGTTGCCTGTCCCCTCTGTTGTCATTTAACAGAACTTTTTGGACTGCTGAAAGGGGTTGTGTTCTGAACGCTGGTTGGTGGAGACATTTAGACTATATTCTTGACCTACGTTGTCGCGTAATGCGTTTTATGACACGCCGCGTTAGCGCACCCGGAAGTGAGCCGAGGCGCGGCGCGCAGCGCGTAACGTAAGCATAACAGGTCATGTGACTTGTTAATAAAACTTTTCATTGGTTCATTTTACTTTTGTTAATTTAATGATGAAAAGCTTGGTCATATGACCTAAAAATTACGCTTTTTATTTTTTTCGAACATTATTTTTTTTTCAAACATATGTTATAATATTCCAGGCTAATGTACTTTCCCGGAAAATTTACAACTGTCCTGCAAGTAAAATATATTCCTTTTTCGAGAAAAAGGGCGTTTCTTCGTTCCATGACGGAGCCGTTGAGTAAGAGAGACTCGGCCTGCTGTCTTAGTCGCCGATACGCCTGATTATCAGATTCTTATCGATCACTTTATGTTGCAGAAATGAAAAACACAACTGCCCTTGACCATTTATCTTTACTGCGTTCCTACATATTATACCTTTTATCCGTCATGTAATTGGACTGCTTTATTTCACTTGCCTTTTACTGATTCGAAAACAGTGACTAAAAGTAAAAACTTTACCAATGTAAATACTACTACGGTGTTTTGTTTTAAAAACCTTTATTGTGAAAATATCAGTATACAAATACGGGCCTATAACCACGTGGGCCGGCCACGGAGCAAACTGAAATCGTATATGATGAGGAGACATTTACACTGTAGAGGAACGTAACGAGCGGGCCATTAGGTTGCAAGAACTAAGGTGTCTAACAGTTGCGGAATCGGTGGACGTACATTTTGTAATTAAAATAAGACAGGGCCACTTACAATAACATTTTCTAGATATACATTTGCGGGCAAGGAGTTACGAGTCCCATTTATACCGGCGCCATTTTGGGCGAGGCCGGGCAGGTCCAAGATATAGTCAAAATGTCTTCACCAACAATCGGCCAGACCAGAACCCCTTTCGGCCCTTTATGCTACAAGATGGTGTCTTCCATTCAGAAAATATTGTTGGCAGCATTTTGAAAGGAAAGATAAACAGCCGTTCTTCTAGTGAGTCTCACATTGTTACATTTAGGAAGAATGTTGAAGAGTAATATGTGGAAAATCTGAAGCCATTTTTCTACAAACTCTCAATCAGCCTAAGTCATGGGCGATCTTTGTCCACACCAGGGCAATAGTGAAGCTGCAGCAGGTGCAAAGGAGCTTCAGACAGTCTTACAAGCACTGCTTTTCTAAACATTTTTTTGTATTTTTGCACAGTTTTATATATTTTTTTTTGTTTTTGATGGAGGGGAAACAACAAAAAACAGGCATTGAAAAAAGCTCAACAGTGCAGGGCGCCTTGTGCTGCTTCCGACCTATTCACACATCGGTCCACTACTGACATCACCTCATAAGCCAACGGGGCACCCCACACTGACTTTCGGCGCAGCATTGTAGGATGGCCACACCAGTGCGGCAACTTGCTGGACACCACCTCGGTGCCATCCGGATCTCGGAGCGTTCGAGTCACTGTACCGCAAGAGTGACCGGAACTCAGCTGGACACGCCGTCTTTCGGCGCAGCATTGTAGGATGGCCACACCAGTGCGGCAACTTGCTGGACACAACCTCGGTGCCATCCGGATCTCGGCGCGTTCGACTCACTGTACCGCAAGAGTGACCGGAACTCAGCTGGACACGCCGTCTTTCGGCGCAGCATTGTAGGATGGCCACACCACTGCAGCAATTTGCTGGACACCACCTTGGGCAACAGTGAAACTGCAGCAGGTGCAAATAAGCTTCAGATAGTCTTACAAGCACAGCTCAGAACTCTCAACTATGGCACTCAATATCCAGGACTTGCCATTCGGATCTTGGCGCCTTGTGCTGGTTCCGACCTATTCACACATCGGTCCACTACTGACATCACCTCATAAGCCAACGGGGCACCCCACGCCGACTTTCGGCACAGCATTGTAGGATGGCCACACCAGTGCAGCAACTTGCTGGACACAACCTCGGTGCCATCCGGATCTCGGCGCGTTCGACTCACTGTACCGCAAGAGTGACCGGAACTCAGCTGGACACGCCGTCTTTCGGCGCAGCATTGTAGGATGGCCACACCAGTACGGCAATTTGCTTGACACCACCTCTGTGCCATCCGGATCTCAGCGCGTTGTGCTGCCTTCGGCCTATTCGCACATCGGTCCGCTACTGACGCCGCCTCACGTGCCAACGGATTTTCTACGGTTTTTGTAGCCCTATGCCGCATAACAGGTCATGTGACTTCTTTATAAAACTTTTCATTGGTTCATTTTACTTTTGGTTTCCTAAAGATGGAAGGCTTGGTCATATGACCTAAAAATAACACTTTTCATTGGTTTAGAACATTTTTTTTTCCCAAACGATGAAAGCCCCACCTTGTTTCTGGATCATTCAGACTGAAGCTGGCGTCAGCATGAGAGCACCACCATCTCGTGGCTCCGTCGTGGTCATTCCGCGAGCAATCATGGCAGCCGCTCCCCACCGGAAGCCTGCGGGAGTCGGGGGCCCCCAAGACTTTTGTACAATCTTCACGGCTGAGGGGACGCTTTTCGAGAATGGAGCCCAAGCCCTAGCAGGCAAGCGTCCGAGTTCCAAAGTGTCCCAGGGCCATTTCAGTGGACCAGGCCCAAAACCGAGGAGCCGTCCGCCATTTTAAGAGCCATGTGGCAGCCGCCTATCGCTGCACTGCAAGAGTGGGAGCAACTCAACAACATGGTGAGCGAGACGCTGTAGCCGCAAGAGCGGGCGCAACTCCGCTAGATGGCCGCCACCTGGGGAGGCCCGTTCACGCCGCCTCCCCCACGCCCCCCCCCCGGGCCGCCGCACGCCAATTTTCGGAGTAGCATTGTAGGATACCAAAACCAGTGCGGCAGTTTACTGGACATCACCTGGGTGCCTGTCGTACAACATGTTGTGTCAGCCATGTGACACTGGACACAGACCGCTACTGACGAGGCCTCCCCCCGCACCACCCGGGACGCCCCACGCTGTTTTTCTGTGCTGCATTGTAGGATCCCTAAACCAGTGCGGCACCCAGGCGACATCACCTGGGTGCCGTCCAGAACTCTGCACGTTGTGCTGCCTTGGGACTATTCGCACAAAAGACAGCTTCTAACCATTGTTGCTTTTTGTGTTGAGAAATGTTTAAATGTTTTTAGTTTTTGTTCCGTTCGTTAAAGTTAATAGTTAATAAAGTTTTATAACCTTACTTTGTTGGAGTGTTATCTATTTTTTTAAAAACGGGTGAATGGGGCCTTGAATCGGGTTATTGTCATGTGTGGGCTTTGGAAGTGTGCTGCTGCAGGATCGGACATTTCAAACTCAAATGCACGTTCTTTTTCTTACCTTTCCGAAGCATGGAGCGCAATAGCAAGCAGAGAAAGGGTGATGCACGTGTTGAACACTACCTGACCTAGCAAGTTGCTGGCAGTGCCCCCCCGCCCGCTCCTGAAAGAGGAAACACACACACCGCCGCTCCGAGTACTTCACAAATCTTTAAAAGACCATGCGCTTGTTCATGAGGCTTAAATGGTTTATCACCTCTTCTAGAACCCCTGCATCGACCCTCTGACGTTTCCTGGAAAAATTACCATGTAACACAATACCAAGCCCTGTCAGCTGAAACCCCCAAGGAATCGTGGGCATATTATCAAGGGGGTTTATCTCCGCTTTTTTGGCTTTAAAAGCCTTGAAAGCGGAGATAAAATTATCTCCCTATTACCAAGCTGTCGCTAACACCAGTTAGTGACAGCTAAAAGGAGATAGCGACCATCTTGGGCCCCGCTTTGCATGTCAGTGATACTTATCACTAATGACATGCAAAGTGGCGTGCCAAGATGTTAGCGACTGGAAACAGTCCCTAACATCGCTACCTTCTATTACCAACTTTTGGAGATATTCGCGCTAAGCGCGAATATCTCCAAAATCTAACACCTGCCCTGAGCAGTTCTTAGCCATGTTATCCAATGGGAGGTGGATAACATGGCTAAGAGCATTTGCTCGATAATACATGAATATCGCTGACTTTTCTGCGATAATAGCAAGGTTTATCTGCGATAAAAATCGCCGATGTACAGCGATAATTTTTGTCTCTAAACAAGTTAGAGACAAAAATTATCGCTAGTTGTTCGTAATATGCCCCCGGGTTTTTGCTTGCAGAAATCGGGAGGCGGGAGACTAGCACTGAAATCAGTAGTCACACGCCTGAATCGGGAGGATTGGCATGTCTGAATTCTCTACAGCTGGGGCCATAAACTACATCCGCAGGGTTAGGTGATAGCCTGGGACCAGCCTGGCATCTAAAATGGCTGCCGTGCACGACAAAATTGTGGCATTGGAAAAAAGGCAAGATGGCGCAGCCGCTGGAAGAGATGTATCAACATATATCAGCCTCCTCAGCCACCCTCAGGAAACATAGGGGATTAGGATACGTCTCCCGCACCCCCTTATACCTAGTACTTTAATTAACGAAGCACAAAATGGCGAATTCCCGTTTCGCTACCAGTTTGCGGCCCAGTTCGCGGCCCGTGAAGCGCTTCTACCGTGAAAAATCATTTTTTTTTATTTTCCCCACGGGACCCTTTAATAACCCCAACAACATTCCTAGGGGGTCAAGAGGGGGATACCTTGCCCCCTTTCATTAAATTCCCCCTTAGTTTTTCACCTTTTCTTCTCTTTCGATCCTACCGAGAGACAAGATGGCGGCCGCTCCGGACTGTCACGCAGCAAAAAAAAAAAAAAGCTCACGCACAGCCGCTGGAAGAGATGTATCAACATATATCAGCCTCCTCAGCCACCCTCAGGAAACATAGGGGATTAGGATACGTCTCCCGCACCCACTTATACCTAGTAATTTAATTAACGAAGCACAAAATGGCGAATTCCCGTTTCGCTACCAGTTTGCGGCCCAGTTCGCGGCCCGTGAAGCGCTTCTACCGTGAAAAATCATTTTTTTTTTTTTTCCCCACGGGACCCTTTAATAACCCCAACAACATTCCTAGGGGGTCAAGAGGGGGATACCTTGCCCCCTTTCATTAAATTCCCTTTTCGTTTTCCACCTCTTCTTCTCTCTCGATCCTACCGAGAGACAAGATGGCGGCCGCTCCGGACTATTTAGAATGTTGACAGACACCGGAGAGCCAATCAGCTTTCTGCGCGCAAAGTTCCGATAAGCGAAAAGTAAGCGGACCGGATCGCTGCCCAGAGCGCTGTTACAGATATATATCTTGGTTTGAACGTTAATTTCTCAAAAACTACTGGAGCACATATATTGAGACCTAGCAAAGGCACATCGGGCTAACGGTCCCTACAATTTTGCCAAGTTTCGTGCAAATCCATTCAGCCGTTCGAGCTAAAAGTGAGTCCAACCGCCCTATGGAAAAATGAATGGAAAAAACGCGTTTTGGGACCCCCCTTTTTTCTCAGCCCCCCCTTGACGAAACTCCACCAAATTTTCAGGGGCTGCTCAGAATCAAAATGTGCCATTTTCCTGAAAATTTCAGCCGATTCCGTCCACAAACGCCAAAGTTATTAGACATAGAATTTTCAAAAGTCCCATAGAGAAAAAATTCTAACTATATATACCTACTGGCTATCGCCAGTAGGTAATATATATATATATATTCACTGAAAAAACCATAGGTTATAGACCATATATAGTTAGGGATTAGCATTTAAAAAACCTTATTTTATTTGCACAAAACCATTGAAATTCCATATATAGTTAGTTGCACTAACTATATATCGCGGACCCGCAATCCACTGCTAATGATGTCACATATTACATCATTCATGACATGGTCAGTGACATCACTGATGACATCACTGATGACATCTCAAATGACATCACTGATGACATCACTGATCACAACATCCAGTGATTGTATGTGTCTGTAAAGTTTAAATATGTTTCACATATTGAAGAATGAGTGGATGTATAAGTGTCTGGATGAAGAATTTAGTAGGTGCATGACTGACTGTATGAGTGAGTGATTAAATGTGTCTCACTGAGTACATGGGTTAGTGACTAAACTGTCTTAATTCGTGCATCAGTATGTTTGTTGTTGTGTAAGCTGCTGCATGTGTTGATCAGTAGCTATAAGAGTGGCCATATGGGTTATTGATTGGTTGCCCAAGTATTTGAATGGGAGGCTGAGTGTGTGTGTGGGTGGCTGGGAGGTGCGTGACTCTGTGCATAGATGTGTAAGCAGTTGATTCACTAGGAGTATGAGTTCAAGAGTGCATGTGGAAACAGCTATATGGGCGGTTGACTGTGCATGGGTGTGTTGGTGAGTGAATGGATTTCTCATTGCTACATGTGCAAGTAAGTACGTATGTAAAACACAATACATGTGAGAGTTGAGATATATAAATAACTGAACATAAGAGCCAGTGAATGTGTGAGTGGCTGTATCGATCACTGTGAACTTGTATCAAGGATTGTATAAGAGAGTAAATATGTGTTAGTATATGTTTGAATAAGTAAGGTGTGTATAACTGTATAGTTGAGGAAATGGAGGTGTGATTGATTCTTTGCATGACTGACTAGGTGTGTGAGTAACTCCATGGATGTATGACAGTCTGTGAGTGCCTGTTTACACTGAGTGTATCTAAGGTTATATTAGAGTCTGAAGATGTATTATCACATAAATGATATCATCAGTGATGTAATCAGTAATGTCAAATGAGATGTCAGTGATGTCATCAGTGATGTCATTTGAGATGTCATCAGTGATGTCATCAGTGATGTCATTTGAGATGTCATCAGTGATGTCATCAGTGATGTCACTGACCATGTCATGAATGATGTAATATGTGACATCATTAGCAGTGGATTGCGGGTCCGCGATATATAGTTAGTGCAACTAACTATATATGGAATTTCAATGGTTTTGTGCAAATAAAATAAGGTTTTTTAAATGCTAATCCCTAACTATATATGGTCTATAACCTATGGTTTTTTCAGTGAATTTTCAAGGTTTTGTAAATGCAAATTCCTAACTATATATGGTCTATAACCTATGGTTTTTTCTGTGAATTTCATTGGTTTTTTAAAAGCTAATATCTATAGCTGTAAAATATATTCTTTATTAAGTGACGTATCACATAGCCCGTGAGACGCCTCATGATGCATCGCATAACCGTGACGTATCGTCTCTGCAGCGCAAACCAAACCCAAAACGTAAGCGCGCCAAAACACGCTTAAAGATATATATATTTTTTTAACCTTAATTAGACAAAATCCACACGTGCACATATCACAAACGTTCAAAAAACACAATATGTCGGACTCCCGTTACGCTGCCGGTTAGCTGCCCGGTTAACGTACCAGGAAGCACCTTTACCGCGAAAAATCGCATTTTTTTTTTCACCCCCCAGGGAACTTTAATAGCCCCCTCATCAATCCTAGGGGTTCAGGAGGGGTCTGCCTTACCCCTTTCATTCATTTACACCTTTTTTCCACCTCTTGTCTCTCGATCCCACAGAGAGACAAGATGGCGGCCGCTCCAGACTGTTTACAATGATAACAGCCAATCAGCTTCTCCTCAGACTCCCGTTACACTGCCGGTTAGCTGCCCGGTTCGCGTACCAAGACGCGTCTCTACGGCGAAAAAATCGTATTTTTTTTTTTTGGGCCCAGCGTGGCTCTATAATATCCCCTCATCAATCCTAGGGGGTCAGAAGGGGTCTACCTTGCCCCTTTCCTTCATTTCCCCCTTTGTTTTGGCCTCCTCTCGTCTCTCGATCCTACCGAGAGACAAGATGGCGGCCGCTCCGAACTGTTTACAATGTTGACAGCCAATCAGCTACTCGTCAGACTCCCGTTACACTGCCGGTTAGCTTCCCGGTTAGCTGCCCGGTTCGCGTACCAAGACGCGTCTCTACGGCGAAAAAAACGGAATATTTTTTTTTTTTTTTTTTGGGCCCAGCGTGGCTCTATAATATCCCCTCATCAATCCTAGGGGGTCAGAAGGGGTCTACCTTGCCCCCTTTCCTTCATTTCCTCCTTTGTTTTGGCCTCCTCTTGTCTCTCGATCCTACCGAGAGACAAGATGGCGGCCGCACCGGACTGTTTAGAATGTTGACAGACACCGGAGAGCCAATCAGCTTCGCTTCGCAAAGTTCCGATAAGCGAAAAGTACGCGAACCGGATCGCTGCCCGGAGCGCTGTTACAGATATATATCTTGATTTAAACGTTAATTTCTCAAAATCCACTGAAGCACATATATTGAGACCTAGCAAAGGCACATCGGGCTAACAGTCCCTACAATTTTGCCAAGTTTCGTGCAAATCCATTCAGCCGTTCGAGCTAAAAGTGAGTCCAACCGCCCTATGGAAATTAACATGGGAAAAACGCGTTTTGGGACCCCCCTTTTTTCTCGGCCCCCCCTTGACGGAACCCCCCCTAATTTTCAGGGGCTGCTCAGAAACAAAATGTGCCATTTTCCTGAAAATTTCAGCCCATTCCGTCCACAAACGCCAAAGTTATTAGACATAGAATTTTCAGAAATCCCATAGGGAAAAAATCCTAACTATATATACCTACTGGCGACCGCCAGTAGGTAATATATATATATATATATATATATATATATATATATATATATATATATATATATATATATATATATATATATATATATATATATATATATATATATATATATATATATATATATATATATGTATATATGTATATATATATATATATATATATATATATATATATATATATATATATATATATATATATATATATATATATATATATATACTTGAAGATGAAGGCTCACAAGAAAACATGTGAGAAAAACAAGGACCCCCTGGGTAGTGGTAGTATATAGACTCCTAGGGCAGGGTAGCAACAGGTGTGAATAAAAATCCTAGGCCATCAAAGAACTAAGTGAACAATAAAACTAAACCAGTGGTAAAAGGAACAATCGAAAATAAAAGTTATATAAAAACATGTTTTTAATTAGTATATTAAAAATCATATAGAAATTGAACAAAAGTCAGACTATATGATGAGAATAAAACAAAAATCATCCAACATATACAGGCGTTATACAAATAAATACATTACATGTAAATAGTACTGTGTACAATTCAAAATACATTCAAGGTCATAGTTAGTGACTAAAGTGCTGAAGAAACATAAAAACTCGACGCGCGTTTCGGCAGAAAAAAAGCTCACAAGAAAACAACAGCCAGCCACTGAGCTTACCATCTTGAAACTACCTGAGGAAGGCGGAAGCTGACACGTTGTAGTGGAAATATATTTTTGTGCTTTGGTGAATCTATCTGTTTGAGTCACTTCCTTCTTATTTATATATATATATGGCTTTGGTGACCGCCCTCTCGTTCTGGTGCTACGCGACCCTCCTGCAAAAACTTGGTACTTTGCTGTACAACAGCAAATCGCGTCGCCCCCCCCCCCCCCAGTTGCTGGTCTCAGTGCATGGGGAGAGAGGAGGCAGAACTATCTGCCTGAGAAGGGGGACAGAGGAGTTTCTTAGTTACCTGCCCTTTGACTGCTGCGGGCTGTGGAGCGCTGACCGACGGTTCGTTGGAGGCATCACTTGGTGTTTGGTGGGTCCCTGCACTACATGGGTCCCTGCGGCGAACTACAGTATCCAGCATGCATCTGGGGAGCAGGCACAGCGCAAGGAGATTCACACACCTGTGAGGCATAGAAGGGGCGTAACCACGTGACTTGGGAGTGGTCACAGCAAGATGAAACTTTACAGCAAAGAGCTCCTCAAAGGAGAACAAACTGAAACAGGCACTGAAGAGTACATTCTAAGGACGAAACGCATCTGCCAAGTGTTTCAGCAATTTCCTTTCAATGCTTGCGCAACTTTATTCAAATAAAGCAGCTTTTCCAGTCCCCCGGAGCATGGTCACACTCTTTTCCAAGGCTTGGGAGAGAGATTGGTGTGTATATATATATATATATATATATATATCTCCACAACTTTTCCCACGAGGGAAAAAACGGGTCGCACAACCAGTTGGAGTTTAACAGCAATCTCCTTTTATTCTCAAAATTCACAGGGCAAAATAGCGCATTTGATCTACGCGTATCGGTGTGTCGCCACCTTGCTCACGATCACCGGGTTTGCCCCACCCATGTTCATTTATAAACATTCTTTTTTTACTATTAAGTCATTTCCTGTCACATGTTAACCAAGGATTCTGGTCCTTGTAGTTTTCATCGTTGTTTTTACAAAAATCAAACATATTAGTGCACCAAATAAAATTAAATTAATCGATTATTGTTTTTCTTTTATCAATAATCCTTTCTTCTATTCTGTTATAGTTTCTCAGTGCCTTCCAATAGGCTTACATATGTGCTGTTGTTCTGCCTTCAAATAGGCACACTTATCCAAAGTCATTACAATTCAATGCTCAATGTTCATTATCAGTTCCTTGATTACACTGATTATTATAGGTGCACATATAATTCCTCCGATTGGTTTAAGCCATTTGGATGCAGGGTCCTCAGGTTAATAATGAATCTCGATTCTGCTTGCCTTCATTTTCTTTCTCGATCACCTCCCCGCTCTCCCTTTGGGATAGTTTGTATGCCATAAAATCTCATTTTTTGCCAGTCTCCCTGGTGAAATTGTTCCATATGTTTCGCTATGGCATTAGAGCGGTCCTTATGAATTGTTGCTCGCATGTGTTGCAATATGCGATTTTTAAGTTCCACAGTTGTGCTTCCCACATATTGCATTGGGCACGGACATTCTACTACGTAGACAGTGAACGGGGTTTTACATGTGATGCACTGTCTGATCTGCCATTTCTTCTTGTTTGCCAAAATTATTTCTTTTGTCTGCTTAGCTATTTGGCACATTTTGCAGCCGTGACATTTCACGAAACCTTTAGTCTTAAGCCAATCGTCTTGTCTTTTTTTCTGGAAATGACTATGAATCAAATGATCCTTCAAGTTTCTAGCACGTCTGTATGTTATGGTTGGATGAGTTCCCACAATTTCCTTCACTGTGTTGTCCAACTGTAACAGTTTCCAATTTCTCCTTAAAATCTTGCCTATTTTTTCACTCTCTTGGGAGAAGTCCATAATCAAACGAATTTTACCTGTTTCTGTATCATCTTCTAGTTTTTTCCTTTTGAGGCATTCCTCTCTTGTCTTTGTGCTGATTCTTATCAAGCTTTTTTTTACTATTTTTGCTGGGTATTTTCTTTTTATGAATCTCTCCATGGTGTTTTTGCTGTTTTTTTCCACTGATCTTGTTTACTGCATATCCGCCGGACTTTCAAGAATTCTCCGTACGGTATGCTGTTCAGTAGTGTTTTTTGGTGGAAGCTAGTCGCCTCAAGTGTAGCATTGGTTGATGTTAGTTTTCTATGAAGAGTTGTGTGGATGTGCTGATCCTTGATATAGATTTCAGTGTCTAGGAAAATGATTCTGTCTTTGCTTATATTGTAAGTGAATTTCAAATTTGTTACACTGTTGTTCATTAATTGGAAAAAATCCTGGAATTCTGCTTCGGTACCATCCCAAATTATCAATAAATCGTCGATAAATCTCTTCCAACTTACGATTTTATTGACTGATGTTTCGTTTGTTGAGTTCCATGCTATTTCTTGCTCCCACCATCCCATTGTGAGACATGCGTATGATGGGCTAAAAGAAAATCCCATTGCTGTGCCGTTCCGCTGTTTGAAAATTTCTCCTCCGAATGTGAAAATATTTTGTTCCAAACAAATTGTGATCATTTCCAGTAGCATCTGATTATGGCTACTGAATTCCAGATTTCTCTCCTTTAGGAAAAAATTGCATGCTTTCATTCCTATTTCGTTGTCGATGTTCGTATATAGCCCAATTACATCCATTGAGATCAGTCGATAAGATTCTTGCCAAGGTGTGTCCAGTAGTGTTCGTAATAGGTCACTCGTGTCCTGGATGTAGGAATTTAAATTAGCAACAAATGGCCTTAGGAAGGAAGTGATCGATATATTCCGCCATCGGTTCCAACAATGATCCCTTTGCGGATATTATCGGTCTTCCCGGGGGGTTTTTTTGGTCCTTATGTATCTTAGGCAAGAAGTAAATAGTTGCCATTATTGGATGTGTTACAGTGAGAAATTTCCTCTCCATTTCATCAATTAGTTCTTTTGCTGTCCATACACTTAATTTGTCATCGATTTTGTTCTTTATTTCCATGACTGGATTCTGGTTCAATTTTTCAAAATGCATGTTATTCCTTAATTGTCGATGAGCTTCTCTCATGTATGCGCTTCGATCCATGATTATCACGTTTCCGCCCTTATCGGCGACTTTTATTTCTATTTTATCATCTTCCAACAGATTTTTTATTGCCAACCGTTCTTCTTTTGTTAGATTATCTTGGCCATAATTCCATTTGAGATTGTATAAATCCTGGATTACAGCTTCCTGAAATAAATCCACTTTGTTTCCAGGGTTAAGTTGTGGGTAGAATTTTGATTTTGGTTTTTTTCCACTTAAACCTGCCCCACATTGTGTTACTGCCTGTTATAAAGACATTTCATCCATTGGGTCTTGATCAATGTTTATTAGAGTCAGAAAGCCGTCTGCATCTTTAACTTGTAAGTTTTCCTCAATTGTTCCCAGTTGAGTGGTGTTCTTCTCTTTCAATGTTTTTTCCTTAAAGGCTTTTGCTAGTTTAATTTTCCTGATATACAGGTATAAATCGATTCTAACCTGTGCTAGGTTCATGTGGCTTTTCGGACAAAAGTTTATTCCCCTTTTCAGTAGGGATATTTCCGTTACTGTTAATTGTCTGCTCGATAAGTTTATTACTTGCAACTCGTCAGGTGTTATTTCCGTCTCTGCCGCATGTTCCTCGTTTCCACCCCTGTTCTCTCTGCTCCACCACTTGCTCCTTTTTCCTCTTCTGTTGTATTTCTTCCTGGCCATTGCCTTCCTCTTCCTCTTCCTCTCCGTGGTTGGAATTGTGGTGTTGGGCGATTCCGCTCCCAGTATCGTTGTTGCAGCATGAGGCGCATGTCCCTTAAAAAAGGAATCCTTCTATTTGCATCAATTTCATTGCCTGGTGTTTGTTCATTGGATAGCGTAGAAGATGCCGAGCTAGACATACTTGACATACTTGCCCAGGCCATCTGTTCTTTTAAACCATCAAATTTTCTTGCGAAAGAGAATATGCGGCCTTACACATAATCATTTGTGTCTCTGATGAATTTAGAGTGTTTCCGGTCCATCACAGTTTCCTCGTGTTTATCTATTTTAGTTTCTAAATCTTCTTTGAATTTTGTCATTTCAGATTTTAATTTAAGGGTGGCCAGTTCTTTCTCCACTTCCTGCAGTTCCTCTTTTAGTTTTTCCAATGCTATTTCAATGTGTTTGATTAAGATTAAAATTAATCCTAATGAAGATTGCAGTATAAACTCACCCCATTCTTCTAACAACTCGTTGGATGCGTCATGATTATTGGGCATAAGTAAGATCCTAAGTCCTCAAGGAACCATCTTTGCCTCCAAATATTTTTTCAACGTGATGATCTCCCATGATTTATTGATCTCTTTTCGACTCAATTTCTCCCAGTTTTTCAATTTACTTCTGGCATCTGATTTCCCTGAGGTCGACGCTGCACCAGTCTTTTCCTATGGGTTGCTTTTGTCAAACAACTCATTTACTCGTGCTGTGCGTTTCGCTTCACGTTTCTCCATATTTGCGCTATTTTGGTCAAGCTCCCCTTTCAAATTTGATCGTATTTCACTTTTTCCGCCTTGCTGTTGCACCCTTGCTGGCCGGTAATCCCCAATTAACTATTCAGTAGTACCAATGTCCAGCATTCTCTCCTTTAGAGTCGTTGCGGTTTTGCAACTCAGTTAATGGGTTTTCCGATGCCTAGCCGATTTTACTGTTTGTCACTTTCATTCACACGCGTTCATTCAGCCCACACGCTTACCGGGGTCTTCAGCGTGTGTTCTGTTCCGTGTTCGAAATCCTGTTGCAGTTGTCAGCTTTCACTTCCTTCCGTAGGATTCTGTTTCTAATCCATAAATGGCGTTCACTGCTTCCCGAAATCAAATCACCTCCACAATGGTTCCCACTCGGGATTCGTGCAGCGCTCGTGCATGTGCGTTGTCCTGCGGCTGAACCAACGCCGCTCAATATCTCCACAACTTTTCCCACGAGGGAAAAAACGGGTCGCACAACCAGTTGGAGTTTAACAGCAATCTCCTTTTATCCTCAAAATTCACAGGGCAAAATAGCGCATTTGATCTACGCGTTTCGGTGTGTCGCCACCTTGCTCACGATCACCGGGTTTGCCCCACCCATGTTCATTAATAAACATTCTTTTTTTACTATTAAGTCATTTCCTGTCACATGTTAACCAAGGATTCTGGTCCTTGTAGTTTTCATGGTTGTTTTTAGAAAAATCAAACATATTAGTGCACCAAATAAAATTAAATTAATCGATTATTGTTTTTCTTTTATCAATAATCCTTTCTTCTATTCTGTGATAGTCTCTCAGTGCCTTCCAATAGGCTTACATATGTGCTGTTGTTCTGCCTTCAAATAGGCACACTTACCCAAAGTCATTACAATTCAATGCTCAATGTTCATTATCAGTTCCTTTATTACACTGATTATTATAGGTGCACATATAATTCCTCCGATTGGTTTAACCCATTTGGATGCAGGGTCCTCAGGTTAATAATGAATCTCGATTCTGCTTGCCTTAATTTTCTTTCTCGATCACCTCCCCGCTCTCCCTTTGGGATAGTTTGTATGCCATAAAATCTAGGGGCATATTATCAAGGGGGTTTATCTCCGCTTTTTTGGCTTTAAAAGCCAAGAAAGCGGAGATAAAATTATCTCCCTATTACCAAGCTGTCGCTAACACCAGTTAGTGACAGCTAATAGGAGATAGCGACCATCTTGGGCCTTGCTTTGCATGTCAGTGATATTTATCACTAATGACATGCAAAGTGGGCGTGCCAAGATGTTAGCGACTGGAAACAGTCCCTAACATCGCTATCTCCTATTACCAACTTTTGGAGATATTCGCGCTAAGCGCGAATATCTCCAAAAGCTAACACCTGCCCTGAGCAGTTCTTAGCCATGTTATCCAATGGGAGGTGGATAACATGGCTAAGAGCATTTGCTCGATAATGCATGAATATCGCTGACTTTTCAGCGATATTCATGCATTTCGGCCGTTTTTTATCGCATTTGCGATAAACCTTGTTAATAGCAAGGTTTATCTGCGATAAAAATCGCCGATGTGCGGCGATAATTTTTGTCTCTAAACAAGTTAGAGACAAAAATTATCGCTAGTTGTTGGTAATATGCCCCCTAATTTTTTGCCAGTCTCCCTGGTGAAATTGTTCCATATGTTTCGCTATGGCATTAGAGCGGTCCTTATGAATTGTTGCTCGCATGTGTTGCAATATGCGATTTTTAAGTTCCACAGTTGTGCTTCCCACATATTGCATTGGGCACGGACATTCTACTACGTAGACAGTGAACGGGGTTTTACATGTGATGCACTGTCTGATCTGCCATTTCTTCTTGTTTGCCAAAATTATTTCTTTTGTTTGCTTAGCTATTTGGCACATTTTGCAGCCGTGACATTTCACGAAACCTTTAGTCTTAAGCCAATCGTCTTGTCTTTTTTTCTGGAAATGACTATGAATCAAATGATCCTTCAAGTTTCTAGCACGTCTGTATGTTATGGTTGGATGAGTTCCCACAATTTCCTTCACTGTGTTGTCCAACTGTAACAGTTTCCAATTTCTCCTTAAAATCTTGCCTATTTTTTCACTCTCTTGGGAGAAGTCCATAATCAAACGAATTTTACCTGTTTCTGTATCATCTTCTGGTTTTTTCCTTTTGAGGCATTCCTCTCTTGTCTTTGTGCTGGTTCTTATCAAGCTTTTTTTACTATTTTTGCTGGGTATTTTCTTTTTATGAATCTCTCCATGGTGTTTTTGCTGTTTTTTTCCACTGATCTTGTTCACTGCATATCCGCCGGACTCTCAAGAATTGTCCGTACGGTATGCTGTTCAGTAGTGTTTTTTGGAGGAAGCTAGTCGCTTCAAGTGTAGCATTGGTTGATGTTAGTTTTCTATGAAGAGTTGTGTGGATGTGCTGATCCTTGATATAGATTTCAGTGTCCAGGAAAATGATTCTGTCTTTGCTTATATTGTAAGTGAATTTCAAATTTGTTACACTGTTGTTCATTAATTGGAAAAAATCCTGGAATTCTGCTTCGGTACCATCCCAAATTATCAATAAATTGTCGATAAATCTCTTC
Source organism: Lissotriton vulgaris (assembly GCF_964263255.1). Taxonomy (NCBI): domain Eukaryota; kingdom Metazoa; phylum Chordata; class Amphibia; order Caudata; family Salamandridae; genus Lissotriton; species Lissotriton vulgaris. Next base: position 1,464,837,726 of record NC_141691.1, read on the forward strand.
CAACTTACGATTTTATTGACTGATGTTTCGTTTGTTGAGTTCCATGCTATTTCTTGCTCCCACCATCCCATTGTGAGACATGCGTATGATGGGCTAAAAGAAAATCCCATTGCTGTGCCGTTCCGCTGTTTGAAAATTTCTCCTCCGAATGTGAAAATATTTTGTTCCAAGCAAATTGTGATCATTTCCAGTAGCATCTGGTTATGGCTACTGAATTCCAGATTTCTCTCCTTTAGGAAAAAATTGCATGCTTTCATTCCCATTTCGTTGTCGATGTTCGTATGTAGCCCAATTACATCCATTGAGATCAGTTGATAGGATTCTTGCCAAGGTGTGTCCAGTAGTGTTCGTAATAGGTCACTCGTGTCCTGGATGTAGGAATTTAAATTAGCAACAAATGGCCTTAGGAAGTGATCGATATATTCCGCCATCGGTTCCAACAATGATCCCTTTGCGGATATTATCGGTCTTCCCGGGTTTTTTTTTTGGTCCTTATGTATCTTAGGCAAGAAGTAAATAGTTGCCATTATTGGATGTGTTACAGTGAGAAATTTCCTCTCTGTTTCATCAATTAGTCCTTTTGCTGTCTATACACTTAATTTGTCATCGATTTTGTTCTTTATTTCCATGACTGGATTCTGTTTCAATTTTTCATAATGCATGTTATTCCTTAATTGTCGATGAGCTTCTCTCATGTATGCGCTTCGATCCATGATTATCACGTTTCCGCCCTTATCGGCGACTTTTATTTCTATTTTATCATCTTCCGACAGATTTTTTATTGCCAACCGTTCTTCTTTTGTTAGAATATCTTGGCCATAATTCCATTTGAGATTTTATAAATCCTGGATTACAGCTTCCTGAAATAAATCCACTTTGTTTCCAGGGTTAAGTTGTGGGTAGAATTTTGATTTTGGTTTTTTTCCACTTAAACCTGCCCCACATTGTGTTACTGCCTGTGATAAAGGCATTTCATCCATTGGGTCTTGATCAATGTTTATTAGAGTCAGAAAGCCGTCTGCATCTTTAAGTTGTACGTTTTCCTCAATTGTTCCCAGGTGAGTGGTGTTCTTCTCTTTCAATGTTTTTTCCTTAAAGGCTTTTGCTAGTTTAATTTTCCTGATATACAGGTATAAATCGATTCTAACCTGTGCTAGGTTCATGTGGCTTTTCGGACAAAAGTTTATTCCCCTTTTCAGTAGGGATATTTCCGTTACTGTTAATTGTCTGCTCGATAAGTTTATTACTTGCAACTCGTCAGGTGTTATTTCCGTCTCTGCCGCATGTTCCTCGTTTCCACCCCTGTTCTCTCTGTTCCACCACTTGCTCCTTTTTCCTCTTCTGTTGTATTTCTTCCTGGCCATTGCCTTCCTCTTCCTCTTCCTCTCCGTGGTTGGAATTGTGGGGTTGGGCGATTCCGCTCCCAGTATCGTTGTTGCAGCATGAGGCGCATGTCCCCTAAAAAAGGAATCCTTCTATTTGCATCAATTTCATTGCCTGGTGTTTGTTCATTGGATAGCGTAGAAGATGCCGAGCTAGACACACCGAAACGCGTGGATCAAATGCGCTATTTTGCCCTGTGAATTTTGGCAATAAAAGGAGATTGCTGTTAAACTCCAACTGGTTGTGCGACCCGTTTTTTCCCTCGTGGGAAAAGTTGTGGAGATATTGAGCGGCGTTGGTTCAGCCGCAGGACAACGCACATGCACAAGCGCTGCACGAATCCCGAGTGGGAACCATTGTGGAGGTGATATATATATATATATATATATATATATATATATATATATATATAATACATATACATATACATATATATTTTATCTACTGACGGTCACCAGTAGATAGTTATAGTCTATTTTCTATAGGAAATCCGCAACATTCTATTTGGAATAACTTTGGCGCCAGTTGATGAATCGTCACAAAATTTTCAAAACTAATGGCCAGCTCCGGTCCGCTCCTATCCTGAAAGTCTCGGGGTGATTTGTCAAGCGGGGGCCGAGAATCAAGGGGGTTCCAAAAACATGTTTTCCCCATGCAATTTTCCATAGGAACCGTTCATCACGGTTACAGCCCGAACTGCTGAACGGAATTACACTAAATTTAGCAAAGAGGTAGTCCTTAGTTCAGACTCGTGCCTTTTGCTTCCATGGTGTATACCCATTTGGTAGTTCCTGAGAAAATCACAATTAAAAGTGCATTTATATCTATGGCCGCACCGGATCCGCCCACCCTGCCGAGCACGACCTGTATGCTAATTGGCTGTCAACACTCCAAACCAGGAAGTGTTGGCAGCCATCTGAAAACTTCTCTGCAACGCAGCCCCCTGGTGCATACTGGAGGTACCTGGTGAGCTAGTTGGCCCCCAGGAACCCACAGGATTTAGGAGGAATTAATTCTCTAACTTAAAACCCACCACAGGGCGTGTTTGCAGACATGTCACATCAGGCCACGCCCCTTTCCTTCAGCACTGTGCATGCGCGCCCCATGGCGCGTTTTAAGTTGGGAAATTTTTCTCTTTCAATACTTAAGGTCCCTGAGGGCCAATTAGCCCAACAGGTATCTCCAGTATGCGCCAGTGAGCTGTGTTGCAGACAGGTGTTCAGAGGCCACGCTAATTCCTAACTATAACATGTCTGAAACCTATGGTTTTTTCAGTGAATATATATATATATATATATATATATATATATATATATAAATATATATATATATATATATATATATATATATATGTATATATATGTATATATATATATATATATATATATATATATATATATATATATATATATATATATATATATATATATATATATATATATATATATATGTGAAAATAATGATCCGATCATTAGTAGAAGTGTCACTGAAAGACCCCACATTGCACATTCAGGAAGGCAAGGTCAATGAAGGACCTTCTGGTAAAGAGTGAAGTATCCACAACTCCCCGCACCTGGCTAAATCCTAACCCAGGTTTCAAACTATTCTCTAAATGCAAGTTCTGTGCCAATGGTAAGAACAGGATGGAACTTGATACACCTTTTCAGAAGAAAATAAAGAGTGAGAAAGAGTTTGACTTGCAAAACTGATTACGCTGTGTATGCACTGTCCAGTCTGTGCCCCAAATGGTATGTAGGAAATATAATCCTACAGGTTCATAATGTATTCTCCAATACTTACAAGCAATAATGAAACAACACTTATCCTTTAGCACTGCAATTTCTGAAAGTGCATGGAGGTAATCACAAGTTACTCTCATACAGTGTGATTGACTGTGTGCTCAAGAGACTGAGAGGTGGGGACAGGGTGAAAGAACTTAGAAGATTCGAATCAAGATACATTCTAGAAATGGATTGCAAAGAGCCACCAGGGTTGAATGTTGATGAAGAGCTCTATGTGCATCTGTAAACTCCAGTTTTTCTTCCAGGTTGCTAGCTCTTGAGACCCTTAGAGTTACTTTACATTTTAATGTTTTATGTGCATATGTGTTTTTTACAGGAACGCCAGCTTGAATGCATTACAGCATAGGAAGTTATGTAGTGGCAGACAAGTAGACAACTCTGCTTCTCCTGATTCAGTCCAAAGACTAGAGAGTTGCAGCAAATTTGCTGGTTTGATTTATGGTTTAACTTAATTAATTATAGAATCCGGTCATGGGAAAGAAGGTCTAATGTATTGCACATATTTGTGTTTGTTAAGATGGTTTCTGTTTGTGCCATTCCTTCATTGAGGAGACTGTATTGTAGAGTACAGGAGCCCACAGGGGCAGAATGTGTAAAGAAATCAGAGATTTTAATCGGGCCATCAACTAAGGGCATCTGACATTTCCGGGAGATCTAGACAAACTCATTTCAGCAGCGCATGTCAAAGCCCATAACGCCGTGCTGCAAACACCCAGGTATGCAAGGAACATCAGGATACGGCTGGAATTAGGGCTCAGCAGACCGGAACTGGCACTCCAGGGGGATCTAATCAAATACTACATCAGAGTCCTGAAAGCACCCCATGACTCTCTTAAACATCATCTGGCAACAATCTTTAGAGAAAAGGATTCCCCCTGGCACATCAAGCTGGGCACAGCAATAGAGTCCCTTAACATTAAACCACAAAGCCTGCACCTAACAGAGATCCCGCACAAGACCTGGTCAAATATCATGAGACGGCAGGTCCGCTCTCTTTCATTCGAACTGGATCTAACGCTCTTCGCCAGAACACCCTCACAAAGGCACTGAATGAATCTTACATCCTGGGGAAAGCCCAATCATACCTAAGTGAAGCACTAGGGGCCCAGGCCCGTCGGAAAATCCTTTTTATGAGACTGGTGGCCCTAAGAACAGCGGACCTCAATCCAGAATGGGCAGGTGCAGATGGTGCTTTCTCTTGCCGCCTTTGCAATTACCAAAGGGAATCCTGGCTCCACTTATTATGTTGCTGCCCCAAATTGATCAGTGAGCGACAAAGGATGCTCCAGCCTATTTTTAGAAACCTTGGCATCAGAACATGCAGAGAGGCATCAGATTAGTGCTTCTCGGAAACCACAACCCACTCTCTTGCCAGAACAGCAAAATGTATCCATCAGATCAGACTGGCCCTAGGTGCAAGTGCTTTACCACAAGTATGCACAATACAGAGGCAGAAAACAGACAAACAATGAGCTTCAGTAATAATCTAAGGGCATTGAGGAGCCATCCTGATTGATCCACTGCAGAAGCAAAATCTATTTTCCGGAGCTGACGGCAAAAAGGTACTTTGCAACACAGGACTCGAGTGTCGGAAACAGGGCTCGAAAGACTCGCAGTTTGGCGGGGGTGGGGTGCAGCAGGGGAGGGCGAGAAATGGGGGGGATGGGACTCAATTTTTAACTCTTTTATTTTATTTTATTTTCAATTTTTTTCCTTTTAAAAATGTTTTACTTTCTTGTTTTTTATTTAATTTCTTACTGTAATGATTTTAAATAATTGAACGGTCAACTAAAAACTAAAAAAATCAGAGATAGCAAATTGCCAAGCTGAATTGATGAACTGCCCAATTGGACTACACAGTGTTCATCAGGTAATACACTCTAAGATGGCAACCAAATGTTGAATGAAATTCATAGGTCTGATTCACTGATGGCACAAAAGGAAATTCATGTGACATTGTAATTTATTTATATGTAAGAATCTGAAAAACATTGAAATACAAATATTATGGTGTTTGAGCATGGTAATCAATAATTTGTCACATGAAAATTATAAAAAGTTAGCTGTTCCAAAATGGCACTGGTGGTAATCACAGTGACCTTGTCCTTCCTCAGTGTTAATGTCATGTATCACCGAAGGTTTAAAATGGTGATTGGTGAAAATGGGACCAAGGTGCTTTGGAACACCGAAATGCGTTGATGCTATTCTTTTGTGTGTGTATCATTTGAAAACTGTCATTTCTACTGCACCAGAGTACTGTGCCGTTCTTGATTGAAAGGAAGCTGTCTTTTGGATATATATATATATATATATATATTTGTGTGTGTGTGTGTGTGTATATACGTATATATATACAAACACACACACATACACACACAGATTAAGATCATTTTTATTGAGGCTCTTCACAAACAGTCTTCAATTAAATGAACAATACATGAGTTCCTTGGAATGTTGGTTCAACACAAATACGTTGAGAGAATTAGCAGAGGACACGGGTAAATCAGAATGAGTCGCCATTCAAATATATATGTGTATAAACATGCTCATGCTCACTTTGTCATGGTCACTTCATTCCCCTAGCACAAGCAGATAATTTAATCAATTTCACTTACAGCCACCCTAGTTCTGAACTGGTTTGTGACCAGGAGACTATAGACTGTCCTGTTGCCTTCAGTATGCTGTGGATCTAGAGGACACATGAGTGTGGCAGATTTCAAATCAACATAGATGTTTTCCCAAAATCAAATCAGGGAGAAGTATTTAGAACTATTTCAAAAGCCAGGAAGTTGCTCCTGATACTTTCCCAAAGTGCCTAGTCAACGTCACATTGAAGACGTATTACAGAAACATTTATAAGTGCGGGAAGCTGTACTACATGAGTACTCTATTATAAACTCTTACATACCCAAAAATTTAAACTGCATATTAGTAAAAAGTGCAAGGAGGGCAAAGTCGTTTCTAGTTACAGTAACTGGTTATGAAAAAGACCTCAAGATTCCCATATTATTCCCATATTAGATGGTTTGTGACCAATTTACAAAGGTATGAAAAAGTATATACAAGAGTACTACAGCAGCAGGCTTTTCTGCACTCTTATATACCTTTGCATATAGGTTCTTGTACTTAAATATATGTCCCTTTTTGTGTTCCACTAGAATGGTAAACAGCTTCCTGGAATTTGGATAGAGTAAAGTACAGCAAACCCCTGTTAAACAGAGAAAAACCTGTAGCTATTGCAGGAAGAATACTATAAGTAAGTCAATGTGTTTCAAACATATTTACCTCTAGCAGATGAGTAGCTCTAATTTCATCTGCACTTTGCTTTTTCAGGATCTCTGTCAAGTTCTGGAATTAAATTAGAAATGTTCCATAATGAGTAATAGAGAAAGCAAAAACCTTTTTTCAAAAAAGTTGCAGAGGTGCAAAACTAATCATAGAATACATGTGCATCCTGGCCTACACAAGAATTTCTATATGTATATTTCTATTTATATCAATGGTTTACATTGCACTGACCCTTCACATTGCAGTCACTTCCCTCTTCCTGAGAGTTGTTTGTGGCATGGCAGTCCTCAATGAGGCTGTCATCATGCTAGAGGCAAGGTGGGAATCAAGTAAGCATTGAAGTAAGAGCTTGAGTGGAGTCTGAGCTGAGTTCTAAAAAGGGTCCGGTAACTTTAGAATGGGGTGGTGGTTCTGTAGTCCTCTATGAAATGGCACATCTACAGTCCTCTGAATATATATCCTCTTTGCCTGATCTAGGATTGGGGTACACCATGTGCCAACATTTAAAGGTATCAAGTGCTATAACCGGCAAACATTGCATTTCATTGTCAGAGTGATTCAAACCCTCTGTAGTCTTTTGGGCAGGGTCCAGCAGTTTCATGGGACAACCTCAGCAGCTTCTGCATTTCCTTTTCTATGGCTTCTGCTTCCATTATGCTAATTTATATAGAGTTAATCAGGAAATATTTACTTCGGCTTAAAACATATCTTTTAATGAAATTACAAGGTTACAATGAAAAAATTAAAACCCACAGTTTTTCCCCAAAACCTCAAGGCCACTCCACAAACATACTGCTCATTTAATGAGAAACACTTTCGGAGAATTTAATAGAGACTCAATGTTTTTTTATTGTGTTGATGATTGCATTGGACTGGGTCTAAACCAGGCATTTCGGATTTGTACCTTTCCTAATGATCAGTTTATGAATGAATCCCAACTTACTTAAAATATATACATTCAGTTTATCAATGAATCCCAACTCACTTAAAATATATACATTGATTGATAATAGATCACTAAATGTTTAGATATTGATAGCACATCAGGAATCTCTGTCCTGTTCAGTCTGGTCAGCCACTTGCCTCCTGTAACACTGCAGTTCCAAACTACTTTCTCCATTTAATATGGGTAGAATATATTCAGTTTTGCCAAGGGTATCTGCTAAGAAAATGCAAGGCATTTTTTATAAGAATGGTACAGCGCATATATGAACAAACACTGACAAAATCAACAGGTCCGTGTTCTCCGCCAGTCTTATACCTTTGTCAATGCTTGTTTTGTCATTGTTTCTCTAATAAAATGTGTTGGATGAGCTGCAAGGCCCCACCAATATATTAGCTAAACACCAAACAATGTTGAGCTCTCTGGAAGCACATATTGTTACAGTAGTCCCTGACACTGAACAAAACTGCTTTGTGTCCGGGCGTACACCTTGTGAAATAACAGTATAGTGTCCCTCACAGTGAAGTTAGCCAATGGGCTGAAATTGGCTGACCTATTGCCCATGCTGTATGCTGTAGGGGATGGAAGAAAGTGTGAATGACACAATAGATCAATGAATGAAGAGGACTGATTGAAAGCCCCTGTAAGTATATCATATATAATTTTTGTAAAATCAAAAGGTTTTGGCTAACAGCAGAGCTAATACATAGCCAGGCTGGTGACATATGTCATTATCAGCTATGTAAAGATGTAAATATCCCGGTCATGAATTTCATTGCGAAGGCGGAATCTGTTAAAGTGTTGGCTCATTCAGCGCTCCCATTTTTGGTCCGAATTGTGTTATTTTCCAGGAGCCCTCTGTGACTGGCATAGGCATGTCATTGAAGTAGGTGTCTGTGATAGCTACAAAGTGTGGGCGAGTTCACTAGTATAAAGTAGTGCATGTTTCAAACATTAAAGGTAAATAGGAATGTCATTTTTTTTTCATTTGGCACTGCTAAAGGAGACAAATACATTGCTGAATAATGGTTTGTATAGAGAATACACTCACAAAAAGCTAGAATGATGAATTAAGTTACTGTACAATCACAGGAGTCTAGTCATCCATGACAGCCATTTTAATGCTGGCATTCTGATTTAGCCAAATTTCAAAACCAGAAATATGCAAAATAGGAATGTTACCCCTCCCCCCATGACGTCACTAGCTCGCAGGAACAAGGCAGCTAGTGACTCCCTACTCCTGCCCGTGGAATGACCGATGGCGACCATATAGGAGGACGGTTACCAAAAAATATAATTATGAACTGAAACAGGTGTGCAGCAGTGCAAGCATAAGCAAACCTACACAGGGCTGCCGGTGGTAAGCACTAGTAGTTCTAAAAAGCAGGTGCTGAGACGGGCCCCTTTCGGGCTCTCCATTTTTGCCCTCACCCTCAGAGTGAAAACAAATCTTAACTCTGCAGCAGTGCCACTCTCTATTCTCTTTGATGTAACTTCGAAGAGACTCATTGTAGGTCTTTCATAGTCTCAACATTTCAGAACTGAAGCATTTACAATATTATATACAAAGAAGCCAGAGTTGTTGCTTATTTAGCTTATGCAACTAACAACCATTGACAAAGCTAATAATCTAGGCTTGTTGTAGGTGTGATGTTACTTGCTGTATTATATGTCTGGATGAACTGACAGAAACAACAAATTGACAGTCGGGTGGCACACTATGCTAAGCACAGGTTAATAGCTAAGGTATTTTAAGCCACACCCATAATTACATAGGCCACGCCCCTTTGAGAGATCCTTCCAGTATTTTTATCCCACTTAAAGCCCTGTACCCAGAGCTTTAAGTGGGCCGGGTCTCACCGGTTCTGAGCACCAGCAGTTTTTTTAAGGAGGCCTCTAAACGGGTCTATTGTTTTGTGCCGAGGCACAGGAGGTCCGTTATTTTAGAGCGTTATAGGGGAGGGGAAATCCTTTAATGAGAGTCATTATCTCTCTGGATTTCTCTTCTCTTTTCGTAACTAAGGAGCAGCAACATTGTCGTGGTGTCACCAGGGCTTTATGTGGAAGCTTTTTTAATCTTATATACAAGCCACAGTTGCTGCTTATTTATCTTATGCAACTAACAACCATTGACAAAGCCAATAGTCCTGACGTGTTGTAAGTATGATGTTACTTGTTGTATCATATATCTGGATGCAATGACATAAACAATCAAATACCAGTCGGGCGGCACACTATGCTAAGCACAAACCTTTAGCTTACGTGTTTTTAAGCCACGCCCTTAATTACATTGGCCACACCCCCTTGAGAGCCCCCCCCCCAGTTTTTTCATCTCACTTAAAGCCCTCCCTGTACCTATGGATTCCAGAGGGCCTCATCAGAAGGAACGTGGAAGAACTGATCGATAGTTTACTGATGATGTCAGAATAGGTATGTGAGTAAGGAACTCCAACAGGCCATAGAGAACGAGGCAACATTAGCATCTGAGAGAGTAAAAACCTTGCCCCTGTGTCCCATACCACTGGGCAGCGTGGCACCAGCTGTGTAATACCGGTGAGTGGCTACCTTCTGCAAAGGATCCCAGTGGCTCTACTGGATCTCTTAGTCCTCGCAGGAATGTGCAATTGTAAAAACATTACCGACCCTTACATAGAGCAGCAGTAGGACACATCAAATGTTTCTTTAAGTCTGCCCATGTGTTGATATAGGTGGTTTGACAATGAGAACATAACATAAATATAATATAAGGAAAAACAATGCTGCTCTGTCTAGTATGACAGTCTTAACATGAAAAGAAACATAAATATTACTTTCATTCGTGTTTCATCCCTGGAAGCTTGATCGCCCATTTCCTCCATTTTGATTTTGGTTACATCATGCATGGAACTAACTTCATCCAGGTCTGTGGCAGTTTTCAAATATTGCTCTTCGTGTTTCTTGATGCTTTTCAACATACGGATGGTTTCTGCTTGAAGTTTTGCCTTTCTGACAACGCTGTCAAAGAAAGATAATCACAAAAGAGCAAACACGATTTTTAAACATATGAGAGAAAACATGGAGAAGACATAATTACTTCTTTTGCACCATTACCTTTGTTCTTGAATGTACATTCAGTAAGGAACTGCAGAAAAACTCGATAAGACAATGATAATCATTCACTGCTGGAAAAGGACATTCTTTGCCCAAAGAAGTTATAAACTAGAAGAAGCCAGGTACAAAAAGGGGCAGGGCTAAGAAGGGGGGAGCCGAGGGGTACAGAATCAATGACAGCCAGCTTCAGGTATGCCAACCCTATCCTGTGCTTTTACAAATTCCGTCCTCAAATGGAATGACAACAAGGAGAAATGCTACAGTAAAGCTGCTCTGGATTTCTTTGTTGATCACAGACTGCATTTTAAAATAACAGGGATTTAGGGCCTTGATTACAGATGTCTGTTTGTATGCAAAGAGTCTCCCTTTATTATACTGGTAAGGTAGCTTAGGTGGTTAACAAACTTGAATTTCCTATTATTGTGTTTTAGTGCTGGATTTACTGAAATTGAAGAACTGTTTTGCAGTGGATATGAACCCCTCCCCCCACCCCCCACATTCCTATGACTTTCTGCGTTCTCTATATTTACCCAGGGCTGGTGGTTTAGTGGACTAATGCTTCCCCTGTAGGGGCTTGTATTTGATCTCAAAGTCAGTCACATCTTCAAGCCCCCATAGATCTACTAAGCCTTTCATCCTTCTGAGGTTAATAAAATGAGTACTACTGATTTGGGTAACAATAACCTTTGTTATTATTCGCCAAGATCCCTATTGTGGGCGAATGAGTGCTTTACCAATATGTTATGTTACATTGTAGGATCCTGACCATTACTGATTCCATCTTTAGGTAAAGTCGAACTATTCTCATTCCTCAGTCTTCCATCTAGAAAGGACACCGTTCAGAGCAAAAGCACTATTGTAGTTTATGATAGTTTTCTATTTAATCAGGGAATCAAAAATCTCCACTTTGAGTCGATTTAAAATGAATCAAGTTTGGCAGCCTAGTGTCATCCAATCCCAACAAAATGGATTGAAGCATCTCTTATATAGGATGTTTAGCTTCTTGGTAAACAAGGTAAATGGCATCGCATTAAATCCACATAATTCTTGTCAAATACTCTTATTGATCATGTTTACCTTCTACAGTATGGTGATATTGAGAACACACCATCTTCTATAACCATGTACTATTTTATCCAATATTTTAATTTGAATGCCTTTCATCTTCCATCGCTTGAACTGAACTCATCTGAAGTAATCACTTGAAATGGTTAATGTTGTCTATAACTAAGTCTGACAAGACAGTAAACAGAGGCACGAGGATGTACATTTTTCATCGAAGATTAAAATAATTGTTAAAAGTTAAAGATAAGTTGTAGTTAGGAAAGCTTTATTTATGTTTGTTATGCAAATCTAACTAAACTTTTCAAACATTAGACATTCTAAAGTTATAGTTATATTTTTAATTTATCATTTATGCACCACTTTCAAATCTTATAATTCAAATAACTCGTCCACAGTCTTCTCACCTTACTTGCCAAACTACACTAACTATAATTTGCCCCTTATCCATGCACTACCTATACCCTTGATTTTATGTCATCCTTAGGGTGGTCTTTCCCCGGACTTTTTGCCTTTTACCTCCTGTTTTTGTTGATTCTTTTTGTTGGGCTTAGGGCTCCAAGCACTTTACTACTAATAACCCATTTAAAGTATATGTGCTTGCCCCCTAAACATCGTGAGATTGGTGTATACCTGATTGCCATATTTAATTTACTAGTAAGTTCCTTATAAAGTGGTATACCACCTACCCAGGGACTGTAAGTTAAATGCTACTAGTGGGCTGCAGCACTGATTGTGCCACCCTCAGAAGTAGCCTTTCAAACCTGTCTCAGGCCTGCCACTGCCATGGCTGTGTGTGTAGTTTACTGCCACATTGACTTGGCAATTTTAGCTTTTTACTGTAATGATTTTAACCAATCGAACGGTTACTAATAAATAAATCAATCAAATCATATCGACTTGGCATTTAAAACTACTTGCCAAGCCTCAAAGTTCTCCTTTCACTACATGTAAGGGAGGCCCTAAGTAATCCTAAGGGCAGGGTGCCATGTAAGCAAAAGGTAGGTAGGGCATATGTGTTTAATCTTTACATGTCCTGGTAGTGACAAAAACCAACATTTTATTTTTCACTGCTGTGAGGTCTGTCCCTCTCATAGGTTAGCATTGTGAATTTCTTAATAATCTCTTAATAAACTTTTAAGATGTAATTCCTGATCAGAGAGAAGGAACGTTTTCATGTTTCATATGCTTGGAATGGTATTGATAATCCCTCCTTACTGGTGAATTTGGATTTAACCTTACTGTTTTAGAAATGTAACTTTTAGAAAGTGGACATTTCTCTGAACTTATTGGTCTATGTGCCTAAAAGCCCTGTCTCCAATACATGCCTGGGGTTGGTGACAGCTACCCTTTGTGCATTACCTCTAGACAGCCACAACACAGGCAGGATAGGTGTGTCTGAGTACCCATCTACGTACATCTGCATTCTGATGGCCTTGCCTGGGTAGGATGGAAGAAAGGGGCTAACACTTCACTTGAATAGGCAGTGTCCTGTGCCCAAACACAGGACTGATTACCCCCCACATATAGCCTGGCAGACAGGACTAGGTTGAAAGGGAAACATGCACTTCGGAGAGCTGCTTTGAAGTCACCCCCACCTCATAGGCACTTTTGGGTACAAGTGCTGTCTCTCTGACCCCAAAAATCAGACTGGACTTGTAACTGAAGCTCTGCAAGAAAAGTGCTGTGCTGCTTAAAGGACTCAACTGAACTGCTGATCTGTAAAGCCTGCTTTTCTGTTTGTTGTCTTGCTGCGCTCCGACTCTGCTGAGAGAGAACTGGACTCTGCTTTCACTCCAACTGATCTAAAGGGCTTTGTGGCTTTCCTCTTGTTGCTTGAGACTCTGGGATAGCAAAGTCTCTACCCTTACTCCTGTACCTGGCTCACTGGAAGTGGCCCAGATACTGGCAATACTGATTTCGATCCATCTTTTGTTTGCGTGTAGCAGAACCTGGTGACAGGAGTAAAATCGGCGCATTGCATCGGAACAATCGCTTTGCCTCCTGAGATCAACACATCAGACAGCGTATCACCGCTGCTGCAGCTTGGTAAGGTCGATGCATCCCCTCAACTGCATGGCAGAATCTGGCACATGGTCCAGTGCTTCTCGACTTCGACACCTGTCTTCAGAACTGATGTATCACCTTCAATGCATGGAGAAGATAGACGCATCCTGCACATGCGGGCTTCAACATCAACGCATCTCAGTGTTTGTGACCAGGAAAGGTATTTTGTACACTGGGGCCTGCTTGGGTTTTGTAGCCAGCCAATCCTACATCACGTTCTGCCCGAACTTTGACTATGTCCCGGTACAGCGCAACCTAAAGTAACCTATTTAGCTTTACTTGCGTCTAAGTGCTTTACTGCATCTAATCCATTAAAACTAAATATCCCAACTTCTATACATTGGATTTTTGTTGTTTTGGTTTGTTATGTCCAGAATATAATAATCTATTTTACTAAACCTGTGTGGTTTTTTTGCAGTGTATTCATTCTGTTACTGTGTGTATGTGTGTGTGTTGCACAAATACTTAACTCATTGCCTCTTTAGATAACCCTGTCTGCTGTGCCAAGCTACCAGAGGGTAAGCACAGGTTATATTTTAGTGTGATTCTAGCTCACCCTGACAAGAGTGGTGGCTCCTGCCTGGCTGGGGTGCATACTTCAGCCAACTGGGAATTCCATTTCCAACAATGGTGATCAGCAGTGAGAATAGGACTTGTGCTTGTGCAATACCATGTGGTAACTCATTGTTCAGTACATCTCTGTACTGAGACCAATTTGAGCCTTTTTCAATTCTCCCTGTTGTGACATCTTTTGAGTTTTCCATGAGCTGAGCCTCAGGTCTGGTTATTGGAGTCCTACCAGTGGGGTCCAGCAACAACAATATTGGTGGAAGCATACCTGCAGTGTCATCACATGAGGTCCAAAAAATATCATGCACAGTTATAATAGATAGATAGATATGGCATCGTAAATGATTATGAGAAGAAATTGAGCCTCAATCAGGTCCCCAAAGTAATGCACCTACAAAGTCTGTAAACATTATTCCTAGTGCATTGCAATGACTACGTACTACTTGCAAATCGTAACATGCTTTTACCAAACGCAAATCTGTAACCTACTAGTCCCTCGATTAAAAAAAATCCTCATTGACAATAAACTCCACAGCGATCATAATACCCACATTTGTATAGCAAAATAAGACCTCTACAATGCCATTTTTCAGGCACGTGAAAAACCAATTGAAACTCCATATTTACAGGTGAAACCTCTTCACTCGGAGAGAACAGCTCATTATGACAATGTCCATAAGTCAGCTTACCACATCTAAGGCGCATTTGTTTTGTCAGGCTAGCTAAGGTCATATTTATTATACTGATGGGTTCTTTTATAAAATATTTTATTCTAGATAGATACCCCCGAGGAAGGGAATCACCTCGAAATGCATTGGGTATTTTAAAAACATCGGTTGATCTTAACTTACTCATGCTATATAGTGTAAAATGAATTGAGGAAATATGAAAACTTTGCGAATAAAATATGGAGAAAATGTTTACAAAAATTAAGATTAAATAGAGATAAACTGGCTAAAGATTTTTGCTTCTTTTGATTGATGTATGTATATGACTGTGCAGCTGGTTTGGGGACCTAATTGAGGCTATGTTTCTTATCATATTCAGCAAAAGTGCACTGACGGAGTGCAAATCCAGCTTGCATGCCTCAAACGCTGTTGAGCCCCCACCCTAAAAATAAAATTGTAAAAGTTGGATTACACTGGAGTCCATTCTACCATCTCTGGTTTACATAGATAAATGGCTGGCAGCCTATGAAGCGGCTTTGAAAGTGCACAGGGTCCCAGAGGAGTTCTCGAGGGATAGTCTTCGGTGGTACATGCCCACAGTGGGGAGTGACATGCTCCTTACATTAGAGGTGGGGGACCAGACCAACTACACTGCCATGAAGACCATTATATTTACAACAAGGGGTGGTGAGGGACAGAGTCTCTGAATTAAGCAGAAAGCTCTCACCCAGTCAAGAGATCAGGGCTAGATCCAACACCGTTTTTTAGCTCACTGCACCATCCCAGTTTCAGAACCTGGCTGTATGCAAATTAGTCTGTTCCTGTCCCAGTGCATGATGGGAACAGGGCAAACCAAACTACAAAAGCCAATTCTTACACTGGGAAGGAAACAAGCTCCCGGGACCGGTTTCTGGCATTACAGCCGTCTTCGGCCCGGTTTGCTTGAATCCTGATGGTGCAATGAGCAAGGGTCTCACATCTGAGGATACCCTTCCACGCTAAGGGTGGACAAAAATATTTACAACAAGGGGTGGTGAGGGACAGAGTCTCTGAATTAAGCAGAAAGCTCTCACCCAGTCAAGAGATCAGGGCTAGATCCAACACCGTTTTTTAGCTCACTGCACCATCCCAGTTTCAGAACCTGGCTGTATGTAAATTAGTCTGTTCCTGTCCCAGTGCATGATGGGAACAGGGCAAACCAAACTACAAAAGCCAATTCTTACACTGGGAAGGAAACAAGCTCCCGGGGACCGGTTTCTGGCATTACAGCCGTCTTCGGCCCGGTTTGCTTGAATCCTGATGGTGCAATGAGCAAGGGTCTCACATCTGAGAATACCCTTCCACGCTAAGGGTGGACAAAAATATTTACAACAAGGGGTGGTGAGGGACAGAGTCTCTGAATTAAGCAGAAAGCTCTCACCCAGTCAAGAGATCAGGGCTAGATCCAACACCGTTTTTTAGCTCACTGCACCATCCCAGTTTCAGAACCTGGCTGTATGCAAATTAGTCTGTTCCTGTCCCAGTGCATGATGGGAACAGGGCAAACCAAACTACAAAAGCCAATTCTTACACTGGGAAGGAAACAAGCTCCCGGGGACCGGTTTCTGGCATTACAGCCGTCTTCGGCCCGGTTTGCTTGAATCCTGATGGTGCAATGAGCAAGGGTCTCACATCTGAGAATACCCTTCCACGCTAAGGGTGGACAAAAATATTTACAACAAGGGGTGGTGAGGGACAGAGTCTCTGAATTAAGCAGAAAGCTCTCACCCAGTCAAGAGATCAGGGCTAGATCCAACACCGTTTTTTAGCTCACTGCACCATCCCAGTTTCAGAACCTGGCTGTATGCAAATTAGTCTGTTCCTGTCCCAGTGCATGATGGGAACAGGGCAAACCAAACGACAAAAGCCAATTCTTACACTGGGAAGGAAACAAGCTCCCGGGGACCGGTTTCTGGCATTACAGCCGTCTTTGGCCCGGTTTGCTTGAATCCTGATGGTGCAATGAGCAAGGGTCTCACATCTGAGAATACCCTTCCACGCTAAGGGTGGACAAAAATATTTACAACAAGGGGTGGTGAGGGACAGAGTCTCTGAATTAAGCAGAAAGCTCTCACCCAGTCAAGAGATCAGGGCTAGATCCAACACCGTTTTTTAGCTCACTGCACCATCCCAGTTTCAGAACCTGGCTGTATGCAAATTAGTCTGTTCCTGTCCCAGTGCATGATGGGAACAGGGCAAACCAAACTACAAAAGCCAATTCTTACACTGGGAAGGAAACAAGACATGAGTCCCTTTCTCACTGCACCATCAGGATTCAAGCAAGCCGGGCCGAAGAAGGCTGAAATGCCAGAAACCGGTCCCCGGTAGCTTGTTTCCTTTCTGGTGAAGAATTGGCTTGGTAGTTTAGTCTGTCCTGTTCCCATGATGCACTGGGCCAGGGACAGACTGATTTGCATATAGCCAGGTTTTGAGCTGGGATGGTGCAGTGAGATAAATAACGGTGATGGATCAAGCCCTGATCTTTGGATTGGGTAAGAGTGGTCTGCTTAATTCAGACACTCTGTTCATCACCACCCCCTTTTCTGAATCGTTTTTGGCCACTATAGGTGTGGCAGGGTATACTCAGACATGAGTCCCTTTCTCACTGCACCATCAGGATTCAAGCAAGCCGGGCCGAAGAAGGCTGAAATGCCAGAAACCGGTCCCCGGTAGCTTGTTTCCTTTCTGGTGAAGAATTGGCTAGGTAGTTTAGTCTGCCCTGTTCCCATGATGCACTGGGCCAGGGACAGACTGATTTGCATATATCCAGGTTCTGAGCTGGGATGGTGCAGTGAGATAAATAACGGTGATGGATCAAGCCCTGATCTTTGGACTGGGTAAGAGTGGTCTGCTTAATTCAGACACTCTGTTCATCACCACCCCCTTTTCTGAATCGTTTTTGGCCACTATAGGTGTGGCAGGGTATACTCAGACATGAGTCCCTTTCTCACTGCACCATCAGGATTCAAGCAAGCCGGGCCGAAGAAGGCTGAAATGCCAGAAACCGGTCCCCGGTAGCTTGTTTCCTTTCTGGTGAAGAATTGGCTTGGTAGTTTAGTCTGCCCTGTTCCCATGATGCACTGGGCCAGGGACAGACTGATTTGCATATAGCCAGGTTCTGAGCTGGGATGGTGCAGTGAGATAAATAACGGTGATGGATCAAGCCCTGATCTTTGGACTGGGTAAGAGTGGTCTGCTTAATTCAGACACTCTGTTCATCACCACCCCCTTTTCTGAATCGTTTTTGGCCACTATAGGTGTGGCAGGGTATACTCAGACATGAGTCCCTTTCTCACTGCACCATCAGGATTCAAGCAAGCCGGGCCGAAGAAGGCTGAAATGCCAGAAACCGGTCCCCGGTAGCTTGTTTCCTTTCTGGTGAAGAATTGGCTTGGTAGTTTAGTCTGCCCTGTTCCCATGATGCACTGGGCCAGGGACAGACTGATTTGCATATAGCCAGGTTCTGAGCTGGGATGGTTCAGTGAGATAAATAACGGTGATGGATCAAGCCCTGATCTTTGGACTGGGTAAGAGTGGTCTGCTTAATTCAGACACTCTGTTCATCACCACCCCCTTTTCTGAATCATGAAGACCATTATAGTCAGTAAGGTCGGGTTGACCCCCTGAGAAGTATAGGAAACAGTTCAGGGCAAGGCACAAACTCTCTATGTAATGTAACATAATGTACATTTACTTTATAAAGCACACAATTACCCAAAGGTGTCATAGTACTAGCCGTTAAATGCCAGAAGCCAATAAACAGAACGCTGATCACTAGGCTTACCGGAGTGATTCAGCAAAGAGCCATGTATTTAGCTGCTTCTTAAACTGCAGCAAGTTCGATTGGGATCTCAAAGTTTGAGGCAAAGAGTTCCAAAGTTTACTGGCACCAAAGGCGAAGGTAATCCCACTCCATCTAGCTTTGTTTATTCTGATAACATTTGTCAATCTGGCTGAACTAGATCTGAGGATCTGATTGGGAGAGTGCCAAGAGAAGATGTTTTGAAAATATTCTGGCCCGTTCCGGTGCTGGGCTTGTGAACCAAACATAGTGCCTTAAACTTGATGCTGTCCCTCACTGGAAGCAAGTGTAGCCCCTGCATCGTTTGAGAGATAGGGCAAATGTAGAGACTTTCAAAATCAATCTGGTGGCTGCATTTTGCAGGGATTGGAGTTTTTCACCAGTTGCTTTTGAGTGCCAAGGTATAGGGCATTGTAGTAACCTATCCTTGAGATGAAGAGTGCCATTGTCACTGTTTTTGGTAGCTCCAACGGAATAAATGGGAAAACCTTCTTTAACGTCCTGAGCAGAAAAATGAATCGATGATGTAGTTTGGTTTATTTGCTCTGAGAAGCACAGTTTGGTATCAAAATTGACATACCGATTCCTGGCTTTTTGAACAGGAGTAAAAAGGGGGCCAAGATCAGATGGCCACCATGATGGGTTCCAAAAGGAGGTGTGATTCCCAAAAAGAAAAACCTCAGCTTTAAGCAGTTTTCCTGCATCCACTTAGCAGTGTGAGACATGCAGCAGCAGAAATGTATTGCCTCCTTTTCAACATCAGATGATATAGACACCACAATTTGTGTGTCATGAGTGTAGGAGAACACTGCATAGCCATAACTGTGAATGAGCTTTATAAGAGGAGTAGCATAGATATTGAAAAGCAAGGGCTATGGGAGGACCCCTGAGGCAGCCCACAGGGGAGAGAGAAGGGGTCTGAGATGGAATATCGCAGTTCCAGTGTGTTGCCTGTTGTGTAAGAATGAGCTCAGAAAGGCAAATACTGAATTGTCCCCCTGGGGATGAGTTGTTATGGTTAATAAATAATAATAATAATTGTCAAAGCCTAACGACTGAAGCATATTTAGGAAGAGTGAGTGGTGAACCCTATCAAAGGCGGCAGATGGATCTTGTAGAATTAATTCCGCCTTTCCGTCCTTGCCCACTACCATTCTCAATTCTTCAGTGGCTGCTGCCAGGGCTGGCTCAGTACCACGGTTTGCTGTGAAACCATACTGTGAGGCGTCAAGAAGCTGATTTTGTTCTAGAAACGATACAAATTTCTCATTCATGGCATTCTCTAATATCTTCACCAGAAAATGGAGGCCTCCGTGTGCACTCTTGGAGTCTACATTTCTGTTTGATGCTTTTTAATTCTTGCTAATACCAAGGGACCAGTAATTTTTTTCTTTGACACTTAATGAGTTTTTCTGGCACCAGTCTGAGGGCTGCCGATTCTAACCAATGGGTGTAATTCTCTGCAGCAGTTTCCACATTGTTGCCTAAGATTGGATGTGAATTCAAAAGTATACCCTTTAGCTCATCCGAGTTAAGGTTTATCCAGGGTTGGTATTTGAAGGTTCTGGATACACTTACACCTGGGCCCTTGTTTGGGGGAACATTAAGTGAGAGAAAGAGGGCCTTATGGTCAGATCATACTATTAACATAACCTTAACCAAACTCAGGTCGTGGTTGTTAGTAAATACTCCATCAAGAGTATGACTGGTTTTGTGAGTGGGTTCCTTTATAATCTGTGAAAGGGTAAAACTTTTGAAATTTACCACCAAATGATCAGTGTCAGGGTTGTTTGTGAATTCTAAGTGGAAGTTTAAATATCCCAAAAATGTGAAATTTGGGCAATCAGTACAGGATTCCATGTAAACCTGAATTTTCAGAATAAAATAAAAAAAACATGGGTAGATTTCTTTGACCAGGCTGGTGAGACACCAGTAGGGCTGGTTGAAAGTCAGCAAAGTGAATGGTTATGAAGGGCTTGCTGAACACAAATGACTCAGCACCAATACTTATAATAGTTTATAGTAATGTGCAAAACAGACAAGGGTAAAGAATAGATTGCAACTAATTCACATAACGCACAGACTCAATGGTGATTTTTCTTTAAAAGTTGATTTCTTTATTCATGATATTCTCTCTTTTTTCAAATGTATTCTTTTATTTGTCTTAGCCAATGCGTTCTGTTCCATCCGGCCCTTATTCAGGGCCTGTGCTGATATTCTGTCTCTGTGTCGCACTAGCTGAATTGATCATTTCAATGTGGAAAATTGCAGAATTCCATAGAATTGGAATCACTCTATGAGCTTTCTTAATGACTCCTGGTGCATAAATATTCCACCCCTTGTAGGATGAGAGCCTTTATGGCCCAGTGAGAAATGTAGCTCATGCTTTGGATTTCATGTTGAAACTGCAAGATACTTGCAACGCGCACTTAATGCATCTCCTGTCTGTGTGTAGCAGAACCGGCACATCGAACTGCTTGCGGAAGTAAAATCAGTGCATTGCATCTGAACCAGCGCTTTGTCTCCCGAGATCAACACATCAGACAGCGTATTGCCGCCATTGCATCTTAGTTAAATCAGTGCACCCCCTCGACTGCATGGGGGAATCCGGCCCATCACTCGACGCTTCTGGACTTCGGCACCCATCTTCAGAACTGAAGCATCACATTCATCACATGAAGATTGAGCATCCAGCACCAGCTGGCTTCGACATCGACGCAACTCGCTGTTTGCAACCAGGAAAGGTACTTTGTTCACCAGAGCCTACGTGGGTCCTGTAGCCGGATCTAGCTCTATCGCAGTTGACCTGAAGTTTGACTTTGTCCCCGTCCAGAGGAACCTAAAGTAACCTTTTTAGTACCACTTGCTTCTAAGTGCTTTACTGCATTTATTCCTTTAAAATTCACAATCCCAACTTCTATGCATTGGAATTTTGTAGTGTTGGTCTTGTTTTGTTCAGAATATAATACTCTATTTTTTTAAAACATGTGTGGAGTCATTTTGTGATGTATTCATTGTGTTACTGTGTGGGTGTGTTGCACAATCACTTTACACATTGCTTCTTTAGATAATTCTGACTGCTCTGTGCCAAGCTACCAGAGGGTGAGCACAAGTTATCTTTTAGTGTGCATCTAGTTCGCCCAGATTTACGTTGTGTTTCCTGCTTGGCCTGGATGCATACCTCAGCCAACCAGGATTCCCTTTTTAAACACTTGCATTAATTACAGAAGTTGGAGTCAGTATATATATTTATATATATATATGTGTGTGGGTGTGGTTGTGTGGGTGTGAGTGTGACATAATCTATATATATATAAACCAATGTATGTCTGTCTGTTTGTCCTTTATGCATTACTACACCATTCATCCGATCGGCATGAAACTTTGGGAAGTTGTTGAGTACACTCCGCAAAGGTTTCTGGCAAAAAAATAACAAATAAAATAAATTTAAAAAAAATAAATAAATAAAACAAAATTTTAAAAAATGTGTTAAAAGTTGTTGAGTACACTCCCGCAAAGGTTTCTGGCAAAAAAAAATTGTTAAATATCGGTCCCCCGGCCCCACATAATCTTTCCAATACTGAACATTTACAGTTTCCGGTGCGACTCGCTTTTCAATGACCATCGACAAAGCACAAGGACAATCGCTGCAAGTGTGTGGACTAGATTTGGAGAATCCGTGCTTCTCACATGGACAACTGTATGTGGCCAGCTCACGTGTCGGAAAACCTTCTGATTTATTCGTGTACGCACCAGACGGAAAAACAAAAAATACCTTGTATCTACAAGCACTCAAATAAATAAACAGAATTAAAACAACACTTTAAAATGTTTTCCATAGTAAAATGAATGAGTTTCAATAAAAATTACACAATGTAAATTTAATGTTATCATAACAAGTTTCCTTAAGTTTCCTTTCTTTTGAGATCGCAGCAACGCACGACGGGTAAGCTAGTGGAATATAAATATGTTTGAGTGTGTGTGTGTGTGAATATATATATCTATATCTATATCTATATATATTACCTACTGGCGGTCGCCAGTTGGTAGTTATAGTTCGGACCAAGTTTCCATAGGAAATCTGCAACATTCCTTTTGAAATAACTTTGGCACCGGTCGACGAATCGTCGCGAAATTCTCTAAGAAGATGGGGTGCTCTGCTCCGCTCCTATCCTGAAAGTTTCAGGGTGATTTGTCAAGCAGGGGCCGATAAAAAAGGGGGGTCCCAAAACGTGTTTTCCCCATGCAATTTTCTATTGGGACCTTTAGACATGGGTACAGCCCGAACTGCTGTACGGAATTACACCAAATTTGGCAAAAAGGTAGAGTTTGGTTCACAGATCACGCTTTATGTTAAATGGTGTAAATCCATGCAGTAGTTCCTGAAAAAATCCAAAGTAAAATCATAGATATATCTATGGACGAAGTAGGGTACACGTATCATCCGAGGATCATACGCGTAGCCTTACGAGCACGAGCTGCATGCTAATTGGGTGTCAACTGTCTGTCAACACTCCAAACCAGGAAGTGCTTGCAGCCATCTTGTGTCTCCGTAGAACCGAGGCACAAGAAAACTGAAAAGCAAGTGCTCAAAAGACGCAAGGGGAGCAGGGTAGAAACACCCTGACCCCCTAGGCCTACTCTGGGGGTCCCACAAGGCTCAAAAATGTTTTTTTTTTTAAATCGCGGGATGCGTGTAGTATACACGTGTCCCAGGTATACACTAAACCACAAGATCATTAAGGACTGTATGGGACGGGATAGAGCAAAGGATATCCAGTGGCTGTCATTTATCAAAGCCACAGCAATGCAACTGGGTCGGCCTGAATTATACCTTAACCCTGAAAACCTAAGCAAGGATGATATTCCTTGGGTAAAGAAACATTTTGTTGGTAACAGAGAATTAGAACGTGAAGCCCGAGAAATTGTTAAGCCAACAGTAAGGGTACATTATTCACTGATTACGACAATGTCCATACAACCTTACTTGACCATTGTCACTAGACCCTACCATCGGTGGCTTTTAACAAAATTTTGTTTTAATCAGGCACATTTTTTGCTGGGCTATTACGTGAAGTGGTGTAGACCAATGGAGAATGAACCATGTAAATGCGATAGTTTCTCTGACCAAGATCTAATACATTTTATGTTTTTTTGCCCTTTTTTTGTGGAAGGACGGAAAAAGTATATTGTACCATTGCTAAGGGATAAGGGTTTTATACGGCTAAAACCTGCACTGCTATATTTACAACTTATGGAGTCCCCAGTAGTGATGTTTGGGGTTGCAAACTTTTTGATAGCAACCATCCGTGCTAGACGGAACAGACTAAGGGATATTACATCATTGGAACCGAAAAATGTTTAACTGCCACAGCTATCATAAATGAACTCCCATGTATATAATGAATTATTAACGCTACAAATTCAGAAAATATTTGTTATTAGATAAATAATACTTTTGTAAAAAAAAAATATGCTAGAACCATGTATATAGGCCGCTGATTTTATATCCATGTACTGTATTGTTTTTATCAAATCGTTTTTATATATTATATAATTCTGAAAGTCATCATGTATGGGTATAGCATACTTTTATGATTTTAAAATAATCAAATAAAGTGATTTTGGCTCTCACTATGACACGTATCCCATAAAAAAAAAGCGAAGTCTGTTTTATTTGAAATTAGTCCCCGGGGGCAATGTATTTAATTATAATGGGGGGCCCAGAGGGTCCCCAGAGCCCCGGGGACCGCCTCGCCCGGGGCTTAAACATTATGTATGCGGGGGGCTCACATCCCCGCTGCAGCCCCAGGGACTTCTTTTAAAAGAAAATTAAATTAAAAAACGTGTGGGGGGGCTCAAGCCCCCCCATCACCCCGGGGACCGCCACCTCCCCGGGGCACTACATTTTTAAATTGGGGGGTCCGTGATGGACCCCCCAACCCCAGGGCCCACCACCCCCCGGGGCTTTTAAATGTTGGGAGGGGGGCCGCGCAGCTCCCCTCCTGGAGCCTTGTGGTGGCCCTGGGGACCGCCACAGCCAAGGGCCAGCTCCTGCAGTGTCCCGGGGTGCCCTCCCCCGGGACACTGTAGTTTACTATGGTAGGGCGGGAGCCTCGCGGCTCCCGCCCTACCATAGTAAACTGCTTTGGTTTTTGGAAGTGAGAGCAGGAAACCTGCTCACTCTTCCAAAGACCAAATACTATTGCTTTTCTACATGGGGAGCAGCATGTTAGCTGATCCCCATGTAGAAAAACAATGCCGTCTCCCGCAGGATGCGGGGAGCCGGCAGGGACCATGGGGGGATTGGGGACCCCTGCACGGTCCCCAACAAGAGGTCAGGCCCCGGGGGATGGGGTCCCCGGGGCCAGAAGTGGGCCCGGGAGGGGGCCACGCGGCCCCCCTCCCCAAATTGAAAAAAAATAACCAAAGGCCCTGGGGCCATAAGTGGCCCGGGAGGAGGCCCAGGCGGCCCTCCTCCCTGCAAACGTTTTTTAAAAAATGAGGCAGAGCCCGGGGATGGGGTCCCCGGGGCTGAAAGAAGCCTCAGGAGGGGGCCACGCAGCCCCCTCCCCATTTTTTATATAAAAAGAAATTAAGTGGCAAGCCCTGTGGGATGTGGTCCCCAGGGCAAAAAAATAGAAAAAGGGGGGCTACACAGCCTCCCTTATGCAGCACTCAGCAAACGCGCCCCCTGGCACGTTTGCAGAGGGGGAATGAATACCGCGGGTCCCTGGGGGGCAACTAACCCACCAGGAACTTCCAGTATGCGCTAAGGGGCTGAGTTGCAGAGTGGTGTTCTGAGGCCATGCCACTTTTTACAACACTCTGCAACACTCTGCAACACAGCTCTGTGGCACTTACTAGAGGTAGCTGGTGGGCTAGTTGCACCCCAGGCACCCTCAGGATTCAAGGGGAGTTAATCCCTCAACTTAAAACGTGCCACAGGGCGTGTTTGCACAGTTGTGAAGGGAGGGGGTGGGCTTGAGTTCACATATGTGCAAACCACCCTGTGGCGTGGTTTAAATTGGGGAATTAATTTCTTGTCAATCCTGAGGTTCCCCGGGGCCCAACTAGCCCACCAGGTACCTCCAGTAAGCGGGCTAGTTGGCCCCCAGGGACCCTCAGGATTGAAATTGAATTAATTCTACAACTTAAAATGTGCCACAGGGCGTGTTGGCAGACATGTCACCTCAGATCACGGCCCTTCCCTTCACCACTGTGCAAACGCTTCGTGGCGTGTTTTAAGTTGGGGACTTAATTTTCTTCCAATACTGATTGTCCCTGAGGGTCAAATAGCCCAGTACTGATCCTGAAAAGTAATTCTAACTGCACTTACAGTAACATGATTTTCCTTCCATAGGCTAACATTGACTGGTTTAACTTGGAAATTCTTCTAAGTGTGGAGTTTTGGAACTTTAAAAAATTCCTCTAAAATCAGCCGAACTAAGAATTCCGATGTACTTAACTGTTATCAGAAGAGACCTCAGTGCTGCATATTTCATGCCACTACTGATCCTGAAAAGTAATTCTAACCGTACTTACAGTAACTTGAATTTCCTTCCATAGGCTAACATTGACTGGTTTCACTTGGAAACTCTACTAAGTGTGGAGTTTTGGAACTTTAAAATATTTCTCTAAAATCAGCCGAACTACGAATTCTGATTTACTCACCTGTTATCAGGAGAGACCTTAGTGCTGCATCTTTCAGCCCAGTACTGATCCTGACAAGTAATTCTAACCGTACTTACCAGTAACTTGTATTTTCTTCCATAGTAATCCACTGTGTGGGTTTCAGCAGAAAAGTTTTGTAGTGTTGATTTTTGAAACGTACAAATATTCCTCTAAAATCAGCCAAACTACGAATTCCGATTTACTCACCTGTTTTCAGGAGTGACTTCAGTGCTTCTTCTTTGAGTACAGTACTGATCCTGAAAAGTAGTTCAAACCGTACTTACCAGTAACTTGTATGTCCTTCCATAGGAATCTATTGTCTGGTTTTCACCAGAAAAGTTTCTAAGTGTCTATTTTCACAAACTAAAAAAATATGTTAAAAATCGCCTGTTTGACTTAAACGAATTCTTTCAACTGTTTACTAGAGATGCACCCGTGCTGGATCCAGGAGCCACCACTGAGTAAGAAAAAGTAACGTTAACACTACTTACCTGCTAAGTGAATTTCCTCCCATAGAATAACATTGGTGATTCTATGTGAAAAAGTTTCTAAGTGTCAACTTTTAAAATACAATAATATTCCTTAAAAATCACTACTGTAACCAAAACACTTTTACTCAACTGTTTACAGGAGATGTCCCAGGACTGAATCTAGGATCCAGTCCTGTGGTTAGAAAAGTAATCCAAAAAGTAACTAATTGCATTTAACTAGAAATTCCCATTGACCTCAATGTTGCATTGTGTCTGAAATTGTGTTGCGCATTAAAACAACTGTAACTAATGTACTTAGAAGACTATTGCCCATTTGCAAAGTATTTAAACTAAAGTAATGATACAGAGAAAGTATATTTTGTAATGTAATGTATAATATAATTATAATGTAATTTAAAAAAATAAAATATCTAAAAATAAATTGTTTGAAAAATGTAGAAAATCAGTATAAAAAAATAAAAATAACAATTAATACATTTAAAAATTGTTAGGTACAAAATCTTTGAAATTCACTGAAAAAAACAAAGGTTTCAGACATGTTATAGTTAGGAATTAGAATGTCAAAAACCTTTGAAATTCACTGAAAAAACCATAGGTTTCAGGCATGTTATAGTTAGGAATTAGCATTTAAAAAACCTTAGAAATTCACTGAAAAAACCATAGGTTTAAGGGGCGTTATAGTTAGCTGGACATTTCACTCATACAAAACCATTGAAATTCCCCCGTTATAGTTAGTTCAGCTAACTATAACGCGTGCCCGCAATGCACTGCCGATGACGTCGCATATTACATCACTCATGACATGGTCAGTGACATCACTCATAACATCACTGATGACATCTCAAGGAGGAGTTCTTGTGACAATTACTTGTGCGTTAGCCAGAAACGCACTAGGGAGATCCCTGCTTCGTTTGGGCTTGGACATCACTGGCACGGACTGCGCAAGCTCTCTGTTGTTATTTTTTCAAAGTTATTTGAATGGTCTTCGTCCGCCTT
Organism: Lissotriton vulgaris; assembly: GCF_964263255.1. Lineage (NCBI taxonomy): Eukaryota > Metazoa > Chordata > Amphibia > Caudata > Salamandridae > Lissotriton > Lissotriton vulgaris. Next base: position 1,464,865,601 of record NC_141691.1, read on the forward strand.
GGCGCCGGGGGAGATTAGTTTGCGGTAGCGAGGCCATCCAGATCTTGCGCTGGGCTACCTGCATTGTCAGTACAGTCCCCGCCATATGGACCCCGCAGCATCTGAGGCTGAGGCAGTACAGGGGAGCTGAGGAGGTCGTTTGATGAACTGCAAAGCTGGAGAATTAAAAACATTTCAATTTGTTTTTCTTTCGTTTTGGGCACACTATTGCTGACGATTCCGCCGTTTGCACATTGGAGTCTTTCATCATTCCTTCCCCCGAGCGACACCTCCCAAGGACCTACCACATGGGACTCTGGGACCTGTAGTTTCCCTTCATGCTGGGACGCTACACAGGTGTGCTGGATTGTCAGAGGGCGGTGCGAACTCACAACAACGAGTTCTTAAGAGGCGGAACTTACCAGCAAAGTGCATCTCATCTGTGGAGGCTTTGGGCGCTGACGACGGCTAACAACGGCCAGAAATGCATCCGCCACTTCTTTTATTAAAGGGCCTCCAACTGTTCCCCTTGGGTCTCTGCTCTTCTTTGTCGGGGAGGAGTTCTTGTGACATATATATATATATATATATATATATATATATATATATATATATATATATATATATATCACAAAATCTCCTCCCCGAAAAGAAGAGCAGAGACCCAAGGGGAACAGTTGGAGGCCGTTTATTGAAGAGAGATGGCGGATGCATTTCTGGCTGATGTTTGCCGTCGTCAGCGCCCAAAGCCTCCACAGATGAGATGCGTCTCGCTGGTAAGTTCTGCCGCTTAAGGACCCGCTGTTGTGAGTCCGCCCCACCCTCTGTAGTTTCAGCGCACCTGTGTAGCGTCCCATGGGTAAGGGAAGACTACAAGTCCCAGGATCCCATGTAGTGGGACCTCGGGATGGTGTTGCTAGGGGGAAGAAATGGTAGCACAATCCACTGTGCATGTTGCAGAGTCGTCAGCGTAGGTTTTCTCAAAATGAAAAAATAATAAAACAAAATGCGATGTTTCAAATTTTCCGGCTTTGCAGTTCAATGTTACGGTCTCCTCAGCTCCCCTGTACTGCTTCAGCCTCAGATGCTGTGGGGTCCATGAGGCGGGGGTTACACTGTCGATGCAGGCAACCCAGCGCGGGGTTAGGAATACCTCGCTACCGCCGACTATTCTCCACAGCTCCAATATATAAATATATATATATATATATATATATATATATATATATATATATATATATATATATATATATATATATATATATATATATATATATATATATTCCAGCTCCAAAGTACCCAACGTACAAAGGAACACCCGGACCTCAGCTGTCCACAAGGAGCCTTGAATGGTAAGAACGCCTTCAGCACAGCGATATCCTTTAACTGTTCAAACTGCCCTGGATGCCTGACGCGTTTCGAAGTGTCCCCACTTCTCTTCAGAGGCTTCGGCAGTTATGAAGGAGCGCTTGAGGCACCACACCCCTTCTTGCTTCGATGCACGCCCAGGATGGGACTTATGGGACTTGTAGTGCCTCACGTCGCGCTAATGTTCAGTCGGTAACATTTCAAGCCCACAGATGGGCCTCGCTGTGTGGAATTCGTGCAAGATCCATGCGCTGCTGTCCCATGTTTTCGGCCCGTAGTCAAGACCGCATGGCCCCCGGTTCTTTCAGGGTGGTGCTCCTTCCGCGGCCTGGGTCGCCGCGTAAATATTCCAGCTCCAAAGTACCCAACGTACAAAGGAGCACCCGGACCTCAGCTACCCACAAGGAGCCTTGAATGGTAAGAACGCCTTCAGCACAGCGATATCCTTTAACTGTTCAAACTGCCCTGGATGCCTGACGCGTTTCGAAGTGTCCCCACTTCTCTTCAGAGGCTTCGGCAGTTATGAAGGAGCGCTTGAGGCACCACACCCCTTCTTGCTTCGATGCACGCCCAGGATGGGACTTATGGGACTTGTAGTGCCTCACGTCGCGCTAATGTTCAGTCGGTAACATTTCAAGCCCACAGATGGGCCTCGCTGTGTGGAATTCGTGCAAGATCCATGCGCTGCTGTCCCATGTTTTCGGCCCGTAGTCAAGACCGCATGGCCCCCGGTTCTTTCAGGGTGGTGCTCCTTCCGCGGCCTGGGTCGCCGCGTAAATATTCCAGCTCCAAAGTACCCAACGTACAAAGGAGCACCCGGACCTCAGCTGTCCACAAGGAGCCTTGAATGGTAAGAACGCCTTCAGCACAGCGATATCCTTTAACTGTTCAAACTGCCCTGGATGCCTGACGCGTTTCGAAGTGTCCCCACTTCTCTTCAGAGGCTTCGGCAGTTATGAAGGAGCGCTTGAGGCACCACACCCCTTCTTGCTTCGATGCACGCCCAGGATGGGACTTATGGGACTTGTAGTGCCTCACGTCGCGCTAATGTTCAGTCGGTAACATTTCAAGCCCACAGATGGGCCTCGCTGTGTGGAATTCGTGCAAGATCCATGCGCTGCTGTCCCATGTTTTCGGCCCGTAGTCAAGACCGCATGGCCCCGGTTCTTTCAGGGTGGTGCTCCTTCCGCGGCCTGGGTCGCCGCGTAAATATTCCAGCTCCAAAGTACCCAACGTACAAAGGAGCACCCGGACCTCAGCTGCCCCTAAGGAGCCTTGAATGGTAAGAACGCCTTCAGCACAGCGATATCCTTTAACTGTTCAAACTGCCCTGGATGCCTGACGCGTTTCGAAGTGTCCCCACTTCTCTTCAGAGGCTTCGGCAGTTATGAAGGAGCGCTTGAGGCACCACACCGCTTCTTGCTTCGATGCACGCCCAGGATGGGACTTATGGGACTTGTAGTGCCTCACGTCGCGCTAATGTTCAGTCGGTAACATTTCAAGCCCACAGATGGGCCTCGCTGTGTGGAATTCGTGCAAGATCCATGCGCTGCTGTCCCATGTTTTCGGCCCGTAGTCAAGACCGCATGGCCCCCGGTTCTTTCAGGGTGGTGCTCCTTCCGCGGCCTGGGTCGCCGCGTAAATATTCCAGCTCCAAAGTACCCAACGTACAAAGGAGCACCCGGACCTCAGCTGCCCACAAGGAGCCTTGATAACTGCCGAAGCCTCTGAAGAAATGCGAATTCCTAACTATATATGGTCTATAACCTATGGTTTTTTCAGTGAATATATATATATACATACATATATAAACATATATCATCTGTATATCTATATAAATACAAACATAAATGCATGCATACATATACTTATATGCATACAGATGCATGTTATTTACATGAAAGTTGAAAAAACACTAATAAAAGCAAAGCTAAAAAGCCACCTCATTACACACAGAATGGCTTTAACTTAAACGAGGGCGAGATCTATTGCATTTTCAATGCTTGTTTACTTTGGTTCCATCAAGAAGGCATTCAGATGTGTCACACATTTGCCATAAATTCTGAATGTTAGCACTCTAGTTGCACATTAGATCACTGTAGTAAAGCTACTGCTCACCAGGGACGTCTGCTGCTGGTATTCAAAGTGCATGTTTCAGTCTGCATGTCAGAATTTTTTTAATGAAATAGAAGAGGATTTGAGAAGTCACTCAAAATGATCCCTAATTTTTCTTTCTGAAGCACTAATCATACTTTCTATGGCAAAATTAACCCCCTCATGTTGTTCCTTTTTAAATTGAGTGTTTTCAGACTTACCACTTCATTCCAATCAAGATGGCTTCTGGTGTGCCATACTTTTGTCATAAGTAAGACTGTTAGCGCTCTAGTTGTTCTTTAGAACACTCTGGGACATTCTGTCATTGGGCTATACTTGGGGTACCTCTGGGTGATATTTGGGCTACATTTAGGCTCTTTTGTCTCTGGTGGCCATCTTGGGAGACTGTATGTCAGAATTTTTTAATGAAATTGAAGAGGGTTTGAGAAGTCACTCAAAATGTGCCCTAATTTTTCTTTCTGCAGCACTAATCATAATTCATATGGCAAAATATACCCCCTCATTTTGTTTCTTTTTAAATTAAATGTTTTAAGAGTTACCACTTTATTCCAATCAAGATGGCTTCAGGTGTGCCATACCTTTGTAATAAGTAGGACTGTTAGCGCTCTAGTTGTTCTTTAGAACCCTCTGGGACATTCTGTCATTGGGCTATACTTGGGCTACATCTGGGTGATATTTGGGCTACATTTGGGCTCTTTTGTCTCTGGTGGCCATTTTGGGAGACTGCATGTCAGAATGTTTTAATGAAATAGAAAAGGATTTGAGAAGTCACTCAAAATGTGCCCTAATTTTTCATTCTGCAGCACTAATCATACTTTCTATGGCAAAATATACCCCCTCATGTTGTTTCTTTTTAAATTAAATGTTTTAAGAGTTACCACTTTATTCCAATCAAGATGGCTTCAGGTGTGCCATACCTTTGTAATAAGTAGGACTGTTAGCGCTCTAGTTGTTCTTTAGAACACTCTAGGAGGCTGCAGTAGAACACAAAGGAATCAACTGACAGTCTCTGTCCTTGTTGGATGTACATGTTTTACTGAGAATGTCAGACTTCATTTTCACATGACTGAGAAAGATAATGTGAATTTACAGAAAATATGCTTTCAGTTTAGCTTATAGATCCCCTTCCAAACCACTGTGGGAAAATCATGAGATATTAGTTTTCTTTCAAACAATATTCATGATATCACAGCAGAAGGTTTTTTCACATGGTAAAATCACCTTAGAACCCACCACAATTCCTAAAACGAGTATGGTACCATCAACAAATGATTTATAATGTAACTAAAGTCCTAAAACCCTCTATTAACTACAATGCTTTTTAATGAGGTGCTATCATGTATATTGGTCCCAAGATGGCTGCCAACACTTCTTGGATGAAGTGCTGACTACAAATCAGATCAGATGTGTGGTTAGGCTCCGCCCAGATATATATCTTTTTTTGAACCTAAATTACTCAAAATCCACTGGAGCACATATATTGAGACCTAGCAAAGGCACATCGGGCTAACAGTCCCTACAATTTTGCCAAGTTTCGTGCAAATCCATTCAGCCGTTCGAGCTAAAAGTGAGGCCAACCGCCCTATGGAAATTAACATGGGAAAACGCATTTTGGGACCCCCCTTTTTTCTCGGCCCCCCCTTGATGAAACCCCCCCAAATTGTCAGGGGCTGCTCAGAAACAAAATGTTCAATTTTCCTGAAAATTTCAGCCAATTCCGTCCACAAACGCCAAAGTTATTAGACATAGAATTTTCAAAAATCCCATAGAGAAAAAATCCTAACTATATATACCTACTGGCGACCGCCAGTAGGTAATATATATATATATTGTGTATATATATATATATATATATATTGTGTATATATATATATATATATAGATATAGATATAGATATAGATATAGATAGATATATAGATAGATTACCTACTGGCGGTCGCCAGTAGGCATATATAGTTAGGATTTTTTCTCTATGGGACTTTTGAAAATTCTATGTCTAATAACTTTGGCGTTTGTGGACGGAATCGGCTGAAATGTTCAGGAAAATGGCACATTTTGTTTCTGAGCAGCCCCTGAAAATTTGGGGGGGTTTCGTCAAGGGGGGGTCGAGAAAAAAGGGGGGTCCCAAAACGCGTTTTTCCCATTCATTTTTCCATAGGGCGTTTGGCCTCACTTTTAGCTCGAACGGCTGAATGGATTTGCACGAAACTTGGCAAAATTGTAGGGACTGTTAGCCCGATGTGCCTTTGCTGGGTCTCAATATATGTGCTCTAGTGGATTTTGAGAAATTAACGTTTTAAAAAACAGATATATCTGTGACAGCGTCCCGGGTAGCACTCCGGTTTGCGTACTTTTCGCGTTACGGAACTTTGCGAAGCGAAGCTGATTGGCTCTCCGGTGTCTGTCAACATTCTAAACAGTCCGGAACGGCCGCCATCTTGTCTCTCGGTAGGATCGAGAGACAAGAGGAGGAGAAAAACGAAGGGGGAATTTAATGAAAGGGGGCAAGGTAGACCCCTCTTGACCCCCTAGGAATGATGTTGGGGTTATTAAAGGGTCCCGCGGGGCAAATAATTTTTTTTTGATTTTTCGCGGTAGAAGCGCTTCCCGGTTCGCGAACCGGGTCGCGAAACGGGAATTCGCCAATTTGTGTTTCGTTTTAATTAAATTACAAGATGGAGGAAAAACAATGTGAGAAATGGGTATAAGGGGGTACGGGAGACGTATCCTGACCCCCTATGTTTTCTGAGGGTGGCTGAGGATGCTCATATATGTTGATACATGTTTTCCAGCGGCTGCGCGTGAGCGTTTTTTTTTTTTGGCTGCGTGACGTCTGTTAACGTTCGATTCGAAGGAAATCAGGAAGTGTTGACCGCCATTTTGTCACTGCGAGTAAATATTTTGTTAAAAATAATTGTTATAAATTAATCCGTATTGATAAACATTGTCTGCGCCATCTTGCCTTTTTTCCAATGCCACACTTTTGTCGTGCACGGCAGCCATTTTAGATGCCTTGACCAGACCGACTCTCTCCACGACGCCGATCCTCAGCATGGCTCCCCACCCTCGCAAGCATCTCCCCCACGCACTGGTCACCCACGCTCTCTCTCTCATGCATGGGCCATAAACCTCCCCCCATCTGCGCTGCTCTTCCCTGAGAATCACACCCTGTGCCCGCCCGACACCTCCCTTTCACCCTATTCACTACCGCACCCTCTGACACTCCTCTTCCTCTGCGTCTGATTGTCCAGGCCGGTCCCAGGCTATCACCTAGCCGTGCGGATGTAGTTTATGGCCCCAACTGTAAAGAATCACCCCTCTTCAAAGGAGTTACAGTAGATCAAGGCCCCCACCCCATGAGATCCGTCACACCACACGCGTTCCTACTATCTGATAACGATCCTGTATTGTGATTGGGGAGGGGATTCTCACTGTAAGGGTGTGTGGGACCGAGCCTGAAGCGGAAGATTCCAGGGATGCCTTTTTGTACATCAAAGTCTTCACAGTTATGTGTCACATTAAGAATATATAGCACTCCAACAAAGTAGTAGGATTATAACACTTTAATAACTTATAAATATATACAACGCTCCAACAAAGTAAACACGTTAAAAAAAAAAATTTAAACAACTATTTACATGGCAGCCTTCTGCAACATCCATCTCAAAGCAACAATGGGCTGCTTTGGTTTGTCTTTTAGTCGGCAAAATCCGTCGGCCTGTGAGGTGGCGCCAGTAGCGGTCCGTTGTGCGAATAGGCCGAAGGCAGCACAACGCGCCGAGATCCGGACGGCACCCAGGTAGTGTCCAGTAAGTTGTCGCACTGGTCTGGCCATCCTACAATGCTGCGCCGAAAAACGGCGTGGGGCGCCCCGGGGCGGGGGAGGCGGAACGAACGGGCCTCCCCCGCCTCCCCAGGTGGAGGCTCCTCTGCTGCAGTGGGGCGCCCCTTGGCGTTTCACTCGCCATCCAGTTGTTTAGCGCCCGCTTTTGCGGCACTGTGCCTCATCCGCCATTCAGCTGAGTTGCGCCCACTCTTGCGGTGCAGCGATAGGCGGCTGCCACAGAACTCCTAAAATGGCGGCCGGCTCTTCGGATTTGGGCCTGGTCCACTAAAATGGCCCTGGGACACATTTGAACTCGGACATTTGCCTGCTACGGCTTGGGCCCCATTCTCGAAAGCGTCCCCTCAGCCTTGGAGATTCTACAAAAGTCATCGGGGCCCCCGACTCCTGCAGGCTTCCGGTGGGGAGCGGCTGCCATGATTGCTTGTGGAATGGCCACGACGGAGCCACGAGATGGTGGTGCTCTCATGCTGACGCCAGCTTCAGTCTGAAACATCCAGAAACACTGTAGAGTACCAATTCGATGACTTCCGGTGGAGCCCCAACGTGACCCGGTAGGGAAGAACTTGCCCTCCCCTCTTTTGACTGATGGTTCTTGTTGCCTGTCCCCTCTGTTGTTATCTAACGGAACCTTTTTGGATTGCCGAGTGAGAAAAAAAAAGGTGGGGCTTTCATCATTTGGGAAAAAAAAATGTTTCAATCCAATGAAAAGTGTTTGTAACGGAGTACGGCGGAGTAAAACCGAGGAATGGTGGACTCCCGGAAATGACACTGTTATGCCTCCTTCCTTGCAGACGGACCCATGGGATACAGGACTGGACGACATGGATGAGGAACACGGCGCCTTTAATTGGGCGTTCTCGGAGGAGGAGGAGGCCACACCTCCTGTATACGTCAGCGAGGTCGGATTAGATAAACCCCAGGAAGTACTATACGAGGCGTGTGACATCACCCCGGAGGAGGAGAAGGCGAGGAGCGGCGTCAGAGAGCGGTTTGGACGGAGTGGAGAAGGCGGTAGCGAAGGACAACGAAGGAACCCCGAAGAACGACCCGGAGGAGGAGACGAGTCCCACGGAGAGCCAGGAGGCCAACGACCCCGTGAGCCGCCGTGCCACTCTCCCGGGGGAGGAGCGTGGCTGTCCCAGGTACGGCAGCGTATGGCGGTGTGGGCGGGAAGAAAGCGTGTGTGTAAATAGTGTAAAGAGACCCGTGTTCGTGTATTCCTCGTCTTTCCCTACCTTTTGTGTCCCTTACCCCGCGTTTAACCCTCACCTTCTGTAGCCCTACCCACGTCACCGACTGTGGTATAGTTGCACGACATACACTGGTGAACTCCTCCCCGCCTCACTTCACACGGTCCCAAGGTGCACTTCCGAGTAGACAGTAGAACTAACGGTGCCCTCTCTGTTGGTCTTCCTTTGCATGGGATCCGGAGTGACGAGACACCTCCATGACCAGACCTTGAGGACAAGCCCGGAGACCCGAAGACCAAGAAGGAAACAACAGTATTGCCAAAACGGATCCCAGTCAGTTTGCGAGGGAAAGACTTACATTTAGAACCAGGAGAACTTTGATACTCAATACAAAACGTGCAATACCAATAAAACCCTCTTTACTTCCAAGACCTGGTGTCCATCTAGTCACTGACTCGCTACCTGGTATACCTACTAGACCTGACCCAGAACCAGCTACCAGTACTCCTGGTAACCCTGGTCCCCAACCCCCGACTACAGTGGTGTCAGAAGTAGGATTTACTCCCTCTGAACAAGAAACGAACATGGAACAAATCATACAAACATTAGTCGAGGGGCAACAGAAGCTGGAGTGGGCTGTCAGCCAACAAATCAGTACAGCAGACGCGGATCGAGCCTTGTTCCGCAGCACAATGACGCAGCAAATGGATAACTTGCAGAAAGTGGTTCAGACTCCTGGAACCGCAGTCTCGGTGGATCGAAGACCGGCTGGACCTCATCCATCCGGAGTTGCATTACAGAAGTACGTCACAGGAGAAGACCCGGATGCCTTCCTGGTCAATTTCGAGAGGGCACCACGTGCGTGTGGGTGGCCGGAGGAAAAATGGCCCTTCTTTCTCGCACCCTTGTTGACGGGTGAAGCACAGACAGCATACCAGGTTGCAAATCATGCGGGTACCTCCTTGTATACAGCAATCAAGGAGGTGATACTAGATCACCTCGGGATGGACGCCGAAGCATATAGACTCAGGTTTCGGAAGGAAAAAGGGGTCACGGGGGAAAACCCCAAAACACTGTATCTACGGCTGAAAATGGCAGCGGAAAAATGGTTGCGACCCGATAACAGGAGCAAAGAAGACGTCATGACGAGCATAGTACTTGAACAGTTTATGGAAGCCCTACCCTATGGGACACAGAGATGGCTAAGACAGCATCCAGGACTGACCGCCGCTCAGGCAATTGAGATGGCGGCCAATTATTCTAGAGCTGCACCTAGATCTTTTCCATGGGAGACCGAGAAATCCACAAAGACACCGGTACCACCCACTAAGACAGAGAAAAAAAAAACCTTCTACGAACCCCCAAAGCCACGGCCATTCCGCCCGGATGTCACTCCAATGAGGGGTCCCCAATGCTTTGAATGCGGGGAGTGGGGCCATATCTCACGGTTGTGCCCCAGGAAAAAACCTGTTGAGGAGCCCATGGAAGTTGGGTATATACCCAAAGCTGTGATGTACACCGCCGAAATGGGACCTTCCTATTATGTAAGGGTACTGGTGAACCACGCCCCTGTAAAGGCTCTCCTCGATTCAGGGTGTAGACAATCAGTCATAAGGGAAAAACTGCTGGTTCCATCCCAATTAGGGCGGGAGGGTGAAGTACACATCCGGTGTGTCCATGGGGACGTAAAGACATATCCCCTCGCACGCATCACTATAAACCCAATAGGAAGGGAACCATGCTCAGTGAGAGTTGGAGTGGTAGCGTCACTGCCCGAGGAACTGATACTAGGGGTGGATAATCCTCATTTCCTGGCCTTATTTAAAAGGGAGTTAGCCAATCGACCGGTGGAGGCCTTCTTGTCCACCGAACCCTGGGTCTTAGACAAGGGGTTCAAATTTGCACAAGCCAACGATCCTATCCTCTTGAACGCGTGGGAGGCAGCCCACGTGGCGCAAACCACAGCCACTGCTCAAAGATACCCCCGGTTTAGTATCGAAAACGATCTGCTCTATCGAGAAGGAAAAGAAGGAGACCATGGGCAACTGGTGGTGCCAAAAGAATTCCGCGAACAGATATTGTTCTATGCCCACACTCATCTAACCGCAGGACATAGCGGGGCCGAAAAGACCACCTAAAATATACTGCATCTGTTTTATTGGCCAGGAATATACAAAGAGACCGAGGCCTACTGCCAACAGTGCGAGGTGTGTCAGAGGAAAAACCTGACTAAACCCCCAGCAGTACCACTACAACCCCTGCCCGTGATAGATAATCCCTGGGAACGCGTGGGGATTGACCTCATAGGACCCTTACCTCGCACCTCTCGGGGTCACACTTATGCCCTGGTAGTGGTGGACTATTCTACCCGATTCCCCAAGGCTTTTCCACTGAACACCCCGACCACCAAGAATGTAGCAGAGAAGCTGGTGGAACTGTTTTCGAGAGTTGGATTCCCCCGTGAAATTCTAACTGATCAGGGGACACCTTGTGTGTCACGGATGATGAAGGAGGTGTGCAAGACCTTGGATCTTCAACCGATCCGCACTTCCGCTTACCACCCCCAAACGGATGGTTTAGTGGAAAGATACAATAGGACCTTAAAATCGACGCTAAGAAAGCTGTTGAGTTCTGAAAGTAAGGATTGGGACAAAATGCTCCCGTTAGCTTTGTATGTAGTGAGGTCCCAGGTTCAGAGCAGCCTAGGATACTCCCCGTTTGAACTATTGTATGGCCGGCAACCGAGGTCTCTACTCGAAATAACCAGAGAAGCCTGGGAAAGAGAAGAGGCTCAGGAACAACGTTCCCTACTTGACTACACCCAGCAGTTACGGTCCAGATTAGGCAGGTTGAGAGATCTGGCCTATTCGAACCTAAAGTCGGCCCAAAGTCACCAAAAGCATTACTACGATAAGGGAAAAAGATGGAGGTCACTGAACAAAGGGGACTGGGCTCTAGTGTTGCTCCCTTCATCTACGCAAAAATTCAGGAGCGAATGGAAGGGACCATACCTAATCCTAGAGAAATACGGCAGTACAACCTATAAGATACAACTGTCCCCCAAACGCAATCAAACCTACCACATTAATCTCCTAAAGAAGTGGTTAGGACTAACCCTGGGCGAAGAACTACGCTCCGTTCGCGGAGTTTGCGGAGTTTCGGCAACTCCGCGCTCCGCGGAGAACGCGAAGTTGTCGAATACTCCGCAAACTGCTGCATAGCGTAGTTCTCGCGCGCTCAATAGCATTTTCGCGTGCGCGAGGATGCTTGTCGGTAAGATCGAGTTGCCGAACACGCAGAAACTGCAATCTGGCACGGAATAACTCGCGAACACGTTAGTAGTGACCGGAAACAAGGGGACGCGAGCGGGCGGGACAAACCTCATGGGTAACTTCGCGCGCTACACATCCCGAGCATGCAGGCAATCAATCAATCAATCAGGATATTTGTATAGCGCGCTACTCACCCAGAGGGTCTCAAGGCGCTTGGGGGAGGGGGGTCCGCTACTGCTCGAACAGCCATGTCTTGAGTTGCTTCCTGAAGCAGAGGTGGTCTTGGGTCAGGCGGAGGTGGATGGGGAGGGAGTTCCAAGTCTTGGCTGCCAGGTAGGAGAAGGATCTTCCTCCCATGGTGGATCTTCGGATGCGTGGCACGGCGGCGAGGGCGTGGCTGGTCGATCGTAGCTGGTGGGTGGGAGTGTAGAAGGTCAGGCGGTTGTTGAGGTACCTGGGGCCCAGGTCGTGGAGGGCCTTGTGTGCGTGGGTGAGGAGTTGGAACGTGATTCTCTTGCTGACGGGGAGCCAGTGAAGGTCTCTCAGGTGTCCGGAGATGTGGCTGTGTCGGGGGATGTCCAAGATGAGTCATGCGGAGGCGTTCTGGATGTGTTAGAGTCTTTTCTGGAGTTTGGCTTTGGTTCCGGTATAGAGGGTGTTTCCGTAGTCCAGTCGGCTGGTGACGAGACGCCTGTGTGACCGGCTTCCGGGTTTCGGTGGCAAGCCATCGGAAGATCTTTTGGAGCATGCGTAGGATGTTGAAGCATGATGATGAGACGGCGTTGACTTGTCTGGTCATCGAGAGAGAGGAGTCCAGGATGAAGCCCAGGTTGCGTGCGTGGTCCGTTGGTTTGGGTGCGCTGCCCAGGGCAGGGGGCCACCAGGAGTCGTCCCAGTGGAGGGTGATGATCCAAGGATGAGGACTTCCGTCTTGTCTGAGTTCAGTTTCAGGCGGCTGTTCCTCATCCACTCGACTACGTCTTTCATCCCTGTGTGTAGGTTGGTTCTGGCGGTTCCTGGGTCGTTGGTGAGGGAGAGGATCAGCTGGGTGTCGTCGTCGTAGGAGATGAGGTTGAGGTTGTGTTGGCGTACGATGGCTGCGAGGGGGCTCATGTAGACGTTGAAGAGGGTGAGGTGGCAGACCGTATCGAATGCTGCGGAGAGGTCCAGGAGGATGAGGGCCGCTGTTTCCCAGTTGTCGAGCAGGGCTCGGATGTCGTCAGTGGCTGCGATGAGGGCGGTCTCGGTACTGTGGTTGGCGCGGAAGCCGGACTGCGAGTGGTCGAGGCTGGTTGGGCGAGCGCAATTGGTGATCCACTGTGTGAGGTTGTTGGCTGCTTGGTTGGGGTCCGTTGAGCTGGCGGAAGGGTTCTGGCTCAGTGAAGTGGTGAGCTGGTCGGTGGTGATCTTGTTCCAGTTCCTGCGGGGAACCTGTTGCGGGTGGTGGTGAGTCGTGGTCTTTCTGAAGCTGAAGTGGACGCAGCTGTGGTCTGTCCAGTGGAGTCCGGTGGAGTGGCTGAAGGAGATGTACTTGCTGGAGGAGAAGACTGGGTCAAGCGTGTGTCCGGCGTAGTGGGTGGGGGTGTTCACCAGTTGCATGAGTCCGAGGTTGGTGAGGTTGTCCAGCAGGGTGGTGGTGGTGTTGTCGTTGTTGTTCTCCAGGTGGAAGTTGAGGTCCCCTCGGAGGATGTAGTCAGCGGAGGCGAGGGCGTGCGGGCTGATGAAGTCTGCGATGTCTTCGCTGAATTGTGTGTGAGGTCCTGGGGGTCTGTAGATGAGGGTGCCTCTGAGTGTGATCTTGGGGTCGGTGTGTATCTGGAAGTGAAGATGTTAAGCGGCTGTGAGGGTGTCGTCTGAGTTGGTCGTGATGCGGATGGTGTTCTTGTGGACGATGGCGATGCCTCCTCCTGTCTCGTTGACGCGGTCTCTCGGGGTGATCTTGTATCCGTCCAGGATGGCGACGGCGATGTCGGGCGCTGAGGAGGCGTTCATCCATGTTTCCGTGAGGAAGGCGACGTCTGGAGATGTGGTGTCGAGCAGGTTCCAGAGTTCCACGGCGCTCCCGAAGACAAAAAACGGCTCGCGAACGGGTCAAGCAAGTTACTACGCATGTTCGCGGAGTTATGCGTAGTTCGCGGAGTGCAAGTGCATCTTCGCGTAGCTCCGCGGAGTGCGGCTACGCGAACTACGCCCAGGGTTAGTTAGGACCAGTCCCCCAATCATCTAATCTGGTGCTACCGGAAGACAATCCGGAGACAACCTTAGCCTGCTTACCCATCAATCCAGAACTCACAGATGCGGAGAAACAGGCCTTACTTGAAGGACTCCGCCCTTTTTCTCACTTGTTCTCAGACACACCTGGGTGCACCCACTTGGCAGAACATGAGATACATACGGCCAAAGGGAGTATAGTGAAACAAAGACCTTATCGCATCCCCGCAGCATAAAGGGGAGATGTAAGAAAGGAAGTCGCTAGCATGTTAGAACTGGGTGTCATTAGACCGTCGAAAAGTAGCTGGTCATCCCCCATAGTCATGGTGCCCAAGCCTGATGGGTCCACCCGTTTTTGCATGGACTTCAGGGCATTAAACGCGGTGTCCACCTTTGATGCGTTCCCCATACCCCGGGTGGACGAACTCATAGAACGAATAGGAGACGCCAAATACATAACAACTCTGGATCTGACAAAAGGATATTGGCAGGTGCCCCTAAGGGAGGAGGACCGTCACAAAACAGCCTTTGCCACCGAGGACGGTTTGTACGAATTCAACGTCCTCCCTTTCGGACTCCACGGAGCCCCTGCCACGTTCCAGAGACTTATGAACAAAGTGTTGGCCCCGCATACCTATTATAGTTCTGTGTATCTTGATGACATTGTCATCTTCAGTCAGTCGTGGAAAGATCACTTAGAACACCTGGCTAATATAATGACCTCTCTGGGAGATGCCCGTCTGCATATCAATGCCAAGAAGTCCCGAGCAGCCTTCCCAAAGGTGAAATACCTCGGCTTCATGCTAGGAGATGGGGTGATAGCCCCCCAAGAGGAGAAGATAAAAGCCATCACAGAGACCCCTTTTCCCTCCACAAAAAGGGAACTAAGAGCATTCCTGGGCCTTATGGGCTACTATCGACGGTTCATACAGAACTTCGCAGATATAGCCACCCCCCTGACTAATTTGCTGCAGAAGAACGTCAGGAACGCACTTCCACAACCCCCCTCACAAGAAGCCAGGAATGCCTTCCTGCACTTGAAGAGAGCCATTACCACCAGTCCTGTGCTTATTCCACCCGATTTCAGACGCCCCTTTTCCCTAGCCACTGATGCCTCAGAGACGGGTATTGGGGTGGTTCTGTCGCAGATAGGGGAGGACAAGGCTGAACATCCTATACTTTACATTAGCCGTAAACTCCACCCAAGGGAACGGAAGTTTCCCACTGTTGAAAAAGAGTGTTTGGCCATACGGTGGGCTGTGGATAAACTTCGTTATTACCTAGAGGGACGGGCGTTCACGCTGTACTCCGATCATGCCCCACTGCAGTGGATGCAAAGGAACAGAACTCAGAATGCTCGGATACTGCGATGGTTCCTCTTTCTTTAGCCCTTTGCCTTTACGGTGGTTCATAGGAAGGGGAGGGACAATGGGAACGCTGATTTCCTCTCTCGCATGCCGGTTCTCCCCGATCGGGAGAAGCCAGGGGGGGAGGAATGTAACGGAGTACGGCGGAGTAAAACCGAGGAATGGTGGACTCCCGGAAATGACACTGTTATGCCTCCTTCCTTGCAGACGGACCCATGGGATACAGGACTGGACGACATGGATGAGGAACACAGCGCCTTTAATTGGGCGTTCTCGGAGGAGGAGGAGGCCACACCTCCTGTATACGTCAGCGAGGTCGGATTGGATAAACCCCAGGAAGTACTATACGAGGCGTGTGACATCACCCCGGAGGAGGAGAAGGCGAGGAGCGGCGTCGGAGAGCGGTTTGGACGGAGTGGAGAAGGCGGTAGCGAAGGACAACGAAGGAACCCCGAAGAACGACCCGGAGGAGGAGACGAGTCCCACGGAGAGCCAGGAGGCCAACGACCCCGTGAGCCGCCGTGCCACTCTCCCGGGGGAGGAGCGTGGCTGTCCCAGGTACGGCAGCGTATGGCGGTGTGGGCGGGAAGAAAGCGTGTGTGTAAATAGTGTAAAGAGACCCGTGTTCGTGTTTTCCTCGTCTTTCCCTACCTTTTGTGTCCCTTACCCCGTGCTTAACCCTCACCTTCTGTAGCCCTACCCACGTCACGGACTGTGGTATAGTTGCACGACATACACTGGTGAACTCCTCCCCGCCTCACTTCACACGGTCCCAAGGTGCACTTCCCAGTAGACAGTAGAACTAACGGTTCCCTCTCTGTTGGTCTTCCTTTGCATGGGATCCGGAGTGACGAGACACCTCCATGACCAGACCTTGAGGACAAGCCCGGAGACCCGAAGACCAAGAAGGAAACAACAGTATTGCCAAAACGGATCCCAGTCAGTTTGCGAGGGAAAGACTTACGTTTAGAACCAGGAGAACTTTGATCCTCAATACAAAACGTGCAATACCAATAAAACCCTCTTTACTTCCAAGACCTGGTGTCCATCTAGTCACTGACTCGCTACCTGGTATACCTACTAGACCTGACCCAGAACCAGCCACCAGTACTCCTGGTGACCCTGGTCCCCAACCCCCGACTACAGTGTTATTTTTAGGTCATATGATCAAGCCTTCCATCATTAGGAAACCAAAAGTAAAAGGAACCAATGAAAAGTTTTATAAACAAGTCACATGACCTGTTATGCGACTTTGGGCTATAAAAAGCCTACAAAATCCGTTGGCCTGTGAGGCGGCGTCAGTAGCGGACCGATGTGCGAATAGGACGAAGGCAGCACAACGCGCCGAGATCCGGATGTCCAGCAAGTTGTTGTACTGGTGTGGCCATCCTACAATGCTGCGCCGAAAGTCGGCGTGGGGTGCCCGGGGGGGGGGGTTGGTGGAGGCGGCGCAAACGGGCCTCTCCCGCCTCCCCAGGTGGAGGCACCTCATCTGCAGTGGGGCGCCCCTTAGCGTTTCACTCGCCGTCCAGCTGAGTTCCGCCCGCTCTTGCGGCTACAGCGATAGGCGGCTGCAACAGGACTCTCAAAATGGCGGCCGGCTCTTTGGATTTGGGCCTGGTCCACTAAAATGGCCCTGGGACACCTTGGAACTCGGACGCTTGCCTGCTAGGGCATGGGCCCCATTCCCGAAAGCGTCCCCTCTTTTGACTGATTGTTCTTGTTGCCTATCTCTTCTGTTGTCATTTAACGGAACCTTTTTGGACTGCCGAAAGGGGTTCTGGTCCGACCGCTGGATGGTGGAGACATTTTGATTATATTCTGGACCTGCCGGGCCTCGCCCAAAATGGCGCCGGTATAAATGGGACTCGTAACTCCTTGTTGTGTACTGGTTGCCCAACCTTGATATCACGAGATACGTATGCAGTTTTGAAGCACATGGCGGGCGGGGACGACTACTGATTGAACATTTGGACATCCCTATTGATATTAAGTTCTGATGTGTTATTGATTACTGTACTATTGAAAGTTCGAATTAACGTCACCCATGGTACTTGCCCGCAAATGTATATCTAGATAATTTTATTGTAACTGGCCCTGTCGTACTTTAATTATAAAATGTACGTCCACCGATTCCGCAACTGTTAGACACCTTAGTTCTTGCAACCTAATGGCCCGCCCGTTACGTTCTTTTACAGTGTAAATGTCCCTTCATCATATACGATTCCAGTTTGCTCCGTGGCCGGCCCACGTGGTTATAGGCCCGTATTTGTATACTGACATTTTCACAATAAAGGTTTTTAAAACAAAACATGGTAGTAGTACCTAGATTGGTAAAGTTTTGAATAATAGCCACTGTTTTCGAATCAGTAAAAGGCAAGTGAAATAAAGCAGCCCGATTACATGACGGTTAAAAGGTATAATACGCAGGAACGCAGTAAAGATAAATGGTCAAGGGCTGTTGTGTTTTCCACTCCTGCAACATAAAGTGATCGATAAGAATCCGATATTCATGCCTATCAGCGACTAAGACAGCAGGCCGAGCCCCTTTTGTTCAACGGCTCCCTCATGGGACGAAGAAACGCCCTTTTTCTCGAAATAGGAATATTTTACTTGCAGGACAGTTGTAAATTTCCCGGGAAAATACATTAGCCTGGAACATTGTTAGTGATAAACTGTAAATGCATCTGGGTCCTTTGCTTTACAACTCAGAGTGAGAAAAAAAAAGGTGGGGCTTTCATCATTTAAGAAAAAAAAATGTTCGAAAGCAATGAAAAGTGTTATTTTTAGGTCATATGACCAAGCCTTCCATCATTAGAAAAACAAAAGTAAAATGAACCAATGAAAAGTTTTATTAACAAGTCACATGACCTGTTATGCTTACGTTACGCGCTGCGCGCCGCGCTCTGGATCGCTTCCGGGAAGCTGCGCCTCGCGCACCGAGCACTTCCGGGTGCGCTAACGCGGCGCGTCATATGACGCATTACGCGACAACGCAGGTCCAGAATATAGTCAAAATGTCTCCACCAACCAGCGGTCGGAACACAACCCCTTTCAGTAGTCCAAAAAGTTCTGTTAAATGACAACAGAAGGGACAGGTAACAAGAATCATCAGTGAAAGAGGGGAGGGCAAGTTCTTCTCTACCGGGTCACGTTGGGGCTCCACCGGAAGTGATCGAATTGGTAGTCTACAGTGTTTCTGGATGTTTCAGACTGACGCTGGCGTCAGCATGAGAGCACCACCATCTCGTGGCTACGTCGTGGCCATTCCGCGAGCAATCATGGCAGTCGCTCCCCACCGGAAGTCTACGGGAGTCGGGGGTCCCGGTGACTGTTGTAGAATCTTCAAGGCTGAGGGGACTCTTTTAGGAATGGGGCCCATGCCCTAGCAGTCAAGCGTCCGAGTTCCACGGTTGCCCAGAGCCATCTTTAAAACACGAAAATGTTTTTACCTACCACGTACTTGACATTTTAAAGCTTTTGATATTTGCTATTAAAAAACCATTGAAATTCACTGAAAAAACCATAGGTTATAGACCATATATAGTTAGGAATTAGCATTTACAAAACCTTGAAAATTCACTGAAAAAACCATGGGTTATAGACCATATATAGTTAGGAATTAGCATTTACAAAACCTTATTTTACTCACACAAAACCATTGAAATTCGCATATATAGTTAGTTGCACTAACTATATATCGCGCACCCGCAATCCACTGCAGATGATGTCACATATTACATCATTCATGACATGGTCAGTGACATCACTGATGACATCACTGATGACATCTCAAATGACATCACTGATGACATCTCAAATGACATCACTGATGACATCACTGATGACATCTCATTTGACATTACTGATCACATCGCTGATGATATCATTTATGTGATAATACAATGAACCTCTTCAGACTCTAATATAACCTTAGATACAATCAGTGTAAACAGACACTCACAGACTGTCACTTATCCATGGAGTTACTCACACACCTAGTCAGTCATGCAAAGAATCAATCACACCTCCATTTCCTCAACTATACAGTTATACACACCGTACTTATTCAAACATATACTAACACATATTTACTCTCTTATACAATCCCTGATACATGTTCACAATGATCCATACAGCCACTCACACATTCACTGGCTCTTATGCACAGTTATTTATATATGTCAACTCTCACATGTACTGTGTTTTACATATGTACTTACTTTGACATGTAGCACTGAGAAATCCATTCTCTCACCAATACACTCATGCACACAGTCACCCGCCCATACAGCTGTTTCCACATGCACTTTTGAACCCATACATCTAGTGAATCAACTGCTCACACATCTATGCACAGAGTCACACACCTCACAGCCACCCACACACACACTCAGTCTCCCATACAAATACTTGGGCAACCAATCAATAACCCAAATAGTTACTTATATAGCTACTGATCAACACAAGCAGCAGTTTACAGAACAACAGACATAATGATGCACAAATTAAGACAGTTTAGTCACTAACCCATGCACTCAGTGAGACACATTTAATCACTCACTCATACAGTCAGTCATGCACCTACTGAATCCTTCATCCAGACACTTATACATCCACTCATTCTTCAATATGTAAGACATATTTTAACTTTACAGAAACATACAGTCACTGGATGTTGTCATCAGTGATGTCATTTGAGATGTCATCAGTGATGTCATCAGTGATGTCACTGACCATGTCATGAATGATGTAATATGTGACATCATCTGCAGTGGATTGCGGGTGCGCAATATATAGTTAGTGCAACTAACTATATATGCGAATTTCAATGGTTTTGTGTGAGTAAAATAAGGTTTTGTAAATGCTAATTCCTAACTATATATGGTCTATAACCCATGGTTTTTTTCAGTGAATATAGATATATATGAAAGGCTCCTTCTTTCAACTTGTAAAACAACAGGCACAGCATTCCATTTGTGGCTCCTCAAAGATAATTTATTAGAAATGAATGCTAGTCAACACATTTTGGTCGTTTACCACAACCTTGTTCACGACATAGGAGCATTGTCACACAAACATTGGCAATATATAAAAAAATGATCCTATAATGGGTCCATTGTAATGACCCACCCTCAAATGACATTCCGAAATGCTAAGTCCATAAGAAACCATCTGGTAAAAAGTGATTTGGAATCTGTACAATCTAGCGTGACATGGTAAAACATGCAAAGAAGGTGTCTTGAAATGCAAGCATGCAAAGCATGTAAATATTGTAGAAATAGAACCAAAACGGTGTCCCCTTTTTAAAAAAAATGTCCAAGTTAAAGGACACCTAACATGCTGAACCTCCTTTGCTGTATATATACTGGAATGTTTGTGTGCAAACAATATGTGGGAAGCACTATGCTTCCACTACACAAGCGCATATTACAACCTCTCAGGGCAATTGTAAATAAGGATCCTAGTTATCAAGTTGAGTGCCATTTTGAAAAAGAACACCATAGTGATCCCACTGAGTTGACATCCAGCTGTTTAGCTCCTTTATAAGTAAGAAAAAGAGGGGGAGTGTGGATAGGGAAAAGAAATTATGTAGACTGGAAACCCGCTTAATTTTAGAGCTAGATACCAAGGAACCTTGTGATTTCAATGTAAACGAAGAAAGGTATACTTTTCTGGGGTAGCCTGTCCCAATCCTCTACACAATACTTTTGAGTGTCCTTTTATGTTATCTGTTTTCTTTATTTTAGTTTGAAAAACTGACAATACAGCAATTTAGTATTCTTTAATATTCAATATACATCTATGAATGATTTATTTAGGATGGAATCAAGCTATATGTCCATTTAGTCAGCATAACATTTACCAACTGGGGAATTTGTGACTTTGTAAGTAAAAGACTTGTATTGTTTGGCACCTGCCATTTTATACTATTTTCAATCTGAATGCACTTGCATGAGAAGAGTATTTAATCATTTGCATTTTATTTGTAGATATATTTAATGATTTGGAGCATAGTATCCTTTGGTGTATTTTGGCATTTGCCATATCATAGTAGCCTATTGAGAGAGAAAACATAGTAAAAAAAAATGGCAATGAATGCATTTGCACTTTTTTGTTTGAATTCCTGATTGCCACAATGAATTATACATGGGTAAGAATTCAATTATTCCTTTATTAGAATGATTATCTTTTGCTGCAGTCATGTTTAAATTTAACAAATATTTGTTATGTTTTGCATCAAAACCCCAAGTTCAATCTTATATTTCAGTAACATATGATGGATAAATTCCTATTATAAGATGGCATCTATACATGCAATCACTGTGTTAGACCTTTGTCAGTTTCCATGCGTTTTACTTTTTGATCACATGATATATACGTAGAGAATGATGATGCCCCTATATCATGAACAAGGTTGTGGTAAACAACCGAAACGCTTGACTAGTGTTCAACTGTAATACATTATGTTTGAGGAGCCACAATTAGAGTGCCATGCCTGTTGTTTTACAAGTTTAAAGCAGGAGCCTTTCATATGTATTGAGGTGTTAGCAGACACCTCTTCTAGCGGCACCACCCGTGATTTGGCAGCACGCCAGCATCTGCCATTGGAGGACGCTGTTCTTCCCCCAGTTGAGCACGGCTGCACTCCCTGACAGGCCATTAATCAAACTTTCAATTTTATGTCACAGGTGAAAAGGACTTGGCCGTCCGAACGCGTTTTGGTCATTACGACCTTGATTGCAGGCATATCATGGTTGTCCTTCCTCAATTGTTATAACCTCAGAGATATACATATTTACAGTCAATTGTGGCTCCTCATTTGGCCTCCCAAAGGGTATATTGATAAAGCATTCTGGAACATATGGTTTGTAAACACCATTGTATTATAATCCTTCACTGCATGATCAGGAATAAAAACAAATAGTTGTCCTTCAATCATGATTTAACAAAGGCGGCAAGCATGTCGTCTCATTTGTCCAAACCTTCAAAGGCCTAACGGACCCTCAAAACTGTTACAATCCAGAGCGGAATTCAGCATTCCAATCCAACGTGCAGCACTGCTTCAAAGAGATGCCTTAGAGTTATTGATTAAAATCTTGCTGAATATTTTCCATTGATTGGCTTATTAATAGATTTCTCTTCGATGTCTCTCCAGGAAAGGCAGACAACTTCATGCTGAAGTGCCTTCTTAAGAGATATAGCCACTAATGATCTGGTAATAGCATAAACTACACCAAGCCAAACATTTGAGTCAGCTTAGATGCTTTCCATTCATTTGAAACTATCTGAATGTAAGTTTTGCACATCTCAGAATAATGGTTCTGGCTTGTGGCTAAAATACAGCTGGAAAGAGTGATTCACAAGCCCAAACATCCTGAGGCATTAATCTTCCAAACCAACAATTCAAATTATGTATCCCAAGATAGGATTGGCCTGGGACGTTTAAATAATCATGCTATCATGTGTAAGATATGAGGTGAGGAGTGACCATCTATGTTCCCTTCCAGATTCCATATTAAACACCCACTCGTCTAAAAAGGTCAGCGTAGGATCCTATGGTAACTTAGTGAAAATAGGAGGATCCATTTTGGTAAGCCAATCAAGAGAATGTCAACTGCCACTGTTTCGTCTTCTTTGCTAAACGAACTATAATATCAATGGTGTGGTTATAATGAATTCAAAGGAATCAAAAACATCTGACAGAGCTATATGGCCGGTCAACTTAAAAAAAATGGGATTTTTCTAATCCCACATTCGAATATAGATACAGTGGTGAATCTTTTCTTCTGATTTTCAAAAAGAGCTATGGGATAAGTGTGAAATATACTGTATCTATGTTAAAAGTATTGTGGAAATTATCCCCTGCCTATTTCTGGACGTTCCCTGGGACAGTAATGCCGGCCACAATACTCCTGGCTTTAGTGCTGGACAGGCAACTGACAACATAGACAAAGCCATCCTCTTTTTGCTGTTTCAGGCAGTCACTGAGACTATACGAGTGCCGGGATATGGTCGATGGATATTACTCTCTCAGGGCTTAAAGCTTAAAGTTTTAGTCAACAGCAGGATATCCATGGGGAAAAAAAAGTCTTGGAGAATCTTGTACAACGTAGTTTGGAGTGACATTGGCAGCACTGTAATCTGAGATAGGATGAACAACACAAGCCCTCATTAGGAGTAAACTGAAAAATGGGACGGTATTTAGCTACCCCTAGAGATAACGATAACAGGACTACCAATACCTCTGAGGGAGGGGAACATCCAGCCCATGCGGAGTTGGACCCAGAGGAGCCACTAAGAAATTAGAAATAACTGCAGGAGTTGAGCCCGATTCCCATAAAAATTCGCCCAAAGATTCCAGCTGCTTTCAGGAGTTAAAATCTCTGGGTTTCTCTTTAAAGATCTGTGGTGTTCCTGCTGATCTCATAATGCCAATGGGGTCGGTAATGGCTATTTCCAGCCCCATCAGAATTAAGTGGTCCCCAAAAATAAGGAGCATTGGCAATCCCTTTCTGTGCAGATGCAATACTTTCCTGTAATGCACAGGCTAGGAGATGTGAGTTCAGTGAACCTACCCTGGCTGTTTGATGTTTCCAGATTCACTCTACATCCCTAAATGTACACCATCAACAGCACCTTTTTCCCTAAATCTTCGCCTGCACCCATGGGAAATCTAGTTATACCGATGCCTCCTCATCCCTGGATAAGATTAATGTCCGCTCTAAAGTTATAAGATCTTTTCATATATATACAATGTGATTTTTAAGGGACAAAACTTTGTAATAGATAAGTAAAGCTGTTCATGCATGCAATTGTGTGATTAATAGATCAATCAATTATTAACAATTTTAAATAATTACTAATTATGTTAAGAAATTGTTTTATTAACAGAACGACTAGATTAATCACCTATTATTATTAATTTTATAGAATTATATCAGCCACATTTAGAGGTTCGTTCAGGATTTCACATTGTCCTTCTAATGATTAATTGTGATATGAATTTCAATAAATGAATTCTATTTTCCACTATCAGTAACATGTATAGTTCATGTTGGATACTGAAAAACCACTTGTAAACCTTGTGCATTAGAGTTAAAACGAATGAAACATGTAAATGATGAAAGAATTATTGGAATGCCCACAATGTTTCCTTTCGTTTATAAATGGCAAATATACTGTTAAACGATAACTCTGAACTATTCCCTTTAGGTACACGAGACAAATTAAAATGACAAGCATATTTTATAAATGCTCAAAATACAACCAGTGAAGGATTATTTAACAACTTTAAATACACTTTTTCCAAGGAAATGCAGTAGAAACATTTACTGTCACAGTATCGTGGGCGGAAAAGTTGCAAGCAAGAGTTACTTTAACACACACTGTAGCACACTCCAGGAATGTGTGTGTAGACATTACCCAAGGGTGAAGATGCCAGCAACAGACCAGAATGTTGCATGCGTGCAAAGTTGATTTGCATATGTTTTTGTTGGTACAGCCATATGATGATGCTTTCTCCCCCTTAGAGAAGTCCAACAGAGTTAAACAAAACCTTTAAATGGGCTACAAAGTTTTCGTGCAGGCCAGAAAAATCCTAATTCCTATTCTCAACTGACAGAAAATGGTCTAAGAAGGAGTCCTCAGTGCATATCAACGGTTTAGAACAGCAAGCAGGCACATTCCTCATAAGTTTTCCTTCACACAAAACAAAGTTTTATACTCCTTTCTTCTCAGATGGGACAACTGGTCAACTGTTTGATTCCCCAAATATTTGGAGAGCAACTGCTCCCGCTCACCACCACCCACGTTGGCAAACGGCTTTCCAAGAAACCAGTTTTTTAATCAAATTTCAGTGTGGGCGGACTATTTTCCAAGGATCACAACACAGTAAAAGAATCATTGTCTAGATATTTCCTCGATTACAACTGGTATAGTAATCAAGCAGTTTTTCAGGAGTTGAACTCCATCTCGCTCCCTACAGACATTTTCTTCTTCCTGTCTGTCTTGTTTCTTTAGCTGAAGACAGGATCTGCAAGGTTTGGTCTTAACTTCAAGTTCGACTATAGGATGTTCATATGTTTTACCTCCTCTTGTGATGATTTTCAGAAGCCTTACTCAAGACTGGAAACAGCATGTCTCTCTCGCAATACTCTGATACTCCGAAGCCTGGTTCCAGACACTATCAGCTTCTTTCCCACTTCCCTCCTCTCCCTCATCTGCTTCTGAGCAGCCCTTGGGGGAAGCTCAAAGCCTAGTACTGTCACAATGGCTGGCATTGGAAATTTTCACTCCATGAAAGAGGATCCAAGCCTTTTCAGAAACTGCTGCACAGTGTATCTGTGGGTTCCCAGCTCTGGAAAAAACAAGACTTACCAGCTATCATGAATAGGTTGGTGTCATTAGTCAGACGCCCAGAACATTGTAGTCTGGTTTCCCAAATTATGCGCCCTCCAAACACTGCAGTACAAAAGAGAAAAACTTGCAGTATTTCTGCAACAGCCACAAAATGTGCTTGTCACAGAATTACTGTGGCTGACATGCAGAGCCAGCAAACCAGGAGCCATCTTGCAGCAGTGAAGAGGGATGTCTAGAATGGCGACAGAATCTTAAGGTTACACTTTCTCTGGCACTGCCTTTACATCTCTCTTCCTAGCAGGAAGAACACTGTGTTGGAGAGAGTTACTGTCAGACCCTCCATTCTCTAATCAGAATTTTAGGAGGTAGCAGTGCAAAGGGGGCTAAACTAACAGCTCCCACCAGCTCTGGCCATGTCTGAACTAGGGTGGTGTGGAGTGCAAAAAAACGATGGATTTAGGCCCAGATCTCTGTACTGGGGTGAATGTATGAAATTGATCTGCATTCTGTCCATCAACTGTTGTTTTTGCATTTGTCACCCCGAGTGGGATGGGTATGCTCAGACGTGAGTCCCATGCTCTCCACACCACTGGAGTCAAGCTATCCTGGCTGAAGACGGCTGATAGCCAGAAACCGGTCCTAGGATGCTTGATTCCGGTCCAGGAAAGACATGGCTTGGCAGTTCGGGCTCGACTGTGCCCATGAGGCACAGGGTCAAGGCTGCTGTGCATATGGCCATGTCTGAACTGGGGTGGTGTGGAGTGCAAAAAAACAATGGATTTAGGCCCAGATCTCTGTACTGGGGTGAATGTATGACATTGTTCTGCATTCTGTCCATCAACTGTTGTTTTTGCATTTGTCACCCCGAGTGGGATGGGTATGCTCAGACGTGAGTCCCATGCTCTCCACACCACTGGAGTCAAGCTATCCTGGCTGAAGACGGCTGATAGCCAGAAACCGGTCCTAGGATGCTTGATTCCGGTCCAGGAAAGACATGGCTTGGCAGTTCGGGCTAGACTGTGCCCATGAGGCACAGGGTCAAGGCTGCTTTGCATATGGCCATGTCTGAACTGGGGTGGTGTGGAGTGCAAAAAACGATGGATTTAGGCCCAGATCTCTGTACTGGGGTGAATGTATGACATTGTTCTGCATTCTGTCCATCAACTGTTGTTTTTGCATTTGTCACCCCGAGTGGGATGGGTATGCTCAGACGTGAGTCCCATGCTCTCCACACCACTGGAGTCAAGCTATCCTGGCTGAAGAAGGCTGATAGCCAGAAACCGGTCCTAGGATGCTTGATTCCGGTCCAGAAAAGACATGGCTTGGCAGTTCGGCCTGGACTGTGCCCATGAGGCACAGGGTCAAGGCTGATTTGCATATGGCCATGTCTGAACTGGGGTGGTATGGAGTGCAAAAAAACGATGGATTTAGGCCCAGATCTCTGTACTGGGGTGAATGTATGACATTGTTCTGCATTCTGTCCATCAACTGTTGTTTTTGCATTTGCAAGCCAACAGACAAGCCAATCGAGTGAAGGTTATATGTGCCTTCCCCATTGCCTTTTAGCAAATGAAGATGATTACAGCTCTGGGTGACCCTCAGTCTCAAGTTGTACACTCTAGTTTATCTATTGTATTTGAGCGTTGTTGAACATTTTCAGAATAAACAATTAGTAGTAAAGCCCTTGCAGCCTTTCACTTACTTACATTCAGTAAGACCTTGCCTATCACAGATGTGGCCTCCGGTGAGACGAGGGAAAGGCCGGTAAGTGTGCAGCGGTATTGCAGGGAATGGAGAAGCCCTGTCCCCACCGAAACCGGCAGCAGAAAGTGAATTGCTGGGCTCAAAGAACACACACCGGAGAGGGACAACAACGGCAAGAAACGCAGTGCGAGGGAGGTGAAAGCTGAGGGAACTGCAGAGAGGCCCCCCTGGAGGCACAGTGGAGGCAATAATCATCTGTGCCTGACTTCAAGATGGCGCCGGTTTAGGACGATCAGTGCGTCCAACGGCAGAGGAGATTCATATTTACAGATTTAGATATTTTTAAACACATATTGTGGATTTCTAATAACAGCGCCTACAATTCAGTTACCGTGCAGTGATGAATTCTGTTCACTTTGTGAAATCCGTAGAAAAGAAGGGATGGCCTGCATCCGCTTCAAAATGGTGGGTGCACCGATCGCGGCACATCCAGCCTAGGAGTACTTACATTGCCTTTACCAAGCGGCTGCAGCTTATGAGGGAAGCCGTTCACGTCCGCTGAGTGTCACTTACACACACAGTGTTCGGCATTGCAATACTGCCTGTCCCTGCCTGACTTTAAAATGGCGGCAGTTAATTTCCCCAACGTGTCAGGTCTGATCTTTTCTCACTGTATGTGAACTCTCAGGTTGGTGGCAACTCCTGAAGTTTGCTGGGGGGACTCTGTGCTAGTGTGAACAATTTCTTCTTGGAGCTCGCTATTACCCGCTAAGCTTGTTCAGTCACTACAGAGAGCGTAGGCATGATTTAGATGCTGGCACCATAATTACTTTTTTTAAATTGTCACTCACCACTCTGTACACTATTATAATTTTTTATACTTCCAAAAGCATTTTGTTTTACATTTTCGCTCCTCCTGTGGCCTCCCTCGCCCCGTTCCACCGCGGCTGAGTGTGTCGTTTGTGTGGAGGGCGAGGCGCCATCTTGGGCTGTGTTTTTCCTGGAGTGAGGCCGGAGTTAGCGGTCTAGCGCTTCTGGGGAGGCAGGGCATAAAGGGCACATCTGTTTTCGGGAGCGCAGCGGACGGGCACAGCGGGCGCGAAGAAGGTGCGCCTAAGGTAAGCACTTCTGCGCCCATCCGTGCTCCGACAGGGCACAGGCCCAGAAATGCTGGCTCTAAGAGGGCGGTTCTGGGGACCCACTGATTGTCTATAGTCGAGAGTCACTACTCTAATTTAATAAAAGCCCCTGCAGTAATAGCACGCAATGGGAGGCACTATATTCAATGTCCCGAATCTGCCCTGACTGCCATTTTCAATTTAGGAGGTCATGTCCTTCCTCATCCCCTCCGTCCGACATCGACACTCATTCCAACATTCGTGCGCCCTCATCAATGCACGCTCTTTGGTCAAACATGCGGAGGAGGTTTATGAATTGATCATTGATGAGGCACTTCACCTCTTATTTATAACAGAGACATGGTTGCATGAATCCTGCGCACCGGTGATAGAACTAGCGAGCCCTCGAGGGTATAAGATAACCAGGCTCGACCGCAGTTCCGGCCGAGGTCGGGGCTTAGCAGTGATTCTTAGGGACAAGTGGTCTCTATTAAAGGAGAGTACAGAGGAAATTTCTGAGGGAGAAGCTATGGAGTTCTCCATAGCTTTTTCCCCACATTTTACATTGGGAGGAATACTGGTTTACCGCCCCCCTGGCCCCACAGGTATGTTTCTTAAATCTCTGGAGGAAGTGGTGACACAGAGAGCAATGAGGTTCCCCAAATTTCTGATGCTGGGGGATTTCAACATCCATGTAGACACCCCTTCTGCATCTGCAGTGAAGGACCTGTGTGACCTCTGCGATCTTACACTTCTATCCCAGCAGGTACTTAGCTCCACCCACTCTGGGGTCCATTGTTTAGACCTTGTCTACTTCAACTTCAGTCTGTCACTAGAAGCTCCGCACCCTGTCACCTGGTCAGACCACTTTTTGGTCTGTTTTACCTGGGACATTGGTAGTCCACGCTTATCGGGAAAAGTGCATCTGGGCCCTCCCCCCCTTAAAATTAGCATCCCCGCCCTGAACACTGCATTGGCGCAATCTTGTCCCGCCATAGCCACTAATTTAGAGGGGGCAGTCGAAAATTTTTCAACATGGCTGAGCTCTACTATTGAATCTCTCCCCCAACCACTAGGAAATCGGCGTTCTAGAAACTCCCCTTCCTCTCCCTGGTATACGGAGCATTTAAAAATTTTAAAACTTGGCTGTAAGTCCAAGGAACGGGCCTGGCGACGGGACTATTGTCCCTTAGCCAAGATGGAACTCCGAGCAGCACAAAAAGAGTATTATGCCGCCATCAAGTCTGCCAAAGGTGATTTCTTTGCGGCTAGAATCTCCAAGGCTAAGAATAATAGCAGAGAAATCTTTGCAATAGTACAGAGCTTTACATCCCCAGTGGCAGAAAACGCCTCTGCACCCTCTTCTCCTGGCTGGTGTGAAAAGCTGTACACTTTCTTTATAGAAAAAATCGAAAACATTCAGGCCAGCCTTAAGCGACCCACCCGGGCTTGGTCTTCTCCCAGTCCTGCGGTCCAGGACTGTAATAACCCTTCCCAATTCCTAAACACCTTTGATCCAGTTGAGACGAAAGATATGCTGGCCATCTTAAAATCATTAAAATCTGGATCCCTGTGGATCCCTGTCCAGCAAGGGTCCTTAGTGGAGTGGCGGAAGTTATTGCTCCTATGGTGGTGGCCTTGGTCAACGATTCACTGCAATCAGGTGTGATGCCCCACCAATGGAAACATGCTAAGCTCCTCCCCTTGATTTAGAAACCCTCGGCAGACCCGCTACTCCCCTCCAATTACCGTCCTATTTCCTTGCTCCCAGCTCTGGCTAAGGTCTGCGAGAAGGCCGTTTTCAGACAGCTGGAGAAGTTTGTGGAGTCTTCGGGGGCATTACATCCCGCCCAATCTGGCTTCCGAACTTCGTTTAGCACGGAGACTGCGCTTGTGGAAGTTACCGAGGCCATAAGGGTATGTCTGGATGGGGGCGGCAGGGCGGCTCTAATTTTATTGGACCTCTCTGCCGCGTTCGACACGGTACCCCACATCCAGCTACTCTCCAGGCTGTCTGATATTGGCATCTCGGGCACAGCTTTATGCTGGGTTAAGTCATTTCTTACGGACCGCGCCCAGCAAGTATGGATGCCTCCTCACCACTCTTCAAACGTTTTAGTGGAAACAGGTGTCCCGCTGGGGTCGACTTTGAGGCCGCTGCTTTTTAATGTTTACATGACCCCCCTTATTTATATGGCAGAAAGTTTGGGTGCCAAAATAATGGCCTATGCCGATGACACCCAACTTCTCTTCACCTGGAAAGGAAGCGACTTTGGTACTGTCGGAGCCCAAAAGTGCCTGTCCGCTGTCTTTGCCTGGCTGGCCCAGGCCAGCCTTAAGTGGAACGAGGATAAGTCCGAGATTCTCTTGTACGGACAATGCCCGGTGGATTTTAAGGATTCACTCTGGCCTAAAGATACACCTTGTCCTAAGGGAGATTGCGGGATAGCAAAAAACCTGGGGATCTGGTTTGGTGTGGATCTGTGCTTTCGCGATCAAATCATTAGGTTGGTGGGAACATGCTTTGGCACCCTGGCGACCCGCAGGAAGTTTTTTCCCCTTCTTCCCCAAGTTGCTAAGGAGGCAGTAGCCAGGGCACTTATTCTCTCACGCCTGGACTATTCAAATTCCCTATACATCAGCGCCCCTTACTTTCTGATACGCAAACTGCAAGTAGTTCAGATCGCGGCAGTGAGACTCCTCTTTGATATACCCAGGAGGTTAAGTGTTCGTAAACAGCTGCGTGAGCTTCACTGGCTCCCCGTGGCCCAAAGAGTGCGTTTTAAGGCTCTGGTACTGACTCACAAAGCCTTACATGGCCCCTGTCCATCCTATCTGAGGGCCAGATTCACATTCTACCAGCCAACTCGTGAGCTTCGTTCAGCTACGCTCCGACGTCTAGTGGTCCTCAGATTCAAGAGGGTGCGCCGCGGGGGTCATTCCCTGGCGGTTAGAGTGGCCACCATGTGGAATGATTTACCTGGCCTACTCAGATACACTACGAACTTGAATAGTTTAAAAAAAATTACTCAAAAGGCATCTTTTCCAACAAGCGGCCTAGCTACCTTGTCTGTCTTACACGCATGTTGTTCCCCTACGCCCCAGGACAGTCTTGACTAACAGTGCGCGATACAAATCTACACATAACATAACATAACATGTGCTATGTGTAAGGTGGTGCCCCAACTTACCAACTGCCCAGTGACTCATCTATGATCTGTGCTGGCAAATAAAACCGATTATAACCGAGTGCAGATTTATTCAAAGATGGCGACTAGCACATGTGGTGTTCAGTTCTTACCTGTGCGGTAGTCCCTCACAGCTCTTGCTCCATCCCAGACAGCCAAATCAGCGATTCACCTGACGCCTGTGTGTCTAATGGTCTCCTGTGTAATTAATGCAACGGGGAAGATCTACAGACTTTGAAACTGTCCCTTCCACCCCATCTCTCACCACTCCTGACCTGGGGGTGAGCTGGAGGATGAGGCGGACGGCACTTCCCAGTAACTCCGTGTCCGGTGCTCTCGATGAAACTTTGACGATGCCCCCTGGGCGGATACCATAACTATCTGTACTTTCCACGGTACCCGAGCAACCTTGGCCAATACCCGGTTGAGCTGTCCTATACAGCTATAGAGGAGTTTGGCTCTGGTTCACCCCTCAGCCGTCACCTACCCAGCTGGACATCGGACATTGTTTTCCTCATCTTCCACCATAATTGTCTGTACTTCTGCGGTGCCGGAGCAACCTTGACCGATACCCGGTGGAGCTGTCCTATGCAGCTAAAGAGGAGTTTGGCTTTGGTTCACCCCTCTACCGTCACCTACCCAGCCGGACATCAGACATTGGGCCATATTATCAAGGAAGCTGCGGTAGTTTATCGCCGCTTTACCGGCAGGAAACTGCCTATAAAGCGGCGATAATGGGCTTGATAATATTCTATTCGAATATCAATCGAAGCCCAGGTTAAATGTGTGAACATCTAACCTGGGCTTCGATTGAAATTCTAATCGCATATTATCAAGCCCATTATCGCCACTTTATCGGCAGTTTCCTGCCGGTAAAGCGGCGATAAACTACCGCAGCTTCCTTGATAATATGGCTAATTGTTTTTTTCTCATCTTCCCATTGTGTCTTCCACCTGCATTCCTTCCACCTGTTTACCATTTCCCCTCTACCTTTAATTACCCTGAAAACGTGTACGCGCTAATAACTCATATTATTGTGTAATCTCATGTTTTTTTCTCCTATGTCAATACTTGGCTATGTAATTATGTAACGTGTAACTCGTTGATCCTTATGTGAAGCGCTCTGATACCTCCGGGTCCAGCCAGCGCTATATAAAACTTTGCAAGTTAAATTAATAAATACATTGTTTGAAAACAATAACTGTGAAGTCAATATATGAATTTCTATGAAGACGTATTAATTATGTCAAAACGGTCATTGTAAAAAATGAAATCCATACAGAAAAACACAAATATTTTCGGGCAGATTTAATTATCACTTTGTAATGAATAACAACATGAATGTTTGTGCATTTATATATAAAGCATGCACCTAAATAAACAACATATATAATTCAAGGAGAGTGAACCCCAGAAGACAAAATATATAGTGAATATATTACCAGTGTATGAGCGGTTTCTTATGGTCTCAGGGGACCAAACTAAATCAACCCACAAGCTGATCCTTTTCTTTAATGCTAATATGTCTGGCAGTGCCAACCTGTCAGAAACGCAAGCCCAATACTGGTCATGAACAACTATGTTGCCAGAATAGAACAAGCATTTGCAATGCAAAAGGTCTCGCATTTACAATATCAGCTATTGGCATTGTAAATAACAATGCCTTTTATTTATCTTTTGGTTTTTCTTTCTTCTCTTCTGCAACAAGCCAAGAAATATAGATAACACAAATGTACTGTGTACAATTGCCAATGTATATGCCACTTTTATTTTCAATAAAAAAAATTTATAAATAAAAAAAAAAAAAAAAAAAAGAAACATAAATAAAACGCATTGTCATTTACAATGCCAATAGCTTTGCATTGCAAATGGTTGTTCCAGTCTGGCAGGACTTGCCGTACTTTTATTTTATAATGCTGAAAAGGGCAGATTTTGAGTCGTATTTTCATAATGGACAGATTTAGCAGCAGGGGGCTAAGTGTTCAGAAATCAGCAAGACTAGCCCGAGACATAGACATAGAGACCTGCCTTCAAAACTAAAGGGTAGCTTGATTTTTCCTGTTTGGCAGGGCTCAGCATAGTTCTATCTTCTATGGCCGATAGAGACAGACTGCAGGCTATATATTTGCAATTGGAAGGGCTATCAGGATGGGACAAAGTCCAAAAGAAAACAATTAGCAAGGCTAGCCTGGGAAATTGCGACCAGCCTTAAAGTAATCTGGAGTCGACTGATGTGTCCCAAAAATGTGCCCACAACGACCAAGGCAAGAGTTCTTGGGAGGACAAGACAGGCAAAGTTTCTGCTCTTCCATTACGAGTTGTCTAAAACAAGAAATGGCGTCTACTGTCTAATTTTGTTTTAGATGAAAGGTCTCCTTCTAGAAGTGAGAGCTGAGTTTATTGGGTGATGGGGGAAATGGGAATGGACTAGATACAGGAGGTTTTAAGGGAAGTTAACTTGTGGAGAAAGATCACAGAGAAGGGACAAAGAACAAATAAAATAAGAACTACCAAATGTGTGCCAGAAGGTGCTGCAGAGTAGGACCAGCACTGCTTCAGTTCTTTAATCATGGCAACCTAGAAAATGGCCGCTACCATGCGGAATGATCTATAAGTTGTCCATCTACGCCTGCAGCTGAGTAAGGGATCTTGACTCTGCTGCGCATTGGATGTTGGGCGAGAGGGGAGCAAGAAGGGGTTCTCCACTGTTGTCACAGGCTCCTCTGGCACGGTGCACATACCCTTGTGATGCCAGACAAAATAACTCTTCAGCTCAGTCCCCATCAGCACCGCCGCAGCACCAGAGTAATCCCCAGTCAAAAGGAGCCCAGGCAATGCAAACAAAGGGATAGATGAGGTCCACACATAGGGCTGAGTTCAGGCATTGGTCTAGTTGTAGTGACTAAAAAAACAGACATGGTGATTTTTATGCTGTTACAAAACCATTCCTTCTGATTCTGAATTTGATAGATTACAATATCTCCTTAATTTTCCCTTTGAAACTTCCAGATAAGAGTATTCAAAGTTGGTATGTATACTACACGCTCGCTGTCGCGCGGTCCTCTCAGTTTGCGCTAATTAAAATCGGAAAACTGAACTGTGATAGAAATACTGTGGGAATTTTATTGGGATTGAAATATTGTGTTTTTAAAACTCACTTACCGAATCGCGTGGGGCACTAGAATTGAATTGTTACACTGCCTGACACCCTCCCAGCGGCCTTAGCCAATCAGCCAGAGCGGGGCGGAGTTAGAGGCGGGGTCAGACCTTAAAAGGAGGAACAACGCGAGGGGCCAGCTACTACACGCTCGCTGCCGCACGGTCCTCTCAGTTTGCGCTAATTAAAATCTGAAAACTGAACTGTGATAGAAATACTGTGGGAATTTTATTGGCATTGAAATATTGTGTTTTTAAAACTCACTTACCGAATCGCGTGGGGCACTAGAATTGAATTGTTACACTGCCTGACACCCTCCCAGCGGCCTTAGCCAATCAGCCAGAGTGGGGCGGAGCTTAGAGGCGGTGTCAGACCTTAAAAGGAGGAACAACGTGAGGGGCCAGCTACTACACGCTTGCTGCCGCGCGGTCCTCTCAGTTTGCGCTAATTAAAATCTGAAAACTGAACTGTGATAGAAATATTGTGGGAATTTTATTGGGATTCCGGTCCCACTAGGAGCGGTTAGCGCTCTAGTGGTTGTACGCAGGGCTACTTAGGCGGAGCACCGGAGGAGTTCGCTGCGGGTGGAGATGGTGGCAGAGTCTCCATACCGCTTGCTGGCTGAAAATTGCTCGTAAGCTGCTGTGTGTAGACATAGCGAGATATAGCTAGACTTCTACATGATTTTAAAATTGATTGTGATTAACATTGTGTGTTTTTAAAATTGATCGACAGAAATTCCGCATTGCCTCACACCTTCACTGCATCAATCACTAGTGTCAGGGCTCCTTCCTCTGCGCAATCCAAGCGCTAGTTTCCGCCTACCACCTCCCGTTCTGGCAAGGGGGAAGCAGGCTTTAACACCACTTCCGGTCCCACTAGGAGCGGTTAGCGCTCTAGTGGTTGTACGCAGGGCTACTTAGCCCTCGCACCTCCCTGAGCGCGCAGCGATTGCGCGCAGCCCCGCCGAAGACCCGCCAAAGAGCTGCCCGTCTGCGCGCGTCCGCGACAGGACGAGGCCAGGGGCCCGCTACTTTGCCCCTACAATATGGACACGGCTGCCCCCATTATAAGGTATTCTGCGCATACTCTCCTTGCCTTACTACCCCAGGACATACATAGATGTACCAACAGACTGTCTGTCTGCCCTGAAGGGCCGTTTTCATGTTTACTATGTGGTTTTCAGGCTACTCACTGTAACATCATTATCGGGAAGCCTATCATTGATAAAGTCTCTTCAGATGGCTGGAAAAGCTTTTTACTTAATGTGAGGTCCCTCCCAAAGCATCATATGCAACTTTGGGACACCATACATAGTATAAAGCCTGAGATCTGTTTCATAACTGAAACATGGCTCAAACCCCACACTACTCCAACTATCACCTTGGGAATACCTATGGGGTATAAAATTCTCCGCCAAGATCGAATGGAGAAAGTAGGAGGCGGGATCGCCATTGTTTATAAAGACAGTCTGAACATTAGGGTTTTAGAACAAGCAATGTTACCCACTATGGAAATAATTATTTTTCATTTAAAAGTTAGCCCTAAGGTTCACTGGAAAGGAGCACTAGTGTATCGCCCGCCCGGATCTAATGCTGGGTTTTCCCTAGCTTTGACTGAATTTTTAGCCCCACACATGAAAACGAATGAAAATTTTATCCTACTGGGAGACTTTAATTTTCATACTGATGTTGCAGACCATCCTGACACTATCACATTTCTGGCAGATCTTGCCTTGCTGGGCCTTCATCTCCGTAATAATGGCCCCACTCATACAGGTGGCCTACTCTGGACCTAATTTTTACCACTCTCCCTAATGTCTATTGCCACCCTCCTAAATATATCTATTGGTCGGACCACAAAATGTTAGATTTTTCTTTCCTTCATTTACCTGAACCCATTAACCGCCCCATCATGCAAACTATCAAACGCAGGCCATGGCACAAAGTCACTCCAGATGGCTTTACTCAGGTCTGGAAACAGCCAGTCTTTACAGATTCTGATGACATTGAGACAGCTCTCAAAAAATTTGACTCCTCACTGATGGAAACCATTAATGTTTTGGCTCCCCAGAAAGCAGTCAAACAACCTACCATAGCTAAAAGGGAAGCATGGTACACAGAGGCCCTTAAAATAGAAAAACAGGGATGCAGGAAGCTGGAGAAACTATGGAAACGTTCACATAAGGAGGAAGACAAAGATCGTTATCTAACAGCTATGAACATCTACTATAAAAATATTAAAAGAGCAAGGAAAGTCAGTCTTACCTCCCAAATAACTGAGGCAGGTAACTCCACTCGAGAGTTATTTAAAATCATACAGACTTTTACCAATCCTGCAATATGTGAGAGTCCGGATGCTTTTACTCAAGAACTCTGCAATAATATCTCCCAGTTCTTTGAAGAAAAAATTGAGGGGATATATAAGAAAATTATGAAAGTCACAGGTCCTTCTGAGATCTTGGCCCCTAGGATTCTCCCCCCCAACAACCCCTGACAAAACGTTCCATGTAATTCCAGAAGTTACCTTAAAAGATCTAACTACCCTTATTGGTAACATGAAAACTGGCTCCCCCACTGACCTGATCCCTGCAAAAATGATTTCCCCTTTGGTGGAATCACTAGGCCCCACTATTCAGAAACTTATAAATCTCTCCTTTGCCGAGGGACAACTTCCACAACCTTGGAAAGAAGCGGTAGTGAACCCTATACGAAAAAACACCACTCTTCCCTGGTCAGAACTCTCCAACCTTCGCCCTATCTCCCTTCTCCCTTTCATTAGCAAGCTGGCTGAGAAACACGTCAATACCATCCTTTCCAAATTTATCGAGGCGACAGGGGGCCTGGACCAATCACAATCTGGGTTCAGGCCCAACCACAGCACTGAATCAGCCCTCCTATCTGTGACTGATAAGATCAAAATGTCACAGGATAGAGGAGGGTCTATGATATTAGTGCTGTTGGACCTGTCTGCGGCCTTCGATACCGTGTCCCATAACATCCTTCTCAGCCGCCTGCAGGGAGTGGGAATTGGAGGCTCAGCACTGTCTTGGCTGGAGAGTTTCCTTTCCGGGAGATCGCAATCTGTCAGCTTGGGCCCCTATTGTTCCACCTCGAAGGCGCTCACAAAGGGGGTGCCACAAGGCTCATGTCTCAGCCCTACATTGTTTAATGTATATGTGGCCCCCCTTGCTGAGATTGTGCGGAAGTATGGGTTCATACCAGTTTCTTACGCTGATGACACCCAGCTCCTCTACCCTTTCAGCTCCCTTGATCCTACGGTCAAGGCAAATTTTGCTGAGGGTATGAGGGCAGTGTCACATTGGATGGCTGCAAATTGCCTCCAATGTAACGTTGCAAAAACTGAGGTTATGCTCTTCGGCAGAGCGAGCCTTCTCTGGTCTCCTGAATGGTGGCCGCTGGACTTGGGCCCAGTCCCCACACCTAAGCCTCATGTCAAAAATCTAGGGGTTAAGATTGACCAAAAATTGACGCTCAAGGAGCATACCAATCATATTGCAGGACTATGCTTTTACACCATTGGCCTCCTAAGACGAGTATTTCCTTATCTTCCTGATACTTACAGGAAGACACTCGTGCAGGCTCTGGTTACTAGCCGCCTAGACTACTGCAACGGCCTGCTGACGCTAGCAAACGCTGACGCAGTAGGTCGTTTGCAGGTGGTCCAGAATACGGCGGCTAGGCTGGTCATGGGTGCGCCAGCTAGGACTCCTTCTAAGCCTTTGTTGATGGAGCTACACTGGCTCCCGATACGGCAGCGTATCAGTTTCAAAATATGCTGCACGGTCCACAAATGCTTATATGGGGATGGCCCTAAATATCTCTCCCAATCTGTTGAACTGTACCAACCTAGCCGTTCACTTCGTTCAAGCAACCAAGCACTCCTGAAACCCCCTGCAACAAAAAGAGCGAGACAGGGAGACCGAGCATTTTCGTCGGTTGGGCCTGCCCTATGGAATAAACTTCCCACAGAAATGAGGCTGAACACCAATCATCTGGCCTTTAGAAAGGCCCTGAAAACACTCCTCTTTCAGGAAGCATTTCAGTCCCATTAAATGCACCTGAAGATCACGACAACGTCTTGGCTGGCAAAGCGCGGAGATACCCTTATGGGATTGATTCCTGCGCGATATAAGAAATTAAAATAAAATAAAATAAATAAATATTGTGTTTTTAAAACTCACTTACCGAATCACGTGGGGCACTAGAATTGAATTGTTACACTGCCTGACACCCTCCCAGCGGCCTTAGCCAATCAGCCAGAGCGGGGCGGAGCTTAAAGGCGGGGTCAGAGCACGCACATATGTGCATAAGTACGCAGGAGCGTAGCGGACGCACGCAGCGGGCGCGCCAAACGCAAGCCTGTCTGCGCCTGTCCACGCCAGCCCGGGCCCAGGGGCCACAAACCCTGGTCAAATTATGGCTTATTGCTCAGATGAGCTTAGATCTCTTGAGCAATATGAATCCGGGCTACCATTGGATATCATGGACCGGATTAGGATGCACGGTATCTCCCACAAACAGGTAGATTACCCTGCTCCTTCATCTGAAACCGTGGAGTCGCCAACTAAACCTAACTCGACTTCCCTTCGGGTCATGTATCTTAATACCCGCTCGCTGGTGAGGCATCAACTTGATATTTTTTTACTGTTGACGTCAGTGAAACCCAACGTCCTGCTGCTCTCTGAGACTTGGCTCACTTCCGACTCCACCCCCGACATCTTAGCTGCACTTCCCGCTGATTATTACATTCTATCAGTCAATAGGCCGGCAGGGAAGACGGGAGGGGGAGTTGCTGCCATTATAAATAAATGCCATAAGTTCAACAAGTTGAACTCTTTGATCCTCCCTGCTGCTGAGAATATGGTCATCAACTTTGATACAAATTCTGAATCTCTGGCGTTGGTACTCATGTATCGCCCTGCCCAGTCTATGCCCTCATTTCCCCTTTCTCTTAGTGAACAGATAGCCAACCTCACAATGAACCACGTTAGAGTCATGCTCATTGGAGACTTGAATTACTGGTTCAATGACGAAGGGGGAGGGACTCAGTCGGCAGAACTGACCGAAACGCTTTCTAACCTAAACTTGGTCCAACATATCTCGGCTCCCACGCACAGAAAAGGCCATATCTTGGATCAAATATGGTAGTATAATATCGAACTGTCACCCCCGCTCATCTCCCCATGCACTTGGTCGAATCACCATTTAATCAAATTTACAGTTACTTTTAATGGAAGGGTTAAGCCATTGAAGGTCGGGGGAGGCATGACTAGAAAATGGAAAACACTTGCTACTCAGGAATTCATGGCTACTTTAGCTAGCTCCCTCCCTTCTGTTGACACTAATGCTAATGTCGACTCTATGGAAAAGGGTATCTCTAACTGGTTACTAGCGGCTAGTGACATCCATGCCCCTCTTATTAAATTCTCCCGGGCGAGACAGGCCGAAGCCCATAAATGGTTCACTTCTGACCTGAAATCACAAAAACTACTTCTGCGTCAGTCAGAAAGGAAGTGGAGGCATAGTTACGCCAGTGATGAAATACAACTTTATCTCACTGCTCCCAGGGAATACAAGAAAGCCCTATTGGCTGTGAAGACCCTATACTTTTCCACAAAGGTGCTCGCTGCTCCTAATAAATCTAAAGAAATCTTCAGGATTGTTAATGACCTCAGTAGCGAAGACAGAATCACCCCTTGTTTGGTCCCTACTCAAGAGCGGTGTAATGCACTGAACAGCTTCTTTGTGGAAAAAATTGAAATC
This sequence comes from Lissotriton vulgaris, assembly GCF_964263255.1. Classification (NCBI taxonomy): domain Eukaryota; kingdom Metazoa; phylum Chordata; class Amphibia; order Caudata; family Salamandridae; genus Lissotriton; species Lissotriton vulgaris. Next base: position 1,464,906,266 of record NC_141691.1, read on the forward strand.
ATCAGGGCGAGTATCCCCTCGGTAGCGCATGAGGAACTCCCAGGGGTTAACCCTGATAATCCCTTTATCATAGATCAACTCATGGAAATTGGTCCTGACATCCTACTTGAACTAATGTCTCGAGTCAAGTCGGGCTCTCCCAAAGACTGCTGTCTCCCCGCTATTTTGAGGGAAGTATTCTCGGCCTTACCGCACAGCCTCCTACCCCTTCTTAATGAATCTCCGAGTAAAGGAGAAGTACCTACGGCTCTTAAAAAGGCCGTATTACTCCCCCTGCTCAAGAAACCAGGAGCAGATCCCTCCGTCTCTGCCAACTATGGCCCGATTTCGCTTCTTCCCTACCTTTCAAAAATATTGGAGGCCCATGTGGCTAGATGCCTTTCTAAGTTTATTGAAAACTCCAACTATCTAGAACCGAACCAAGCCAGCTTCCGGCCTGCCCACTCTACAGAATCGGTAATCCTGGCGGTGATGGATACACTAAGAGCTAACGCTGACAAGGGAACCCCGCAGGCACTCGTGCTGTTAGATCTGTCGGCCGCGTTCGACACGGTCAATCATAACATCTTAATGCACTGTGTCAAACAAGCAGGAATCCGGAGAACAGCAGTTGGGTGGATAAAATCCTTCTTAACAGGTAGAACCCAGGCGGTGCGTCTTGGGAGTTATACGGCCCCTAACCTGACTACCACATGTGGAGTTCCTCAGGGTTCATCCTTATCCCCACTGCTGTTCAATCTGTATATCCGCCCCTTGATTCACTCACTCAAGGCTAGGAATACAACAGTATTTAATTATGCTGATGACCTTCAGTGTGTCTTTAAGCTAGACTCCCAAAATGCAGCCGCTGAATTTCAAGCTACAATGCTGCATATTCAAGGTTGGATGGATCAGAACCAACTGAAGCTTAATCCCGGGAAAACCGAATTGGTGTTGCCTGGGATGAGTCTTATTAGTTGTGGACCTCACTTCTGGCCGGACGAAGTAGGCTCCCCTCCTGTTCCGTCCCCATCAGTGAAAATTCTTGGAGTGACCATAGATTCCGATCCTTCCCTCAGGGGTCATGTGGGCACTGTGATCTCTTCCTCTCTGTTCCAACTACGTAAAATAAGAAAGATCTCCTACCTGTTGTCTCATCAAGCCTTGATCCAGGTGGTGATTGCGCTGGTACTCTCCCGGCTTGATTTTTCCAACTCTTTCTACACCGGCCTTCCCTTAGGCCTGGTCAACCGCCTACAAATAATTCAGAATCAGGCGGCGAGATTGATCTACAGGCAGCCGAGATGGCAGTCTGCCAGGATGTTACTGCGCACCCTACATTGGCTACCTATGGCGCAACGCTCTGCGTTCAAGTCGGGATGTATAATTTTCAAGGCTTTGCATTGCACTAGCCCTAAATTTCTTAACAGCTTCATCACGAGACACGTCCCCACACGCAATCTTCATTCCGCCCATCTTAATCTTTTGTCTATTCCATCAATCAAATTAAAACGACTAGGCGGGAGTAGGTTTGCCTACTTGGCCCCCGGCTCTGGAACTCATTCCCACTCTCAGTCCTGTACTGTGACAGTCTTTTGGGATTCAGAAAGGCCTTAAAAACCTGGCTTTTTTGTCAAACTGATTAATCAGGATTCTCGCAGCTGCTAGTGTAGGAACAGCGCCAAGAGACCTATGGTGTAAGTGCGCTTGACAAATTCATCTTAACATAACATACCATAACTGAATACAATAGATGTTCATCTAATTCCGTCATCCTTGAGTAGTAGTTTAAAACTTTCAAAGACAATACATTCTGTGACATGTTTGAACTGGCAAGTATCACTAAGTTCCTAGGTGAGAGAAAGCAAAGAGATCAGCAGAAGAGTGGCTTCAACTGGGTGGAATAGATGTGCCAATGTCTGTTTTTTTAATGGGCTTCTCTTGGGGTACGTATTATGACAGTTATAAAGTCTGATTTTACCAAAACCATAGATATCAACTCGATATTTTGTTGAAAGGGGTATTGGATCAAAACCATCATGCACATGAAATATCTGGGAGTGCTCAAGCTAGAAGTGCGAAGAATGTCAAATTTACATGCAGGGTGATGACTCCAAAATAACAAGTTCAAGGTTTCTTGCAAACACTGAAGATGTGAGAAGACATCAGGAGGAGATAAAATCCGCTAGGATCATCCTGAATCCTGAAGTCCCCACACCTCACCAAAAGAAGTGTCTTGTTGAAGGTAAGAAGTCTGTATGCACATGTAAATCCGGACACATCAGAACCACTCTCTCCTAGACCAGTAAATGGGTAAACAGTCAAAATATCGAGTTCTTAATTTCGACCTACACTTATATCGAGTTGCTAATATCGATGGGACAGAATATCGATGTCCAGAATATCGATGGCCAGAATATCGACCCTAAGGTAAGTAATATCGAAATTACTAATATCGATAGCATATATATCGATGTAAGTAATTTCGATTTACTAATATGTGTTAGAAATATTAGTTAAGTATTTAAATTAATTGTTATAATATGTGTTTAATATGTTTTTATAATTTAAAAATATATAAAAGTAAATAATATGTTTTACTACCACAGCGGGTTGTGGGTTTATAGGGGAATAGGGTGGGAAGTAATTTATTTGTAATTAAATAATTATTTTTCAATGATTAATTTATTTTGCAATTAAATATTAATTGGCAATGATTTATTTTAATTGATTAATTGATTAATTAATTGATAATTTATGTATATTTTTAACTAAATTATATGTTTTACTACCACAGCGGGTTGTGGGTTTATAGGGGAATAGGGTGGGAAGTAATTTATTTGTACTTAAATAATTATTTGTCAATGATTAATTTATTTTGCAATTAAATATTAATTGGCAATGATTTATTTTAATTGATTAATTGATTAATTAATTGATAATTTATGTATATTTTTAACTAAATTATATGTTTTACTACTGGAGCGGGTTGTGGGTTTATAGGGGAATAGGGTGGGAAGTAATTTATTTGTAATATTAATTAATTTTGGGTAAAGGGGTATTTTTAGGGTTCAGGGTCAGTTTTCAGTTTTTGTGTAAAGGGGTATTTTTAGGGTTCAGGGTCAGTTTTCAGTTTTTGGGTAAAGGGGTATTTTTAGGGTTCAAGGTCAGTTTTCAGTTTTTGGGTAAAGGGGTATTTTTAGGGTTCAGGGTCAGTTTTCAGTTTTTGGGTAAAGGGGTATTTTTAGGGTTTAGGGTCAGTTTTCTGTTTTTGGGTAAAGGGGTATTTTTAGGGTTCAGGGTCAGTTTTCAGTTTTTGGGTAAAGGGGTATTTTTAGGGTTCAGGGTCAGTTTTCAGTTCTTTGGTAAAGGGGTATTTTTAGGGTTCAGGGTCAGTTTTCAGTTTTTGGGTAAAGGGGTATTTTTAGGGTTCAGGGTCAGTTTTCAGTTTTTGGGTAAAGGGGTATTTTTTGGGTTCAGGGTCAGTTTTCAGTTCTTTGGTAAAGGGGTATTTTTAGGGTTCAGGGTCAGTTTTCAGTTCTTTGGTAAAGGGGTATTTTTAGGGTTCAGGGTCAGTTTTCAGTTTATGGGTAAAGGGGTATTTTTAGGGTTCAGGGTCAGTTTTAGGTTTTTGGGTAAAGGGGTATTTTTAGTGTTCAGGGTCAGTTTTCCCTACTGTTGCACCCACTGGAGTGGGAATAGTAATTATTGTTAAGTAATTATATATTATATATGATTTATCATTTTATTTTTTTATTAAATATGTATTATTATTTTTTTTAACAATTATTACATATATTTAAATATGTTTAAGTAATTAATAAGTATTATTTACAGTTTTTTAATGTTATTTTAAATTTAAAAAAAATCGATATATTTAACAACGATATTTTTAACATCGATATTAATTTTTCGATATTTTGGTACTTACCATGTTGTACATAGGGCGTCGATATTTTTGCTATCGATATAATTACGCCGATATTTGTGTAGGTCGAAATTCTGTCTGTCGAAATTCTGTCATAGATCCCAGTAAATGAAAGCAGTAAGTAAATTATGCCATTGACAGCCCACTGGTTGTTCGTGTCACTTCTTGGGAATGGTTGCTAGTAGATCTTCGTGGGTGAAGAAGAAAGTGAGTAGACTTTGTTTATTTACCCCCTCCCCGGTCAGGGTTTTATGAATTCAGAATAGTCCCTCAGAGGCATCATAAAGCCAGTGCCAACCTACAGAGGTTCATGGAGCAGAGAGAGACAGAGACATGGATATTCTTTAAGTGTTTGGCTGCCTAGATGCCATGATCTTATTAACTTGGAGGAACTTAAAGGAAGACTCATGAAAGGTCTGCGTAAGTATGGTTAAAGTGGAAGATTTTTTATTTTATTTAATGTAAGTCTTATACAGTCCCAGACCCTAATCTACACATGTCAGATGCCTCGGAGTGAAGAATCAAAGGAAAAAACAAATACAACCTGGTTAAGGTGGTTAGAGTTCAGCCAGATAAAAGGAAAGTCCTAGGAATGGCATTGTTTGATGACTTCACTTCCTGCAGTTGGTTCTTGTTGAACTCTGCTTGTAAAAGATTGGTGTGCAGGATCTTCATCAGTTGAAAGTAGTTATATTTCGGTGTTGATGAGGGCTAAGGGTGTTGCAGGGACTAAGGCTTTCAAGGATATCTGCCGTGGTTAAGACGTCTGAGGATGCCTTGTCTGATTAGATGTGATGCAGTAAACCACAGGTTCCTGGCTGGTGCATAGCCTTAAATCAGTTGTTAGAGGTATACAGGCCCTTTACCCTTAATGAGCTTGGTGCATACTATAGAGCATATTAAAATTCAGTATGGATTCCATTGAAATCTAGTGGAGCATTTGGAAGGTTGGCTCGACATGTATTATATAACGGGAGGTTCAATCTGGCTGCTTGGTTTTATATCCCAAGTTCTCTGGTAATGCAACAAGTTGTCAGACAACTCCACTCTGGAGGAAGGTCCATTAATCGGACTAGTGATGTCATACAAACTGCTGAAGGTTGTTTTCAGTTTGGGCAATCTTGAATTGGGATCTATTGAAACACTGCCTTGAATAGGCCAATTTGAACTAGGGGCATTTTTGCAACCCAAAATTAGTTTCTAGAATGACCATGCTCTGTAATTAATTACCACATGTGATTAGCCTTTCCCTCCATTCATCAACATCCCCGGTACATTCCTCTGGAGCCAGGTCTGAACTGGAAACTAACTTCAGCCATGGCCAAAATGTTCATACCAGCATCATACGATGGGAAGCAAGTACTAGAATGGGAGAAGGGGGCATTGTTGCACCATGGCACCCCATCAGACACTAAAAGAATCCCCCTAACTTGTAGGCTAATTGTGAAATGTCAGAGTGGCAGAATGATCAGTCCATCCTTGCAAAGAGCGCAACACCTGCCAAAGGCAGATGGGGCAGCCATTTTAAAATGTATAAAGCCGGACAGTCCTACCCAGCCCCCATGTGGAGGCCTGAACATAACAATAGCATCACTCAAAGTGCCACTGAAAGATAGTCAAAGCAAAGGTATAATTAACTGCTGTTACCGTCAAGTAACACTTATAGAGCAGCATTTACTAACTAATGAATTAATGCAATAGAGAACCATCTACTGTATCAGAATCACTGGAAGGAATCTGCATTCCCTTCATTTGCTGGAAGTTGCTGGAAGTTGATGTGATTCATTTGTTTGCAATATGTGTCCAGCCCCTTTTATCATTCATAGTGGGCCAAACTCACCACTTAACTGCACCTCCTAAAGGCATTTGTAAACCTGAATAAATCAGACCCCCTTTTACATCGTATTTAGTCAGTCAGTCAGTCAGTCAGTCAGTCAAAAACACTTTATTCAATTAATTAAAATCATAAAAGTACATACAAACAAAACAACACATACATCGTATTTATATAAAGCCCCAGCGCTTGCACTGCTAGTTGAAAAAGTCTGTTTAATAGAACTGCTTGCTAAGTTGGCTCATTTTGAGCAAATAGCGTTTCCCTGAGTGCCAGCCCTGCTGTCAGCAGCGAATATTTTGAACTCAAAAGTCATGTCTTCATTTTCTTTGAGATGAGAACTCTGAGCTTTTGGTGAGTTCGATATATCAGCTCCAGGTCCGTAGTCTCATGCTGATTTATAGCCCAAATATAAAGGCACTTATTTTCACAGAATTGAAAACCAACTTGTGATGCCCTTGTGTGCTGCTATCTACACTACACAGCTATTGGATTTCTGCTCATTGCCTCCTTGAGATGAAGCCTCTGGTGGCACTTCTAATTATGGAAATCACCCTACAGAGCTCTCAGAGTATCCCCCTTCCACCACACAGGCTGGCTAAGGCTACTGTGGGCAGAGGACAGCTGTGGAGAATGTGCCGGGGAACTCTGCCCCACACCCACCGAGTGCCTGGCTGTGGCGGTGTTAGATGAGTGTGGCTGCTGCCCTGAGTGTGGCAATGTGGAAGGTCAGATCTGTGACCTGGACATCGCCAACCCCTTCTACGGTAAGTGTGGCAAGCACCTGGAGTGCCGGCTGCACGTGGACAACAACAAATCAGACGTCCCCGAGTCCCAGTGTGTGTGTAAATCTCAAGGGACTGTCCGCAGCTCCAACGGCAAGACTTATGGGAACATATGCAGATTCAATGATATGTATGCAAAGCAGGCAAGCATTTGCAATGCAATAGGTCTCCAATGTACACAAGACCTACTGCATTGCAAATGGTTGGCAACTTGGCATCACGGACAACAGGAGGGGGCCGGGGGGAGAAGGCACAGACAACGGTAGGGAGCGAGGGCTGGGGAAGAAGGCACGGATAACAGGAGGGCGGGCGGGTGGGGGTGGAGGAGCAGAGAGGAAGGCAAGGCCAGAAGGAGGGAGGGAGGGGAGGGAAAAAGAAGGCACAGACAACAGGAGGGAGGGTGGAGGAGGGGTAGAAGGCACCAAAACATGTTGTGTTGCGTGATTCTAGATCCCACATCACCCTATGTTGTTTGAAAAGCTGTGTGATGCTAATTGTGCCCCTCTACACACTCCACATTTACCTGGTCTGTCCCCTGTGGCAGGCTCCCACTCCAGCTACTTCATGAGACTCGGGCCCTGAAGTTTACCCTTTGACTTCCAGCGGAGAAGCACCACCCGGACGATCTCAGGCAGCTCAGAGGACCAGGTTCCATGCTGCCCACTGGACAAAGCAGCAGCTCCTCTGTGGCAGCCCCACAACACTGTCCCAGCTCGGCTGAGGAGAGGAAGTGGTCCACCACTGGCATTCCGCGCACCAGCTGCCCCTGCTGCAGCATTATCCAGGCTGTTTCAAAAGTGAAAGCGGGACTGGCCGCTAAATGTAAGTGAAGCACGTCGTCTGCCTAATGGAGAAAGCTAATAAAGGAAATAGTACACGCCCCATGTAACAACCAAGTAAAGGGGCCAGTAACCATGAGAGGATACAAATGACGACATGGCTGTACTAAGGAGGGACTAACAAGCCTCATAATGAATCAGAAGACAGCATTTACAAAGGACAAACACACAAGCCAATAAAAAATGAGGGCAGGGGAGTGGGTGAAGCTTCTCTCCATAGTGAACTACCAGAGCTCTTTGCAGAGCAGCGCTTGCGCGCTGGCTCATGCTCAACCTAAAAAAGGAACAACCACCTTTACAAAATTCTCATCTAATCCCGACAAACTTTCCTGGAAACCGGCACAATGGATTTTGAAGCAGTTCTTCCTTTAGTTACAGAGGGAAGAGCCACCGTTTTTTCATCCTACAGAGGTTCATATAATAAGCACTATCTATTCATGGAATTATAAAACAGAAAAAGTGCAGTAGCGAGTGCTACACAAAATACAGATCAATATTGTTGATATACAAACTAAGTTACACCAATGCATAAATACCTGTCTTTGGTTTTTTGTTCCAGGTCTTCATTTGCAATCACCAGTTCTTTAACTGTGCCTTGCAAATCTCGCAGGGTGTGAAGTTTGTTGTGAAATTCCATCTCCAATTCTAAAATTTGAGAATGACATTTTTCTTTCTATAAAAGAGACACGGAAAGTTTAGAAAATATGGGGGTGATTCTTCAAACATGACAGGAAACTGCAGCAGTGAACCTTAAAAAAACAAACAAGCAGACAATTATACTTGTTGCAAACATTTTCAAGACAGGTGTCTTTCAGTGGTTTATCATTCTAGTAACAAGCAGAACACATTCCTGATAGGTCGTCGACATCTCCAGCCTAAGGCATCACTAAATGAGTATCGAGGGAACTGTAAGAAAGGTGCAAGAAGCAGTATGTGGAAGAATCAACCCTTTGACACTCTGGATCTACTCTTATCAACACATTTCTGTAATTCTTCAAAAAAGTGCTTGAAACTGGGGTTGGAGCAAGGTCTCCATGTAGTTCTTTGGATAGTTTATAGGAAGGTGCCATGTCATTTGATCAAGAATATTTTGTGTATTACAATATTATGATGCACTGATATTTCAGTTCATTCTTTGATCATTGATGATGTCCCTGCTTGTATTGGGGAACATGTTATCTTTCTGTCCGTGAATCTGACTGCTAGAAATATTTCTACAAATCTACGTAATAAAGTTAAGGAAACATTGACCACTCTGGAACATTTGCCATAAACAATGATATAAGATAAAGGGTACCAAGAGTCACCGATCAGTAACTGTGCATGAGGACACCAGGGTTTGCAGTACAGAAAGGGTCCACACAGTCTGCTCGTGCATATACAAGAAGACAGTGTCCTGTTCAAACCTGTACCCTATGCCTAGTAATTGAAAATGCCACCTGTGTTGTGTGAAGACATATCAATAAGTAAAAAGGGGTCCCCTGAAAATGGATAATGTTCCTAGGACAGGGCAATAGTATTTCAGCAATAGACAATTCCTAGGCAACTATTCAGTTTGCCAATAGGCAAATCAAGCAACAAAATGAGTAAAAATGAACACAAGTGTACTGAAAATTGATGATGACAAATTAATTAAACATGAGTATTAAATTTATTATACACAGTATACATATAAATTATTTCAATGCCACAATAAATGATCATAAAAAATGATATCAACATATATCAAAACAATCAATGACATAAAAAATTAGAAAGATACAATACATTCATAGTATTAAAATCGAATATCAGTAAAAAATTGCTGTAACACAATAGTTAAAAAAGATTTAAGCCCTAATTATCCTGGTTCATGCAATTATCCATAGCTCTTAGTTTGATGATCCACCGTGCCTCATTCCTTCTTAATTCAGTCGAAAGGTTCCAACCTCTTGTGTTGGATTTAGTCTGACGGTTTCCCAAGAATGTGACAGTTGAGGTTTCAGAAGTTCTGTTAATCTCCATGATGTGCCTTACTAGAGAGGAAGTAGGGTCATTGATTCTCAGTGAACGCATATGTTCATGTATTTGTTCTTTTGGGGAAAAATCGTACTTCCTACATAAATGACCCCACCTGCACAAATCAACAAATAAACAACACATTTTGTATTGCAGTTGATGAAAGTCTCAATCATTAATGTCTTACTTCCGTTAAAACTAAAGCTATATGTCTTATGCAATGCCAGGCTGCACATATTACAAGAGCTACATTTGAAGAAACCCCTTGGTGTAGTGGGTAACCATGTGTTGGTCTCCACAGATATAGATGGCAAGTAACTGTTACATGCTATATCTCTGATTGTGTTTCTTTTTTTGTGAACCATCTTTGGTTTTGATGGAATTATCTGCATATGTGTATTGTCTGTGCCAAGTATATGCCAATGCCTCAATAGTATCCTGGAGATCGAGTTACTATTACTGCCATATGGAGTGCAGAAAAGTATCACAGTGAGTACTACCTTGGTTGTTTGCTTCCTGCGTTTTCTTGACAAGGGTGCCCTGGATACTTCTAACATGTTCTTCCTGGCGCCTGCTATAATTTCTTTTGAATAGCCTCTTGATCTTAGTCAGTTTCACAAGATTCAGGCTCACTAGAGTTTCTTTTGAGCCTTGACATCTCACCATAAGGTATTGCTGACAATTGTGTTTCCGGGTAAACACTATCTGCATGTAGCAATGCATTACATGCTGTATGCTTGCAATAGATCTTAGCCTGTACCCTACTGCATTTTGTGTATATTTAATTGTCCAAAACAACGTATGGATTGTTTACTGAAATCAAATGTCAGTTGTGTGTTGAAATCATTTGTGTTAAGGTAGGCACAAAATTCTAACAACAATGGTTCTGACCCTGTCCAGATTAAAAGAACATCGCCAATATATCTTCCAAAAAATAGAATATGTTCCTTTCAGATGTTCGGGACCATCACGCCATGTCTGTTTTAGCTCAAAGAAACCCATGTTGAGGTTTGCATATGAAGGTGAGAAGTGTGAGCCAAGTCACTCCCTGGGCCTAACAAACCCTTTGTCCCCCATGGGTGAAAACATGTTTTCCATTGCAAATTCAATCATATCAAATAACATGTCAGAGTGTTCCATGAAGGAAGCTGATCTTTTGGAGGAGAAGTGTTGTACCACCTCCAAGCCCCTATTCTTAGGTATCCATGTTTGCAGTGAACTGACATACAGTGTAACCCATGTCATTTCAGGTGACCACTGTACATCCGCCAATTTGTTTAAAATGCTTTTAGTATCTTGCAGAAAAGACAGCAAGTTCTTCACATATGTCTGTAGAAATCCATCCATATATTCTGACAATATTTCAATAGATCATCTCATTCCATATATAATTACGCTATCCAAGCCGTAATGTCCTGTTCGTATGAATTTTTGGTAATGTGTATATACTCATAAGCCCAAAGTCTTTTTTCACTACAGCAAAACCTATCTCTCTCATAGGGGGTTGCCTTATTATATCTTATAAGTGTAATTCGCAAACTGGAAGAGATTAACATTTTAAGTTTGGTCTCTCTGGAATCACAATTTAAAATCACAACTTATGGTGTAGTCAGATTTTGAATTGCAATTCTGAAAATGCCAGATTTAGAAAGTGGGCATTTTCTGACATTATCCATTTGTTGCCTGCTGCCTGTATCTGATCACTTGTATGGTGTGAGTGACAGCAGTACTTTGTGTATTCCTTCTAGACAGCCACACACAATGGGGGCTTATGTGTGATATTATGGACCATCCTGGGGGAATGGGAGGAAGGAGCTGAGCACAGCCTCACTTACACCTAATAACCTGTGTTCTGTCTGCGCACAAAAGGGCTGCATAACACCCTGTAGTGAGTATGGATCAAGGACAGGAAGGGCAGGAACTCTGTGCACTTCAAAGGTCTGTCTTTGAAGTCTCCCCCACTTCAAACGCCCAACTAAGTATAAGTACTGGATCTCTGACACCCCCAACTCAGCACCCTTCTGGACCTGTGGCTACTCTGCCAGGAAGAAGGACTACTGTGCTGGAATGCCACTCTTCTGGACTGCTGTTTTGCGGGAGTCTTGCCCTGAGGTACTGTGCTGCTGCCTGCTCTTCACCTGCCTGGGTAAGAAGGACTGGACCTGCATCACTTGAACTCAGAGTTGTTCCAAGGTCTAGCTGGGTCTTCTCCTGATCTGAAGTCTCAGAGACATAAAAGACTTCCAATCATACTGTTCCTACACCTGGACTCTGCCTTCTTTTAGTCTGCCCTGTGAGTGGTGGCACCCTGGTCCTGGACGCTTGGAAGTGGACCTAAGGTGTTTGCTCAAGTGGAACCGAAGCCCCTTTTCTACCGGATGTGGAACCGAAGCATCCTCTGCTGTGGGAGCAGAACCAACCCATCGCCACTGTTGCGGGGAACAGAGCGGGAATATTGCCACTACTGTTTGGATAGGAACTGATGCATCAGTGCTGCTGCGTGGGCCAAAATTAGCAAATTGTCCTTCTGCTTGGATCAGAACCAATGCATTGCTGCTACTGCGTGGATTTCAACTGACGCATCATCAGTGCTGAGTGGATTAAAACAGGCACGTCGCCACTGCTGCATGGATCAAAATCAGCACATCGCTGCTACTGTGTGGATTGTAACCCTGGCATCACCACTGATGCACGGATCGGACCTGACACATCACCTTCGGAACCACCGCTGCGTGACACCTCTTCAACCTGAATCCCTGCAATGCTCTGTATCCTTGGATTATGGTAGGTTTGGTCAGCAGGCCTAACTGGGTCCCTGTAGCCGGTCCACGCTCCATCACGGTTGGCCTGAACTTTTGATTTGTCCAGGTCCGGCAAGACCAGATATTTCCGGCTGGCGCTTCTTGCTTCAAAGCTCTATTTTATCGTTTATTCTTTCAAAATTCATAACTCTAGTTCTACTTATTGGATTTTTTTCGTTTTGTCTTGCTTTACTTATGAAATTAAGTTCTATTTTTCTAACGTGTTGTGGAATAATTTTGTGTGGTATTTTCACTGTTTTACTGTTTGAAGTGTTGCACAAATAGTTTACACATTGCCGACGGGAAAATGCTTTGTACATCTGGCCCCAAGATGCTTACTTCATTACAAAGTTGAATTCACCTGTATTCCTCTTTCATTTCCCAGTCTCCTTGCTACCCTTCACTTCTCTGGCAACAATGAGTGCTGGCTCTTAGCTGCATCTTTCTGAAGCGTAAGATATATTGTCTGCTCCTAATGACAGTCTGGTTCTCCAGTAGAACCCTGTCCCTCTTAAATAGATTGTGTGCTCCTACAAAGCTACACCTGTGGCAGAACCATTCTCAGCCAGTGCTTTGTAAATGGAACCTATGCCTAATACAGCCTTAAGTGTGCTTAAGATAACTGGATTTGGTATTAACTTTACTTGCTGTAACTGCATCCAAAACCCAGGTCATTCTGAAACGTGACCATCCATCTACCTGCACATTAGAACTTTATCTTCCTACAGTCAGTGATTGGATGACCCAGAATTTTCTAAAACTGATTGACAACAAAATATTGACTTAGTATGTGTAATTTGGCTTCACCCTCATTGGTCAAGAGATATGGTCTCTCCAACTACCGTTGCAAAGTCTCAGAAAGACCTCCATGTCACTTTGGATGCTGGCCTGAGCTGTCCATTACAGGTCAACTTAGTAGTCAATTTCTCCTTCCATTTCTGCAGAATTTGTAGACAAATGTTTCCTTTCTGGAGTTTTCTGTTTTGAGTGACATTCACCATAGATCTTCTGCTCTTTTCTATGGTCCATACTAATAGGCTTTATCTTGGCCCACATTGAATGCCATTTGTGCAGATCACAAATTGTTCAGTTCTTTGCTGCAGGACTGTTTCTTTAATTTAATTTCATGGGCTCATATTTCTGCTGCCTTATATGGACTCCACTAACTGTAGAGTGAATCTCATTCAAGTTTGTTTGCTCAGTGCACCAACCTCTCAGTGGAAGGATACCACCAGCATTCCTATAATGGGAGCTGTATTTACTAGTGGCATAGGCATAACCTTGCCTAACAGACCTAGATCTGAATTAAGATAACTTGATTCTACAATTATGTTTTGAAAGCACTTAATTCTAGGTACAGAACACTAATGTTATGTTATATGTTATATGTTATGTTATATGTTGATTTGTATTGCGCTCTGTTAGTCGGGACTGTCCTGGCGCAGTGAGGAAACGGTGTCAGAGTGAGCGAGGAGACATCTATTCAGAATGTGTGAAGAGGGGGGGTTTTAACAATTTTTTTTAATTGTTCAGGTTGAGGGAGTATCTTAGAGCATCAGGAAGGGTGTTCCACATCTGAGCTCCCCGTACCGTCAGAGATTGCCCCCCCCAGGCGAACTCTCTTAAATCTGGGGACAGCCTGCCTTCGGGAGGCTGATCACAACTGACGGGTCGGTTGGTAAAAGGCAAATCTTTTTGCGAGCTAGGGCGGACAAGGTCCATGCAGGGCTTTATAAACGAGTACCAGAGCCTTAAAAAGCACTCTTTGGGCCACTGGAAGCCAGTGTAGCTCCCTCAGTTGCTTACGAACGCTGAGCCTCCTAGGAATGTTATAAAGGAGTCTCACCGTCGCATTCTGGACTACCTGTAGCTTTCTAATCAGAAAGTCAGGCGCCCCGATGTAAAGGGCATTCGCATGCTCTGGCTACCGTTTCTTTGGCCGCTTGGGGGAGAAGGTGAAAGAATCTTCTAAGGATGGTCAGGGAGCCAAAACAAGTCCCTGCCAGTCTGGAAATCTGGTCACAGAAACATAGATCGGCACCAAACCAGACTCCTAGGTTCTTTGCAATCCCACCATCTCCCTTGGGGCAAGGTGATCCGCTGGGCCAAATGGACTCCCTAAAGTTAGTTGGAAATTGGCCATAGAGTAAAATTTCCGATTTGTCCTCATTGCACTTGAGGCAGGCTCTTGCTAGCCAAGCAAATACAGAAGACAGGCATTGACGGACTCCTGATGTGCAGATATTATCCTTGTTCCAGGTAAAAGGAAGTTTGGTGGCGTCGGCGTATGCCATTATCTTCGCACCCAAGTTCTCTGCCAACAGAATCAAAGGGGTCAAATAAACATAAAATAAAAGGGGACTCAAGGTCGACCCTTGTGGTACTCCAGTCCCTACCCTGCGGTTAGAAGAGTGGAAGGGGGGTAGCCAGATTTGTTGAGACCTGTCTGAAAGGAAAGAACTAATCCACCTAAGGGCCGAGCCCGTAATGCCAATATCCTCCAGCCTAGACAAAAGCTGGAGGTGGGGCACCGTATCGAACGCGGCAGAGAGGTCCAATAAAATTAGAGCCGCTCTTCCCCCCCCCCCCCCCGTCCAGGCACTCCCTAATGGCCTCTGCCACCTCCACAAGCGCAGTCTCTGTGCTAAAAGAGGTACGGAATGCCCCAGAGGATTCCACGAACCTCTCCAGCTGCCGAAATGCGGCCTTCTCGCATACTTTGGCAAGGGCCGGGAGAAGGGATATGGGCCGGTAGTTGGATGTAATCAGCGGATCTGCTGTAGGTTTTTTGATCAGAGGGAAGAGTTTGGCTTGTTTCCACTGGGAGGGAACCATTCCTGAAAGTAATGACTTGTTGACCAAAGCAGTAACCATAGGGGCAACTACCTCGGCCACTCCACTCAAGACCCTTGCTGGGCATGGATCTGCTGGGGACCCCGATTTCAGTGCATTTAGTATAGCCATCACATCCACCTCCTCTACATTTATGAACTTGGACATCTCGGCTTTAACCTCTGTTCCTTGGAATAGTGAAGGCGAGGGTAATCGATCGTGTAAGAGTTGATCGACTTGCAGAGGAGGGGGCTGGTCAGAGGGTTTGAGACTATCTTGGATTTTTTGTATTATGTCAATAAAATAGGTGGATAGTTGCTCACACCAATCTGTTGAGATCGGGGCTGGCATCTTCTCTGCCACTGGGGCTGTGAAGCTCTTAACAATGGAGAAAATTTCTCGGCTATTATTCTTAGCTTTAAGAATTCTGGCCGCGTAAAATTCCCCTTTGGCCATCTTAATTGCTGCATAGTAATTTTGTTGTGCTGTTCGGAGTTCCGTTTTTGCAATGGGGCAATAATTCCTTCTCCATACTCGCTCTCGCTCCTTACATCCTAATTTTAAAATCTTTAATAGGTCGGTATACCAGGGGGATATGGGGGTGGCCCTACGATGCTTTTTCCCTTTACACTCTGGTAGTGATCTAATAGTGGAGTCTATCCAGGATGAAAAATTATCAACAGCATAATTCAGGTTTTGTGCATTCGCTGGGGCAGTGTGCATGAGGGCCTCCGCCAAATCAGGGATATTAATTCTTCTTGGGTGTTCCTCAAGCTAAGGGTTAACCGGCACACGAGTGTTGTTAATGTCCCATGAAAAGTGAACTGGAAAGTGGTCCGACCAAGTGACAGGGAGGAGTGGGTGGGTTAAAATGCTAAAGTTCTAATACACCAGATCCAAACAATGACCCCCTACATGAGTGGCAGAGCGCACCTGTTGCACCAGCTGGACAAGGTCGCAGATCTCCTCCAGGTCCTTCACTCCGGGAGCTAGGCCCGTGTCCATGTGTAAATTGAAATCTCCCAACATTAAAAAACTCGGGAATCTAAGCGCTCTCTGGATAACAACCTCTTCCAAAGATTTATTAAAAGCGCCCAAAGGAGCAGGTGGGCGATAAATCAGCAGACCCCCCAGGGTAAATTGAGGGGACAGGGCCAGAGAGAATTCCAAAGCTTCCCCATCCTCAATCCCACCCGTGGCTTCATTTAGAGGTTGGCTGAGGAGTACTATATCACAAATGTGACAGAAATACCATCTGAGTTATTACAAGTGAATTAGATTGTAATACAATTTTTATAAGGGTGGTATAGATAACCATCACTTTGTGACAGAGTAACTCGTCCGCCAAACTCTAAATAAGACACTACATTATAAAACACTTTACCTAAATCGTTCAACTCAAGCCCAACTCTAATCCCAGAGGCTATTATAATGTTGTTGATTGCTCATCCCACATCTGAAGCAACACTGTTCCCCTAAAAAAGATTGATGAATAACATGGTGTTGCCATAATAATCCCAGCTCCCTGATATACCTTCGGAAAAAAAATTGTTGGCCAGAAATTGTCATTTTTTATTTGTGTTTTTGGATCCTTAGAGAAGTAATTTAGCTTGGATAGACTTGCTGATCGGGACTGAATTTTTCTGGATGAAATTTTAAAAAATGCATATGTGTTACAGTGATTATTTAATATTTCAGTAACCTTGAAACCTATATACTTCATTTTGGTGTCAAGACATAAGTTTTGGGTGTCAATTAATCTTATAGAAACAGAAAATAACTCCTCAGAGCAACCCTTCTGCCATTTTCCAAAATGGTGGCTATAACAGAGGAAGAAGAGACATATATAGAAATGAACCAAATACTAATGTTTTTTGTATCCTTTTACCTATACCCAAGTCAATGCTTATGATCTGAATATGATAAGAAAATAATGTTTTTCACTCCTATTTTAGACACATTTTCATAGTTTAGACACATTTTCATATTTGTTTCTGCAATCACTTGTGGTACATTTGCAGATTGTTGAACATTTGAGTAGAGCATATCGACAGGGACATCTTTTTGTGCACAGGTTTTGCAAGTATCTGTACGTTTTGTGGGTAGAGGCTTTAGAAATTTTGTAGGTTTTAGCACCACATCAATATCTTCCCAACCAAATTTACATAGATGTTTCTCTACATATGCATGATCCAAAACATTTACAGATCTTCAGATCAACAACACGCACAGAATATGACAATATGACATTGGTGGAAGGCCACATAGTGGGACAGACCTCTTGAACTCACTGTACTGAAGATCGTCAAATGTGTGACAGTCAGAATCTGTTTTCCATACACTCACAAGGTATTTTTCTATGTCTTTAAAGTCACATTCATATTCTGTCTCATCAAATCCTTTTAGAACCTTCACAGGGTCAGCAGTTAAAGCTCCAAGCTTTGTTCCAATTTTGCTCAAAGTGTCATCACCCATAAGAATATGTGCCTTGATAAGAACACTGTGCATCTCTGGGTCATGTTTCTTGTATAGAATATGAAGCTGGATTAAGTGGCTAACCTGTTCCATAACGTATCCATAACTCTGACAATCCTTGACTTATGAACATTGCAACAAATCTAAGTAGCACAATCATATCTATGTAATTTGACATTACATTGACTTGATTGGAACCATTTCGTACAGCCCACTCAACAGGTGGCACAACACTAATGTCAAGATCCTCCAATTTGCTGGTAAGTTCTTGAACATATCTTTGAATATATCTTTGCAGGCACCAACTCCTCTTTGGCAATCATTCCACTTGCAATAATTGGAAATTCAGTGTTCACTGAAGCATCATTAAAGTTTTGACAAGTTAACATCTACAAGTCATCTTGTTCAATGTTGATGACCAGAATTTATCAGGTTGCACAGATGACGTGTTGAATTTTTGAGGCAGGCAAGGTCAATTTTTCCACTTGTAGACATTCGTCCGATTTTCTCACATTCTTTGACAGATAGTTCAAGATAACTGGCAAAGATAATGTGCAGTTCTTGCAAGGTGCACGCTGACTTAGATATCTGTAGAACAGTCTGAATAACTTCTCAAATGTTTGCATGGATGAAATCGTATCCATTTGCAGTTGTTACATAGTTCACAACAACAGCAGCTTTCAATGATGACACCTTTTTTAATTGAAATTCTTCAGGTGAAAGCTTTTTTTTGAGTTATTGCACTAGTTTAAGCTTCACTGGTTTGGTTGCAGCATCTCCGTCATATGTGTTTGTTAGAAGAAGATCATGCAGCAAAATGTCCTTGATAGATTTACCCCTTTCTTTTGATACATCTATCTCTCTATGTGCATGTGAAGTAGTTTTTTTGGAACCTGTTTTGTAGTGGCTGATTAGATGAAACTCCTAATAGGGTAATTAAAGCGTGGAAGTTTAGCTATAATGATTATGTCAAACAACTGAAATTTGAAAAGGCTTTCTCTTTCAATACAAAGCTCTTCTGCTTCAGTTCTGTGTATAGTTTTGATCATGTTCAGGGACATCTAGTAGACGTGTCTTTATATTGTTATCCATATATTGTTTAGTCACAAAGTTGTGTAGTGGCACAGGCTCAGTCATTTCATAGGGGTTTCCTTGCTGCTGCATGAAGTGAAGAAGGCTGTCAACATGATTATTACAATATTCCCCTCTCTTTCCCAAAAGTTTGTGGTGTGGAACTGTTTCACGTTGGTCCCTTAATTTTGAATTTATCATCTCTATGAAAACATTGCAATTAGAAAGGACTTCATGGTAAACTAGCGGCCATTGAGCAACATATTCTCTTTTATGTGTGTGACCAACAATTCCCATGGAGCTTTTCTGTGGTATCTGGATTGTCAGTTCCAGTTTCATATATGTGGATACAGCATTGAACCTTCCCTCTCTGTCCTTCACCATAAAATGTCTTTGGATGAATTTTCCGTAGAGATATGGTTTTTCCAACTCTACCTTCTTCACTCTTTCAAATACCAGGACCCAAATCTCAGGCAGTTTATGCAATCAAATTTGCAAAACACAGTAGTCAGTGACTCCACAATTTTGACATGCAGTTCCCAATCACCTTCCTGATCAGCATGTTGGAAGTTTTTCCCTAGAGCTGTCATGTGTAATATATTTCCCCAGTACCTGCAAAGTTCTGATTTTTCTACATATTCTTTGACAGACTCAAGGAGTTTGGTTTTCTGGTTTTCTGATTTTGAACTATGTGTTTTTGATGTTGCCTGGCTTCGCATTATGTCTTTTAACTGAAGTGCACCCTGTGCCTTGTTCAATTCTGAGATAAGATATGCAAAACCTAATTTGTCATTCTTGTTCCAGAAGGCATTCCAATGCAATGTTTCTATAGCCTCAGATATGATGAGCATACCTTGTAACAAACTAACATAATGAGTTCCGCTCAATACTGACTGACAGTTTTGCTTCCAAAGAGTTTGTGGTGTAGTTCCTATATTCCCAATAGGCTCTGCGCATTGGAATAACATGTACTATAGTTTAGACGTAGGACTGAGGTCGACTAGGTCTCTATCGTAGATATTAGACTTAATTGTGAGTGCCAGCTAGCTCAGAGGTAACTAGAAACGTTCTCGAATAAACAAGAAGGGATTCGTTTCTGACAACCGCATAAACATGACAACTTTGTTTCCCAAGAATAAGAAATCAATCTCTGGAGTCGCGGAAACAATAGATAGCTATTTTACTCAGTCAATCGTGCATGCATCGTTTCACCAGAGGTGCTGAAAAAATAGAGAGACAGGCGTTTTCAATAAAAAGCATTTATTGAACAGTCCTCTTTCTCAAGCATAAGAAATGTACTGCTACAATCGTAATACTGGTTATAAAGTACAGAGTATATAATACGAACAGTATTATAAAGTAGTACTGTAAAAGCATGATATGGTTTTCTAAGCCATAAATTGCTTAAGACGTATTCAGTTGAATACGTTTTAAAACACATTGCTTTAAAAAAATTGCTTAAAACACATTCAGTGATAAAATAATGACTAAAAGTACTCAACTGGTGCTTCTAAAATACGCCTACCCCGGTGTACCTGACCTAAGCCTAGCACAAGGGAAGAAGTAAATGAGAAGTAGCTTTAGTTTAGTATTTTTCTGCCAAGAATCTATTCAAGAATTCTCTAAGGGTCTAATCGGCTCCATACCTTGGTTTAGAATGAAGGAGGTCTTATATCTCTCTATTAGGACTTGATTTCCCAGCAACCCGCAAGGGTAGGCTGGAAACACTGGAGCTGGATTTCTCGGCTAGAGAAAATACAGCGTCTCTTGGTGCGTCAGCTGGAGGGTCGCCTTCCTTCGGCACTTGCTGCTGCAGGGCGTCGGGCAAGTAGTTAGACGATCTGCTCCAAACCACTGTGTGTTTGTCTGGGCAAATCTAGGCATATTTATACTTTGAAGGTGCTGAGTTTGACGTGTGATTGGACTTAATAACGTCATTAAAGACTCAGTTCTTCGAAAACTCCATGATTTCCTAGATAAATTAGTATTCAGGCAGGGGGAAGACCCTAGCTGCTGAAGGCGGGTTTTTCTAAGAAATCGTTGTTGATTCTTGGAACTTAGTGGAAGTAGCCATGCTGTATTTGGGCTGTATAGGCTCAGTCTTAATATGGTATTGATTTCTATGCCTATATAAGGATTGGATAATGTATACCCATATAAGGGCATGAATCGGGAAAAGTTACACTAGGGTCCTAGATTTGTTCACAACACCCACTCCACGATTGTAAGTTCAATAAAAGTATAAGCACTGAACATATCCAAAGCAAGTGTTTACAATCCCACCCAAAATAAAAAATACAAATTGCATTTGAAAAGGCTTGTTAAAATGTAACCAGTGACGACTTGTATGAACAAACAGCTCTCTATAAACAATTATAAATTCACAATCATGAAATGTCTCTGAAGTTTACATAAAATGTTCCTTCTTTTTTTGAGACCATCCCATAGCACAATATTTTGTTATGATGATTAGGCCAAATATTGTCTTTTTAGGAAGTTTTCAAAAGAAATCAATGTTACCATGTGCCAAAAATTACAATTTTTATTGCAGAAAAGTTCTCAAATTAGATGGTTTGTTTTTTAAAAAATGAAGGCCGAATATCAGAGTTCAGGGAACGCTGTGTGCATGAATCAAAAGTTATTCTCGGTGTCAGGAGAAAACATCAGATCATCTAGGCTGGCAAAGAAACCGTCCACCATAGTAAGTGAAAGTGGAACCACTTCAGTTAACAAGCCAAATGTGCATAGATGAGGATCATTGCCGTCAGCGTTTGATGCATTAGAATGTTCATATCAGATGGTACCTGCGTGCCTGTTGACCCTCGTATCTCACCCTCAGTTAGGCTTACTGGTGAGACCTCAATGAATGCCGTCATCAGGATTGGTAGCAGTTGGGGACAACACAATGCATAAGTCGTTACCGGACCTAGCAAGGCGTCGACATCCGATGGCAGGACTGATGGAAGTGTAAGACAAATGCCCAACACGCATTCCTCTCTGCAAAGCAGGCATCGTAGAACAGGGAAGATGCAATCTTGCCAGATTGGTCTGAACAATAGAAACCAGGTTGTGTTCAGATCTCTTAAACGAGCCAAGCCAAGAATCTGTGTAATTCTCTCACGATACCTCATGGCAAGGAGGGTCCCTTCCATGGTAGTCTGGGTATCATCAGTGACTGGACTTGCCATATCGGAGCAGAAGGAATAAAAATAGAATTCCTGCTACGAGTCCCAAGATGAGAGATAGGCCGCCGAAAACAGAGTGCACGAAATTTGGAACAATGCAGAGAACTGCTTTGAATGGTGTTAACAGTCCCGAAAAAATCGTCTTAAAGACATGTGCGATGCCACTGGTATCAGGCATGTTTATGATTTGACTTAACATTTGCGAAATGTACTGGCCAGTTTCTTGATAATAAGGCATGTATCTCTGCAGAAGTCCTTGCAGATCATATGTTTCTTTAGACGAGGTCAGTGGCACAGTGTTTTGCAAAAGAATGACCTTCATTCTGCTTAAAGTATCAATTCATATAGAAGAGATATTCAGTGAAGGCCATAATGCCGTCCCACTGTCTGTCTTGCTCTTTAGATACAATACTTGCATACAACAAGTGACCCTGGATGACACACTAACGAGATAAAGTTTTCCTGGCAACATGCCACAACAGCTGTGGTCATTGAGCATAACATAGCTGCCACTGGATAGCTGCCTGAAAATTGGTTATATCACTGTGTAGGGGGTACCGTGCAGGTGGCAAGAGAGGTTATGTGCAGAACCATCCCAGGCTCCGTGTAAATTAATACCTTGGCACAGAAGTGTACCACTTAGTGAGTTCTTACAATTTTTACCACTAAGGAATACCTCATTTCCCTTATTCCAACATTTGTGTGTGTAAGGTAAAGTCCAGGTCGACTTAATGTATTATTTACCCAACCTTTCATACAGGCCCGCTGGTATATGCTGTAGACAATACTGAAATTGGAAAATCGTCACTGGTATCGTTATGGTGCCATGTATTATCCATTCCATGACAGGCTTCTCAGAAACTGTCAATGGTAATCTTTCCAGTTTTTCAATGCTCAACACCATATAGTCTGCTCCTTTTTGTGCCAAAGAGATTTGTTTATCTGTAAGGATAAAGACAGAAAATAATGACGTTGTGTTGATTAGACGCCATGGCACGTAGCCTGAATGAAGATTTTGCAACGTCCAGCCTAACTGCATTATAGAACGTAATTGAGACTGGCCATGTTGTAACATTAGCAAGTCCTGCTTTATTATGTCAATTAAAGAGGATACAATGCTGTCCAAAGAATATATTCCGGAGGACAGAGTCATTAACCCATTGTCCACTACAGAGAGTGCTTTCTCCAAATTAATATGTTCAATTTCTCGTATTCTTTCTGCAGTTTTCATTT
The DNA here is from genome assembly GCF_964263255.1 of Lissotriton vulgaris. Taxonomy (NCBI): domain Eukaryota; kingdom Metazoa; phylum Chordata; class Amphibia; order Caudata; family Salamandridae; genus Lissotriton; species Lissotriton vulgaris. The sequence goes on from NC_141691.1 coordinate 1,464,929,226, forward strand.
GCATTATTTTCCAAGCTTCGTGGTACGCTGCGTGTATACCTGCGTATATGAAACGTTTTTGCCGTGGTTTGCGAGGCCCCATTAATAAATCTCGCAAATCATTGCTTTCTTTAAGCAAAGATAAGTGTTGTTTGATTTCTGGAAGTGTGGATGTCTGTAGCCACTCAAGGCATAGTTTTCCCACACTGTATGTTGTTACTATCCCTGGATGTTGTCTCTGGGAAAATCTGGGATGTGGCCTGTTCATTTTGAACCCCTGTGTTTAGTTCAGGAATCTATCATGACAGTTATTAGTGTCTGTGGGCCAGATTAACCATTTTCTCCAATCAGGATTAGTTCTGTTCTGTTGTAATATATAAGGTACGTCTACCTCCTCTTCTGTAGTATTGTTACTTCCAGATGTGGGTTTAGGTATAGACGGTTTATTTAAATCTTTAATGTTAGCCAGGCCAAGACAAGAGGTTTGTTGAACAGTGTCATTTAAAAACATTATTTTTTCTGGTATAATGCAGGCTCTGAACAGGGCTTCTAAACCTTGCACCTGCCAGTCTTTCGTGCCGCAGACAGTTTTTGTCTCAATGTTGTCTTTCCAAAAGTCAAAACCTAATGCAGACAGCTGAGCATAAAAAGTTGCAGAATAAATTTGTTTAGTATTGGTCAACATTGTTTTCATTCCTGTCTTATTTACATTTTTGAAATAAAACGTTTCTGGATTTGTCACATTAAACCCTGAGAAGTATGGAAACTTTTCATATAATGTTTTTGAGCTTCCCTTTGGCGGCGTTGGACAATGTTCCCATTGATTATATGTAAAAACATTCATAGGGCTTGCAGATTTATGCAAATAATGGTGACCATAATGATTAAAACAATACATTAGTTCATAATCTGATGAACATTCTAAGTAATCATGTTCAGTACATTTTGCAGACATTTCTAAATCTGACATCATATTATTAATAGTCTCAATCATCAGAAAATGTGCTGGGTGATACAAAGTCACTCAAAGAAACCTTGAACTGGTGTGGAATCTTCAGCAGCTCCACCGGGCCATAGATGTCATAATCAGTTCTGTCCCATGCTATACCACCAGGTATAGGAACGGCTGTGATGTTTACTGATAACAGGTCTCTTTTTTCACGATGGGATGATTTGTGAGGTTTTAGGACCAAGTTGATTTTCTGACTTGCTGTGTCCATTGTACTGCATTTTCCATCTATAATTTTTCCCAAGCTTAAAACCAGAATGAGCAAGAGCAGGAGGAAAAGTACACCTAACACAATCCAAAATTCAATCCATGGTGAGACCAGATATCTTTTCTCAAGTTGATGAATAAGTTCTGTCGTTTTTTCTTTGAAAATGTATTTGCTGGCGTTTCTTCAGGTTCACTGGGATCCTCAGAGAAAGTATCAAAGTTGATAAAATGGCCAGAGGAAGTTCTGTCAATTGTTGGAATTGCATCAGGATTGTTATTATTCTTTGGAGTTGCTTCTTCCTTTGTCATATTGGTATAGTCAGAGGCTACATCATTGTAGACAGGTGTTTCTTGACAAACTGGTATTTGTGTCTCAAGAGGCACGAGTTCCATTGCTTTGTTACATAGTCCTTCTTTTCTTACTGCAGGTTTATCAAAGGTGATAAGTCTTTCAGTTTGAACCTCATGGATAGTAGCAAGATTTGGTCTTCTGCTACATCTTGGGAGTCCACTGGGCCTACTACTTATTATTGGCCACATGTTTTGGTTTGACCAGGTCGATGGATACAACTCTGTTCTCCCTTTTACCAGCAAGGGGCGGTAGTACTACTGATCTTGTTCCTTGGATTGCCAAGACAGGTACTGCTTTTCTGTAAGAAGGCCCAAATTCCTTCTTTACCGCAATTTTTTCCCTGGCTAGGGGCTAGATGTAGGTAATTCTATTTTACCGACTCATAAATACCGAATTTTACCGATGCGGTATTTATGAATCGGTAAAATAGCAGGGGTGAGATGTAGGTGAAATCGGTAATTGAATTACCGATTCTGTAACAATCGGTATTTACCAAATCGGTAAATACCGATTCGGTAATGCCCATTGATTCCTATGGGCATTGAAGCCCATAGGAATCAATGGGCATTACCGAATCAGTATTTACCGATTTGGTAAATACCGATTCCAGCAAGGGTGCAGGGGGTGTCACTTTGACACCCTCTAGCACCCCAAATACTGGCATGTGTGCCATGTGGCACACAGACATGCCCTAAGGGCATGTCTGTCTGTCACATGGCATAGGTGTGCATGCACACATGTGCATGCACACCTTGATTCAGTATTTTACCACCCAATTGTTAATTCGGGTTTTGCTGGTTTCCCACCCAAACTATCTCTTCCTAGTGCTTCATATGAATTTTCAATAATTCTTGCAAGCTCATATGGTTGGTCTGTTATATCAGTTTCCTTTAACTTTTGGCCGCCTAGATTTAAGGCCGGTTCTGGACCGTATTCATTTTGAATCTGTCTCAGAACGTCTAGTATTACCGCCATGGACGGTACACCATGTGTTTTTGTATAGATTGAAGCAAAGACTGTACCCCAAGTGTCACCGTCCTCCACATGTGGTGCTATCCCCTTTGGTAAACAGATTGTCAGAATTCTGTGTTTCTCATGAGGTGTACTATCAGGGAATACTGCCTCTATTTGAGTAATTTTTTGTGCTAACCAAAACGGAATTTGTTCCCTTTTGGCAGGCAATCTACAAATGACTGATTGTATAGTCTGTGGTGTGATTTTGTTGGTGTTCCTCTGGTGAGGGGTGTGCTGTGGAATCCTTACAGTAGGTTGGACTGTTAAGGTCCGCATGACATATTGAACCAGTTGTCTATGTATTTTAATTAACTGTTTCAGCTGGGCTAACAGTTCTCGACCTATCATATTTTCTATGTCAGGATGTGGTGTATAGCTGGCTAGTACCAGCCATGTAGCTCCTGGTCTACCTAGTGGACCGAGCCTGGTAATGTGATTTTCATGTTTTAGGGCGCCTTTAAACCAGAGTTGATGCTCTTGGTAAGTTAATAGAATTTCTATGTCCTCATAAGGAACATATTCCTCTGGAGGTTCCTCTACTTTGTAGTAGTGGAACTTGTGTGTTCCCCCATCTGCCGAAGGAAAGTGAATCCATAAATAGAATACCTCTGTTTGCCGATATTCATGTGCCTCTATAACAAAGATTACTTTACCATCTCTCGCTGATACTCCATTATTTATCAGTTTGTAGGTTATAATTTTTCTTACATTCACCGGGATGTTTATAGCATCCGGGTCATTGTCTGGCCTATTTCTGTCATTTAAGACTGCTTGAGCTGCAGCTGCAGTTAATTCTTCGTCAGAAAGTATTATTTAACCGACTGAAGAGTTTGCAGAATAGGTTCAAGGAAACAAAGATTAGGAGCACAATATTTTGGAAAACTGTATCCTTCAACGTTGAAAAAACCAAAAACTAATATATAGGATTTTCGTCCTTCTCAGTTTTGGCGGATATTAACCTTTTACCCACTCCAGAAGTCTATTGGAGTATTTTACGGGAAAAAGGGGTCTGTGTGAAAAGCACGACTGAGTTACTCTAGTATCTAGCGTTAAATTATCACCTTTCCAACCGTTGGGCGCCATGTAGTGTAGTTCCTATATTCCCAATAGGCTCTGCGCATTGGAATAACATATACTATAGTTTAGACGTAGGACTGAGGTCGACTAGGTCTCTATCGTAGATATTAAACTTAAATGTGAGTGCCAGCTAGCTCAGCGGTCACTAGAAACTTTCTCGAATAAACAAGAAGGGATTAGTTTCTGACAACCGCATAAACATGACAACTTTGTTTCTCAAGAATAAGAAATCAATCTCTAGAGTCGCGGAAACAATAGATAGCTATTTTACTCAGTCAATGGTGCATGCTTGGTTTCACCAGAGGTGCTGAGAAAATAGAGAGACGGGCATTTTCAATAAAAAGCATTTATTGAACAGTCTTTATTCTCAAGCATAAGAAATGTACTGCTACAATCATAATACTGATTATAAAGTACAGAGTATATAATACGAACAGTATTATAAAGTAGTACTGTAAAAGCATGATATGGTTTCTAAGCCCTAAATTGCTTAAAACGTATAAAATACATACAGTGATAAAATAATGACTAAAAGTACTCAACTGGTGCTTCTAAAATACGCCTAGCCTGGTGTACCTGACCTGAGCCTAGCACAAGAGAAGAAGTAAGTGAGGAGTAGCTTTAGTTTAGTACTTTTCTGCCAAGAATTTATTCAAGAATTCTCTAAGGGTCTAATCAGCTCCGTACCTTGGTTTAGAATGAAGGAGGTCTTGTATCGCTCTCTTAGGACTCGATTTCCCAGCAACCCGCAAGGGTAGGCTGGAAACACTGGAGCTGGATTTCTTGGCTGGAGAAAAGACAGCGTTTCTTAGTGCGTCAGCTGGAGGGTCGGCTTCCTTCGGCACTTGCTGCTGCAGGGCGGCGGGCAAGTAGTTAGTCGATCTGCCCCAGACCACCGTGTGTTTGTCTGGGCAAATCTAGGCATATTTATACTGTGAAGGTGCCGAGTTTGACGTGTGATTGGACTTAATAACGTCATTAAAGACTCAGTTCTTCAAAAACTTCATGATTTCCTAGATAAATTAATATTCAGGCAGGGGGAAGTCCCTAGCTGCTGAAGGCGGGTTTTTCTAAGAAATCGTTGTTGATTCTTGGAACTTAGTGGAAGTAGCCATGCCGTATTTGGGCTGTATAGGCTCAGTCTAAATATGGTAATGATTTCTATGCCTATATAAGGATTGGATAATGTATACCTGTATAAGGGCATGAATCGGCAAAAGTTACACTAGGGTCCTAGATTCGTTTACAACAAGTTCATCCTCAATAAGTGCATTGTCTATGTCACATTCACTGAGATAACTTCTTGTGCATTCCAACGCAAATTTTGTCATTTGGAAAATGCCCATTATTGGATAAAGATCATCAAATTCTACTGGATTGCTCATAAAAATGTCAGCTACAATATGAAAAGCACCTTCATCGCAGACAATTGGCAGAATAGGCTGGTCTTCAAGCTGAGCACACACATTTTGGAATTGTTTTAGATCTGTGTATACTGTTGCATAGTTTGTGACTGGATATGGTATTATTGTAAAACCCATCTTCTTCAGTGGGACGGAAATCTGGGAGATCAGAGCATGAATTCCAGCCCATGGAGGAACTGGCTTTTCTTCATCCTTCAGTCTGCACTGAATAAGCAATTTGATACATTCATTTAAATCAGCTTTGCGGACTGCAGTATCAGGTAGTAGAAGATATATGGTCTCAGTTACTTTGAAACTTTCTGGTACACTAGGACATGCTGATGGCTTGTAGTGATTTTGCACATGGCAAGGCAGTTGGGTAATAAGTTTGCAGCTTCATTTGTTTATGTCTACAGCTGACATAGCTTGTTTTCCAGCAACTACTTTATTGGTAAGTCTTAAAAAAGCACCATGGCAGTATCATGTTTGCTGGATGTTCCTGACAGAGAAGAGGTGGCTTCAAAATCAAAATTATCAGGAGCAGCAATTGTAAATCCTTTCCTGGTAAAATGACTTGGAAGTGGTGTGCTGTCAGATTCACAAGAGTTTATGGCATGAGCTTCTAACAAGTTCCTGCTCCGTACTATGTCAATATAACTTGTAGATACACCAATCATATTCATCAAAGTAATTAGCTCTCTACTTTTGCACTTGTCATAGATTGAGCAGGCATTTATCATGTGTGGCAGACTTTTCTTTTTGCTGTGATGTATTTCATAAAACATGATTTGGAAAAGATAATACATTTGCATAGCATAAGCCTGTCAGTTTATGGGATTGCCTTCCACTTCCTCGCTTAAATCATCAAAGTCATCATCAATGTTGTTGGCTTCTGTTCTGAACTCAAGAACTTTAGTTTGTAAATGTTTTGCCTTGCTGATATTAAACAATGATGTAAAAAATGTTATGGCAACATCAGGCATTTTTTGTTGACTCCTATGATTTGTGGAGCTCTGGGGCATCACAAAATTTCTCAGTAAGTCCAAAATCTACATCTATCAGGACGTTTCTTAAAATCCTTCTTGCTGATTTTACTTCAACTTACTTTGGCAGCAAGAACTTCAGGAGTCAAATCAGCAGAGAACACCATAAGTGGCTCATTCTTTTTGTTAGACTGACAAAAACAAATTCTGTCATTTCACATTCTCACCAGAAAAATCTTAATGCACAAGTTACTACTTGTGTAACGATATATCTGTAAGAGACATTAATTAGTGATAGATTCCTTACCTTAGAATATCCCCAGGCGTCAGACTGGATCCGGAAAGTTTTGGTAGCAGTACCCTTGCGCGTCGGTAGGCGTCGTCTGCGGCTCTGCGTCCGTCGTCGTGGGCACCGTGATGACGTCGTCGGAGTACTTAGACGCCGCCTCCGCGTGCTGACGTCAGTTCTTAGCCACAGCTTTTCCGCGCCAGAAGCGCAGAGCCATGACAAAAACCAACACTGGTGCCAAGAAACTAGGGCCCTGAAAGGGGATGACCTTAACCCTAGATATCGGTTCGCAGGACGGGGAGGATGGGTGGTCGGGAAGGAATCTATCACTAACTAATGTCTCTTACAGATATATTGTTACACAAGTAGTAACTTGTGCATCTGAAAGAGACACGTTAGTGATAGATTCCTTACCTTAGAATAGATACCCCAGCAATACCATCCCCGTGGTGGTGGGTCTGCGAACCAATAATCACACCAGAAAGTCCTGGAGGACGGAACGGCCAAAGTAGCTGTCTCTCCGGACTTGACTGTCCAGGCAGTAGTGCCTTGCAAACGTGTGCAGCGAGGCCCACGCAGCTGCCTGGCAAATGTCCTGCAAGGGCACACCCCGGCCCAAGGCAGTAGTAGTGGCCGTGGCTCGAGTGGAATGAGCCCTCAGCCCAACAGGGGGTTCCTTCTTAGCCAAGGAGTAACACGCCTGGATGCACAAGATAATCCACCGAGAGATGGTCCGTTTGTGCACCGCTTTCCCTTTCTTAGCGCCCGCGTACCCAACAAAGAGTTGATCATCCACCCAGAACTGTTGTGTGCGATTCAGATAAAATGAGAGCGCACGTTTTGGGTCCAGACGGTGGAGCCTCTCCTCCTCTCTCGAGGGGTGCGGAGGCGGAAAGAAGGTGGGCAATGTGATGGATTGCCCAATGTGGAAGGCCGTGACCACCTTAGGCAAGAAGGAGGGCCTAGTCCTTAAAACAATCTTGTCCGGATGGATTGAAAGGAAAGGAGGCTTACAAGAGAGAGCCTGGAGCTCACTCACTCTCCTGGCAGAGGTGATGGCTACCAGGAAGGCAGTCTTCAGAGAAAGAAGGCGAAGAGGACAGTTGTGAAGTGGCTCAAAGGGAGCGCACATCAGAAACGTTAGAACCAGGTTCAAGTCCCACGGAGGCATCACGAAGGGAACAGGAGGAAAGGTATGAGTGATGCCCTTCAGGAATCGATTAACGATAGGGGACTTGAACAAAGAAGGTTGGTCAGGCAGCCTCAGAAAGGCTGAAAGAGCTGAAAGATAGCCCGTGACAGTGCCCAGAGCAGAGCCCTGCTGGGCAAGAGAAAGAAGGAAGAGGAGAACCTCAGAGAGAGGGGCATTGAGGGGATCCACAGCCTTTGCTGTGCACCATGCCACAAATCTGTTCCACCTGCAGGAGTATACCGTCTTTGTGGAGGGACGCCTGGCTGCCAGAACGATGTTACAAACTTCAGGAGGCAAGTCAAATGGCCTCAACTGTCGCCGCTCAATCTCCAAGCATGGAGGTGGAGACTGGACAGGTTCGGGTGGAGGACCATCCCCTGCTGCTGCGACAGAAGGTCCTCCTGAAGAGGCAGACGAACCGGGGGATCGACTGACATACTGAGTAGCTCGGGATACCAGTATCTTCGTGCCCAGTCCGGAGCCACAAGGATGACTTGTGCCCGGTCGCGCTTGATCTTCTTCAGCACTCTGGGCAGAAGTGGTATAGGTGGAAAGGCGTACAACAGACCGCAGCTCCACTCGCGATGAAAAGCGTCTCCGAGCGAGTGCCGCCTTGGAAATTCCAACGCGCAGAACTGATGACATTGCGCGTTCTCTTCAGTGGCGAATAGATCTAACCAAGGCTCTCCCCATCGCAGAAAGAGGCCTTGCGCCACGTCCGAGTTCAGACGCCATTCGTGATCCATCGAGCACCGACGGCTGAGTTCGTCCGCCCTGGCATTCAGAGAACCTGCCAGGTGTTGAAACACCAGAGTCACGCCCTGATGTTCCAGCCATTGCCAGAGACGCAGAGCCTCCTGGCAAAGGGTCCACGACCCCACTCCGCCCTGTTTGTTGCAGTACCACATGGCGGTGGTGTTGTCCGTGAACACCTGCACTGCACTCCCTCGGACAGACGGGAGGAATGCTTTCAGTGCCAGACGAATCGCCCGCAGCTCCAACAGATTGAAATGGAGCCGGGACTTCGCCGGAGACCAGAGTCCTCTGATCTCCGCCTCTCCCAAGTGGCCTCCCCAGCCCTGGAGGGACGCGTCCGTCACAACTACGTGCTCCGGTTGGGGAAGGGAGAGGGATCTGCCGTTGACCCAATCGCGGTCCGTGAGCCTCCACTGCAGCTGTCTCGCAGTGCCCTCCGAGATCAGGACATGGTCGGACAGGTTGCCCCGGTGCTGGGCCCACTGAAACTTCAGGTCCCACTGCAGAGCTTGCATCCGCCACCGTGCGTGATGCACCAGAAGGATGCAGGAGGCCATCAGCCCCAGAAGCCGCAGCATCAACCTGACCGAAACTCGGGATAACGGCCTGAAGATCGGAATCAGAGCCTGAATATCCCGAACCCGAAACTGCGCCGAGTCGAGAACCGCTCCGATGATAAGGAGCTTCTGAGAGGGACACAGGTGTGACTTCGGCACATTGATGGATAATCCCAGCTGGTGCAGGAGATCCGCCGTAGTCTGGAGGTGGCTGACGACTGTCTGGGGCGAGCCCGCCTTCAACAGCCAGTCGTCTAGGTAGGGGAAGACTGAGACTCCTAACCTGCGCAGATGAGCTGCGACCACCGCCATCACCTTCGTGAACACCCGTGGGGCGCTGGTAAGGCCGAAGGGGAGCACGGTAAACTGAAAGTGCTCGAGGCCTACCGTGAACCGCAGGTAACGCCGGTGGGCCGGCAGGACGGGGATGTGGAAATACGCGTCCTGCAAGTCCAACGCTACCATCCAGTCTCCTGGGTCTAGGGCAGCCAAGACCTGAGCTAGTGTCAGCATTTTGAACTTCTCCTTCCAGAGGAAGCCGTTGACGTTCCTCAGATCCAAGATAGGGCGTAGGCCCCATTTGCCCTTCTTGGGTACCAGGAAGTAATGGGAGTAGCAACCACGTCCTACTTCTGGCCTAGGAACGCGCTTGATGGCCCCCTTGGCCAAGAGGGCTGAAACTTCCTCCTGCAGGAGTCGCAAATGATCCCCCAATACGCGGTGGTGTTGCGGTGGCATGGCTTGAGGGGTCGTCTCGAAGGGGAGGGAGTAGCCCCTTCGGACGATCTGCAGCACCCACCTGTCCGAAGTGACTGTGCGCCAGTGAGAGTGGTGATGGCGAACCCTGCCTCCCACTGGCGTCACATGGGCCGAAAAGCACGGACTAGGAGGGTTTAGAGGCGGATGCCCGCGGGGCAGATGTGGACTGACTCCGCTTGTTCCCCCGACCGCCTCCACGGCGGTTCCCACAGCCGCCGCGCTGGACGACAGTTTGCGGCGAGTGGCTTGCGGCACGTGTGGGGACGCCCCTTCCTTGGCCACAAAAGGAGCGAAAGGCACCCATTTGCTGGCGCGGGGCAGAGAGGCCCAAGGACTTAGCCGTAGCCCTGGAGTCCTTAAAGCGCTCAAGCGTGTGGTCTGCCTTGTCACCAAAGAGGCGACGGCCATCAAACGGCATGTCCATGAGGGTGTTTTGGACGTCTGCCGAAAAATTGGCGGATCTCAGCCAGGCGTGGCGTCGTACCGCCACCGTCGTAGCCATCGCTCTGCCCAGCGAGTCAGTAGTATCCAGTCCACACCTGATTGAATACTTGGCTGCGTCCCGGCCCTCCACAAGGGCTTGGCCGAGTTTGGCCCGTACCTCCAACGGACACTCTGGCAGCACTTCCGCCACCGTTTCCCACAGAGAGTGGGTGTAACGGCCCAAGAGGCATGCGGTGTTGGAAGACCGCAGTCCCAAGCTAAGGGACGAGAAGAACTTCTTACCATAGTTCTCGTACCTCTTGGACTCCCTGTCCGGCGGGGCCGTCGGGAAGGCGGTCTGGGAGTTAGAGGCCTGGATGACCAGACTCTCGGGGGTGGGGCGGGAGGACAGGAAACATGAGTCGCCCGGGGCCGGACGGTGGCGTCTGGCCACGTTCCTATCTACAGGCGAACCTGTAGCGGGCCTGGACCAAGTGCCAAAAAGAACGTCCGTCAAGGCCTCATTAAACGGCAGCAGAGGATCCATGGAGCATGACTGCGGCTTAAGGACCTCAGTGAGGAGGTTAGTCCTCACGGCCGCGACGGGGAGCTCAAGGCCCAAGGCCTTGGCAGCCCTCATCAACACCACACCATAGGTAGCTCCCTCCTCCGAAGCCACGGTAGGAGGAGAGACAAATCCAGTGTCTGGAGAGGTGTCCAGGCCACTGGCCTCCCCAAGGTCTCCTGTCCAGTCCATGTTAGACTGGCACTCTCTGGCCAGAGGGTCCCCAGACCCCTCCCAATCCTCCTCATCCCTCATCTCCTGAGATTCAGGGTCGTAATTGAATGAGGTCGCTTCATAGAAACTAAAATCTCCAAACGGCGTCGAGATCGGCGCCGATAGGCGTCGTCCCGACGTCGGAACCGATTGAAAGGAGGCATCGGGGACGGTGCCGCCCGAGGACGACGCCGGAGGGGACACCACACGGACCGACGCCGGGGGGGTCGTAAGGTCCACCGGTGACGATCCATCGCCCGAGGAAGGTCCAGCGGCGCCCTGCGGCGCCGGGCCCGAAGGTGCCGACGACGCCGGGGCTGCTGTACCCTGCGGCGCAGGGCCCGAGGGCACCGACGGTGTCGGGATCGTGGGGCCCTGCGGCACCGGGCCCGAAGGCGCCGGCGGCGTCGGGGCCGAAGAACCCGACGGCGTCGGGGTCAAAGCCCCCGACCCACTAGGGCCCCCAGACGGGTTCGCTGGGCCCGAAGGTGCCGCGGAACCCGTCGGAGGAGAAAGGGACCTCATGGCCATGAGGAAACGCTCGATTTCCTCCGGCGTCGCGTTCAGCCCAGGGACCAGGGGGTATGGGGCCGAATGCGGCGCCCAAGACTCCCGAGGAGCCGCGTGGGCGGTGTCACCCAAACTCCCGGCCGCATCGTGCGAGCGTCGGGGGGAGTCAGAAGAGCGATGATGTCTCTTCGACTTCTTATGCTTCTTACCTGACGACTTGGACCCGGAGGAGTGGTGCCGACTCCCGGAGCTGTGACGGCTCCGTCCCCGCGACCTGTTCCTTGACCTCCCGTGGGACCGGGACCTCACACGGCGCGGGGCCGACTGGCTGAGTTCGAGTCGCCTGCGGGACCGCTCCCGCCTGGCCTTCCTCGAAAGGGCCCGACAGTCGGAGCAGGCCTCGTCGTCATGGTCGACGCCCAAACACGTCAGGCACAGGCGGTGGGGATCCGTGACCGACATGGTACGGTCGCACTCATCGCAATGCTTGAATCCGGGCATCCCTAAAGGCACCGTCGGAGTCGTACAGACTTCGAATTGGATCAAAAGATCACCAAAAGTTAGTCAAAAAGTGACTAGGGAACTGCTCTTTCCAGATCTGCGCTGGCTGGCGCGGAAAAAAGAAGAACTGACGTCAGCACGCGGATGCAGCATCTAAGTACTCCGACGACGTCATCACGGCGCCCACGATGCCGACGACGGACGCGGAGCCGCAGACGACGCCTACCGACGGGCAAGGGTACTGCTACGCAAAACTTTCCGGATCCATTCTGACGCCTGGGGATATTCTAAGGTAAGGAATCTATCACTAACGTGTCTTTTTCAGATTTCATTATTATGGATTAACACTGTTTCATAAATGTTGACCATTATTTCTCTGATCTCACTGATTATGAAATCGTAGCTAGCCCTCAAGAGTGGTTTTGAAACTTAATTTGCTTTTTCAAAGAGTGTAAACTTAACTGAAGGCTGGCGGTTACATTGAGGCTGGGAGCTGAATGTACATTCATATTTTCAAATGTATGCATGCATGCAGTTCGGGTGGGCATACAAATCTGCTGCAAATACATTCCTCTCGATGTTTAAATCAGCTACTCTGCTGAAAACTCCCTCTTGGAAGAAACTAGCTGCAGATAAAACATGTTTGCCATTTGAGACTCACATACTTTGTACTCTGTTCTATCGTCAGTACCTTTGGCCCGTGTTCTGGCTAAACCACAGATAGCACATTGAAGATCCTCTACTTTCTTATCAGTTGTTAGAGGGGGAAGAGGGGTAGCCTTGGTCTTTTAAGTTAATGGGCATTGTGTTTGGTTGTCGTCGTTTTCTCAGAAAGCTAGGATTGTTGTTGTGATTTACTGGTTTCTGCTATTTTTTGACAAATCTTTAACAGGCTTTTTTCCATTGTATACGACTCACAGCACTTGTTGTTACAATGAGAAAATATTTTATCCGCTTCACCCATTAGTTTTAATCTTTTGTGAAAATTGTCTTCCCTTATTTCTGCAGCATCTCAAACCCTCTTCTGTCCAGCCGCAGTTGATGTTAGCTTTTCTTTTGGATTAGTTTGGCATATGACACATGTTTCTTTGTTGAAGGAGTCCTAAGATTTTGTAGTTAGAAACATTCTGTCAAGCGGTAAAGATCCTCTACTACCACCTGTTTCACTCATGTTTACAAATTTGAATCAACTGAAAACCTGAAACAAAAAGCACATTCAAATAAATTACCAATATGATGGCTAAAACACTTAATTATAGAGCCACCATTTTGGAAAATGCCGGAAGGGTTGAGTTAAGGAGTCATTTACTGTCTCTATAAGACTACTCAACTCCCAAAACCTATGTTTTGATACCAAAATGAAGTATATAGGTCTCATGATTCATGAAATATTCCATCATCACTGCAAGACATCTACCATGTTTAGGTTGAGCCTAGAGGCAGCATGCCTGCGCTCCTCTTCGAGGCATGCTGTAATCCCTCAAGGGGCTTTGACACGCTCTCAGTGTTTACATTGGTTGCTTGGTCTGCCTTTACAAAATCCATTGCTTCCATTGGTGGAGTGTACATTTGTCCCGCTTTTCGGTTGTTTTGTTCCCACCCTGGCGTCTGCCCTGCTGCATGGATCCTTTCATAATTAGCCATGTGGCTGGCTTGCACAGTACAAGAATATACATACTGAAGGTGTGTGTATGTCAGGAAAACAATTGTCTGCTTCCCTAAGTGCCTACCTGAGCTGAGAAGATGTAGAAATTCTTGCTATCCCCAGTAGTTTCGGCAAAGTCCTCATCTCTGGCTCCTAATACGAAGACTGCTGCTTGCCATTGCTCTTACTAAGCAAATGACTCTCAAGATGACGACCGCACTTGTGCCCAACATCAGCTTTCTAGTCTTTCGCATTTGTCTACGAGAAGCAGTGTGTCTCTGGCACGCTTACTCTGCTAGCTGCGCATTTCAACTGTAGCCTGAGGAGAAGAGCAGTGTTCCCGTATCGCGCTCGCTCAATGAGTACAACTCTTGCATCATAGCCCTGATTTTTGTTCTCCGCCTTCGCGGAGCGGTGTGTACACACCCCGTTTTTGTTAGAGAGTAGTGTTTCGAGATTTCCTGTGGAGAAATCCCTTTGGCGAAGAAAAGGAAACCCAAAGAAAGACATTGCTATTCTGAAGAGAACTTCAAAAGTACAGTAAGAGTAGAGTTAACTTGTGAACTGTGAAGTTAGACTTATTTTCTTGCTTTTTATAGGTATGTAAAAAACACTCTCATTCGAGTATGAATCCTGTCAAGAGAACAGACTCTATCCTTCAGCAGTGACTTTTATTTGCCTGTTCAAGGTAGAACTATATTAAGTCAGTTCAAGTGGGAGAAACTCATCATTTATCTTCCATAGAGAGTAGCTAGCCTTCGAGTGATTCAGGTATATGAGTGTTGCCTGGAAAAGGTTAGAATAAGTGTAAAATGAGTAGAGTAATAGAAGTAATTTGTCTATCATTCCTTTTATACAGAATTCGCTGTACACCTTCCACTTAAAACACATCCACATCATCATACATAGAAGAACTGAAAGGAAGTGGGAGGTTGGCAGATTCCAGAATACCAGAGGCTTTCTCTCTTTCTATTCCCATTCCCCTTTCCCCCCTGTGGGTGTTAGTGTGGACTGGTAGTTCACACTGACAGCTGCGGTAGGGACTAGGGAGATTTTTGTCTGCTCCTGAAGATTCTAGCACGTAGGTAAGATTCCTGACAGTATATACATGTTGCTTGCTGTACCCTGTTGTCCTACGAGTGAGCACAGGGTGGGAAAGCCCAGCGCAAAGGCACTCACTTTATCACTTGTGTTTGCAGTCTGTGGTGGCTTATAAAGCTTGCACAAATGCCAAGTCTTTGACCCTTGCATTTTAGATGGTCCAAGGAGAGATGCATTTGATACTTGCTGTGCTCTGCTGAATGGGGGAGGCTATGAGTAGGCGTGCTTGTCTCTCATTCTACTGTGTGGTGACCGGACCCTTTCCTATATACTGTAGTATTTTTTAGGTCGAGCCTAGGCAGATACCATGAACTACTGGTTACGGATAGTCTATGGGCTGTTCCACAGGTATCCACAGGTGGCATATGAGTTCTTAAATGTATTGTACTTTTGTCTGTAAAACCAGAACTGTGTACTATTCGCCCTTACACTACAACATCAGGTAAAAGGTATTCTATTGTTGGGCGCTCTTACTGCGCTAATCTGAAAGCAACGTTTGGAGTAGTCACCTGACTGCTGCAGTAGATATTGTATCACCCAGTATAATATGCTGCATGGCTAAATGTATTTCTAAGGTCCCAAAGGCGAGACCTATGGGCTATGTCAATGCTTGTTAAAAATGTCACCCACAGAAATTCAGCCAGGATTTGCAATGTCTACCCAAGCTAAATTACTTCTCTGGCGATACAAAAACAGAAATAAAAAATGAAAATCTCTGGACAACAATTTTTTATGCAGCTATATCAAGGAACCAAGACTATAAACACAGTTACAATACAGAAATAATTTATTGTTGGTGACAATCTAATTTCGACCTAAAGAGTGCTCTAAAGTATATAAGCATTTAGAAAAGTGTTACATTTATACAATCTAATACACCATTCTGTGACACCATCAATCATAGTTGCTACGAGATGTTCACAGCAATATCTTCCCAAGCAGAGCACATCTCAGTAATGTATTTTCGAACTATGCTTGTATACTCCAATTTGAAATCCTTTGAACAACAGTGCAGTGATATAAAAACACACCAATACCAGTTGAATGCCATGAAAATGTCAATGCCAGGGAGAATTTAAAAAATGTTTTTCAGTGATTTTCTAGAAGTTTGCAATGGTTTGTAAATTGCCATGCAAGCACTGTATGCAAATACAGAGGAAAGCACAGCCGTATCTACAGTACCTCCAGGACAAATCCTGCAGTCATGACTACGGCACTGGATCCAGAGCATGCTTTTACCTGTGCTCAGTAACCATGTCCACCATATTCACATAGAATGTACATATATCCAGTATTCATGACTGAAATATCCACAAGGCATATTATGTGATAAGTCCTGCAGTCATTGGGACCAAGACAGAGGTCCATGAATACCATTCTAAGAAATGTGTTTGTAGTGCCATGAGTAGCTAAATCCAGGGTACCCACCAGGGAGTGTTCCCTTTAATCCAGAAATGCATTTGAACGGGGCTCCATTGACTTACCACTGCCAGTCGCTGACACAGGATGTGAGATTTAGCCAATTTAAAGAACTTTTATACACAGGGTGGCCTGAAAGTGCCCTGCCTGTACTGTCCGCAGGGACACTATGTGCAAGTCAAGGTATGTGGCAATGTCTTAGGCCCATTGGCATTCTGTGTGAATATTGGGGCACTTAAAGTTGTGTTCAATATGTTGCACCAATGACTTCAAATAATTAGGTCAAAATAACTTTAGTCCACACTGGGCTTAATGTGCTGTTGACACATTTTGACCACAGGTGTTGGGAAATTAATACAAAGCAGTCTTTCTCAAGACTGCACTCATACAGTTAAGATATAAAAACTATTCTAATCAGGATTTTTAATCAAAATGAGAGTACCTCTTCTTTTTGCCTGGGTCATACATTTTACCATTCAACAGAAAAAGGTCAAGACAAGCTGTGTTCCTGCCCTGATTGTATCGAGCAAGTGAATGCCCAAGGATCTCAGAAATAGTGGACATACTAGAAAAAAGACCTTAGCCTAGAGGATTAAAATAGCCCAACTGTAACTTCTTAGCTGTGCTGCTGTCTTGTAATAATGCTAAACAAACAGAAAAGCCAGACAGATTTATTTTCAGATTTTTTGATCCCACCCAGTGAGTTAGTTCTGGAGGGTCATCGATTTTATTTTAGATTTTTTGTATTTTTGGAAAAACATTCCACAATTTCATTTATATATGTTATCAAATAGACAGTCAGCGAACAGTGAAAAAATACATATAAACAAGTGAAGTGTGCAATAATATACAAGTCCTGTACAAGTGCTCAAAAATGAATATATTCAGTTCATACAGGCAACACCAAGAGCAATAAATCAAATACCTAACAATAAATTTGCATTAGGAACCAGTCCTTTATATTAGGTACAAGGAGACAGGCGGACAAACAGTTCAAAGGCACTGCCTGCCTGTCTAACTGAGCCAAGGATAGGAAAATAAATTGGTGGGTTACAAGGCTAGGGATAACACTGTATAGATTTAGACAGCCCTAGTGGCTCCCTTGTTCCGTTTCCAAGGCTCAGGGTCATGTCGTTTCAAACCAGAATGTTTTTAAGGGTTCTCCTCAGGACATGGACAGGATGGAGCCGCAACTGGGAATGATAGGTGGATGTCACTCAAAAGTAGTTGCGGTTCTGTGTGGAGAAGCGTTATTAACGCAAATTAATAGTGGAGTATCAAGAGGGTCAGTGATTTGTAGAAGGATTCCTGCGGGAGCCAACTGTTTTATGGGCGACCGGCGCCGTGGCTCAGGAATCTCCCATGCGCATAACGGTGTGTCTCAGTTTGTTTGTTCTCAATTCGTATTGCTGAGCTTTCAGCGCGGATTCGCTCTGCGGTTGAAGCGGTCTGCTCGCGCTCGCGGCGTGCTAATGCCATACGACGCCCGCGAGTGAGGAGAGCAGACCGCTTCAACCGCAGAGCGAATCCGCGCTGAAAGCTCTGCAATACGAATTGAGAAAAAACGAACTGAGACACACCCTTATGCGCATGGGAGATTCCTGAGCCACGGCGCCGGTCGCCCATAAAACAGTTGGCTCCTGCAGGAATCCTTCTACAAATCACTGACCCTCTTGATACTCCACCATTAATTTGCGTTAATAACGCTCCTCCACACAGAACCGCGGTACGTGCGAGGCCTTTCATTACACTGCAACTACTTTTGAGTGACATCCACCTGTCATTCCCAGTTGCGGCTCCATCCTGTCCATGTCCTGAGGAGAACCCTTAATAACGTTGTGGTTCGAAACGCGTTGACCCTGAGCCTTGGAAACAGAACAAGGGTGCCACTAGGGCTGTCTAAATCTATACAGTGTTATCCCTAGCCTTGTAACCCACCAATTTCTTTTCCTATCCTTGGCTCAGTTAGACAGGCAGGCAGGCAGTGCCCAGGCCCGGACTGGCCGTTGCAGGCACCGGGCAATCCCCCGGTGGGCCGCATGGTTGGGGGCCGGTTTTGGGCCCCTGAGGGCCGTTTTATGTTACAGGGCCGTTTTAGCAGCTATGTTGCAAAAACGGCCCTGTAACAAAAACGGCAGAAAACCGGCCCTGGCCCAGAGCGCGGTCGCACCCCCCCCACCACACCCCTCCTCCCGGAGGGGGGGGAGGGGTGCCGGCCGAGCACTTTGCCAGGGCCGGTTCTGGTTCCCAGTCCGGCCCTGGAAGTGCCCTTTGAACTGTTTGTCAGCCTGTCTCCTTGTACCTAATATAAAGGACTGGTTCCTAATGCAAATTTATTGTTAGGTATTTGATTTATTGCTCTTGGTGTTGCCTTTATGAACTGAATATATTCATTTTTGAGCACTTGTAGAGCACTTGTATATTATTGCACACTTCACTTGTTTATATGTATTTTTTCACTGTTCGCTGACTGTCTATTTGATGACATATATAAATGAAATTGTGTAATGTTTTTCCAAAAATACAAAAAATCTAAAATAAAATAGATGACCCTCCAGAACTAACTCGCTGGGTGGGATCAAAAAATCAGAAAATAAATCTGTCTGGCTTTTTTGTTTGTTTAGCATATTTGAGAGGTCCAAGCCAGTTCAGACGCAGGACCCAAACCTTTGTTCTTGCCCTGTCTTGTAATAATGGCAGGATGACTTTATGCCATTTACTTAGAAGTCCATCGATTCTCAGCTTCTTAGGCAACGCTGCATAGTTCATGTCATAGGCTCACAAAAGTCCAAGAATATCCGCATTGAGCGGCAGGCTTTCTCTAGGTGGGGTGAAAAGACATCCTCCTCATGAGTTGGAATCCTAGCTTTCAATCGCAGAGTGATGTAAAACATTTAGTTCAGACTACTATTCATCAGGGCCAGACTGAGTACAAGGCAGGTTGAAATGCTGCCGAGCTGGGGCTGATTTCGTTCATGGAGATCTGCTTCAAAATAATGAAAGCAAAACGAATTTCGTTTGGTACACGCAGGTCCCCATCAACAAAATCAGCCCCCAGCTAAGCAGCATTCCAAACCGCCCGGTAGCCATTCCGGCCCTGCTATTCATCTGAAATCTGAAGAACGGTTTCTTCCTAGTCCGATAGCTAATGCAAAGTGCCACCTCTGTATTTTTTTTTAATTATTTTAATAGGAGGAACCAAAACCTAGATCCAGATTTATTAAAGTTTAGTGCAGGTGTATGCATGATGGAAAAGGTTACTTAGTGATGGAAAGTGGTAGAAATGACAGTGGCAATCATTTGTATGCAAAAGGACTTTCTTTTGAAAGTTGACGCCAACGCAGTGCTAAAACAATTGTGCTTTTCATAGCACAAAGGAACGGACGTACAAATCATTTTTGGAGATTACAAACGGCACGATTAGCTGAATTGGGCCGTTTGTAACTGCAAGAAAGCATTTTGAAATGTTCGAAAAACAAATTTCAATTTGTTAACTTGTTACCGAATTGCAATTTGATTTTGCGATTTGGTATATGGAAGCAGGGGGCCTCATTTATGAAAAGTGACGCATCGCTGCGTGAAAACAGCGATGCGTCACTTTTCACTGCGCACTCCTTACGACATTCCTGATGCGTCATATTTAATGTATGACGCATCATGTCGCAAGGAGTTACAGATACGTCAGTATTTCTGACGTATCTGTAAGCGCAAAAGTGGCGCATTGCTGGAGTGTGTCACAAAAGTGACGCAACTCCAGCAATGCGTCCTTTCACATGGGGAAAGCCCCATGTGAAAGGGCTTGCGTCAGTCTTACGCCTGCTGTGAGGCAGGCTCAGGATTTTGACGCAACAGCGTCCTAAAAGTGACGCAGTGAAATCTCATAGATTTCACTGCGTCACTATTACGAGGCTTTTTGCGGTGGAACGCCCCCTCTGCATACATTATACTTGACGCAGGTATAATGTGGCGCAGGGGTTTAAAAAGTGACGCATCTACCTAGATGCGTCACTTTTTAAATATGGCGCACGGAGGCGCATTTTTTACACCGCTGGTGCGTCACAAAAAGTGACGCACCGGCGGCGCAAAACTGACGCAAGGCCTCATAAATAAGGGCCTGGGTGCTTAGGGCATCCATTCCAAATACCAAATCACAGTGGTATGTATTAAGGTTTTGCAACCGAATTACAGTTGCAAAACATAATTTTTTTTACAGACTACTGAAAGTTAGTGGTAACAGACCACTGCCTACTCTTAGAAAATGAGGCAAACGGGCTGCATTTAAAAAGAAATTATTTATTAAAAAACAATCTCAGACATTGTGGTCTGTTGTTCCCTGCCGACCACCATCCATGTGATAGCTATTTTTCCTAATGGGTCACAACCTGTTGCCTACCTTATTAATAATTATGAGGTAGGGCGATTTCAGACCCACTTAGTATCGTTTATTAATAGTTCTTTGGTTTCTTACATTAGGAGTTGCGATTTACAAATTGCAATTCAGTAGGAAGCACAATTTGGAATTCTCAATTCCTAACTGTTGTACATCTCATCCAAAATTCCTAGAAATCTTTGCAAATGGGACGAGAATAGGGCAAACGCCCTTAGGACTCGCTGTAAAAGCAGATCGCCCAAAGTCAAGCAAAGTAGCGTGGCATGCCTTTGTTGAATCTAAGTACCAAAATATGTGGAAACAACGGGCACAAGGAATATTGTAAGATATTTCCAAAGGCTTCACGTAATTTTCACAACAATGTACACATTCCAAACACATTCCCGTTGTGTAGCTATGAAAGACAACGTGTATGTAGTTTGAAACACTTACAGTGATTACCACCTCTTCAGTTAATTTCGTGCATTCATCAGCCGATTGTTTGTTTTTGCTTTCTTGTAGGTCAGTTGAACATTTCAAATCGTCTACCTAGAAAAATCAAATACAAATTAAGTTTGTAATATGAGACAAAAGAGTAACATACAATTAGTGAGCATAAAAATAGAAATAAGACATATAACACGTCATATTGTTTCAATTTAAAATTGTTTGTGGTTTCAAAGTAGAGACATCTTATAAAAAAACCTCTACCTGTAAATACCTTTCCTCAAAGTTAGGTAAGATTAAGGCATAGATGTAATTACTATGGGCTTGGGTAGCAATAGCACCAGACGTGTTAGTCTGAAGCTACTTCTAAATGATTTCTCTGTATATTTCTTTATTTGTGATTTTATATTGTTCATGCTAGACCCTCTTGGGCAACAGAGCACTTTACATAATTTTCTTTCAACAAATTCGACAGAACAAACAAAACAAACCTTAATGTACATAGGAGCCAATAAGTAGAAGAGGGATCAGATAGAGATATAGATGACTCTCTATGAACCAAAACACTGTACAGCAGTGCTGCAGGAACAGATCTATAACATTTGAGTGGGCTTTCAACAACCATTATAGTTCAAATAAGCATAGTATTATGATGCTAGAATATTCCACCCACTAGAGATGCAATGTGCTAAATACAAAATGGAGGCATAAAAAAAACCTTAGGATAGAAGGATTTAATTGCATGTAATTAGCATGGAAACGTAACATTTTCCTATGCCCATAATCACTAGACCCACTTTAAACATTGGAATTCTTTAATATATTTTTCTATGGAGCCTAGAGAACTGGCACTATAAAATAACTTGATGGTGTCATTGTGGTTGAATGCCATCCAAGCTCATATTTTTTTTTAAATAAAAATAATTTTTTCCCAATCCTTGTTGTCTACTACTACTTGAGCAGATTTATTTTTTTATTTTTACCTTTCCCTCAGAACAACACACAAGTGGATGGAATCCTGAATGCTCTGCCACTCCATTGTACATTGTAGACTAAGATGATTGCCAATTTTCTACAATAGAAGCTGTACTATATTTACATAATACGTAGTTTCAGTAAATACGCTTTCAAAAGTGCATTCATTTAAATATTTTCTATAGTGCCTAGTATGACACTATAGAAGATTGTGGTATAACCACTCTAAGTCACTATAATTCCATACCATAAGTAGTACCATAAATAGATAAATAGCCTATTAGTCTACACTCTTCATATTAGAGATACGTTTCACAATCTTATGTATGCCAGTTGTCGTATCTTCAAGCCTCAGTAACTACAGAACGCAGTGGCTGGTCATAAGGTATTTCTTTATTAGTATTCTGGTACAGCATACATGTATGTCTGCTCCCTTGCCCCTGTGGTCGTCTTCTGCCTTGCCCCCTCCCCTGACTGTAGTTACTGAGGCTTGAAGATACGACAACTGGCGACGATGAAAACATTGTATCGACTTCAGCGAGACCAGGAGCCCACCCTGGGTCGCGTGTGAGCAAGGGAAGTGTTGCGGGAGCCCACCCCGACCGCCACGGAAGACAGAGAAGAAGCAGCGTGAAAGCGCCAATGAGCAGATCTAAATGACGCTGGTGAGCACGATCGTGAAGAAATTGCGAGTCCCGACGGCCATTTTAAAGTCAGGCGGCCAGGGCCAATCAGCGTGGGGACAGATCGGGTGTCCATTTTGAAGTCAGGCAGCATTCCGATTGGTCACGAAGTCTTGCGAGATAACCGGCGGCCATTTTAGAGTCAGGAGATTGGACCAATAAGAGGGCAGAACAGCGCGGCGGCCATTTTAAAGTCAGACAACAAAGGAAAAAGCCTCGAGAGTGCCAAAAAAGAGCACCAAACAAGGAAAAGAAAAGCATAAGGCAATGCAAATGTCCAAATAAGGACAGAAGAAGATACAAAGGCGAAAAAAAAAGCACAAACAGATGCAAGGAAAGGCACCTTAAAAGGAAATAAAATAATAGAGATACATAAAGGAAATAACTGAGAATAATAGTGAAAAAGCACAGAAGCAAGTGCCACAAAGAGCACAAAAGAACAGCAAAATGGCAGAACAAAGGGGCGAAAGGCAGAGCACCCAATATTGCAGACCTGTCCAATTCAACCTGTCCGAGTGGGTATACGATGGGAGAAATGGATAAGGAGATTTGAAAGATACATGGAAGCAACGGATGTGATAGACGCCAAAGAACTAGGTCTATTCCTCAACTTAGTAGGCAATGAAGTAGAGGATCTACTAGTGACCCTACCAGTAGAAAAGACTTCCACATACAAGGGACTAATAAAGTGCCTAAGGAACAAATTTGATCCGCAGAGAAACGTCAATTTTGAGCGATACACCTTCACAATCGCGTTTCAGCACACGGACGAATCGTTGGACGACTTTGCAACGCGACTGCAGAAGCTAGTGACTCACTGCGAGTTCGATAAATACGACAATGAACAAGCGATTCGCCTGCGCATCATTGAGGGATGCCGTGACACGGACTTCCGGGCGAGAATCTTGAAATAACCAACATCGCTGGAAAATATCTTGTCACTAGCACGAGCTGAGACAAGGGCGACAGCGCAAGCAAAGGAAATGGAACGAAAGGAACGGCGAGTTGAACAAGCCCACCACATGATGGACAGCAGCCGCACAAGCAGCTGGAAAAAAGGGCAAAATAAACAGGTGACAAGGAAACAACCTGAATCGACCTGCTATAGATGTGGACTTGATTTTCCACACAGGGGCACGTGCCCGGCATTTGGCCAAACATGCAGAAAAGGCAACAGAAACAACCACTTTGCCAGCGTATGCCAGGGACTACAATTTAGAAATGAAAGAGGAAGAGCGGGAAAACCGCGAACGATGACGAGCAGACACGTCCGACATGTTGAAACAGCAAACAGAAGCTCCTCGATAGAGTCAGAAGAAGAAAAAGCAGAACGACTATACCTCATGACGGACGTCGCTGCCATGTCCTCTGAGGAAAGCGGAAAACAAGAAAGCATCTGCCTGATGGACAAGAACACGATAAAGAAAACGGAGTCTGTGACCATAGGAGTAGGACCACACACAGCAAGGTTTGTTTTGGACAGCGGCGCAACATGCAACATCATGTGCGTGTCGGAATACGAGAAGATGGAGGTGAAACCAACATTGAAGCCGTCCAAAGTTGAAGTATTCACCTTGGGGTCAAGAAAACTAGTGACAAACATGGGGAAATTCACAGAGATTATAATATACAAAGGTCAAACTATAAAGGAAGAGATTCACATGTTGAAGGGTGACATTCCAGCACTGTGCTTACTGAGCAACGTCACAGCACAGATAATGGGCCTCCTCGAAATGACATACAACATGTCAGAGAAGAAAGGCATCTTGAAGGAATACCCCAAGTTACTGCAAGGGCTAGGAAAGCTAAAGGGGTGTTAAATAACGCTGCACATCGATGAAGCAGTGAAGCCGGTAGCTCAGCACCATCGGCGAGTGCCAATACACCTACAACCGCAAGTAGAAGAAGAGCTTGAAGCACTGCTCAAGCAGGATATCATAGAACCAGCAGAGGGACCAACGCCCAGGGTGTCACCAATAGTGGCAGTACCGAAGAAAGACATGTCCAAAATAAGAATCTGTGTTGACATGAGAATACCAAACACAGCGATCGAACGTGAGAGACACCCTGGACCTCACCTTGATGATATGATCAGCTGCCTATCAGGCACAAGACGTTTCTCCAAGCTAGATTTGTGCAAGGGATACCACCAGCTAGAGCTTGACCCTCAGTCCAGATACATCACAACATTTTCCACGCACCTAGGTCTGTTCCGATACAAACGATTGAGTTTTGGAATATCGTCCACTGCTGAGATATTTCAGGAAACAATTAGGCAAGTAATAACGCCGGTGAAAAATAGCCTAAATGACCGTGATGATATTCTGGTGTTTGGCAAGTCCGATGAGGAGCACGACAAGGCATTGCGAGAGGTGTGCTCCCAAATGAAACAGGCAGGGTTGAACCTGAATGAGGACAAGTGTGAACTAGGGCAAGACGAACTAGTATTCTTTGGCCACATTTTCTCCAAAAAAGGAATGCGGCTGGATCAGTGCAAAGTGGACACGCTAGAAAGAGTGAAGCAGCCAGGTGACATTGCAGAAGTGAGGTCATTCCTCGGCCTCGCTAGCTACTGTGCAAGATATATCAAAGACTTTGCCACAGTGAGTGCACCCCTGGGAGAACTGACAAAACAGGGCCAGATTTTCACGTGGACTGAAGACTGCAGCAGAGCTTTTGAAGAGATAAGACACGCTGTGACGGCAGTAGATCACCTGGTGTATTTTTACCCGCTGTTTTGCACTGAACTGACAGTGGATGCCAGCCCAGTGGGTTTGGGGGCCATACTGGCACAACACAGACCAGGCAAAGACTCACCAAGATGCGTAGTAGCATACGGAAGCAAAAGCCTATCAGATGTTGAAAGAGCATATTCCCAACCAGAGAAAGAGAGTTTGGCGGTAGTGTGGGCATGTGAACACTATCACATGTTCATCTATGGAAAACCTTTCACAATAATAACGGATCACCAAGCACTGATAACAATTTATGGAAATCCTAAGGCAAAAATGCCACCACGGATAGAGAGGTCGGGGATACGGCTAATGAACTACAATTTCAAAATAATACACAAACCGGGAATGGAACACAACCCGGCTGACTGCATGTCAAGGCACCCCCTGCCACATGCAGTGGAGGCAACCACAATGGCGGAGGAATACCTAAATTTCGTGCTAAAACACAACACACCGGCATCTATAACAATGGAAGAACTGAAACGGGAGACTAAACAAGACCCTACTATGCAAGCAATACAGAAGGTGACAAGACAACAAAGGTGGAGGCACATCACAACAACAGCGTCCTGGAAAAAGGAGTAATAAGAGAGGAACTTCGGGTGTTCAAAAAGATCCATGAAGAGCTATCAGAAAGCGGAAATGGAATCATGATGAGAGGCACCAGAATAGTGATGCCCCGAACACTGCGGAGACAGACGGTAGAGCTAGCTCATAAGTCACACCGAGGAATGGTAGCAACCAAGAAAATGCTATGAGAAAAAGTATGGTTCCCAGGACTTGACAGCATAGTCGAAGCAGCTGTCATGCATTGCCACATCTGCCAAGTGACGGGGCCGCCGTCCAAGCCGGAGCCACTTCAGATGTCTGAACTCCCGAAGGCAGTGTGGACAGAACTGGCTGCTGACTTCTATGGGCCCCTGGAGACAGGAAATTACCTGTTGGTAATAATAGATGAGTTCTCCAGGTTCCCAATTGTAAGACAGGTAGCATCAACCTCGGCAACTGCACCGTTACCAGTCATGGACGCTGTTTTTGCCCAATGGGGCTCACCGCAGACACTAAAGACGGACAATGGCCCGCCATTCTCAGGCGAAGAGTTCAGAAGATTCATGGAATACCTAGGGATCCATCATCGGAAAATAACATCTCCGTGGCCACAAGCAAATGGGATGGCTGAACGATTCATGGGAACGATCAAAAAGGCGATACAGCGAGCAAAGATAACGCAGATATCGATAGGGCAAGCCCTATGTCAAATACTGAGGAACTACCGGAAAACTCCTCACAGCTCCACAGGAAGGTGCCCCGCAGAATTGGTGCTGGGGCGCTCGAGCAGGACCAGGCTACCGCAAGTGGAAGCAATGACAAGCGTGGAGCGAAGTAACATAGCTATCAGAGATGAGGAAGCAAAGGCAAAAATGAAGGAGTACGCCGATCGGAGGAGACACGCCACCAAAACAAAAATAAAAGAAGGAGATACCATGGTGGTGCGGCAAAGACAACTGCGGAAGTCGGACAGCGCATTCTCAAAGGATCCCCTGACAGTGA
This sequence comes from Lissotriton vulgaris, assembly GCF_964263255.1. Classification (NCBI taxonomy): domain Eukaryota; kingdom Metazoa; phylum Chordata; class Amphibia; order Caudata; family Salamandridae; genus Lissotriton; species Lissotriton vulgaris. Next base: position 1,464,955,940 of record NC_141691.1, read on the forward strand.
CGGAAGTGAGGGGGACCAATGATAACAGCATCAGAAGGGCGATATCACATCACGAGAAACCGTTCGCATTTCAAAGAACTAAAGGCAAAGGAAGAAGAACAGCAGGCACCAGTGCTGGAGGAAGTTAACAGGAGGAAGAGGCACAAGTGGAGAACAGAGAGACACGGCCGAGAAGGGAGTGCAAGAAAAAAAAAGAGACTGATTGAAGAGATGTAAAGTGACGGAGGCCTGTGAGGATCTCTCTCTCTCTCTCTCTCTCTCTCTCTCTCTCTCTCTCTCTCTCTCACTCTCACTCTCACTCTCACTCTCACTCTCACTCTCACTCTCACTCTCACTCTCACTCTCACTCTCACTCTCACTCTCACTCTCACTCTCTCTCTCTCGCTCTCGTGAAAACATTTGTTTTGCAACAAGGGGGGAGATGTCGTGCCCAGACAGTGGGCACTAGGACCCTGGGCTGGGGCAAAGGGCAGGGGACACCGGACACCACTTCCTGTCAGGGGAGGGGGCAAGGCAGAAGACGACCACAGGGGCAAGGGAGCAGACATACATGTATGCTGTACCAGAATACCAATAAAGAAGTACCTTATGACCAGCCACTGCGTCCTGTAGTTACTGAGGCTTGAAGATACGACACATTGTAACAAATGCACTTTAGCCCCGAGTGCCCCAGCTGTATGTGGATGTGGAACTGTGGTTACGAAAGTGGCCATGTGACAGACACAGAACATGCGTGTGTGCCATGGCTTAGACCGACCTTGATAGAATGCAGTCTACCATAGACTGAGAGGGATGCCAAAAGTGCTTCCCTTATAATGGACTGCGCAACTGCCCTCGCGCAGAGTTGTACAATATGTGGGAAAGTGTGTCATCATACCTGATAAGCAAACAGTAGAATGGCTTAGCTTTTTCCCATGTCATAGGAGTGAAATCTAACAGCCCTCTAGGTTGACGTTTTGTGGATGTATTAACAACTGTCTTGCGCTATACGAGAGGAATGTATCGCTGTGAAGAGTGCAAGTGTTCTTGTGTGATCCTGTAAGAGTATATAATATAGGGCCTGTGGATTCCGTTTTGGAAAGTCCCAGTGTTTAGAAAATCCTGAGGTGGAGGTTGGACTAACCCAGGCAGGAGATGTAGATTTCTAATATTCCTAGGGCTGGGCGGAAAGCTACACTGTGAAGGGAGTAGGACATCCCTTGTGCACATCAAAGACATCTGATGATTCAGGAAGGTCGCTCAGCAGGAAGGCCAGAGCACAATGCTTTTGGTAGATGGTGGGACTGATAAGGTACACACTACAGGAACATGGCATTATAAAAGATGGGAGACTTAATCCTTTGAGCCTTTGTGAGACATATGGCTCTGGAGGTTGATACCCAGGTGTAACTTCTTTGCTGCACCTGTGCCCTAGATTCTGAATCCATCACCTCTGAACAGAACCAAGCAATAGGCACTTCAAAGAGACCGACACCTGCACTAAAAATTTGAGAAGGAAAGGCACTAAATCACATTTGTGTCCGGAGAGAGTGCATAAAAGTGGAAGCTGAAAACCCTGTAGCTGTTAAGAGCTGTGACACGACCACCACAACTTGAGCTACTGCAACCAGGCCCAGAGATAAAAGCCTGCTAGACTCTTAACTGGGCATGGGGACACTGCCTAAGACGCCAAGAAAACTTGCCTTGAGCATTGAGCAGCAGCCTGCCTGCCTGCCAAGACTAGGGTGCCCTGTGAGGAGAAGAGCCTGTAGTGAGCGATACCCAGCTGGGATCTGGGACTGAGGATCTGGGTGAGAGAGGTATGAGGCCAGAGGTCCATCGGCACTGACTTTGTTGTCAGACTGCTGCAGTGCATTCAGGACTGTTTACTTGTACATTGCTCAAGCTTCGGTTTACAACCCACAGATTGGAAACCACCTAACCTGCAAACTACTTTTGATATGCAGGTAAGCTAAGAAGTGCTGACATGTGGTTCCCCGGGATATTTATACAGTTATGAAATCTTATATACAATGTTCCTTGACCTCAATGATACTAATGATATAACACTGAGCGGTCAGCAGGCAACTGTAACTTACACCTCTTACATTCACATAAGACATATCGGCTACAGGGATGGCCCAACCCCAGTACTGTACAGTCAATCAACCAGCCATCACCAAATGCATGGAATAACTGAAGAGATCTGTCACACTATACAGGCTAATTGGAGGTATTTAATACAGTCATCCACTGCAGGTCCCAAATATCTACACTGTATGACAGCTTATTATATCTCACACAGACACTCAGACATGGGAAGATAGTAACAATGCCCATCGCAGCAGATCTCTCCCTCTAACAAAGCCAGCTCAGAATTACAGCTATAAACAACTTTCAGACTGGACAGGCTAATGCTGTTACCCAGCTAAGCACATTATAATCATAACAAATACCATGAAGGAACCTGCAGAGCTGTTTGAAGCTGCCAGTGTCTTGAAAATCATAAACTGCTCGTGTGTCTTTCATATATCACCCACCATGCTGCTACAGGCTGCACCCATGAACACGATAACCACTCATCTGTGGTCATCAGGCACAACATAGAAATACTTCCCACAAAAGATCAGAAAACAAAGACATAATTCTTCAGACTACACGCACACCGTACAAGACGTTACATGCTGTTCATGTATGTAAGTGCTTCGGTGCCACACAGAGGTAGAAAGCACTATATAATTCTACAATACAGTATCAGAGAAGTTTCATAGTCCACAGAAATGCTAGCTTAAATATGCTTCTGACTATGACGTAATGTCTCTTGCAGGAGAACAGGACTGGAGTATTATGGAGAAACGTTCTGGTTCCTGATATTAATCTTGCAGCTACACGAAGGGAAGTCTTGGGGAGGGAGAGAATGAAAAGGATTTGGGAGGGTACGTATGAGTGCATTCGGATAGTTAATCCTAGAAAACAAAGGAGGTTGTACCATTGGCTTAAAATCCTCCCCATAAGGACTCTAATTATTTGTATATTCTAAGCTTTTGGCTAGGGAAGTTATAAGGCTGTCAAAACTTTTGAATTTGTCTAGATCAAATCCATGTGATTCGGCACAATCATTGATTAAAGGTTTCCAGTTCAATGTGTTATTATCATCAAGTCAGGTTTGGACAGGATTATAGCTTTGTTCAGCGAACATCAGGAGCAACTCTTTTTCACAGGGTTCAGTTTAAGATTTTGGAAAGATTAGCGAGTATATTACAGGCTCAAGTGAGGTCAACAGTTTAAGAGACTTTTATGTAATGTTGTTGTCCTTAGCGTATAGCTGATAGGGGATTTTGTAGAGTTTCAAAAGTGGTGAGCAAAATAACGATGGATTAAACCCAGATCTGTGACTGGGGGTGAATGTTTTACCATTGTGCAACATTCCGTCCATCATCTTGTGTCTTTTGAGTTTCAAAAGTGTCCCTAATGATTCAGTGTTCATGTTAAAGAAAGTGGGGGCGAAAATAAAGTCTTGTGAAACCCATGGGGCACAGAGAATGGATCAGAGAGGGAAATAGGTATTTTTGCTCTCCTAAATGAATCATAGCAAGTAGCAGAAGAGGACTCCTCGAGTCCACCTAGTTTGCTCATGACACTACCTGTGTAACACTGAGAAGCTCTCTTCACCTACCTAACTTAAAGTTTTACTATGCATGGCTGTTTCCAGTCCCCAATTAGTTCCACCTTTTTTGAGAAACTGAGGTCTTTGACGCAGCCCATTAATTTGACATGTTCAAAATATCAATATTTAACATTTATACCTGGATGTCATTCAGAGCTTAATTTGTAAGAGAATAAGTCCCAGGGGCCAAAGTTTGGCACAAAAGTCCATGGCTTGCATTATCCTCACGTGGCTTAATAAAATCCTTTGGTTAATTCCACCTGTAGCCCAAAGAACCATATTGCAAGCGTTGGTGATCTCCAGACTTGACTATTAAAATGTACTGTACTTGGGTGCAGACAAGGCTTCTATCCAATGTCTTCAACACATTCAAAATGAGCCCGCTCGCCTGCTTTTTTGGTTGCCTCGCCACAACTCTGTCTCTCCTCTGCTCCGTCAACTCAACTGGATCAAGGTAAACAAACTTATTGAGTTCAAAGCCCTATGTTATATGTTTCCGGTTCACCATGGCTTGGAACCCTCATACATTCAAAGCCTTGTCCAGCCGTACCTACCCTCCCGCCAGTTGAGATCAGCCAGCCTTTTTCTGTTTTCAGTTCCTAGAGTACGTTGGACCCGTATGAGAGGTCGCTCGTTCTCTTACCTTGGACTTAAACTGTGGAATTCTCTTCCTTTGGAACTTAGGATCTGTCAGTCTCTCTTTGACGTCCGTAAAAATCTAAAAACCTTCCTTTATAGTCAGGTTTAATTCCTCTCTTCCAAACCAGCTACAACCTCACTCATCCTGCTCAGCACCGGGAAACCCTGTTGGGTAGCTGTGTGCTTTATAAATCTTTTAAATAAATTAATAAATCATATGTCAGGGTAATGAATTCCAAGGCTTTGTAGTCTTGTTACCTCATGACTCTGCAATCCACTACTAGGCACTCCTTGACCGTTATCTCACTATTGCAGCCACTTTTTCACCTCTGCTTTCTTGCTGTGTCACCATTTTATTGTCTTTCTCCTTCTTTTCCTCCTCTTCCTCTGGGTCAAAGTCTGGGAGGAAAATTAAGGGTCAGTCCCCAAAAATCAGTGCAGGTGGGCCCCACCTGCAACTACCGGCTCAATTTCACCAGACCACACCGGGTTCTTACACCATTCATTATATCAATGCTGGAACTGGCTCTCACATGGCAATTTCTTTCAATTTGACAGCTGTTTCTATTGACAGGTAAAGGGGACTTCCATGGAGGCATTTTTTGCACCACATTTTGCAGTATTGTACTCGGATGACCTGGAACAGAGTCATTCTCTCTGACACTAATCCTTTCAGAGCACATATTCATCTCAGGAAGATATATCAATGACATCTTCATGATTTTGGAGCATGACTTTCAGATACTGTTATTATTTCAGACATGGTTAAACCAAGCCGTTGATGCCATTATTTTCACTATGCAATCCTTTCCAGGGTATTACTGTTTGTGCTGAAAATGAGCATCACTACACCGCCCTTTAGAGTAATCCCACAGAGTGCAACATACTCCTGGCTTACAACAGTCATTATTCCCACACAGGTAAGGACTCACTATAATATGGTTAATTCTTAAGGTTAAGATGTAACTGCAAACAGAAAAGTGGTTTCTTTAGGAAGGTAGAGATACTAATCCAGAAGATACTTGAACATGGCTATCCAAACACTTGTCTAGACGCTCCGCTAATAGAGCATGGTACTTACTGCCCACGTGAGACTCTACTAACCCCTCATGCAAAACAGAAATCCAGCTGACTTGTCTGCATCAACACTTTTTCTCCAAGTTCAAACTTCAGCTGTTGACCTTTTGTTTGAGCCCCCTACAAATGCTGACAATGTAGTGTGTCCTTTTTGCATTGAGACAAAGGAATTTACACATCAGCATTTCATTACATCTTTGAGATTTTTCTCAAATTGCATGACTGCCAATGTAATATATACCATTATATGTCCCTATCACTGACTGTACCTTAGCCAAATCACACAAAAAGGGTTCACTTTAACCAGCATAGGAGTCAATCTAGTCACATTTTTTGTTATAGTTTGGTAATTGTGAGGATGATTTCCAGTGGCAAGTGATCAGCACCATTTCCACCTCTGAGAGAGAAGGTGACATCGAATCCCTAATAAACATGAAGAAATTGCATTGGCTTCTTTGTTTGGACACTATAGGCACATGTCTAAATCAACGGCGTACCTAAGGGGGTGGGGGAGCCTGCCCCGGGCGGCACGAGGAAAGCATTGTGTGTGTCAACTACCACCGTCCCCATGAACAAGTCATACATTGGACGCAATCCCCCTCCTGAAAAGTAGTCCGTTGGACACCCCACCCACTCTCACCTGCACCCGAGCTGCAAACCTAGGGGCCGTGGCAGTGTGTCTTGCTATGCTACTGGTCTAAATCATAAGGATAATTGGGCATCCTTAATTTAAAATGAACTCTCCTGATACAGAAACTATAGGAACCCTCAAATCCTGCTGCCCTGGCCTTTTGGTTCTTTTGACAATGTACGTAGGCTGTTTTTGCACTGGCTTGCATTTTTTAATGTACAGTCCTGAGTATTTTGGTCTAAGTGTTCCTATGCTGTTTTACTTTGAAGTTTGTCAGTCTATTAAACCATTCCAAAAAGGAGCCCACCACACCTCCCTTTTCTGCCCCTGGGCCTAGTCTGTCCTCAGTTTCTTCATTTTGATTCTTGGTTCTTCTTCTGTTTCTATCATCTACATTAACCAGCATGCTGCCCTCTCACACTCCCCTCTGAGATCTCATTGTCCCGAAAGGACTCCATACTGCTAGTCAGCGCTACCAGAGAATCGCCATTTTTGGGCTGATTTAACCCAAGTGAAGGACTCTGCCACTTGACCTTGAAACCCAGACCACACGCATGCTCCCCACTGCGGGCTGATTGGAGCCCCCTATGGGAATACAGCATATTTCCAGCTCAGGTCAGTGCCTCTCATACTATTACGCACAGTCTCCTTCACCAGTATTACCCATTTCGAGGGTTTCTAAGCAGCTCCTCTTTCCATTTCTTTTTACATTGTCCATTACTGGCTACCCTGTTCCTGAGGCTTGTCATCAGGGACCCTGTCCTTTAGCAACTGCATTACCTTCCATAATGTAAGGACTGTCTCATGAGTGATGCCTATGTCTTGTACTGGCTCATTTTTCTTTTTCTTAGCCTTACTCTGATTACCATTTCAGTACTATTGTTTCAGCTCTCTCTCTGCCTCCTTGGATCCCCCTGAGCACTGATGATGATCCCACCTTTTTTACTAGGATCAAAGCGCCGTCAACTTTAAAAACACTGACCCTATATGATTAATGAGAATTGGCTGTAAAAGGCTGTGCTTATATCACATGTATAAGGTTGTACATACCTGTTGTGTATTTCTGTAAATATTGTATCTGCTAGTCTTTTATGAAGAAAACTTCGAAATAAAGACGTAAAAAACTGAAACTGGCTGTGCTGTTCTTGTGGTTGTTGATCCACTTATTGATCATGATTTATCACTTGAGTGTATCGCCTCTAAAGAGAGCTCCAAGTACATTTATTGTGCACCAATATTCACTGTGCTGCTATGTGTCTTGAAATTGTTTTTCATAAACTCCTTTGAAAAAATATATTCACCATTTGGCTCTTTGCATCTGAAGCCTGTTAATAGGGACCAGTGTGTTTTTTGTCATATGTATTACCCCAGGTCCCCAGAGATCCTTGGGTCTCCCTTGTCCAAATCTTACTGGAATAATTTTTAAAGCATTTCCAGTTTGTTATCAACAGTAAGTGAATATTTACTAATTCATAAAAAAATTAGAAGAGACATTTTTATGAAAATATAGCAGGACGGCTTATTTTTTATCCTTCTACTGCCTTTCACTTGGCTCACGGTTAATATTATTCACGTTACTATGTACTTCCAAAATACGCATTTATGTGTTGTCACCAATAAGAACATCTCCAAAAGGTGCACGGTTGAGGATGTAATTAGACCTGAAACTTCCGGTGACATTCTAATATTGCTTGACCTTGATGTAATTATATACTCATTATGCACAGCCATGGCCCATTTATTCTATACAGTCGGATGCGGTGCGCATTGCACGCTTCCCAACAATGACACATTTCAGACATCTATTTCTGCTGGCCCAGATCCCTGCTTTGTCGCTTCGCTTCCATTTAACCGCAGGCCAGGCACGCATTCATAGGTTAGTGTTGTGTTTTAAATATGACCCGGAGGAGCATTGTTTTCACACTACTGCCATATTACTAAGCACTGGCACGTTAAATCAGGACGGCTTTTTCAATACCGTGTGGCCTGACCCTCTCTGTGGTGCCGAAACTTTCTGATAACATTAGTTATCGGGAATTAAACCTCTCAGCTCCTCACTCTACCAACAACCTGGTTTGGTGCGAAAACAAAATCTAAAACACTGTTGTTTTTTAATTGTACGAATTCTAACCTCGTCGCCACGCAGTCTATGTAACTCCTGTGAGCCCATTAACGCCAACAATGTGCAGCTCTTTTCTGCCCCCAACAGTTCCCTTTTAATATTGCACTTCTTTTCCTCGTTGCTTTATTTCTCGCTCAATAATAATACACTTACTCAGAAGGGCATCAGTTCTCATTATAAATGCAAGCAAAACAAGTTAAGAAAATAATTAATAAAAACAGAAAAACAACATTAGGGGTTGTCTACAATTGAAAAATTGAGTCGTTTATAAATGCCCAAAAGTGAAGGCTCTCGGGCGGAAGGATGTTCCAACAAGCACTGATAAATCTCAGAGGTCTGCCTCTTTGATTATTGAACTGTTTGGGATTGCACTGTAAGTACGTCGGTGTTTAGTTATAACATTAGGCGTTGGTGTTGCTGTTTATCCTTGTCAGTCTCTATTTCTAGATACACGATACATATTTATATTTGCTGAACAAATCCACAATAGTTATATTTGCTAAACGAACCCACAGTTATCCTGCGGTTAGGATTACAAAGCAAAATCTAAAAAACACTCGAATTCCCCACTCATGGTTAAATAAACTAATCATAAGTAGCGCCCATTTGTGGAGCCCTTTCACTTGGGATTTAGTTATATACCTTTGTTTACAACTGCTGCACATGAACAAAACACCAAGGCATAAGCCATGCATGCAAACAGGGTGAGTGTTTTACAGCAAACCTGACATGATAATTTTTTTTTCTATCTCATAGATTGCATGTAACATCATTTTACACAGAGAAAAATCCCTCCTAATAGACACGAGGAGTCTTTAATGTGATTGTAACCTACCGCACAAATATAACACTTTGCATCACAGTTGTTGTTAAACAAGTTTGGTTAAATCAAATATACATGCAATATATACATATATTTATAGAAAGTCAGCGATAGCAACTGTGTAGTTATTGTAAATTTAGGCTTGTCACTAAAAAGGCGTTTTTATTTTCTCAATTACGTTGCTACTGCTGGATTAATCTGTATGAATTTTTCACAAAAATGAAATCCAACATGGGTTTGACGTGGCAAGTTTTCCACAGAGCATTCAAGGGTAGGGGATTCAACATTTCCAATTTTAACTCTAGGATGCTCATAGGAACATTTGCAATCTGCTACCTAGAAAAATGCTAAATGGAATCAGAATAGAATATAATAGCATTTATAAGGGACACATTTTCACCTCAAAGGGCATCTTGTCGCTAACGGACAAATAGAACAAACTATGAAAGCAATGCAGTTTAGAGAGGGCTACCAGAATAAGCAGCTTTTCAGGGCCTTCTCAAAAGAATTGTAAGAACCAATTGATTTAATCCTCAACACTGTGCCCCTAAGAATGACAAAGCTTACCTCTAACTCTATTTTCATGTAGTACTGCAAAAAAGTAGCTGGGAATTAGAGCAGAGATCTCTGTGTGGTTGACAACGTTGACTTGATTCAGATAAAGGGTGTTTTTCAATCCCACGGAACACCTTAACCATCAAAGACAGGGTTGAAAAAAAAACAAATTGCCTGACAGGAAGCAAATCCAGGTTGATTCTTGCTTTCAGCTACATGATCAGTATCTTCAGCCCACATACCACTATGACACCCAAGTTCTGATTGTTCGCAAGGCTATCAGAGATGTGCATGCCCTAAATAAAGTATGTTATAGTAATCAATCAATGTGGGACAACATCATTGCAGATGTTGTATGTGCATGAAAATGCTTAAGTAGGAACAGCAGAATTTTTCTTATGACACTGAGTTGAAAAAAATAGAGGAAGAAATTGTTTTAAACTGTTGATTTAAAGAAAGATGGTCATCTAAATAAAAGTCAAGGATCTTGGCGTTTGAGGATGGAGAAGGAGCCAAACCCATTGTGGTGGACACGATGGGGTTCTCCCATTTGTCAGTATGGTTACTCTCCAAAAGTCCTGCCTTATTCGAATTAAGTTATGAAAAAATATAAAAGCCATCCATGACTGAACTGCATATAAGCATACAATCAGATTTCCTGCGTAACCTGGAGAATTTTGATCCAGTTTGCAAATCAACTGAGTATCATCCACATAGGAAACCACAGTACACCCAAATGATTTAATAATTGAAAGAAGGGGATGGATGTATATGTTGAACCAATTAGGCAACAAAGACAAGCCCTGAAAAATTCCATATATGGCTTCCCGAGAAGCTGAACGAAAATGAGGGAGCACAACTGGTTGAGACTGGTGTTCCAATAAGAAGGAGCATCAATCCAACATAGTACATCTCAAGCCTAAATCCTCAAGATGCTCAATGAGAATATCATAGTCCAGTGCATCGAACGCTGCAGGCTAATCCCAAAGGATAACAGCAGGAGTGTCACACCTGTCTGCAATCAATTGCAGTTTATCTAAAAGCTAGGTCAGTGTCTGAAACTCTATCAGGCCACAAACCTATGTGCCATGCATTAATACAACTCTCTCCTGCTAACAAGGTGGCTAGTTTCCCCCATTTTATTAATTTTACTCATTAACAGTAATAAGGCGATTGGTCTGTAGTTCTCCACATAGGATTTCACGTTCATGTTTTTTCACAAGGACTGTGTGTCCACCAAATGCATCACATCACATGCAGATCTGGGATCTTATCTCGGAGGCGGAACCTGACCTATGTTTCTTTACTGAAACCTGGTTAAAACCCCACACTGCACCTACTATTACCTTGGGAATACCGGTGGGATATAAAATCATCTGTCAGGACAGACCCATAAAAAAGGGAGGTGGCCTTGCCATCGTGCATAAAGATAATATCATGGTCTCCACTCTCGAGCAATATTGCTCAGCAGAGATGGAGATGTTGGTTTTTAAAATCAGTACCTCGCCGAAATGTTTTATGAACGGTGCTTTGGTCTATCGGCCTCCTGGACCTATGAACAATTTTTCCAACACGTTAATGGAACTATTGGCCCCCCATGTTAATGGCGAGAAAGACTTTGTATTATTGGGGGATTTTAATATACACGCAGAGCTAAAGGAGGAAAAAGAGACCCAGGATTTCCTAAATGATCTCTTTTCACTGGGATTTTTGCTACGCAATAAAGGACCCACCCATAGGGCCGGACATACTTTGGACCTCATCTTGTCCAAGCTCCCTGGAATTGAGTGTTCTGCCCCTATTGCAAATCTATGGACGGACCATTTTACGATTGAATTTTATATCCCTGAGATAGGACCAACCCCTAAGAGATCTATTCAGATCCCTATGAAACGGAGACAATGGCACAAGATAACCAATGAACCCTTTAAGGATGCCTTCTCTATCCAAGATCATGCCACAACCAGTGATATTGATGTGGCGCTAGAGGGATATGAAAAGGCAGTAACCATTGCCATTGAGCATATAGCTCCCATGAAAACATTTAAGACCCGCCCGACGAAAAATCAGGAGGTGTGGTTTTCAGAGGACCTGAGGTCCATGAAGCGTAGAACTAGAAAATTAGAGAAAACCTGGCGCACATCCCATTTGGAGTCAGATAAATTGGAGTATCAGAGGGCATTAAAATTATATCACAAAGCTATTAGAACAGCTCGTAAACATCATATTACCTCACAGTTAGAGGCGGTAGGAAATGCACCGAGGATGCTTTACCAAATACTGAACTCCTTCCTGAAGCCGGCAGCATGTGAGAGTGTTGACACTTCATCTCAACAACTTTGTAATGATATTTCTTGCTTCTTTACGAACAAAATTGAAACCATCTATGAGAAGATTCATGCCTCCATTGCTTCCATTGGACATGTTACTTTCCCCACTGTGGCCCCAGCGAGTAAAAAGATCATCGCTTCCACTTTGGCTAATTTTCCTAACATCACCTTGGCTGAAGTGGAGGGACTCATTACAACTATAAAGAGTGGGAGTCCTATGGATCAGCTTCCACCGAGAGTGATGGTTTCAGTAAGGAGCACATTAGCACCAGAAATCCAAAGTTTGGTCAACCTCTCTCTGGACACAGGCTGTGTCCCACTAGAGTGGAAGAGAGCCCAAGTGCGACCCATCCGCAAGAACACCGCCACTACGTGGGCTGACATGACCAATCTGAGACCCATTTCCCTTTTACCATTCATGGGAAAGCTCATAGAAAAGCACGTCAATAAGCACTTGTCTAATCACCTGGAACACACTGGTGCCCTAGATCCATCTCAGTCGGTCTTTAGACCAAAATACAGCACGGAAACAGCATTGCTGTCGATTACCGATGATCTACGCATGCTCCAGGACAAAGGAACATCAGCTGTCCTGGTGCTGCTAGATTTATCGGCAGCTTTTGATACCATCTCACATGAGATTTTGGTCGAGCGTCTGACTGGGAGTGGACTAGGGGGCATGGCACTGGCTTGGCTAAAGAGCTTTCTTTCGGATCGGACCCAATGTGTCACCATGGGCGATTTCCGATCCGAGGAGACCAGGATTACTAAGGGGGTGCCACAGGGCTCCTGTTTGAGCCCTACATTATTCAACATCTATGTGGCCCCCCTCACTAATATCCTGAGAGCCTTTGGTTTTTGTCCAGTGTCATATGCTGACGATACCCAGCTGCTCTTTCCCTTTGACCATCTAACTCCAGAGGTATTACATTCTTTCTCTGAGGGGATGAGAGCAGTTTCCCAGTGGATGTCTTTGAATATGTTGCAGTGCAATGTCTCAAAGACAGAGGTCATGCTCTTCGGTGAGGCTAAGATCTGCTGGGCTCCTGACTGGTGGCCTTTAGATCTAGGCCCAGTCCCCGAGCCTAAGCAGATAGTCAAGAACCTAGGGGTCCGTCTGGAACAAGAACTCAGCTTGAAGCAGCATGTTACCAACCTTGTTGGGTCTTGCTTTCGGACCATTGGATTGCTGCGCAGAGTTTTTCCATTGCTTCCAGACACCATCAGAAAGACCCTGGTCCAGGCGTTAGTTATCAGCCGTCTCGACTATTGCAATGGTCTCTTGCTGTCAGCTAATGAGGAGGATCTGGATAGGTTACAGGTCGTGCAGAACACCGCAGCCAGGCTGGTTCTAAATGCCCCTCCGAGAACATCTTCAAAACCTCTTCTTGCCAGGCTTCATTGGCTTTCCATCCGCCAGAGAGTTGTTTTTAAGATCTGTTGTACGGTCCACAAAGGACTTCATGGTTTGGGTCCCTCCTATCTGGCTGACAAGTTTGTGCTGTATGTTCCTTCCCGTGCTCTACGGTCCAGTGACCAAATGCTTCTCACGATTCCTAGGATCAAGCGGGTAAGGCAAGGGGGTAAGGCTTTGTCTGTGAGGGGACCGAGGATATGGAATGGTCTCCCTCTCCAGCTTAGGCAGCTTGAAAATCATCTGGCCTTTAGGAAAAAGCTGAAGACGTTCTTGTTCCAGGTCTAACCATTCAGTTTATGAACTAGATTGCAGCCATGTAATTCGATCTCCTGCAGGTTTCAGCAGTCAGCTAGCGCGGAGATACTCCTCTGGGAGTTTTTCAAGCGCTCTATAAACACGCAAAATAAATAAATAAATATCCATTGCGCATTTTCAAAGTAACATTAATGCTGTCCCCATGCTTTTCTTGTTCTCACTTTGAAAATACAAACCACAGTATTTAACCATTGGTGTTTATTAGCTTTCTTTGTAATGCATTTACTTTCCATGAAATAATTGTTTGACTATCACCTGTTGATACATTGTTGCAAGCTATTATAAATCACCCAGGTCTCCACTGGTATTATGGGTTATCTCCCATTGTCGGTAATCACTTTAGAAGGTTAGCATTTTCTCCCCTTAGCCCTTTTGTGCCTACTAGCTGTCTTAAGTCACATGACTGGGTGTAACTGACAGTTAGACTTTGTGAATTCCTCCCAGACAGTCACACAATAGAGGGATTAGGTATTCCTGAATGGACTATCCGCTGGCAAGAGGGGGGCAAAGCTGAGCCCAGCCCCACTTGCAACTGAATAAGGAGTGCTCTGCACACAAAGGACCTATCACTTCTACATTGTCACTGCAGCCAGCTTGGAGCCAGGACGGGGGAGTTACATTCCATTCACTCCAACATCCAAAGGGAGGGCACCAGGGTATAACAATAGGACATCAGACACCAACTCTTGAGTTCATTCCTGGACCTGAGGAAGACTCTCAGAGGTCGGCCTGCTGTTGAGACCTGCTGTGCACTCTGCAAGACTGTTTTGCTGTACCTTGAAGGACTGCTTCACTGCTTGGAGCCTCCCTTGACCCTGAGACACCAGCCCTGATGTTGATCCCTGCATATTCACTGAATCCAGGACTACTGTAGTGACTCCAAGGGCTAGTTTGCTGGCCTCCCGGTCAGAGCCACAGGGACAGAAAAGGCTCTCACCATCTTGAACCCACACCTGGACCCAGCCTATCATTCTTGCCTTTGTTCTGGCCAAAAGGATGTGGTGGATCCACCTTTGCGATTGCTTGTCAAACAAAAATGATTGTCGACACATGATCATTCTCCGAACCATTCATGCAGAATGATGTAAAATGAAGAGGTATTGACTAGAAATGTGATGGGGAAAGAGTGTCTTGGGAGCTGAGGTAGATTTACCTTTTATAGAAAGTGTTGTGAAGATTTGTCAAAAGGCCTTACAATTATTAGCAAACCAAAAAAAGCTCTTCCTATGGAAAGTCTGACTTAACTATAACTACACATTGGAAACTTCACAAGATGTAGTGGTATAAAAAGCCACATTTCTCCAGGAACTATGAAATATGGGAAATATTTTGTGGTTCCTGTAAAATATCATCATAATGACAGCAGTCAAATTGCACTGCTTTACCATTCTCAGGGCGATTCGGAATATGTGGCAAGTTTATCTCAGCTACATTTGTGTGAAATCTGCAACTTATGAGAGAAATATGGTAAATCAATAATTACTGGGTAACGGTTGCACAGAATTGGTAATAGAATTTCAACTAATACATCTCCCCATCCAAACAAAAAGCTGCAGATATTATTTTTAGAAAAACCTGTTTACTAAACATTTCTGGTTAATGTGCAGAATTGGTAGTAAAAATTGAAATTTTAGCCACCCCTTATAATGTCTCTGGGAGCGACTGTGGACTCTCTTTCTTGCAAACTGGCATCAAGTGATTTTGTTTATCCGGCGAATGCAATGAACTGAGATGATGCCCAATGGAAAACTGGTGTGTACAGAAGAAGCACGGTGATGTCCCTTCCTGTCTTCTGTAGACAATCAAACTTTACTGTTACCAATCATGATCTTTTCAGGCCTTAATTTGAGCCGGTGCTTTCCGGTGCTAAGCACCGGCACTTAATTGGTTTCCTGTGCTCGGCACTGGCACCTAATTGTCAACACCATAATTAGAACAGTCCACCACAGGGTGGCGCTTCTCATTTATTTTAGAGATATGAAGAACAACGATAGTTTAGGAATACAATACACATTAAAATTGCTAATACCTGCCTCCCCAGCCATTTCTTTGGCTTTGGGGACCTGGAATAATCTGAACTGCCACAATTACATGTGAGAGAGATTTGTTAGTAGTTGTTTTGGCAGCAATGACAAGAGCGAACGGGTGGTGCAAGCTCTAGTGGCCTCCTAGTCGGAGCCCTGGCACTTAATATTTTACAAATTAAGCACTCGATCTTTTCAATATGTAGGGTAAATTTTAGGAGCCAGCTGCGACACACTGAGTTCATGATTGGGCCTCTGCTGCTACGCATTAGAAAACATGGCTTACACCTGCCATGACAACTCACGAGGTGAAAATAGCTAAATTGCTGTACTCAGAGCGCTAGACCCAAGAAAATGCACCTTCAGTTAAAACATTGCATCGATCTGTCAACTCATCTGTGACGTGCCAAACGAACAGATCACATAGCTTTCAGCACATGAAACTGTGCTAATGAAATTTCAAGAGTTTGTAAAAATATAACACTGATTTATTAAGTATTTATTTTTGTATTTTTGATCGGGAGTATTGGCTAAAACCAGCTATGGCAACACATTCGTGGAGATGGCTTGCATGTCAGGACTTTTAAGACTGAAATATTTTAGAAGCAAATGATTAAGTCAAATTAATTCCCTTTGAATGGAGAGAACCTTGAAAATTTTCTAGAAACGAAAACTTAATGTTATCAAGCTAGTTCGAAAACAAATATCAAAGTTGTGTGCACATTTGTTATTTTTCTCACATAATAATGTACAAACATGTAAGTCCCAAAGCTTTAGTGAAAGTGATATGATGGGGATTGTATGTGACTCTGGGCAAAAAGCAGACCTAAGGAATACCGGATTGTTTAAATACTTACTTTGCCTTTCCAAAATAGTTCTTTCTCCTCTTTCTCAGACATTTGTGACAGCAGATCTTCAAACATGTTTCCAATGTCCTCGAGCTGTCTTTCAGTCTCTGACAGAGCTAAACATTTTTTAATATAGAGTTCATCATACTGGATAATGTCATTCCTTTAGGGAAAGTGACATTGATATTATTAAAAACAGAGTAAACAGAGAAAATTATTCTTATTATATAGCTCTATTAACATAACACACAAAACATTTAAACATTTATTTGAAATGCTTAAAACTCAAATTAATATGCACACATATAAACAATGTAGAAAGAACAGTAAAGCAGGGGATATGCACATGCCAGTGGTGAGAAGTTTTCTATATCAATAGTTCGACACTCGCTCTTCTGATATTCAGCAATGCAAACAGCAGAATGCATTTCAATACATTAAGGAATATGCACACCTTGGAAATCAGATGCAGTTTAAATGTCCATATATTAAGGTGGATGTACCAGGTTAAATGTAGGGAGGGGAGACTTCCAGCTCCGACTACAACAGACCCTAGGCAACAGGTTCATCCTGGTCTTGGTGGACCATGCCACCCGGTACCCAGAAGCAGTCCCTCTCAGGATGATCACAGCACCAGTGGTGGGCGGTGCATTGATGGGGATCTTTTCCCGTGTGGGGTTCCCCAAAGAGGTGGTCTCCGACCGGGGTACCAACTTCATCTCTAGGTACATGAAGTCTCTGTGGGAGGCGTGTGGGGTAACTTATAAGTGGTGTGTGTGGAGTGGTGTGGCTCACTGGTTAGAGGCAGCAGACCCGGAAGCAGAGAACGGCCCGGGACCAGGGTTCAATTCCCGACGCGGCAGGGTCGTGGACCAGGGTCAGCGGACTCGATAATTCTCGCCTCGGTGCCTACTCTAACCAGGGATCACACTCGGCAACTCTGGGCATTAGCTTGCCTCATCTATACAACGGCCCCCCACATTCGCCGGGGATGCCTGGTTTCACCTTGGAGATACCCAGTAGGGACCATCTCACAGGGATAGCCAGGACGGGTTCCCCAGCGGTCTACAGCGCCACGATGCCTCAGGGCAGCAGTGCGCTTTACAAGACACATTACATTACATTACATTACACATTACATTACATCACCACTCCTTACCACCCTCAAGGAATTGGGTTGGTTGAAAGGTTCAACCGCACCCTAAAAGGTATGATTATGGGCCCAGCGGGGCCCATGGAACGGAAGTGGGACGTCTTTCTTCCATGCCTGTTGTTTGCCTACATGGAAGTGCCTCAGAAGTCCTTAGGGTTCAGTCCCTTTGAACTCCTGTATGGCCAACCTATTAGAGGACTGTAATGGCCGGATTTTCTGCTTAGGTGGAATCAGCCCCTAGGGGCCCCTCTAACCCAGCCAGAACGTAATCACCTCCCTCCTTAGAACGTATTTACAATGGATATAGATATATGGGGAGATAGCAATAAACATGCATAGGTTTTCTACCATATCTTATTCACATTAGTTAGTCTCGCGGCCACTCAGACCCAGACTGATCTACCCCAGGGCAGATATGACACACAATCCGGCGTGTCTACACACGGGCCTGCAGAACCCAATGCTCTTTTTTCCACACGGTTCACAATCCGGCGAACCTACACGCTGGTAATCCCCCCCCAGCGCTCTCACTTACACACGGCCCGCAATCCGGCAGACCTACACGCTGGTAATCCTCCCCAGCGCTCTCATTAACACCGTATATCAACGACAACCACTTTCCTATGAACACCTATGGGAACAATTTCTCATTTGTCTACTTGGGATAAAACTATGATAATGGAAATTAGTATGGTTTCCGAATGGTATGATGTACCTTCTATTCTTGGCATCAAAGGTCCACTCGCTCCCTATTTATTTGATCACTACTTACCTGATCGGGATTTCACATCCGTTCACGCAAACAACTTTCAACTAGAAGCGCCATTTACCAGGATTGAACAAGAATACACGGCACATGTCAGTTCACTAAGAACTAGGGTATTTATTAACAATGAACATATAACACAATACTATGCAACATAGTTTCTGCAAAGAAAAGATAAAGGTTAGAATGCGCGCTCATTAAAGAAAGGGCGGAGATCACCTTGTTAATATGAAGTCGGGACTCGGCAGTCATCTAGGTTCCCTTCTTGTCTCTGTGTCTTGGCTCGTCTCGCAGTCACACCCCAGCCGTCACAAGCACACGTCTGCACCGCTAGGCTCAATCAGGTCTGCTTCCCTCCAAGTCACTGGAACCTTGCTGGTTATTAGCTACCGTATCTCTCTCTCTCTCTGTTTCAGTGCGCTCCGCGCTAAGTTTCCTTCAATCTTTCTCAGAGAGTCTCGGTCTTAAATCTTTCTCGGACTTCAAAGATGGCGACTGTCCGCCATAGAATAATTAATGGCAGAGATGCTAACGGCTAGCTGCCGCCTACGAACTAACTCTCGACTGACTAACACCTTCGCTAATATCAAAGCCTGTTCCTTCATGGAAAGCTACGGCCAGTAACCTGCCGCCCACCAAATTCTTGTACCTCCCCGTACCAAGGACACGTTCCCAGCCGGCTGGCCTGAAGTTGTGTCTTCGGAGTGGAGAAAAATACATTCCTTCGATAAGTGCCAGCCTGAGCCGGTTCTCTCCAAGCGAACAACAGCTTGAAACTAAAACATTACACTTGACCTAGAAGGCCTCTCGAGCTACCAGGCAGAGGGCAAGATGGAGTCTGTCCCGTTTAAGGCCTACAGGGCCCACAATACGCATAACTCCATGGAAAATATCCTAACACGCTAGTAAAAGGACGGATCATGATTAATACTCATATATTTATCCCCTAGCTTGAATTCATAAGCCCTACTCTAAAGAAAGGGGCACGAAAATACCCTACTATGAAAAAGAAAGAGGTCCTATCTATAGTCCTAATCCCTATGCTATAAGGCTGATAGACTGGAGTCACTCTCCATCATTCTCCCTGTAAAGGAGCCAGAAAAGTCAGCCATTACAAGGACCTCTCTCACTGGTGAAGGAGGGGTGGGAGAAATCCTATGGGAAAACCCCCCAGGATGTGTTCAGCTATGTGCTGGCCATCCGCAACCAGACACAACGGTTCAGGAAGCTCGCTCAGGAGAACCTGGAAGCTAGCCAGGAAGAAATGAAAAGATGGTACGACCAGAATACCACTGTGGTCGAATTTCAACCTGGGCAGAAAGTGTGGGTGATGGCGCTAGTGGAGCCTTTTGCGCTCCAAGACAAGTGGACTGGGCCATATAGGGTAGTGGAACGCAAAAGCGAAGTAACCGACCTGGTTAACTTGAAGACTCCCAGGCAGCCCCTGAGAGTCTTGCATGTGAACTGCCTCAAACCATACTTTGAGAGGTCTGAAGTGACAATGCTCATGGCTACAGATGCAGGAGGGGAATAGGATAGTGATCCTCTCCCTGACCTCCTGGCAGCTAAGGAGCAAGACGGGTCAGTGGATGGTGTGGTCCTCCCACCCACCCTGACCCCAGAGCAGCAAAGGGACTGTTGCCAGGTGTTGGGTCAGTTTTCCTCTCTGTTCTCCCTGACCCCAGGTGTCACCAATTGGTGCGTCCATGATGTGGACACTGGAGATAGTCTGCTTGTGAAACAGACATTTTACAGGGTAGCTGACAAGGTCAGGGCCAGCATCAAGGAAGAGGTTTCCAATATGTTGGCACTAGGGGTGATTGAGCCCTCCAGCAGCCCCCGGGCTAGACCAGTGGTCTTGGTACCAAAAGCTGCTGCGCCCGGTGCCACTCCAGAACTCAGGTTTTGTGTGGACTACCGTGGACTCAATGCGGTCACGAAGACTGACGCACACCCCATCCCCAGAGCTGATGAGCTCGTGGATCGGTTGGGAGCTGCCCAGTACCTCAGTACATTTGATTTGACTTCTGGGTACTGGCAGATTGCCTTAAGTGATGGGGCCAAAGAGAGGCCGGCGTTCTCAACGCCAGAGGGGCCCTTCCAGTTCCGAGTCATGCCCTTTGGGTTGAAGAATGCCCCTGCCACCTTCCAGAGACTGGTTAACCAGGTACTGACCGGGCTGGAGGAATTCAGCACTGCATACCTGGATGACATTGCTGTGTTCAGCTCCACGTGGGAGGAACACTTGCAACACCCCTGTGAAGTGTTGAAGGCTCTGCAAAGGGCAGGCCTCACTAGCAAGGCCAGCAAGTGTCAGATAGGGCAGGGATTTGAGGTGTATTTGGGACACCAGGTGGGGAGCGGCCAGGTGGCGCCCCTACAGGCAAAGATTGATACCATTCTGGCTTGGGAGCCCCCAAGACCCACACATGGGTGAGAGCCTTCTTAGGACTCACCGGGTATTACAGACGCTTTGTCAAAGGGTATGGCACCATCGTTGCCCCCTTGACAGAGGTGACCTCCAAAAGGCAGCCCAAGAAAGTGAATTGGACCAAAGCTTGCCAGACTGCTTTTGATGCCATGAAGACTGCCATGTGCACAGCACCGGTGCTCAAGGGGCCCGACTTCTCCAGTGAGTTCATAGTGCAGACAGACGCTTCAGAGCATGGTGTGGGAGCAGTACTCGCACAGATCAATGACGGGGGCTGTGACCAGCCTGTGGCATTCTTTAGTAGGAGGCTACTCCCCAGGGAACAGGGACGCTTTTGCTGTGGTCTGGGCTCTGAAGAAGCTGAGGCCCTACCTGTTTGGGACTCACTTCGGTGTTCAGACAGACCACAGGCCCCTCAGATGGTTAATGCAGATGAGGGGGAGAAGCCAGGACTGTTGAGGTGGTCCATCTCCCTACAGGGAATGGACTTCACGATGGAACACCGCCCTGGTACAGAACATGCCAAAGCTGACGGTCTGTCCAGATTTTTCCACCTTAGTGAAGAGAACTCCCAAGAGGGTGGGTAGTTCTACCCATTTTCAGCTGGAGGGGACACGTGTTAGACCTGGCATCCTTGGCGTGGTTTCTCCCTATCTTTTTGCCTCTACCTCCTGTATTTTTGATGCTGTGCTGGATTTCGTTTTTGCTGGTTTAGATGCTTTGGACACTCTGCCACTGCTGATCAGTGTCAGAGTGTAAGTGCTCCTTGAGTAAATTGTTATTATGATTGGATATACCTGATTGGCATATTTGTATCACCATGAAGTCCCTAGTAGAGTGTACTGGGTGTGCCAGGGCTGGTGATGACAAATGCTACTAGTGGGCCTGCAGCACTGATTGTGCCACCCACATGAGTAGCCCTAAAACTGTGAACTGCCATGTCCTCCTGGTCAGTGTCCCCACTGACCAGGCCTAACCCTTCCCTTTCTGTGCACATTGGTCACCCCTATGGAAGGCCCAGGGTACCTCCTTGGGCAGGGTGCAGTGTATGTGAAAGGTAGAGCATGTACTTGTGCAGGTGACATGCTCTGGTAGTGAATTACAGCCATTTCTGTTTTTCACTGCTGCAAGGCTATCTTGCTACATAGGCTATCATGGAGGATGCTGGCTACAGTGGCTACCAGCATATCTTCCCATAGGAGCAAGATGGGACATAAAAGTCTAGTATCCCTGAACTCAGAATGTAATAACACATCTTTTAGGAAAGGTGGTTTTTAACTCCTGTGTTTGAGAATAGCACTTTTAGAAAGTTGCTGTTCTCTTATCTGACCTTTCTGTGTGCCTTGGCCTGTTTGTGGATTGACTGTCTGGTTTGAGAGTGACAGGGGCTGGGGATTCCCCAGGAGGCTGGCTGAGTCAGCCCTAGGCTGAATGACTGTATTTGCAACTTGAGTGGTGGGAGGAGATAGCACCTGGGCCTGAATAGGGCTGTGCCTGCCTTCCACAATGCTGGCTCCACCTCCTGCCGGGCGGCTGATGATCCTGCCCCTCAATCTGAAAGGAAAGAAGAAGCCAGGAAAACAAAGTGCTCAAGGAACACCCAGAACTGGTTCAGACCGGGCTCAGAGCCCTCCTGCACAAAGGGAACAAAGACTTTTAGGGGTATAAGTACAGGACCCCTGAAAACAGAAAATTAGATCATCCTGGAATCAAGAAGGAACCTCTGCCAAGGACAAAGCTGAAACTGAAGAATGAAGACTGTCCTGCTGTTGCTCTGCTGGACTGACCTGCTGTTGCTTTGCTGCTAAGGAGAGGGGAAGGACTTAACTGTTGTGCTGTGTTCCCTGTCTTGAAGGAATCTCCAAGGGCCTGAGAAGAGCTGGCTCCCTGTTTGTTAAGTCCCAGGAACAAAAGGACTTCACCCCCAGCTTCCCTGAACTCTGCTGAGAGAGTTCTGTCCTTCCTAAAGTGCTTGGGCCAGTTGTGGTGCCTCTGGAAGTTGTACCTGTGCTGGGAAACTGGAAACTAAGATTGAGAGACTTTTGCAACTGAAAAGTTATCGCATCTGTTGCTGCTGCCTAAGACCACGCATCCTTCGAATCCGGAGAATGGATACTGTTGCGCATAGGCTATGTTTGTTTCTTTCTTACTGTTGCGCAGAGTCAGAACAAAACCAAGCCACTTTTAGATAAATTCTACATTCTTTCCTTTTTAGACCACAACCTCACGGTGCAGGTCTCCAATCATTGAATTTCAGTGGATGGGGATTTCTACTTCATCACTTCGAGATGGAGCCGCAATATACCCTGACTTTACAGCCTGGTCTATGGTAAGGCTAATTCACGCTTTACCTATGGAGTAGGTGTTCATACGCCACCTCTTCTAGCTTTCCTACATTAAATGTATCCTATTAATAGTTCAATAATCGAATCTACAATGTTGTCCCCCTTTTTATTTTAGTACCTAGATGTATATTTATTAAATTATTAGGAGCACAGGCATAGATCTCTAATACTTTCGAAATTTGCGGTAAGCATAACCCTCACTACTGCAAAACACACACTTGTACTTTGGACTATGAGAACACACCTTATTCCTTGTCTCTAATTAATCTCACAGGCTGTCGATAACACCTCCCACCCACAGTCCGGAAGAAGACCCACTGCTGACATGTAATAAGTTGTGATTTCCTCATGGGTTGAAACGTCAACGTTATTGTAGCACTAGTCCATACGGTCTCCTTGCCCGAACATAAAATCATATCTGGGTCATGTATTCATGTGTAAACTAATGGACAGAAAACAATAAGTTCTTGAATCCACTAGATTTGTGTCACTCATGTCTGTCATAGCAAACACAATTAGATGATGGACGGTGCGCTGCAGCTTTTCAGACACTCACCCCAGTAACAGATCTGGTTTGAATCCATCATCGTTCTTTAGCTCACTTTGCCACTGCAGTTCAGACACAGCTATATACTAATCAACCTTGACCCTGTGCTTCATGGGAACGGTCCAGCCAAAAAAGCCTAGCCATGTCTTCCATGGACAAGAAACTAGCATCCTAGGACCTGTTTCGGGCTAACAGCCCTTATCAGCCAGGCTAGCTTGGATCCAGGGGCAAAGTGAGCAAGGAACCCATGTCTGAGCATACCCTGCCAAGTTAGGGCAAACAAAGCAAACACAATTAGCTGATGGACGGAGAGCCGAAACTTATCAGACACTCACCCACAGTCACAGATCTGGGTTAAATCCATCATTGTTCTTTAGCTCAGTTTGCCACAGCAGTTCAGACAATCTATATGCAAATCAGTCATGACCCTATGGATCATGGGAACAGTCCAGCCCAAACTGCCTAGCCATGTCTTTCCTGGACCAGAAACAAGCATCCTTGGACCGGTTTCAGGCTAACAGCCCTCATCAGCCAGGCTAGCTTGACTCCCGTGGCAACGTGAGCAAGGGACCCACATCTGGGCATACCCTGCCAACTTAGGGCGAACAAAGCAAGCACAATTAGATAATGGACGGAGAGCCAAAACTTTTCAGACACTCACCCTCAGTCACAGATCTGGGTTTAATCCATCATCGTTCTTTAGCTCACTTGGCAACCGCAGTTCAGACACAGCTATATGCAAATCAGTCTTGACCCTGTGCCTCATGGGAACAGTCCAGCTCGAACTACCAAGCCATGTCTTCCCTGAACCGGAAATAAGCATCCTGGGACCGGTTTCGGGCTAAAAGCCCTTATCAGCCAAGCTAGCTTGAATCCATTGGCAAAGTGAGCAGGGGACCCACATCTGGGCATACCCTGCCAGCTTAGGTTCAATCACTTAATCTCCCCGTGCCTGAATGTGTCCTTGTGTAACGTAATCGGTGCTCATGTAAAGCGCTCCAATACCTTCGGGTCGAGTTTGCGCTATATAAATCTGCAGGGAAAAAAACAGCCCTCATCACTCAGGCTAGCTTGAATCCAGAGGCAAAGTGCGCAAGGGACCCACGTCTGGTAATACCCTGCCATCTTAGGGCGAACAAAGCAAACACAATTAGATGATGGGCGGTGCGTCGAAACATTTCAGACACTCACCCCCCGTCACATATCTGGGTTGAATCCATCATCGTTCTTTAGCTCACTTTGCCAGAGCAGTTCAGACACTCTATATGCAAATCAGTCTTGTCCCTGTGGATCATGGGAACAGTCCAGCCCAAACTGCCAAGCCATGTCTTCCCTGGACCGGAAATAAGTATCCTAGGACTAATTTTCGGGCTAACTGCCCTCATCAGCCAGGCTAGCTTGAATCCAGTGGCAAAGTGAGCAAGGGACCCACCGCTGGGCATACTCTGCCAACTTAGGGTGAACAGAGCAAACACAATTAGATGATGGACGGAGCGCCAAAACTTTTCAGACACTCACCCCCGTGACAGATCTGGGTTGAATCCATCATCGTTCTTTAGCTCACTTTGCCACAGCAGTTCAGACACTCTATATGCAAATCAGTCTTGTCCCTGTGGATCATGGGAACAGTCCAGCCCAAACTGCCAAGCCATGTCTTCCCTGGACCAGAAACAAGCATCCTAGGACCGGTTTTGGGCTAACAGCCCTCATCAGCCAGGCTAGCTTGAATCCCGTGGCAAAGTGAGCAAGGGACCCACCGCTGGGCATACCCTGCCAACTTAGGGTGAACAGAGCAAACACAATTAGATGATGGACGGAGCGCCAATACTTTTCAGACACTCACCCCCCGTCACAGATCTGGGTTGAATCCATCATCGTTCTTTAGCTCACTTTGCCACAGCAGTTCAGACACTCTATATGCAAATCAGTCTTAACCATGTGCCTCATGGGAACAGTCCAGCCTGAACTGCAAAGCCATGTCTTCCCTGGACCGGAAACAAGCATCCTGGGACCGGTTTCGGGCTAGCAGCCCTCATCAGCCAGGGTAGCTTGAATCCAGTGGCAAAGTGAGCAAGAGACCCAAGTTTGGGCATATCCTGCCAACTTAGGCGAACAAAGCAAACACAATTAGATGATGAACAGAGCGCTGAAACTTTTCGGACACTTACCTCCAGTCACAGATCTGGGTTGAATCCTTCTTCGTTCTTTAGCTCACTTTGCCACCGCAGTTCAGACACAGCTATATGCAAATCAGTCTTGACCCTGTGCCTCATGGGAACAGTCCAGCCCAAACTGCCAAGCCATGTCTTCCCTGGACCGGAAACAAGCATCCTGGGACCGGTTTCGGGCTAACAGCCCTCATTAGTCAGGCTAGCTTGAATTCAGTGGCAAAGTGAGCAAGGGAACCACGTCTGGGCATACCCTGCCAACTGAATGCGAACAAAGCAAACACAATTAGATGATGGACGGAGTGCCGAAACATTTCAGACACTCACCCCCAGTCACAGATCTGGATTGAATCCTTCATCGTTCTTTAGCTCACATTGCCACCGCAGTTCAGACGCAGCTATATGCAAATTAGGTTTGACCCTGTGCCTCATGGGAACAGTCCAGCCCTTAGTGCCAAGCCATGTCTCCCCTGGACCGGAAACAAGTGTCCTGGAACCAGTTTCGGGCTAACTGCCCTCATCAGCCAGGCTAGCTTGAATCCAGCAGCAAAGTGAGCAAGGGACCCACCGCTGGGCATACCCTGCCAACTTAGGGTGAACAGAGCAAACACAATTAGATGATGGCCGGAGCGCCAACACTTTTCAGACACTCACCCCCAGTCAGAAATCTGGGTTGAATCCAACATCTTTCTTTAGTTCACTTTGCCACCGCAGTTCAGACACTGCTATTTGCAAACCAGCCTTCACCATATGCTGCATGGGAACAGTCCTGCCTGAACTGCCAAGCCATGTTATGTTATGTTATGTTATGTTACGTTTTAAAGGTCTCTTCTATAGCGCACGGCTACTCCATGGAGTGTCCCGGCGCTTTGGCAAAGAGAGATAGAAGAAAAGTACACAACACCACGCCCTCCGCATGGCGGCAGAGAATTACTGGGAGAAGAGCCAAGTCTTCAATTCTTTTCGAAAAGCAAGCAAGTTGGAAGTAGTTCTCAAAGCAAAGGGAAAGCATGCCTTCCCTGGACCAGAAACAATCGTCCTGGGACCGGTTTCGGGCTAACTGCCCTCATCAGCCAGGCTAGCAGTATATATGTGATGTTCTGACAATGTGCCAGCAGTCTTCTTGGCGGACCTCGTGGGGTTAGGTCGCAAGGGGCTCCTCTGGCAGAGTTTGTTTGTTATAATAAACGATTGGACCTTCTACACTGCCAACCGACTGATTATTGGTAATGGGAATGGGATTGGTTGTAAGTATAACTCTAATTGGGTGGTGGTAAATATTTTTCGGTACTTCAGTACCATGCATTGTGGGATAAGTAGTTTACTACCACAGTCACGTGATGCGCCGTTTAAATGAGACTCTAGCGCACCTGGGCGCCATTTCCTGTCTGTGAGCAAGGCATAACGCCGAAACGTTAGACACAAGGAGCAGGCGCTTTTGTGATTTCGAAATAAAGCCAACTGCAGCTGCACTGGGTCTCACCTGTTTTGCTTGGAAAGTGCTTATGGGCTGCCCCGTGCCCATGTTTGTGAGACCACCCTGAAGGGCCATCAGCTCCGGTAACTGGGGAATGCATCTGATGCTTCTTTGGAATATTTTATTGAGGAGACTGGTCCACTCGTGCCTCCCAACCCACTGGGGACTGCCACTGAGGAACAATGGTTGGTGCGTGTATGGGGTTCAGACAGGGCAACATCCTGTTGTGATCTTGCAGCTGCTAAAGGTCTCTTTTGGAGTCAAAGACATTAAGAATTAGAGCAGCGGTGATTTGCATGCTCGTGACTGTTCAAATAATTCCCCATTTGAAAATCATGCATGTGCGCAAAGACTGAATTGTTGCATATTATTATTTCACTCGTACCATGCATTGTGGGATTATTAGTTTACTACCACAGTCACGTGATGCGCCGTTTAAATGAGACTCTAGCGCACCTGGACGCCGATTCCTGTCTGTGAGCAAGGCATGACGCTGAAACGTTAGACACAAGGAGCAGGCGCTTTTGTGATCTCGAAATAAAGCCAATTGCAGCTACACTGGGTCTAGCCTGTTTTGCTTGGAAAGTGCTTATGGGCTGCCCCGTGCCCATGTTTGTGAGACCACCCTGAAGGGCCATGAGCTCCGGTAACTGGGCAATGCATCTGAAACTTCTTTGGAATATATATATACATGTGAACAAGGGCTGCATAGCCGGAAACGCGTCATGGTTGGTTGTACCACTAAGACCTGCAATTAAAATCAGTTACCTGAAAAGTTTGTGGTCTGTCTCCTGCTTCACCAGTCCTGGGGGATTGGAGGTGGTAATGTGGAGTTTTAGTATATATATATATATATATATATATATATATTACCTACTGGCTATCGCCAGTAGGTATATATAGTTAGGATTAATTCCCTATGGGATTTTTGAAAATTCTATGTCTAATAACTTTGGCGTTTGTGGACGGAATCGGCTGAAATTTTCATGAAAATGGCACATTTTGTTTCTGAGCAGCCCCTGAAAATTTGGTGGGGTTTCGTCAAGGGGGGGCCGAGAAAAAAGGGGGGTCCCAAAACGCGTTTTTCCCATTCATTTTTCCATAGGGCGGTTGGACTCACTTTTAGCTCGAACGGCTGAATGGATTTGCACGAAACTTGGCAAAATTGTAGGGACTGTTAGCCCGATGTGCCTTTGCTAGGTCTCAATATATGTGCTTCAGTGGATTTTGAGAAATTAACGTTTAAATCAAGATATATATCTGTAACAGCGCTCCGGGCAGCGATCCGGTCCGCTTACTTTTCGCGTTTCGGAACTTTGCGCGCAGAAAGCTGATTGGCTCTCCGGTGTCTGTCAACATTCTAAACAGTCCGGAGCGGCCGCCATCTTGTCTCTCGGTAGGATCGAGAGAGAAGAAGAGGTGAAAAACGAAGGGGGAATTTAATGAAAGGGGGCAAGGTATCCCCCTCTTGACCCCCTAGGAATGTTGTTGGGGTTATTAAAGGGTCCCGTGGGGAAAAGAAAAAAAAAATGATTTTTCACGGTAGAAGCGCTTCACGGGCCGCGAACTGGGCCTCAAACTGGTAGCGAAACGGGAATTCGCCATTTTGTGCTTCGTTAATTAAATTACTAGGTATAAGGGGGTGCGGGAGACGTATCCTAATCCCCTATGTTTCCTGAGAGTGGCTGAGGAGGCTGATATATGTTGATACATCTCTTCCAGCGGCTGTGCGTGAGCTTTTTTTTTTTTTGCTGCGTGACAGTCCGGAGCGGCCGCCATCTTGTCTCTCGGTAGGATCGAGAGAGAAGAAGAGGTGAAAAACGAAGGGGGAATTTAATGAAAGGGGGCAAGGTATCACCCTCTTGACCCCCTAGGAATGTTGTTGGGGTTATTAAAGGGTCCCGTGGGGAAAATAAAAAAAAAAATGATTTTTCACGGTAGAAGCGCTTCACGGGCCGCGAACTGGGCCGCAAACTGGTAGCGAAACGGGAATTCGCCATTTTGTGCTTCGTTAATTAAATTACTAGGTATAAGGGGGTGCGGGAGACGTATCCTAATCCCCTATGTTTCCTGAGGGTGGCTGAGGAGGCTGATATATGTTGATACATCTCTTCCAGCGGCTGCGCCATCTTGCCTTTTTTCCAATGCCACAATTTTGTCGTGCACGGCAGCCATTTTAGATGCCAGGCTGGTCCCAGGCTATCACCTACCCCTGCGGATGTAGTTTATGGCCCCAGCTGTAGAGAATTCAGACATGCCAACCCTCCCGATTCAGGCGTGTGACTACTGATTTCAGTGCTAGTCTCCCGCCTCCCGATTTCTGCAAGCAAAAACCCGGGGGCATATTACGAACAACTAGCGATAATTTTTGTCTCTAACTTGTTTAGAGACAAAAATTATCGCCGCACATCGGCGATTTTTATCGCAGATAAACCTTGCTATTATCGCAGAAAAGTCAGCGATATTCATGTATTATCGAGCAAATGCTCTTAGCCATGTTATCCACCTCCCATTGGATAACATGGCTAAGAACTGCTCAGGGCAGGTGTTAGATTTTGGAGATATTCGCGCTTAGCGCGAATATCTCCAAAAGTTGGTAATAGGAGATAGCGATGTTAGGGACTGTTTCCAGTCGCTAACATCTTGGCACGCCACTTTGCATGTCATTAGTGATAAGTATCACTAACATGCAAAGCGGGGCCCAAGATGGTCGCTATCTCCTTTTAGCTGTCACTAACTGGTGTTAGCGACAGCTTGGTAATAGGGAGATAATTTTATCTCCGCTTTCATGGCTTTTAAAGCCAAAAAAGCGGAGATAAACCCCCTTGATAATATGCCCCACGATTCCTTGGGGGTTTCAGCTGACAGGGCTTGGTATTGTGTTACATGGTAATTTTTCCAGGAAACGTCAGAGGGTCGATGCAGGGGTTCTAGAAGAGGTGATAAACCATTTAAGCCTCATGAACAAGCGCATGGTCTTTTAAAGATTTGTGAAGTACTCGGGGCGGCGGTGTGTGTGTGCCCTCTTTCAGGAGCGGGCGGGGGGGGCACTGCCAGCAACTTGCCAGGTCAGGTAGTGTTCAACACGTGCATCACCCTTTCTCTGCCTGCTATTGCGCTCCATGCTTCGGAAAGGTAAGAAAAAGAACATGCATTTGAGTTTGAAATGTCCGATCCTGCAGCAGCACACTTCCAAAGCCCACACATGACAATAACCCGATTCAAGGCCCTATTCACCCGTTTTTAAAAAAATAGATAACACTCCAACAAAGTAAGATTATAAAACTTTATTAAGTTTTAACTATAATGAACGGAACAAAAACTAAAAACATTTAAACATTTTTCAACTCAAAAAGCAACAATGGTTAGAAGCTGTCTTTTGTGCGAATAGTCCCAAGGCAGCACAACGTGCAGAGTTCTGGACGGCACCCAGGTGATGTCGCCTGGGTGCCGCACTGGTTTTGGGATCCTACAATGCAGCACAGAAAAACAGCGTGGGGCGTCCCGGGTGGTGCGGGGGGAGGCCTCGTCAGTAGCGGTCTGTTGTGCGAATAGTCCCAAGGCAGCAGAACGCGTTGAGATGTTGATGGGACTGTGTCCAGTGTCCCATGGCTGACACAACATGTACGACAGGCACCCAGGTGATGTCCAGTAAACTGCCGCACTGGTTTTGGTATCCTACAATGCTGCTCCGAAAATTGGCGTGCGGCAACCCGGGGGGGGGGGGGCGTGGGGGAGGCGGCGTGAACGGGCCTCCCCAGGTGGCGGCCATCTAGCTGAGTTGCGCCCGCTCTTGCGGCTACAGCGTCTCGCTCACCATGTTGTTGAGTTGCTCCCACTC
This sequence comes from Lissotriton vulgaris, assembly GCF_964263255.1. Taxonomy (NCBI): domain Eukaryota; kingdom Metazoa; phylum Chordata; class Amphibia; order Caudata; family Salamandridae; genus Lissotriton; species Lissotriton vulgaris. Next base: position 1,464,987,095 of record NC_141691.1, read on the forward strand.
TTGCAGTGCAGCGATAGGCGGCTGCCACATGGCTCTTAAAATGGCGGACGGCTCCTCGGTTTTGGGCCTGGTCCACTGAAATGGCCCTGGGACACCTTGGAACTCGGACGCTTGCCTGCTAGGGCTTGGGCTCCATTCTCGAAAAGCGTCCCCTCAGCCGTGAAGATTCTACAAAAGTCTTGGGGGCCCCCGACTCCCGCAGGCTTCCGGTGGGGAGCGGCTGCCATGATTGCTCGCGGAATGACCACGACGGAGCCACGAGATGGTGGTGCTCTCATGCTGACGCCAGCTTCAGTCTGAATGATCCAGAAACAAGGTGGGGCTTTCATCGTTTGGGAAAAAAAAATGTTCTAAACCAATGAAAAGTGTTATTTTTAGGTCATATGACCAAGCCTTCCATCTTTAGGAAACCAAAAGTAAAATGAACCAATGAAAAGTTTTATAAACAAGTCACATGACCTGTTATGCGGCATAGGGCTACAAAAAGCGTAGAAAATCCGTTGGCACGTGAGGCGGCGTCAGTAGTGGACCGATGTGCGAATAGGCCGAAGGCAGCACAACGCGCCGAGATCCGGATGGCACAGAGGTGGTGTCCAGCAAATTGCCGCACTGGTGTGGCCATCCTACAATGCTGCGCCGAAAGACGGCGTGTCCAGCTGAGTTGCGGTCACTGTTGCGGTACAGTGACTCGAACGCGCCGAGATCCGGATGGCACCGAGGTGGTGTCCAGCAAATTGCCGCACTGGTGTGGCCATCCTACAATGCTGCGCCGAAAGACGGCGTGTCCAGCTGAGTTGCGGTCACTGTTGCGGTACAGTGACTCGAACGCGCCGAGATCCGGATGGCACCGAGGTGGTGTCCAGCAAATTGCCGCACTGGTGTGGCCATCCTACAATGCTGCGCCGAAAGATGGCGTGTCCAGCTGAGTTGCGGTCACTCTTGCGGTACAGTGAGTCGAACGCGCCGAGATCTGGATGGCCCCGATGTTGTGTCCAGCAAGTTGCCGCACTGGTGTGGCCATCCTACAATGCTGCGCCGAAAGTCGGCGTGGGGTGCCCCGTTGGCTTATGAGGTGATGTCAGTAGTGGACCGATGTGTGAATAGGTCGGAACCAGCACAAGGCGCCAAGATCCGAATGGCAAGTCCTGGATGTTGAGTGCCTCAGTTGAGAGTTCTGAGCAGTGCTTGTAAGACTGTCTGAAGCTTATTTGCACCTGCTGCAGCTTCACTATTGCCCTGGTGTGGCCAAAGTTCGCACATGACATAGGCGGAACTTTTTTCCTTTTCCTTTCTGCTTCTTTTCCTACAATCCGTTTCATCTGAAGACACGACCAGGTCCCTGAATGTGTGCAGGGGGACGCTATTGATTGAATGAAAATGGCGGCTTGACACAAAGCTGACATCATCAGCAGTGGATTGCGGGTGCGCGATATATAGTTAGCGCTTATAACTATATATGGAATTTCAATGGTTTTATGCGAGTAAAATAAGGTTTTGTAAATGCAAATCCCTAACTATATATGGCCTAAAACCAATGGTTTTTTCATTGAATTTTCAAGGTTTTGTAAATGCAAATTCCTAACTATATATCCACTATAACCTATGGTTTTTTCTGTGAATATATATATATATATATATATATATATATATATATATATATATATATATATATATATATATATATATATATAAATATATATATATATATATATATATATTCACTGAAAAAACCATAGGTTATAGGCCATATATAGTTAGGAATTTGCATTTACAAAACCTTGAAAATTCACTGAAAAAACCATTGGTTATAGACCATATATAGTTAGGGATTTGCCTTTTCAAAACCTTATTTTACTCACACAAAACCATTGAAATTTCATATATAGTTAGTTCCACTAACTATATATCGCGCACCCGCAATCCACTGCTGATGATGTCACATATTACATCATTCATGACATGGTTAGTGACATCACTGATGACATCACTGATGACATCTCAAATGACATCACTGATGACATCACTGATGACAACATCCAGCGACTGTATGTTTCTGTAAAGTTAAAATATGTCTTACATATTGAAGAATGAGTGGATGTATAAGTGTCTGGATGAAGGATTTAGTAGGTGCATGACTGACTGTATGAGTGAGTGATTAAATGTGTCTCACTGAATGCATGGGTTAGTGACTAAACTGTTTTAATTTGCGCATCGTTATATCTGTTGTTCTACAAACTGCTGCATATGTTGATCAGTAGCTATATGAGTAACTGTATGGGTTATTCATTGGTTGTCCAAGTATTTGTATGGGAAACTGAGTGTGTGTGTATGGGTGGCTGGGAGGTGTGTGACTCTGTACATAGATGTGTGAGTAGTTGATTCACTATATGTATGGGTTCAAAAGTGCATGTGGAAACAGCTGTATGGGCGGTTGACTGTGCATGAGTGTATTAGTGAGTGAATGGATATCTCAGTGCTACATGTCAAAGTAAGTACATATGTAAAACACAGTACATGTGAGAGTTGACATATATAAATAACTGTGCATAAGAGCCAGTGAATGTGTGAGTGGCTGTATGGATCATTGTGAACATGTATCAGGGATTGTATAAGAGAGTAAAGTAAATATGTGTTAGTATATGTTTGAATAAGTAAGGTGTGTATAACTGTATAGTTGAGAAAATGGAGGTGTGATTGATTTTTTGCATAACTGACTAGGTGTGTGAGTAACTCCATGGATGAGTGACAGTCTGTGACTGTCTGTTTACACTGATTGTATCTAAGGTTATATTAGAGTCTGAAGAGGTTCATGGTATTATCACATGAATGATATCATCAGTGATGTGATCAGTCATGTCAAATGAGATGTTATCAGTGATTTTATCAGTGATGTCATTTGAGATGTCATCAGTGATGTCATTTGAGATGTCATCAGTGATGTCATTTGAGATGTCATCAGTGATGTCATCAGTGATGTCACTAACCATGTCATGAATGATGTAATATGTGACATCATCAGCAGTGGATTGCGGGTGCGCGATATATAGTTAGTGGAACTAACTATATATGAAATTTCAATGGTTTTGTGTGAGTAAAATAAGGTTTTGAAAAGGCAAATCCCGAACTATATATGGTCTATAACCAATGGTTTTTTCAGTGAATTTTCAAGGTTTTGTAAATGCAAATTCCTAACTATATATGGCCTATAACCTATGGTTTTTTCAGTGAATTTCATTGGTTTTTTAATAGCAAATATCAAAAGCTGTAAAATGTCAAGTACGTGATAGGTAAAAACTTTTTCGTGTTTATGCACGCTGATGTGCTTTGAACGCTGCCCCCTCCCCTCTTTTCTCTTAGTAGTACTCTCTCTTTGCAGATAGTGAAGAGTAGTTAATGCAGGCCTTTACCCCCGTTGTAATCCGTCGTGCCTGCTTGTCTCTCCATTTGATTGATTGTTATCCAAGCATTTGCTGTTTTACAATTGATTCTCTTTGGTTCATTCTCTATTTACAAACAAGCACAAAGTCGCAATACTCTGTTTAGTCTTTGCAGATAGTGAAAAATCGTGAAAAATCGTGTAAAAAAATAAAAGTAATCGAGCAAAATCAGTAGACCACTAATTGGATCTCTTTTTGACCTCGGTAAAATAGAAACATTAGGAACAACCCTTCATGAGAAATACGAAAATAGTGAGATGAACTGAGCTCCACACCATGAGGGCTGCAAGACAGCTCGGCTCCGTCACCCACCCCGCCCAAAATAACGACAAACCCTATGCAAATATTAAAAATATAGACAACACACCAGCAAAGTAACAGGGTAAAACATTTTATTAAAAAACTATTTACATTACGTTGGTTTATGAGATGATGTCAGTAGTGGACCGATGTGTGAATAGGTCGGAAGCAGCACAAGGCGCCAAGATCCGGATGGCAAGTCCTGGATGTTGGGTGCCATAGTTCAGAGTTCTGAGTTTGAGCCTTTTTCAATGCCTGTGCTTTGTTGTTTCCCCTCCATCAAAAACAAAAACAAAATATAAAACTGTGCAAAAATACAAAAAAATCAAAAAATGTTTAGAAAAGCAGTGCTTGTAAGACTGTCTGAAGCTTATTTCCACCTACTGCAGCTTCACTATTCTCAAAGTAAGTGAGGGTCGTTTGTGGACCTGACTGCATTTGAAAACAATGTTATATGGTACCTCCCTAAACCGCTTGACGGAGGCCCCCGAGGTGCGGTGTGATGGCACGGACTCGGAGAAGACGCTTGGCTCCGACCCCCTCCCCAAGTCTTATAGCACTGGTGTAGCCTGAGATCGCCCCCGACATAGGCGGCCGGCTCCCGGGGTCCGGCGGAACTTTTTGCCTTTTGATGACTCTTCTATTCTGGACTTTGTCCCACAATCCGTTTGACCTGAAGACACGCTGTAGTGGGGCGCCCCTTTACCGTTTTAGTTGCCATTCCGCCCGCTTTTGCTACACTGTGCCTCTTCCGCCATTCAGCTGTTTACCGCCCGCTCTTGCGACTACAGCGTCTCGCTCACCATGTAGTTGAGTTGCGCCCACTCTTGCGGTGCAGCGATAGGCGACTGCCACAGGACTCTCAAAATGGCGGCCGGCTCTTCAGATTTGGGCGTGGTCCACTAAAATGGCCCTGGGACACCTTGGAACTCGGACGCTTCCCTGATAGGGCTTGGGTCCCATTCTCGAAAGCGTCCCCTCAGCCGTGAAGATTCTACAAAAGTCTTGGGGGCCCCCGACTCCCGCAGGCTTCTGGTGCGGAGCGGCTGCCATGTCTGCTCGTGGAATGGCCACGACGGAGCTACGAGATGGTAGTGCTCTCATGCTGACGCCAGCTTTAGTCTGAAACATCCAGAAACACTGTAGACTACCAATTCGATCAGTTCCGGTAGCGCCCCAACATGACCCGGTAGAGAAGAACTTGCCCTCCCCTCTTTGACTGATGGTTCTTGTTGCCTGTCCCCTCTGTTGTCATTTAACAGAACTTTTTGCACTGCTGAAAGGGGTTGTGTTCCGAACGCTGGTTGGTGGAGACATTTTGACTATATTCTTGACCTACGTTGTCGCGTAATGCGTTATATGACACGCCGCGTTAGCGCACCCGGAAGTGATCCGGGGCGCGGCGCGCAGCGCGTAACGTAAGCATAACAGGTCATGTGACTTGTTAATAAAACTTTTTATTGGTTCATTTTACTTTTGTTATTTTATGTTATTTTAATAATGAAAAGCATTATTTTAATATGGCCGCAGATATGACCTAAAAAATACGCTTTTTATTGATTTCGAACATTTTTTTTTTTAAACATATATGTTATAATATTCCAGGCTAATGTACTTTCCCGGAAAATTTACAACTGTCCTGCCAGTAAAATATATTCCTTTTTCGAGAAAAAGGGCGTTTCTTCGTTCCATGACGGAGCCGTTGAGTAAAAGAGACTCGGCCTGCTGTCTTAGTCGCCGATACGCCTGATTATCAGATTCTTATCGATCACTTTATGTTGCAGGAGTGGAAAACACAACTGCCCTTGACCATTTATCTTTACTGCGTTCCTACATATTATACCTTTTATCCGTCATGTAATTGGACTGCTTTATTTCACTTGCCTTTTACTGATTCGAAAACAGTGACTAAAAGTAAAAACTTTACCAATGTAAATATTACTACCATGTTTTGTTTTAAAAACCTTTATTGTGAAAATGTCAGTATACAAATACGGGCCTATAACCACGTGGGCCGGCCACGGAGCAAACTGAAATCGTATATGATGAGGAGACATTTACATTATAGAGGAACGTAACGAGCGAGCCATTAGGTTGCAAGAACTAAGGTGTCTAACAGTTGCGGAATCGGTGGACGTACATTTTGTAATTAAAATACGACAGGGCCACTTACAAAAAAGTTATCTAGATATACATTTGCGTGCAAGTACCATGGGTGACGTTAATTCGAACTTTCAATAGTACAGTAATCAATAACACATCAGAACTTAATATCAATAGGGATGTCGAAATATTCAATCAATTCTCGTCCCCGCCCGCCATGAGCATCAAAACTGCATTCATATCTCGTGATATCAAGGTTGTTCAACCAGTACACAACAAGGAGTTACGAGTCCCATTTATACCGGCGCCATTTTGGGCGAGGCCGGGCAGGTCCAAGATATAGTCAAAATGTCTCCACCAACCATCGGCCAGACCAGAACCCCTTTCGGCCCTTTATGCTACAAGATGGTGTCTTCCATTCAGAAAATATTGTTGGCAGCATTTTGAAAGGAAGGATAAACAGCCGTTCTCCTAGTGAGTCTCACATTGTTACATTTAGGAAGAATGTTGAAGAGTAATATGTGGAAAATCTGAAGCCATTTTTCTACAAACTCTCAATCAGCCTTGGATGGAAAAAAAATCCTGAAGAATGTACAAACTGAAAACCAATTTTGTCTGTATAGCATCAACAGCAACGCTTGAGTCAGCTTTGTGTCAAGCCGCCATTTTCATTCAATCAATAGCGTCCCCCTGCACACATTCAGGGACCTGGTCGTGTCTTCAGATGAAACGGATTGTGGGACAAGAAGCAAAAAGGAAAAGGAAAAAAGTTCCGCCGGACCTCGGGAGCCGGCCGCCTATGTCATGTGCGACCTTTGGCCACACCAGGGCATTAGTGAAGCTGCAGCAGGTGCAAATAAGCTTCAGACAGTCTTACAAGCACTGCTCAGAACTCTCAACTATGGCACTCAACATCCAGGACTTGCCATTCGGATCTTGGCGCCTTGTGCTGGTTCCGACCTATTCACACATCGGTCCACTACTGACATCACCTCATAAGCCAACGGGGCACCCCACGCCGACTTTCGGCGCAGCATTGTAGGATGGCCACACCAGTGCGGCAACTTGCTGGACACCACCTCGGTGCCATCCGGATCTCGGCGCGTTCGAGTCACTGTACCGCAAGAGTGACCGGAACTCAGCTGGACACGCCGTCTTTCGGCGCAGCATTGTAGGATGGCCACACCAGTGCGGCAATTTGCTGGACACCACCTCGGTGCCATGCGGATCTCGGCGCGTTGTGCTGCCTTCGGCCTACTGTAGCCGCAAGTGCGGACGCAACTCAGTTGGACGGCGAGTGAAACGCTAAGGGGCGCTCCACTGCAGCCGAGGAGCCTCCATCTTGGGGGAGACGCACAGCCCCCACTGACTGACGCGACCTCACAGGCCAATGGGGCGCCCCACGCCGACTTTCGGCGCAGCATTGTAGGATAGCCACACCAGTGCAGCAACTTGCTGGACACTAACTCGGTGCCATCCGGATCTCGGCGCGTTGTGCTGCCTTCGGCCTATTCGCACATCGGTCCGCTACTGACGCCGCCTCACGTGCCAACGGATTTTCTACGCTTTTTGTAGCCCTATGCCGCATAACAGGTCATGTGACTTGTTTATAAAACTTTTCATTGGTTCATTTTACTTTTGGTTTCCTAAAGATGGAAGGCTTGGTCATATGACCTAAAAATAACACTTTTCATTGGTTTAGAAATTTTTTTTTTCCCAAACGATGAAAGCCCCACCTTGTTTCTGGATGATTCAGACTGAAGCTGGCGTCAGCATGAGAGCACCACCATCTCGTGGCTCCGTCGTGGTCATTCCGCGAGCAATCATGGCAGCCGCTCCCCACCGGAAGCCTGCAGGAGTCGAGGGCCCCCAAGACTTTTGTAGAATCTTCACGGCTGAGGGGGCGCTTTCGAGAATGGAGCCCAAGCCCTAGCAGGCAAGCGTCCGAGTTCCAAGGTGTCCCAGGGCCATTTTAGTGGACCAGGCCCAAAACCGAAGAGCCGTCCGCCATTTTAAGAGTCCTGTGGCAGCCGCCTATCACTGCACTGCAAGAGTGGGAGCAACTCAACAACATGGTGAGCGAGACGCTGTAGCCGCAAGAGCGGGCGCAACTCAGCTGGATGGCCGCCACCTGGGGAGGCCCGTTCACGCCGCCTCCCCCACGCCCCCCCCGGGCCGCCCCACGCCAATTTTCGGAGCAGCATTGTAGGATACCAAAACCAGTGCGGCAGTTTACTGGACATCACCTGGGTGCCATCCACATCTCAGCGCGTTCTGCTGCCTTGGGACTATTCGCACAACAGACCGCTACTGACGAGGCCTCCCTCCGCACCACCCGGGACGCCCCACGCTGTTTTTCTCAGCTGCATTGTAGGATCCCAAAAACCAGTGCGGCACCCAGGTGACATCACCTGGGTGCCGTCCAGAACTCAGCACGTTGTGCTGCCTTGGGACTATTCGCACAAAAGACAGCTTCTGACCATTGTTGCTTTTTTTTGTCAAAAATGTTTAAATGTTTTTACAGTTTTTGTTCCGTTCGTTATATTTAAAAGTTAATAAAGTTTTATAATCCTACTTTGTTGGAGTGCTATATATTTTTTAAAAATCGGGTGAATGGGGCCTTGAATCGGGTTATTGTCATGTGTGGGCTTTGCAAGTGTACTGCTACAGGATCGGACATTTCAAACTCAAATGCACGTTCTTTTTCTTACCTTTCCGAAGCATGGAGCGCAATAGCAGGCAGAGAAAGGGTGATGCAAGTGTTGAACACTGCCTGGCCTGGCAAGTTGCTGGCAGTGCCCCCCCCCCCGCCCGCTCCTAAAAGAGGTCACACACACACCGCCGCCCCGAGTACTTCACAGATCTTTAAAAGACCATGCGCTTGTTCATGAGGCTTAAATGGTTTATCACCCCTTCTAGAACCCCTGCATCGACCCTCTGACGTTTCCTGGAAAAATTACCACGTAAAACAATACCAAGCCTTGTCAGCTGAAACCCCCGAGGAATCGTGGGGCATATTATCAAGGGGGTTTATCTCCGCTTTTTTGGCTTTAAAAGCCAAGAAAGCGGAGATAAAATTATCTCCCTATTACCAAGCTGTCGCTAACACCAGTTAGTGACAGCTAAAAGGAGATAGCGACCATCTTGGGCCCCGCTTTGCATGTCAGTGATATTTATCACTAATGACATGCAAAGTGGGCGTGCCAAGATGTTAGCGACTGGAAACAGTCCCTAACCTCGCTATCTCCTATTACCAACTTTTCGAGATATTCGCGCTAAGCGCGTATATCTCCAAAAGCTAACACCTGCCCCTGAGCAGTTCTTAGCCATGTTATCCAATGGGAAGTGGATAACATGGCTAAGAGCATTTGCTCGATAATGCATGAATATCGCTGACTTTTCAGCGATATTCATGCATTGCGGCCGTTTTTTATCGCATTTGCGATAAACCTTGCTAATAGCAAGGTTTATCTGCGATAAAAATCGCCGATGTGCGGCGATAATTTTTGTCTCTAAACAAGTTAGAGACAAATATTATCGCTAGTTGTTGGTAATATGCCCCCGGGTTTTTGCTTGCAGAAATCGGGAGGCGGGAGACTAGCACTGAAATCAGTAGTCTCACGCCTGAATCGGGAGGGTTGGCATGTCTGGATTCTCTACAGCTAGGGCCATAAACTACATCCGCAGGGCTAGGTGATAGCCTGGGACCGGCCTGGCATCTAAAATGGCTGCCGTGCACGACAAAATTGTGGCATTGGAAAAAAGGCAAGATGGCGCAGACAATGTTTATCAATAAGGATTCATTTATAACAAAATATTTTATCGCACTGACAAATTGGCGGTCAACAATTCCTGATTTCCATTGAATCGAAAGTTAACAGACGTCACGCAGCAAAAAAAAAAAAAAGCTCACGCACAGCCGCTGGAAGACATGTATCAACATATATGAGCCTCCTCAGCCACCCTCAGAAAACATAAGGGATTAGGATACGTCTCCCGCACCCCCTTATACCTAGTAATTTAATTAAAACGAAGCACAAAATGGAGAATTCCCGTTTCGCTACCAGTTTGCGGCCCAGTTCGCGGCCCGAGAAGCGCTTCTACCGTGAAAAATCAATTTTTTTTTATTTTCCCCACGGGACCCTTTAATAACCCCAACAACATTCCTAGGGGGTCAAGAGGGGTCTACCTTGCCCCCTTTCATTAAATTCCCCCTTCGTTTTTCACCTCTTCTTCTCTCTCGATCCTACCGAGAGATAAGATGGCGGCAGCTCCGGACTGTTTAGAATGTTGACAGACACCGGGGAGCCAATCAGCTTCGCATCGCAAAGTTCCGTTTCGCGAAAAGTAAGCGGACCGAAGCGCAGCCCGGAGCGCTGTTACAGATATATATCTTGTTTTGAACGTTAATTTCTCAAAATCCACTGGAGCACATATATTGAGACCTAGCAAAGGCACATCGGGCTAACAGTCCCTACAATTTTGCCAAGTTTCGTGCAAATCCATTCAGCCGTTCGAGCTAAAAGTGAGGCCAAAGGCCCTATGGAAATTAACATGGGAAAAACGCGTTTTGGGACCCCCCTTTTTTCTCGGCCCCCCCTTGACGAAACCCCCCCCAAATTTTCAGGGGCTGCTCAGAAACAAAATGTGCCAAATTTCAGCCGATTCCGTCCACAAACGCCAAAGTTATTAGACATAGAATTTTCAAAAGTTCCATAGACAAAAAATCCTAACTATATATACCTACTGGCGAGACGCCAGTAGGTAATATATATATATATATATATATATATATATATATATATATATATATATATATATATATATATATATATTACCTACTGGCGGACGCCAGTAGGTATATATAGTTAGGATTTTTCCCTATGGGATTTTTGAAAATTCTATGTCGAATAACTTTGGCGTTTGTGGACGGAATTGGCTGAAATTTTCAGGAAAATGGCACATTTTCTTTCTGAGCAGCCCCTGAAAATTTGGGGGGGTTTCGTCAAGGGGGGGGCCCAGAAAAAAGGGGGGTCCCAAAACATGTTTTTAACATTGAGTTTTCCATAGGGCGGTTGGACTCACTTTTAGCTCGAACGGCTGAATGGATTTACACGAAACTTGGCAAAATTGTAGATATGGTTTGCCCGACGTGCCTTTGCTATGTCTCAATATATGTGCTCCAGAGGATTTTGAGAAATTAATGTTTTAAAAAACAGATATATCTGTGACAGCGCTCCAGGTAGCGCTCCGGTTCGCGTACCTGACGCGTAACGGAACTTCGCGAAGCGAAGCTGATTGGCTCTCCCGTGTCTGTCAACATTCTAAACAGTCCGGACCGGCCGCCATCTTGTCTCTCGGTAGGATTGAGAGACAAGATGTGGTGAAAAACAAAGGGGGAAAAGAAGGAAAGGGGGCAAGGTAGACCCCTCCTGACCCCCTAGGATTGATGAGGGGGATATTAAAGTGCCCCGTGGGGCAAAAAATTAAAAAAAAATTTTTTTGATTTTTCGCCGTAGAGGCGCGTCTCGGTACGCGAACCGGGCAGCTAACCGGGAAGCTAACCGGGAAGCTAACCTGCAGCGTAACGGGAGTCTGAGGAGAAGCTGATTGGCTGTCAACATTGTAAACAGTCCGGAGCGGCCGCCATCTTGTCTCTCGGTAGGATCGAGAGACAAGAGGTGAAAAAAAAAGGGGGAAATGAAGGAAAGGGGGTAAGGTAGACCCCTCCTGGCCCCCTAGGATTGATGAGGGGGCTATTAAAGTGCCCTGCGGGGCAAAAAAGAATTGTGATTTTTCGCGGTAGAGGCGCGTCCCGGTACGCGAACCGGGCAGCTAACCGGCAGCGTAACGAGAGTCCGCCATCTTGTGTTTTTGGAGCGTCCGGTTCGCGTACCGGGTAGCGTCCCAGTAAGCGTAACAAGGGGAAAACCAAGAGAAACAGTAAAAAAAAATTTAAGGGAATAGATTTCCATCAAACTTTGTAAAATTGTAGGGACTGTTTGTTTGATGTGCCTTTGCAAGGCCTCAAGATATGTGCACGTGTGGATTTTGTCTAATTAAGGTTAAAAAAAATATATATATCTGTAAGTGTGCTCCGGCGCGCTTACGTTGCGGGTTTTGTTTACGCTGCAGAGCCGATACGTCACGGTTATGCGACGCATCATGAGGCGTCTCACGTGGCCATGTGATACGTCACGTAATAAAGAATATATTTTACAGCTATAGATATTAGTTTTTAAAAAACCAATAAAATTCACTGAAAAAAACCATAGGTTATAGACCATATATAGTTAGGAATTTGCATTTACAAAACCTTGAAAATTCACTGAAAAAACCATAGGTTATAGACCATATATAGTTAGGAATTAGCATTTACAAAACCTTATTTTACTCACACAAAACCATTGAAATTCGCATATATAGTTAGTTGCACTAACTATATATCGCGCACCCGCAATCCACTGCTGATCATGTCACATATTACATCATTCATGACATGGTCAGTGACATCACTGATGACATCTCATTTGACATTACTGATCACATCACTGATAATATCATTCATGTGATAATACGATGAACCTCTTCAGACTCTAATTTTTACCTTAGATACAATCAGTGTAAACAGACACTCACAGATTGTCACTCATCCATGGAGTTACTCATACGCCTAGTCAGTCATGCAAAGAATCAATCACTCCTCCATTTCCTCAACTATACAGTTATACACACCTTACTAATTAAAACATATTCTAACACATATTTACTCTCTTATAAAATCCCTGATACAAGTTCACAATGATCCATACAGCCACTCACACATTCACTGGCTCTTATGCACAGTTATTTATATATGTCAACTCTCACATGTACTGTGTTTTACACATGTACTTACTTTGACATGTAGCACTGAGATATCCTTTCACTCACCAATACACTCATGCACACAGTCAACTGCCCTTGCAGCTGTTTCCACATGCACTTTTGAACCCATACATCTAGTGAATCAACTGCTCACACATCTATGCACAGAGTCATACACCTCCCAGCCACTCACACACATACTCAGTCTCTCATACAAATACTTGGGCAACCAATCAATAACCCATATAGTTACTCATATAGCTACTGATTAACACATGCAGCAGTTTACAGAACAGACATAATAATGGACAAATTAAGACAGTTTAGTCACTAACCCATGCACTCAGTGAGACACATTTAATCACTCACTCATACAGTCAGTCATGTACCTACTAAATCCTTCATCCAGACACTTATACATCCACTCATTTTTCAATATGTAAGACATATTTTAACTTTACAGAAACATACAGTCACTGGATGTTGTCATCATTGAGGTCATCAGTGATGTCATTTGAGATGTCATCAGTGATGTCATTTGAGATGTCATCAGTGATGTCATCAGTGATGTCACTGACCATGTCATGAATGATGTAATATGTGACATGATCAGCAGTGGATTGCGGGTGCGCGATATATAGTTAGTGCAACTAACTATATATGCGAATTTCAATGGTTTTGTGTGAGTAAAATAAGGTTTAGTAAATGCTAATTCCTAACTATATATGGTCTATAACCTATGGTTTTTTCAGTGAATATATATATATATATATATATATATATATATATATATATATATATATATATATATATATATATATATATTCAATGAAAAAACCACAGGTTTTAGCCCATATATAGTTAGGAATTAGCATTTACAAAACCTTATTTTACTCGCATAAAACCATTGAAATTCGCATATATAGTTAGATGCGCTAACTATATATCGCGCACCCGCAATCCACTGCTGATGATGTCACATATTACATCATTCATGACATGCTCAGTGACATCACTGATGACATCACTGATGACATCTTCCAGTGACTGTATGTTTCTGTAAAGTTAAAATATGTCTCACATATTGAAGAATGAGTGGATGTATAAGTGTCTGGATGAAGGATTTAGTAGGTGCATGACTGACTGTATGAGTGAGTGATTAAATGTGTCTCACTGAGTGCATGGGTTAGTGACTAAACTGTCTTAATTTGTACATCATTATGTCTGTTGTTCTGTAAACTGCTGCATGTGTTAATCAGTAGCTATATGAGTAACTATATGGGTTATTGATTGGTTGCCCAAGTATTTGTATGGGAGACTGAGTGTGTGTGGGGGTGGCTGGGAGGTGTGTGACTCTGTGCATAGATGTGTGAGCAGTTGATTCACTAGATGTATGAGTTCAAGAGTGCATGTGGAAACAGCTGCATGGGCGGTTGACTGTGTGCATGAGTGTATTGGTGAGTAAATGGATATCTCAGTGCTACATGTCAAAGTAAGTACATATGTAAAACACAGTACATGTGAGAGTTGACATATATAAATAACTGTGCATAAGAGCCAGTGAATGTGTGAGTGGCTGTATGGATCATTGTGAACTTGTATCAGGGATTGTATAAGAGAGTAAATATGTGTTAGTATATGTTTGAATAAGTAAGGTGTGTATAACTGTATAGTTGAGGAAATGGAGGTGTATTTGATTCTTTGCATGACTGACTAGGTGTGTGAGTAACTCCATGGATGAGTGAGTCTGTGAGTTTTTGTTTACACTGAGTGTATCTAAGGTTATATTAGAGTCTGAAGAGGTTAATCGTATTATCACATGAGTGATGTCATTAGTGATGTGCTCAGTTATGTCAAATGAGATGTCAAATGAGATGTCATCAGTGATGTCATTTGGGATGTCTTCAGTGATGTCATCAGTGATGTAATTTGAGATGTCATCAGTGATGTCACTGAGCATGTCATGAATGATGTAATATGTGACATCATCAGCAGTGGATTGCGGGTGCGCGATATATAGTTAGCGCATCTAACTATATATGCGAATTCCAATGGTTTTATGCGAGTAAAATAAGGTTTTGTAAATGCTAATCCCTAACTATATATGGGCTAAAACCTGTGGTTTTTTCATTGAATTTCAATGGTTTTTTAATAACAAATATCAAAAGCTGTCAAATGTCAAGTACGTGATAGGTAAAAACATTTTCGTGTTTATGCACGCTGATGTGCTTTAAACGCTGCCCCCCCCTCTTTTCTCTTAGAAGTACTCTCTCTTTGCAGAAAGTGAAGGGTAGTTAACGCAGGCCTTTGCCCCCGTTGTAATCCGTCGTGCCTGCTTGTCTCTCCATTTGATTGATTGTTATCCAAGCATTTACTATTTTAGAATTTATTCTCTTTGGTTCATTCTCTATTTACTAACAAGCACAAAGCCGCAATACTCTGTTTAGTCTTTGCAGATAGTGAAAAATCGTGTTAAAAAAAAAAATAATCGAGCAAAATCAGTAGACCACTAATGGGATCTCTTTTTGACCTCGCTAAAATAGAAACATTAGGAACAACCCTTCATGAGAAATACGAAACTAGTGAGATGAACTGAGCTCCACACCATGATGGCTGCAAGACAGCTCGGCTCCGCCACCCACCCCGCCCAAAATAACGATAAACTCTATGCAAATATTATAAATATATACAACACACCAGCAAAGTAACAGGGTAAAACATTTTATTAAATAACTATTTACATAACTATTTTATACTTTTTGTTGCCTGATCCGGCTAGCTCAATCGATCGAGCATGAAACTCATGCATTCTGATAGCAAGCGTTGCTGCTGATGCTATGCAAACAAAAACTGTTTTTCAGTTTGTACATTCTTCAAGATTTTTCATCCAAGGCTGGTTGAGAGTTTGTAAAACGATGGCTTCAGATTTTCAACATACGGTGTGGTGGCGCGGACTGGGAGGGTGCGCTTGACTTCTGCCCCCTCCCCAAGTCGTGTTGCCCTGGCGTGGCCTAAGATCGCCCCCGACATAGGCGGCCGGCTCCCGGGGTCCGGCGGAACTTTTTGCCTTTTGATGACTCTTCCATTCTGGACCTTATCCCACAATCCGTCTGACCTGAAGACACGCTGTAGTGGGGCTCCCCTTTACCGTTTCAGTTGCCATTCCGCCCGCTTTTGCTACACTGTGCCTCTTCCACCATTCAGCTGTTTACTACCCGCTCTTGCGACTACAGCGTCTCACTCACCATGTAGTTGAGTTGCTCCCGCTCTTGCGATGCAACTATAGGCGGCTGCCACAGGACTCTCAAAATAGCGGCCGCCTCTTCAGATTTGGGCGTGGTCCACTAAAATGGCCATGGGACACCTTGGAACTCGGACGCTTGTCTGCTAGGGCTTGGGCCCCATTCTCGAAAGCGTCCACTGAGCCTTGAAGATTCTACAAAAGTCTTGGGGGCCCCCGACTCCCGCAGGCTTCTGGTGGGGAGCGGCTGCCATGATTGCTCGTGGAATGGCCACGACTGAGATACGAGATGGTGGTGCTCTCATGCTAACGCCAGCTTCAGTCTGAAACATCCAGAAACACTGTAGACTATCAATTCGATCAGTTCCGGTAGCGCCCCAACGTGACCCGGTAGGGAAGAACTTGCCCTCCCCTCTTTGACTGATGGTTCTTGTTGCCTGTCCCTTCTGTTGTCATTTAACAGAACTTTTTAGACTGCTGAAAGGGGTTGTGTTCCGACCGCTGGTTGGTGGAGACATTTTGACTATATTCTGGACCTACGTTGTCGCGTAATGCGTTATATGACACGCCGCGTTAGCGCACCCGGAAGTACTCCAGTGCGCGAAGCGCAGCTTCCCGGAAGAGATCCGGGGCGCGGCGCGCAGCGCGTAACGTAAGCATAACAGGTCATGTGACTTGTTAACAAAACTTTTCATTGGTTCATTTTACTTTTGTTATACTAATGATGAAAGGCTTGGTCATATGACCTAAAAATTACGCTTTTTATTGCTTTCGAACATTATTTTTTCTTAAACATATATGTTATAATGTTCCCGGCTAATGTAGTTTCCCGGAAAATTTACAACTGTCCTGCAAGTAAAATATATTCCTTTTTCTAGCAAAAGGGCGTTTCTTCGTCCCATGACGGAGCCGTTGAGCAAAAGATGCTCGGCCTGCTGTCTTAGTCGCTGATACGCCCGAATATCAGATTCTTATCGATCACTTTATGTTGCAGGAGTAAAAAACACAACAGCCCTTGACCATTTATCTTTACTGCGTTCCTGCGTATTATACCTTTTATCCGTCATGTAATTGGACTGCTTTATTTCACTTGCCTTTTACTGATTCGAAAACAGTGACTAAAATTAAAAACTTTACCAATGTAAATACTACTACCATGTTTTGTTTTAAAAACCTTTATTGTGAAAATGTCAGTATACAAATACGGGCCTATAACCACGTGGGCCGGCCACGGAGCAAACTGGAATCGTATATGATGAGGAGACATTTACACTGTAGAGGAACGCAACGAGCGGGCCATTAGGTTGCAAGAACTAAGGTGTCTAACAGTTGCGGAATCAGTGGACGTACATTTTGTAATTAAAATACGACAGGGCCACTTACAATAAAATTATCTAGATATACATTTGCGGGCAAGTACCATGGGTGACGTTAATTTGAACTTTCAATAGTACAGTAATCAATAACACATCAGAACTTAATATCAATAGGGATGTCGAAATATTCAATCAATTCTCATTCCCGCCCGCCATGTGCTTCAAAACTGCATACGTATCTCGTGATATCAAGGTTGTGCAACCAGTACACAACAAGGAGGTACGAGTCCCATTTATACCGGCGCCATTTTGGGCGAGGCCGGGCAGGTCCAGGATATAGTCAAAATATCTCCACCAACCAGCGGTCGGACCAGAACCCCTTTCGGCAGTCAAAAAAGGTTCAGTTAAATGACAACAGAAGACATAGGCAACAAGACCAATAGTCAAAAGAGGGGAGGGCAAGATCTAAAGCCATTGTTCTACAAACTCTCAAGCAGACTTGGATGGAAAAATCCTGAAGAATGTACAAACTGAAAACCATTTTTTGTCTGTATAGCATCACCAGCAACGCTTGAGTCAGCTTTGTGTGAAGCCGCCATTTTGATTCAATCAATAGCGTCCCCCTGCACACATTCAGGGACCTGGTCGTGTCTAAAGGTTAAATGGATTGTGGGACAAGATGCAGAAAGGAAAAGGAAAAAAGTTCAGTCGGACCATGGAACTTTCGGCGCAGCATTGTAGGATGGCCACACCAGTGCGGCAACTTGCTAGACACCACCTCGGTGCCATCCAGATCTCGGCGCGTTGTGCTTCCTTCGGCCTACTGTAGCCGCAAGTGCGGACGCAACTCAGCTGGATAGCGAGTGAAACACCAAGCGGCGCCCCACTGCAGCCGAGGAGCCTCCATCTTGGGGGCGACGCACAGCATCACATTGCTTTCTTAAACAGCCCCCACTGACTGACGCGACCTCACAGGCCAACGGGGCGCCCCACGCCGAATTTCGGCGCAGCATTGTAGGATGGCCACACCAGTGCGGCAATTTGCTGGACACCACCTCGGTGCCATCCGGATCTTGGCGCGTTGTGCTGCCTTCGGCCTACTGTAGCAGCAAGTGCGGGCGCAACTCTGCTGGTCGGCGAGTGAAAAGATAAGGGGCGCCGCACTGCACATCAGGTGCCTCCACCTGAGGAGGCGAGAGAGGCCAGTTTGCGCCACCTCCCCCCCCCCAGGAACCCCACGCCGACTTTCGGCGCAGCATTGTAGGATGGCCACACCAGTGCAACTTGCTGGACACCACCTCGGTGCCATCCGGATCTCGGCGCGTTGTGCTGCCTTCGGCCTATTCGCACATCGGTCCGCTACTGACGCCGCCTCACGTGCCAACGGATTTTCTACGCTTTTTATAGCAGCGCGTAACGTAAGCATAACAGGTCATGTGACTTCTTTATAAAACTTTTCATTGGTTCATTTTACTTTTGGTTTCCTAATGATGGAAGGCTTGATCATATGACCTAAAAATATCACTTTTCATTGGATTAAAACATTTTTTTTTCCCAAACGATGAAAGCCCCACCTTGTTTCTAGATGTTTCAGACTGAAGCTGGCGTCAGCCTGAGAGCACCACCATCTCGTGGCTCCGTCGTGGTCATTCCGCGAGCAATCATGGCAGCCGCTCCCCACCGGAAGCCTGCAGGAGTCGGGAGCCCCCAAGACTTTTGTAACATCTTCAAGGCTCAGGGGACGTCCGAGTTCCAAGGTGTCCCAGGGCCATGTTAGTGGACCAGGCCCAAATCCGAAGAGCCGTCCGCCATTTTAAGAGTCCTGTGGCAGCCGCCTATCGCTGCACCGCAAGAGTGGGCGCAACTCAACTACATGGTGAGCGAGACGCTGTAGCCACAGGAGCGGGCGATAAACAGCTGAATGGAGGATGAGGCACAGTGTAGCAAAAGCGGGCGGAATGGCAACTGAAACGGTAAAGGGGCGCCCCAGTACAGCCGACGAGCCTCCACCTGGGGAGACCCGTTCACGCCGCCTCCCCCCCCCCCCTGCCCCCCCCCCCCCCCCCCCCGGGGCGCCCCACGCCGTTTTTCAGAGCAGCATTGTAGGATGCCAAAACCAGTGCGACAACTTACTGGACATCACCTGGGTGCCATCCACATCTCAGCGCGTTCTGCTGCCTTGGGACTATTCGCACAACAGACCGCTACTGACGAGGCCTCCCCGCGCACCCCCCGGGACGCCCCACACCGTTTTTCTGAGCTGCATTGTAGGATACCAAAAACCAGTGCGGCACCCAGGTAACATCACCTGGGTGCCCTCCAGAACTCAGCACGTTGTGCTGCCTTGGGACTATTCGCACAAAACACAGCTACTGACCATTGTTGCTTCTTTTTTAAAAAAATGTTTAAATGTATTTACTGTTTTTGTTGCATTCTATATATTTATAAGTTATTAAAGTGTTATTTTCCTTCTACTTTGTTGGAGTGCTATATATTTTTAATGTGACACATAATTGTAAAAACTTTGATGTACAAAGAGGCATCCCTGGAATCTTCCGCTTCAGGCTCGGTCCCACACACCCTCACAGTGAGAATCCCCTCCCCAAGCACAATACAGGATGGTTATCAGATAGTAGGAACGCGTGTGGTGTGACGGATCTCATCGGGTGGGGGCCTTGATCTACTGTAACTCCTTTGAAGAGGGGTGATTCTCTACAGCTGGGGCCATAAACTACATCTGCAGGGCTAGGTGATAGCCTGGGACCGGCCTGGACAATCGGACACAGAGGAAGAGGAGTGTCAGAGGGTGCGGTAGTGAATAGGGTGAAAGGGTGGTGTCGGGCGGGCACAGGGTGTGATTCTCAGGGAAGAGCAGCGCACATGGGAGGAGGTTTCTGGCCCATGCATGAGAGAGAGAGCGGGGGTGACCAGTGCGTGGGGGAGATGCTTGCGAGGGTGAGGAGCCATGCTGAGGATCGGCGGCGTGCAGAGAGTGGGTCTGGTCAAGGCATCTAAAATGGCTGCCGTGCTCAACAAAAGTGTGGCATTGCAAAAATGACAAGATGGCGCAGACAATGTTTATCAATAAGGATTAATTTATAACAATTATTTAAAACAAAATATTTACTCGCAGTGACAAAATGGCGGTCAACACTTCCTGATTTCCATCGAATCGAACGTTAACAGACGCTCACGCACAGCCGCTGGAAGACATGTATCAACATATATGAGCCTCCTCAGCCACCCTCAGAAAACAAAAGGGGTCAGGATACGTCTCCCGAACCCCCTTATACCTAGTAATTTAATGAAATCGAAACACAAAATGGCGAATTTACGTTTCGCTACCAGTTTGCGAACCGAGAAGCGCTTCTACCGCGAAAAATCAAATTTTTATTATTTGCCCCACGGGACCCTTTAATAACCTCAACATCATTCCTAGGGGGTCAAGAGAGGTCTACCTAGCCCCCTTTCATTAAATTCCCCCTTCGTTTTTCTCCTCCTCTTGTCTCTCGATCCTACCGACAGACAAGATGGCGGCCACACCGGACTGTTTAGAATGTTGACAGACACCGGAGAGCCAATCAGCTTCGCTACGCAAAGCTCCGTTACGCGAAAAGTACGCGATCTGGAGCGCTATCTGGGACGCTGTCACAGATATACCTGTTTTTTAAACGTTAATTTCTAAAAATCCACTGGAGCACATATATTGAGACCCAGCAAAGGCACATCGGACTAACAGTCCCTATAATTTTGCCAAGTTTCGTGCAAATCCATTCAGCCGTTAATTTGCGAACCGAGAAGCGCTTCTACCGTGAAAAATCAAATTTTTTTTAATTTTCCCCACGGGACCCTTTAATAACCCCAACATCATTCCTAGGGGGTCAAGAGGGGTCTACCTTGCCCCCTTTCATTAAATTCCCCCTTCGTTTTTCACCTCTTCTTGTCTCTCGATCCTACCGAGAGACAAGATGGCGGCCGCTCCGGACTGTTTAGAATGTTGACAGACACCGGAGAGCCAATCAGCATCGCTTCGCAAAGCTCCGTGACGCGAAAAGTACGCGATCTGGAGCGCTATCTGGGACGCTGTCACAGATATATAAATTTTTTTAAAAGTTAATTTCTCAAAATCCACTGGAGCACATATATTGAGACCCAGCAAAGGCACATCGGGCTAACAGTCCCTACAATTTTGCCAAGTTTCGTGCAAATCCATTCAGCCGTTCGAGCTAAAAGTGAGGCCAAACGCCCTATGGAAATTAACATGGGAAAAACGCGTTTTGGGACCCCCCTTTTTTCTCGGCCCCCCCTTGACGAACCCCCCCCAAATTTTCAGGGGCTGCTCAAAAACAAATGGTGCCATTTTCCTGAAACTTTCAGCCGATTCCGTCCACAAACGCCAAAGTTATTAGACATAGAATTTTCAAAAGTCCCATAGAGAAAAAATCCTAACTATATATACCTACTGGCGATAGCCAGTAGGTAATATATATATATATATATATATATATATATATATATATATATATATATATATATATATATATATATATATATATATATATATATATATATATATATATATATATATATATATATATATATATATATATATATATATATATATATATATATATATATATATATATATATAAATTTCTATGGCAAAATGAAACCCCTCATTTTGTTCCTTTTCAAATTAAATGTATTCAGTGTTACCACTTTATTCCAATCAAGATGACTTCAGGTGTGCCATACGTTTGTCATAAGTAAGACTGTTAGCGTTCTAGTAGTTCTTTTGAACACTCTGGGACATTCTGTCATTGGGCTATAGTTGGGCTACATCTGACTGATATTTGGGCTACATTTGGGCTCTTTTGTCTCTGGTGGCCATCTTGGGAGACTGCATATCAGAATTTTTTTAATGAAATATAAGAGGATTTGAGAAGTCACTCAAAATGTGCCCTAATTTTTCTTTCTTCAGCACTAATCATATTTTGTATGGCAAAATGAACCCCCTCATTTTGTTACTTTGCAAATTAAATGTTTTAAGTGTTAACACTTTATTCCAATCAAGATGACTTCAGGTGTGCCATACTTTTGTCATAAGTAAGACTGTTAGCGCTCTAGTTGTTCTTTAGAACACTCTGGGACATTCTGTCATTGGGCTATAGTTGGGCTACATCTGGCTGATATTTGGGCTACATTTGTTTTTTTTTGTCTCTGGTGGCCATCTTTGGGCTACATTGGGCTACATTGGGCTACATTGGGCTACATTGGGCTACATTTGGGCTCTAACATATATATAGCCCAATGTAGCCCAATATATATTTTTTCAAAGTTAATTTTCGTAAAAACCACTGGAGCACATATCTTGAGACATAGCAAAGGCCCATCGGGCTACCAGTCCATACAATTCTGCTAAGTTTGGTGGAAATCCATTCAGCCGTTCGGGCTAAAAGTGAGTTTGACCGCCCTATGGAAATTAACATGGAGAAAACACGTTTTGGGACCCCCCTTTTATCTCGGCCCCCGCTTGACGAATCCCCCCCACATTTTCAGGGAAGGAGCGGAGTGGAGCAAGCAACCTACTTTGAAAAATTCGCGAAGATTCGTCCACCGGCTTCAAAGGTATTCCCAATAGAATGTTGCGGATTTCCTATGGAAAGAAGATCCTAACTATAACTACCTACTGGCGACTGCCAGTAGGTAATTTTTATATATATATATATATATATATATATATATATATATATATATATATATATACATATATATACATATATATATATTCACTGAAAAACCCATATGTTTAACACCAGTTATAGTTAGGAATTAGCATTTAAAAAACCTATTAAATTCACTGAAAAAAACATAGGTTTCACACCTGTTATGGTTAGCTGGAAATTTTACTGACATAAAACCATTGAAATTCCCACGTTATAGTTAGTTGAACTCACTATAACTTGCTCGCCTACAATGCACTGCTCATGATGTCACATATTTCATCACTCATGACATGGTCAGTGACATCACTCATTTTTTTGTTTTTTTAGAACTACCTCCAATTTATAAAAAAAAGTCTACATTTTTTAAAAACTCTGTCATTCTTTTTTTCCCCATGGTACGCTCCCCGGTACGCTTCCGATTTTCGCGGGGCCCTTTTATGGCCCCCAAATCAAACCTAGGGGTTCAGGGGGGTCTACCCTGCCCCCCTTTGGTCATTTCCCCCTTTATTTTTGCCACCTCTTGTGTCTCGATCCTACCGAGACACAAGATGGCGGCCTCTCTGGACTGTTTGGAATGTTTACAGACACCCGAGAGCGAATCAGGTTTCCGCACATGACCTCGCGTAGCGCGCTGGTACGCGCCCCGGTGCGCGTACCGGGGCGCACTTATAGATATATATTTTTTTTTAGCCTAAATTACTCAAAATCCACTGGAGCACATATCTTGAGACATAGCATTGGCACATCGGGCTACCAGTCCCTACAATTTTGCCAAGTTTGGTGGAAATCCATTCAGCCGTTCGGGCTGAAAGTGAGGTTGACCGCCCTATGGAATTTAACATGGGGAAAACACGTTTTGGGACCCCCCTTTTATCTCGGCCACCGCTTGACGGATCCCCCCCAAACTTTCAGGGAAGGACCGGAGCGACTGCCAGTAGGTAATTAATATATATATATATGTATATATATATATATATATATATATATATATATATATATATATATATATATATATATATATATATATATATATATATATATATATATATATATATATATACCAAAGAAAGCTGCTTCTACTGCAACGCTGTGACCCATAGGGAAGTGGCGTACACTCCGGTGAAGCACGCTGGTAATTATTGACTCCAAAACAAATAATGATATTTGTACGCTCTCAGGAACCACACAACAGTCCAGAAGTGTTAATACTTTGATTTATTCACACAACGCGTTTCGGCGACTTGCCTTGATCACGTGTGATAAATTTGTGTGACAAAATGTGCTTATTTAAATAAAGTTACACATACATCAAAATAAATGTAGGACATACAAATTCACAAAAATGCGTGTCCGCCATCTTGTAACGTCTTTTGTACGATTGGAACATGAGCTTTCCACATTGTTGACAAGTGTCCATTATGGTAGCAAGCCTACATGTGGCCTCTAATATGTGCAGCATGACATTGATACTGTGCTGTTCTCGATGAAGTTGACCACACATCATAATCAATGTAGGAAATGTAAAAATACACATTAACAACAGAGCGTGTTGGCCATCTTGTAACGTCTTTTGTAAGATTGTGGTAGAACATGGACTTTCCACACTATTAACCAGTGTCGAATATGCTAACATATATAATCATCAGCAGAGGAGGACCTCGAATGTGTGCAGCATGAAATAAATAATAAACATGCGACATAACAAACATATAAATTTTGTATCGGCCATCTACAATGTTTCATAAATTCATACGTTATATAGCTTGTTAAAATTGTATGGTCTTCACATTATAACGAGTGCCCTACGTGAAATCAAGAAATACTCCAAATTTCAGAATTATTGACATGTGTCAGAGTATAACGTAGACTCACATTTAGGTTCAACTTTCATATTAACAATATATGACAGAAGGGCACCAGGTATATGTGTTGAAATATATAGCCCTGCACCATGTAAGATCTAATACTATATGTAGGCACATTGTAATATATATATATATTTTCTTTTTTTAATATGTATACATATTTATTTGTACATTTGTGTATATATATATACATATATATATATATCTGAAGCAAACGCTCTGGAGCTTGGGAGGGAAGCACGACCATGGTCCGCCCTCCGGCCATAAATGCAGCCTGCTGTTACCTTCGTGTTTGTCATTGTCTCTGCCGACGCGTTTCGGGGCTCACACCCCTTCCTCTTGGGCAAACAAAAAGCACGCCATGAGCCCTGCATCTTTCGTTCTCCAACTTTATTGATACCATCCCCGCCTCCCAGGGGCGTGGTTACATCGCGCTGGCCTCTGGTGCATTTTCCTCCCAGGGGCGTGGTTACATCGCGCTGGCCTCTGGTGCATTCTGGGGGATGGAGTTTGTGATGCAGGTAAGTCTCCTTTTAGTAAGTTCAGGCGTGATCTTTCAATCCGTTAAAAATATTATTCCTCTAAGTGAGTCACTGTTGGGTGCGAGCAGGCTCAATCTGCATATGGAGCATGGTGCTAACTTGTCTCGTAGAGTTCAAAACAACAGCCTCGCATAGCTTGTGATGTTTGTTTTCACCGGCTATGGATGGTTCTCCTCCCCACGGCCAGGCACCGTGTGTATGTATCTGAAGCAAACACTCTGGAGCTTGGGAGGGAAGCACGACCATGGTCCGCCCTCCGGCCATAAATGCAGCCTGCTGTTACCTTCGTGTTTGTCATTGTCTCTGCCGACGCGTTTCGGGGCTCACACCCCTTCCTTTTGGGCAAACAAAAAGCACGCCATGAGCCCTGCATCTTTCGTTCTCCAACTTTATTGATACCATCCCCGCCTCCCAGGGGCGTGGTTACATCGCGCTGGCCTCTGGTGCATTTTCCTCCCAGGGGCGTGGTTACATCGCGCTGGCCTCTGGTGCATTCTGGGGGATGGAGTTTGTGATGCAGGTAAGTCTCCTTTTAGTAAGTTCAGGCGTGATCTTTCAATCCGTTAAAAATATTATTCCTCTAAGTGAGTCACTGTTGGGTGCGAGCAGGCTCAATCTGCATATGGAGCATGGTGCTAACTTGTCTCGTAGAGTTCAAAACAACAGCCTCGCATAGCTTGTGATGTTTGTTTTCACCGGCTATGGATGGTTCTCCTCCCCACGGCCAGGCACCGTGTGTATGTATCTGAAGCAAACGCTCTGGAGCTTGGGAGGGAAGGACGACCATGGTCCGCCCTCCGGCCATAAATGCAGCCTGCTGTTACCTTCGTGTTTGTCATTGTCTCTGCCGACACGTTTCGGGGCTCACACCCCTTCCTCTTGGGCAAACAAAAAGCACGCCATGAGCCCTGCATCTTTCGTTCTCCAACTTTATTGATACCATCCCCGCCTCCCAGGGGCGTGGTTACATCGCGCTGGCCTCTGGTGCATTTTCCTCCCAGGGGCGTGGTTACATCGCGCTGGCCTCTGGTGCATTCTGGGGGATGGAGTTTGTGATGCAGGTAAGTCTCCTTTTAGTAAGTTCAGGCGTGATCTTTCAATCCGTTAAAAATATTATTCCTCTAAGTGAGTCACTGTTGGGTGCGAGCAGGCTCAATCTGCATATGGAGCATGGTGCTAACTTGTCTCGTAGAGTTCAAAACAACAGCCTCGCATAGCTTGTGATGTTTGTTTTCACCGGCTATGGATGGTTCTCCTCCCCACGGCCAGGCACCGTGTGTATGTATCTGAAGCAAACGCTCTGGAGCTTGGGAGGGAAGCACGACCATGGTCCGCCCTCCGGCCATAAATGCAGCCTGCTGTTACCTTCGTGTTTGTCATTGTCTCTGCCGACGCGTTTCGGGGCTCACACCCCTTCCTCTTGGGCAAACAAAAAGCACGCCATGAGCCCTGCATCTTTCGTTCTCCAACTTTATTGATACCATCCCCGCCTCCCAGGGGCGTGGTTACATCGCGCTGGCCTCTGGTGCATTTTCCTCCCAGGGGCGTGGTTACATCGCGCTGGCCTCTGGTGCATTCTGGGGGATGGAGTTTGTGATGCAGGTAAGTCTCCTTTTAGTAAGTTCAGGCGTGATCTTTCAATCCGTTAAAAATATTATTCCTCTAAGTGAGTCACTATTGGATGAAGTGGTTCTTTGTTTTCTGGTGAGGAGGGTCCTCTTGCACAAAACCATCTGAATCACTGCTGGATGACTCCCTTGCAGCCATTGCTGTAGATCAGGAAATTAATGAGTAGATAATTCACAAAACACCTCTTGCTCTCTCCAAGTGCAAATCAATAGTGAGAGAAATGGGTGGGTTTCTCAAAATTTAGAAAAAAAAAATTATTGAACCCATGAATAGTGTTATTTTCAGGTCACATGACCAGGGGCTTCATCATTATAAAACCAAAACTGTTATGAACCAATGAAAAGTGTTATTTTCTGGTCACATGACCCGACGCGCTTACGCTACGCGCCCCGTAAGCGCGTCGGACGTCTACGTTGGATTCACTGGCGCTTGGAGAGTATGGTTATTATTATTGATTATTCCTAAAGATGTTCTACAGGTTGGACCGGCTCATAGTACACATGATCCCATGTGTCATTTCACAGGTGGACCCACATCTCCTCATCGTTGTTAAGGCCCCATGGTGTCATTGTTTTAAGGTCAATAATGTACCTGGACTCTAAGATTCGGAGTGCCTTTTCTCTGTCTCCCCCTCGTTCTAAACGGGTAACTTGATCTATATAGTAAAAACTTAGGTGATCCCTATTACTCTGGTGATATTCAGAAAAATGGCGAGCAACCGGAAAAGATTTATCCTTGTTTGCGATTGCTTGCATTTGTTCGAGAATCCTAAGTTTAGAAAAGTTGATAGTACTACCTATGTACCATTTTTTGCAGGGGCATTCTAGGCAATAGATCGTGTAGTCCGAATTGCAATTTATGAGTTTTTTTATTTTTCTGTTTGGTCCACCTATTCCCGTTCTGCCTGGATATTCAGAAACATTTTTGCTGTACTTACACGATTTTCAGCGTAGACAAGGAAAGAACCCCTTCGTGTGTGTTAAATTCAGGGGCTCCCCAACGTGTTACAGGCCTCCCCAACGCATTTTGGTGTATTCACCTTGCTCATGGGTACAAGCAGCAGTTCATCATAAGGTCCTGAAACTTTACACCTGATTTTATAACATTTCCATGCCCTTAATTGGGATTCCACAATCAGATTAGTTGTGATGCATTATGGTTTCAGTAGTTTGAACACAATCAAACCTCAAATGGCTCATAAAACATTTTTTCTGGGCAAATATTGGTATAATCCAGACATCCCATTACCAGCCCTACCAAAGGCTGGGAAGGCCCTCAAGGAGAGGGGATTAATTAAAAGAAGTGGGTCGCCCAGCATTAATGACCCGATCCCCGAGACTGCCTGCGATGCTATTTCCTGGGGAACACCCCCCAAAACATAGTGGTTTCCCTGCCTGCAGTGCCATGTAAACCTGTAATTTGCTCTCGCTTGGCTGGAGTATTTTCAAAACTCACACTACACAGGAGCAAACACCAAGTCAGCTTCCAGTTTCTTCTCATGAAGCCCGAGAGACAAAAGAGAGTGCACTCATGTATTTTAATAGCTGACCCCAGGGAGGTAGTGGTCCCCAGGGCAAGGGTGGTCGTCCAGACCCCAGCTCACTATTGCTGCAAAGCTCTGGGAAGGTGGTGGTCCCTGGAGCTCTAAATAGCCCATGAAGGGGAGTCTGCTCAGCCCCTCCAATATTGTAACACAAGCCCGGGGAGGTTGTGTTCCTGGGGCTCAAAAGAGCCCATGGAGGGGGGTCCGGCCGGCCCCCTCCATTTACGAAAAAAAGTCCCAGGGAGGTGGTGGTCTCTGTGGTTCAAAGAGCCTTGTGCACCTCCCTATTTTTTAACAAATGCATGCCCCCGGGACAAGGCCCATGTAGATCTACTCAAAACAAGCATGAGCCCCCCTTGTATTTTTTTCTTCACATTTTTACTGGAGTCGCAGATTCGCTGCGAGTTTCTGTTAACATTTTTATTAAAATACTTTTTTTGCCCTGGCTGCATCACTCTGGGACCCCAGGACCAGAGCTAATGGGTCAGAGTATTCCTAAACGGCCCCATTGTCTGAGTCCCAGGGTGGCTGCCAACACTTCCTGGTTGAAGTGTTGGCAGCCAATCAGATCTCAGCACAAGATTGGGAGGGTTTACAAGCCTTCATGTCCCTAGATATACCAGTTTGTTTTTTTCTTTAATATCTCCCAAACTACTGAATTAATTTACACCAATTTACCAAATGGGTGCTTTCTGAACATACAGCTACCTTTCTGCCAAATTAGTTGTAATTCTATTCAGCGGTTCAGGCTGTAGTCGTATCAATTATTCCTATGGGAATTAACATTGGAGTGCGCAGCGCTGAGAGATGACTCAGCTCCCTGAGTGAGTCAGCACCTACTTCTATTTCCACCAAAGCCTTCAGGTGCACATCATTAAGCGGGCTATTTAAACCCAAAGAACAGCCCCGTTCAGTCATTCGGGGCAACGCAGAAGGACGACAGGTTCAAGGAGGATCCAGACCGGCAATTCCGTGAGTAGAGAGCTATCGACCGCCACGATTCTGGTAAGCAGATACCTTTCTCTCCTTACAGGTTGAATCCTAACTCATCCCTTTCTCAAACCACCGTAGGGTCTTTTTCTCTGCCAAGTGATCCAAGGAGGCCTTAGCAGCAAATAGCCAGTGTGAGGATAAAATCGCATTACTTATCTGAAACTCACCATGCTATTCGCTGCTGTTTAGCTCGCCACGAAACAACCGGATTTACATTAAGATAATCCACGCCACTCATGCCGTTGGCGTGACCACCTTCTAGCCATTCCTAGGCCGTGCACGCACCTTAGCAGTTGGCAATATGTTGTGTGCTTAGCAAATCATGCTAATTGACTCTACCTTGTACGTCTGTCTATGTCTTTAAATGTTATATGTACAGTAAAGCAAGAGGGAATCCCCCTCTGTCATATAAACGCACCTTAGCGAGTGCGACACATTTAACAATACACAATCACTTAAAATTAAGTATTTATTTGCACCTTTCACATACTCTTTGGTCCTGAGGAAAGCCAGTTTAAAATCAAAGGCCTGGCTGAAACATGTAGACCACACAGGACGCAGGAGGTCATAATCCGTACTCCAGCGCGTTCATCTGCCTTTTAGTTGCGAACAGGGGCCCGGTGATTAAAGTTTATCCATTTACCCTCGGGTACCAGGCACCACTGTATAGCTTTTTAAACTTCACTATCTCACTCACTACACTGCACACTCAGAAAAAATACCAGCTCCACAGTAATCTGGCGTTGAAGCACACCCGGGACACATTCGGTGTCACTGTGGTGGGCCCGATGATGAAGCATGCCACCAACTAGGTTGGTGGGTGAGGGCTTCATGATCAAACCTAATGGTTTATCGGCACGCGTATGCAATTTTGAGTCGCTACAACCACAAACATAGCTAGTCCTTATTGATTATGATAATTAACATTGGAAACACATAATTTTACTTAGCCCGTACTTGACAGATCACCCCGAAAAATCTCCATGCACAACAAGTATTACAGGCATACTTGTTAGAGAAAATGTCATTAAGATTTGTCAAATGGCAGCAAAGTTATAGGCAAGTAAAAAAATGCTTTTCCTATGGAAGCTCGGTCCTAACAATAACTACATGTTGGCGGCCGCAGGTAGGTAAAATATATACGTAATATATTACGTAATATATATTACCTTGCGGTCAGTAGGTAGTTAGGATCTAGTTTCCATAGGAAGAGAGTTTTTGTTTTGCCAATAACTGGCGTCGCTTTAAGAATTTTTCAAAACTTTTACTTTAGTCAGTTCAGCAGGTGTGTTGAAAGTTTCGGGATGATTCGTCAAGCGGTGGCTGAGAAAAAAGGGGGGTCCCAAAAAATGCTTTTCCTCAATGCATTTTCCCATAGGGATTTTGTACATGATTACAGCCTGAACCGCTGAACGGAATTACACCAGTTTTGGCAGAAAGCTATATATTTGTCAAGAGAGCTTGCTTTTTGTGATTTGGTGTAAATCCATTTTGTGGTTTTCGTGATATTAAAGGGCAAAAAATATAAATATGAAAGGATGCAGATCTTACAGTGGACTTGCGGATCTACAGTCCACATGCTAACATCTGATTGGCTGCCATCACTTCTACCAGGAAGTGTTAGCAGCCATCTTGGGACTTGGCTTGAAGCCAAGTCCTAAAAATTTTTTAAAAATAAAGAAAGGGGGAGCAGAGTAGAAATGGTCTGACCCTTAAGAGTGGTGTTGGGATTCCACAGGTACCCCTAAAAGCATATTTTTATTGTTCAATTTTGATGCAAATTCACGGGTTGATCAGCAGATCTGGGCATCATTGAAAATAAAATCCTTGTGGTCTCAAGCGCGTCATTTTCATGAAGGAATAAATAAATATATATATTGGAGTGGCGGTTCTTGGGAGATGTAGGTAGAACTCAAGTGTATGTGGTTGTGGGTGGTTCTGGTGAGGCTCCCGGTCAGTGTGGGTTAGCGTGAGGAAAAACATATGGAGCCTGTGTGGCTGGTGTTTTCCCTATGAGCTCTTCTATTCGAATCAGTATATGAGGCATAGTGAAGTGTAGTATGACAATTCAATTTTAGACATGCATTCTATGAAAGTTTGCCAGGTGCATTTTATAGTCCATGAGTGGTAAGGTGTATGCAATCTGCTTCATAGCCAGGACAAGCCATGTCCTGTTGGAACCATTGAGTCGAGTGTGGGGCATCTTTTTTTTCACTAAACCACTATCTGTTCTTTAGCTGCCCACGTTATGTGTCTTTGAATGGTCCTATCAGAACCTATCATGTTTTAAGGTAAGAGAGTACGATGCCCAGGATTATGGTGAGAGGGTTATCAGGCATTGGGTAGCCTAGAACGGCCTTGATGTGGCCCCAGATCTCTTTCCAAAAGGGTTGTATCACTCCACAGGACACCCAAATGTGTAGGAAGGGCCCTCTAGACTGTTCACATCTCCAGGATTGTATTGGAACCCTTGGGGACGTCTTATGTAGGTGAATTTCGGTTGAGGCAGAAGCTGACTTTCTATGTGGCACACTGAGTAGTGTTTTTAGGCTGTCATGCCAGAGTCATTACCAGTCTATGGTCAGGAGATCAGTTTCCCATCGTGTTTGGTAATTATATAAAGTGGCAGGTTCTGAGTATTGGAGCGCTTTATAGGTTCTTAAAATAAGCCCCTTTGTGTCTGAGAGTGTGCGGACCATGCTTTCAAATGGAGTTAGTATTCTCATTGCCTCTAGAGGGGTGTAGTGCCCAGTGCCTCAGATAGCAATATTGGAACCTGACCTGTTCCGTGACATGGAAGTTGAACTTGCATTGGTCAAATGATTTGATAGTGTCACCTCGGAAGAGGTCTTGCAACGAGTGTCCTGCACTCCTCACACGACCATCTGGAAAAGCTTTGGGGTCAAGTGCTGCTGTAAAGTCTGGATTCCTGACTATTGGTGTGTGTGAAGAGGGAGATGTTGTGAGGCCTTTTCTGAGGGTGATGTGCTCCCAGATATCAAAGACTGTTTTAGTAGAAGTTGCTATGACTTTTTGTGCTAGAGGAGCCAGGAAGCCATGGTCCCATATTGGTCATGTGATCACGTGGTCCATTTGGAACCAATGCTTTTTGCTCTCTCTAGTGGTCTATTCCAAGATGTGTTGTAAGTGTGCAGCCAAATAGAAGCCGAGGAGGTTTGGCCATGCCAATCCTCCTTTTTCTCTGGGAACTATTAGGAGCTTGTGTGAGATGCAGAATTGTTTAACATTTCAGGTGATGTTCTGGGTTTGTAATCATCGTATATCAGTCACGGGGATAGGCGCTGAGTGGGATTTGAAAAGATAGAGTAAGCGGGGAAGGGCATTCATTTTTATAATATTAATGTGCCCAAGCTGGAATATGTAGAGCAGCGCCATATAGAGGTCCTCCAGCATGGGTCCCCTGTACTCCTTCCAATTTCTTTTTGTGCAATCTGCCTGAGTAGGAGTAATATGAAGGCTCAGGTAGCGGATCGAGAATATGGTCCATCGGAGAAGGGACTTGTGATTGTAGGGATTTTATGTTTTTTTGAGAAGAGTGAGGTTGAGGATGTTTGATTTGTCTATGTTGATTTTAAAACCTGAAAAAACATGTGAAATAACAACCTAGGCAATCTACTATTTGCTTGTCATATCTAATGATAGAGAGGAAGAAAAAACTAATGACATTTAAGAAATTCAGCTTTTTATTAATTCAGTCAAAAGATCATATATAATGACACATTGTTTAAAAAGATGTATAACTCAAAATAAATGAGCCAATACATCAAAAATGAACAGAAGACATCATAAATTTGTATAAGCAATATTTTGTTAAAAAAGAAAAAACTTTTTTTCAATAAAAAACACAGTGGCACAATAGTATTATCGAAGCGCTTTTCGGCAACCAGCGCCTTCATCAGGAGTAACCACGTATTACCTATAAAATACAAAAAATACATAATAGATACTATTTAATCAATCACAGAAAGCCACGTTAGGTAAAATACATAAATAAACAAATAATTATGCATAACCTTCAGGCCGAACTTTCAGCATTTTATCAAAACATCAACAGTTATAAACCTCTCATTTTTAGACAAGCAGCAAAGAACTAACTAGTGATATCTAGTCTAGTAAATCTATTTATTTCATTGCTTATGTTCTCAAAGTTAACAGTTATATTGGTTTTGAAAGAGGGCATGTAGAACTCAGCGTATATACATCTACGTATTCCCAACATGATATATTCTAATAAACTCCTATTCCTATATCCTAATATTCACGTTTAAAAGGCCAGAGGTATTTGTAATAATACCACATTTTAACAAGGTCATGATAATACGTTCTTATTAGAAGATTCCCGGTTTGTAAAGCTTAAGGCATTTTTAAGTGGTGCTTCCATATAGATTTCCGAATTTATAAAGCCTTAAACATTTAAAGCAATTCTACCACTTAATAGATTTTGTATAATGTTCATTATTTAATAAGTGTACTTACTAAATCACGAAGTGAGAACAACGCGAAACACCTCGGTTTCCGCATACAGTGACAAAGAAAAAGTTTTCTGTGAAGATAAATTCATTGTATATGAATATACATGTATTCAATGTTAACTTTTATAGTTATCATCACTTGGAGTATGTGATTGAGAAAGAAATGTATTATTTGCGCGATTAAGAGGCTCTTTTGCTATTTAAAATTTCCTGAATGCACCGTTTTGTATTTTAAGTTTTAGGTATTCTTTAAGCAACACTGTTTATCGTTATTTCATTTCACTAAAGAAGGATAAAGGATATAGGTTTTATGTCTTGAAAAGCACTAACAGAATCATTAAAAAACTAAAAAAGATGAAACATACTATGAAAACCTCATAAATATTCAGGTTTTCAATAATCACAACAATGCCAGCTAAACAAATGTAGAGAAATGATTACCTTATAATTTAATAGATTTCACAAATGATGATTTTGACTTGAGAAGTCCTTCACGATGCACGGAAAATGTGGTCAAAATTACATGAAGCTGAAAATGTAAAGACCACAAATATTCAGTCTTCCAAGGATTGTTTATATATTTTTTCTCTTTTCTAAGATAGTCTATATTCACATTCAAATAGGTGCTAGTTACCTAAGATGCTCGTGCTAATTCGCCAATATCAATGGATTTGAAAGTCAATGGGTCTGTAAGGCGGCGTCTAATGCAATTTCATCGATGTAACAAGGCACGACTCGAATCTGAGAAACAGAAAGCGAGAGATGCCATTAAGTTATATCCAAGCCTCAAACGAACAGGCAGAAAAAGAATTAGAACTAATCACGCTGCTACCTGAAGGGTGCGGAAGTAAAGGTGTGCCTCCTGGTCCACGGACGAATAAACGAATATACACAATTCTAAATGTTCCAGTAAACAATCCTCGTGATGTGGGGATATTAAGGTACTGTGGAGCAAATAAACACAGAAACAAACTTCACAGAGGATCCAACCTCATATAAAAACTGGAGGCTCAAACTGAGAAGTGTAGTGACGCTTACCTAAGATATTTGTACAGATAACACAGACCAGGGGCAGGTGGCAACGTACTTCTCGGTTCGAAAATTCTCAACAACTGCTATTCGGCATTTAGCCCTTAAAAAAAGTCGATTAATTAGGAAAACCATGCCTATATGGTCATGTGATTTGTTCAAATAACATAACTATACCGCCACAATCTAAATAGAAAGCGGACTTCCGAATAAGCTGCAAGGAGACTCCACATAGTCGAAGCTCCATAGAGACAGACATCGGACTAAACATTGACTATAGGTCCGAACAAATATGGGCGCACATGACATACTGACGCACATAATATATTATCTATGTCGTAATCGTCTGTGTCATAATAATCTGAAAAGAAAACGGACTTCCGCATAGTCGGTGTTCCATGAAAACAAATGTCGGACTAGATATTCAATAGGGGTCCAGACAAATATCGTCGTGCATCCAATTTTATAGCGTTCAGAAAGAGGCAATAGACATCGGACAAATGCCGGTTATCAATCAAAATGAGTACACGCTCACCGTGGAAGACAATCCAAAAATATTCCAAATAAAAATACCTTTTTATATGAGTTTGAAAAATACAATCCGGAATCAATTATGTAACTTAAATTTTTTTAAGGAATAAGGGGCCAGATGTAGGTCGACATTTACCGACCGGTAACGGCCGATTCGGCCGTTACGGACCGGGAAATGGCTATTCTAGATGTAGGTGGCCTATTTTACAGATTCAGTAAATTTACCGAATCGGTAAATTTATTGAATTGGTAAAATACCGAATCGGTATTATTACCGATTCGGTAACTTTGAGATGTAGGTGGGACTCTTCTGAGTCCCACAGGCCTTACCGAATCGGTATTTTACCACCCAATCCAATTGGGTGGTAAAATACCGATTCCAGGTGTGCATGCACATGTGTGCATGCACACCTATGGCATGTGACAGACAGACATGCCCTTAGGGCATGTCTGTGTGCCACATGTCCCACATGCCTGAAATTGGGGTGCTAGAGGGTATCAAAGTGACACCCCCTGCACCCTTGCAACATTCGGTATTTACCGAATCGATAAATACCGATTCGGTAATGCCCATTGATTCCTATGGGCTTCAATGCCCATAGGAATCAATGGGCATTACAGATTCGGTAAATACCGATTCTTACAGAATCGGTAATTCAATTACCGATTCTATCTACATCTCCCCCCTTCTATTTTACTGATTCATAAATACCGAATCGGTAAAATTCGGTATTTATGAATCGGTAAAATATTCTTACCTACATCTGGCCCTAAGAATGGAAATATTCTTACCTACATATATATGTCAAGGTGCGAGTACAAGGGCCATATAACTGGCACAGTTCTCAGTATTTTTGTCTCAATATGAAGTTAAAAATTAAATTTCAGGATTAATTATGTAACATATAAATTTTATAAAAAAGAATCAAGAATGGGTATTTTTACCTACATACATATATCAAGATGCAAGAACAAGGGCCATATAGGGGTGCAGTTCTCATTTCAGTTAGCACTGCAAACAGACAATTGATAAATATATGTATATATACACTCATCCAAATGGAAATAAGGATTAAGTGTCTATTGCATTCTCCCACGGGCAATCACTATTAAGCCCGTGTCTAAACGTATCCAGGACAAAAATCCAATAGACTTTTTGTTTTTTCCTAATTGGCATGCTTCCTTTAGAGTCCGGCGTATATATTTTTTCTAATATACGCCATTTAAATTTGTCTGGGCCATGGTCATGTTCAATGAAGTGTTTCACCATAGGCGCCAGTAACGTTTTGGTTTTTATGGCTAAGCGATGCTCTGTTAATCGCGCCTGGATAGTCCTAGATGTCTCGCCCATATATCCAATATATAACATTGGAAATTTTACAGTTCCACATCTGATTTGCATTAGTGGTGTAACCATTGTGTGTGAACTGTTCACCAGTAATGATAGTACCACAAGATTTACATGAGGAACAGGGTACTGTACCTTTCACAGGTCGGATTGTATCAATTGATTTCTGTAAAAACTTCAGTTGGCTGGAAGAATCTTCAAAGCGTGAATGTACTATATGATCTTCAATGTTTCGATTGCATCGATGCGCAAAAAGTGGTTTAACCAATTTCTGGTCATTAGAGCAGTTACTATTAAGTATATGCCAACTTGAGGTAATAATCTGCTTGACCTTGGCATTAAGGGTCGAATGCTTAGTAATGCAGACTACTTGTTTGGTTTCCTTGACAGATTTAGATCTTAGAAGGCAGTCTCGATCATAATAGCGTGCCCTCTTATAGGAATCCCTCACTAGCCGGTGAGGGTATCCTCGATTAATAAATTTAGTTCTCATGCAACCTGCTTGTTTATCAAAGTCAGCAAGATCTGTGCAATTGCGTCTCACCCTCAAAAATTGTGAGAAAGGAATACTATCCTTCTGATTACGAGGGTGAAAACTTTGATAGTGCAGCAAAGTATTTCTTGCCGTAGGCTTTACAAATAGGTCAACTTTCAGTTTGTCTTGATCATTTATTACCACAATATCCAAGAATTCTACTCTTTCAGCACTTATATGTGACGTGAATTTTAAGTTAGAATCTGCCATATTAATCCAGCCAAGAAATTCAGTTAGAGTCTCACTCCCACTGGTCCAGACAAAAAATATATCATCGATATATCTGGACATGTGGGAGACAGACTCATAAAAAGGGGCAATTTTCTTGTAAATATATCTCTCTTCAAATAAAGCCATCAATGTATTTGCCACCGATGGAGCCACAGAAGCACCCATACTAACGCCTTTAGTTTGGCGATATGTATGAGTACCAAATGAAAAGATATTTTCTGTAAGGACTATCTTCAGACATGCAAGGATAAAACTAGCAGGACATTCTATCTTTTGATCTTCAATAAACCATTTAGTAGTTTCCATTGCTGCCGCTAATGGAATGTTACTATCTAACGACTCGACGTCTAATGTGACAAGCAAGTCATTAAATGAATTAAATGGTATGTTTTCAATTTTTGTGATCATATGGCCAGTATCTCTCACATAGTATTTGATCTTAGGGATGTGAGGACGAAGATAGTTATCCACATATTTAGATAGTGGTTCCGTAATGGTACCTATTGTGGATACTATCGGCCTATATGGAGGGTTATCCTGATCTTTATGGATCATAGGCAGTCCATATACACAAGCAGTCTTTCCTTGGTTATGGTTTAAATAATCATGCTCTTTCATTGAAATATCTCCTTTTTCAAGTGCTTCCTTAGTCAAGCGTTTAATTTCTCTGGATAATGAATTAGTATAGAAAGAGGGGTCGCCTAGCATTTTATACATATTTGCTTCATATAGGGAAGAGTCCATAACGACTATACCTCCACCTTTATCACAACTTTTTATAGTTAGTGCCTTATTTACTGATAAAGATTGAAGTGCTAAGTGTTCCTCTCTATTTAAATTGTAAAGTGACAACTGCAGGGCTTTATCAAATTTCTTAAGGACCACGAGTTCAAAGGCTGCAACTTTGGGTCCTAACTGGTTCAAGGATGGACTAAATGTAGATGGAAGAGATAGAGTTCTAATATATCACTATTGTCTTCTATGTTGTCGTCTAGACCAAAGAATCTTTTAAGCCGTATCTTGCGCAAGAAAGAGATTATGTCACAATTTAATTCAAAAAGATTTGCAGGGGAATGGGGGACATAATAAAGGCCTTTAGATAGAAGGCTCACAACAGGGTCGTCTAACTTTGTTTTTGATCAATTGAAATTTGGGATTACATCCCTGGTTTCCAATATTGGCGATTCCTTGTTTCCCTGATGAACTGAGGTTCCTCTTGTTGGTAATGATGCTGAGGCGTGTACCCTCCTCTGCTCTGCTCTGAGTTTGAAAGCGTACCCTTGGATGTCCCCCGTTCATCCCTCGATTGCCTAAAAAAGGCTGTCCTTGATTACGTTTCGCTTGTGCTGAATTTCCATTCTTAATTCCTTAAAAAAATTTTAAGTTACATAATTGATTCCGGATTGTATTTTTCAAACTCATATAAAAAGGTATTTTTATTTGGAATATTTTTGGATTGTCTTCCACGGTGAGCGTGTACTCATTTTGATTGATAACCGGCATTTGTCCGATGTCTATTGCCTCTTTCTGAATGCTATAAAATTGGATGCACGCCGATATTTGTCTGGACCCCTTTTGAATATCTAGTCCGACATTTGTTTTCATGGAACACCGACTATACGGAAGTCCGTTTTCGGTACAGATTATTATGACACAGACGATTAAGACATAGATAATATATTATGTGCGTCAATATATCATGTGCGCCCATATTTGTTCGGACCTATAGTCAATGTTTAGTCCGATGTCTGTCTCTATGGAGCTTCGACTATGTGGAGTCTCCTTGCAGCTTATTCGAAAGTCCGCTTTCTATTTAGATCATTGCGGTATAGTCGCGTTATTTGAATAAATCACATGACCATATAGGCGTGGTTTTCCTAATTAATTGACTTTTTTTTAAGGGCTAAATGCCGGATAGCAGTTGTTGAGAATTTTCGAACCGAGAAGTACGTTGCCACCTGCCCCTGGTCTGCGTTATCTGTACAAATATCTTAGGTAAGCGTCACTACACTTCTTAGATTGAGCCTCCAGTTTTTATATGAGGTTGGATCCTCTGTGAAGTTTGTTTCTGTGTTTATTTGCTCCACAGTACCTTAATATCCCCACATCACGAGGATCATTTACTGGAACTATTCGTTTATTCGTCCGTGGACCAGGATGCACACCTTTACTTCAGCACCCTTCAGGTAGCAGAGTGATTAGTTCTAATTCTTTTTCTGCCTGTTCGTTTGAGGCTTGGATATAACTTAATGGCATCGCTCGCTTTCTGTTTCTCAGATTCGAGTTGTGCCTTGTTATATCGATGAAATTGCATTAGACGCCGCCTTACAGACCCATTGACTTTCAAATACATTGATATCGGCGAATTAGCACGAGCATCTTAGGTAACTAGCAACTATATGAATGTGAATATAGACTATCTTAGAAAAGAGAAAAAATATATAAACATTCCTTGGAAGACTGAATATTTTTGGTCTTTACATTTACATCTTCATGTAATTTTGACCACATTTTCCGTGCATCGTGAAGGACTTCTCAAGTCAAAATCATCATTTGTGAAATCTATTAAATTATAAGGTAACCAGTTCTCTACATTTGTTTAGCTGGTATTGTTTTGATTATTGAAAACCTGAATATTTATGAGGTTTTCATAGTATGTTCCATCTTTTTCAGGTTTTTTTAATGATTCTGTTATTGCTTTTGAAGATATAAAACCTATATCCTTTATCCTTCTTTCGTGAAATGAAATAACGATAAACAGTGTTGCTTAAAGAAGACCTAAAACTTAAAATACAAAACGATGCATTCAGGAAATTATAAATAGCAAAAGAGCCCCTTAATCGCTCACATAATAAATTTCTTTCTCAATCACATACTCCAAGTGATGATAACTATGAAAGATAACATTGAATACATGTATATTCATATACAATGAATTTATCTTCACAGAAAACTTTTTCTTTATCACTGTATGTGGAAACCGAGGTGTTTCGCGTTGTTCTCACTTTGTGATTTAGTAAGTACACTTATTAAATAATGAACATTATACAAAATCTATTAAGTGGTAGAATTGCTTTAAATGTTTAAGGCTTTATAAATTCGGAAATCTATATGGAAGAACCACTTAAAAATGCCTTAAGCTTTACAAACCGGGAATCTTCTAATAAGAACGTATTATCATGACCTTGTTAAAATGTGGTATTATTACAAATACCTCTGGCCTATTAAACGTGAATATTAGCATATAGGAATAGGAGTTTATTCGAATATATCATGTTGGAAATACTTAGATGTATATACGCTGAGTTCTACATGCCCTCTTTCAAAACCAATATAACTGTTAACTTTGAGAACATAAGCAATGAAATAAATAGATTTACTAGACTAGATATCACTAGTTAGTGCTTTGCTGCTTGTCTAAAAATGAGAGGTTTATAACTGTTGATGTTTTGATAAAATGCTGAAAGTTCGGCCTGAAGGTTATGCATACTTATTTGTTTATTTATGCATTTTACCTAACGTGGCTTTCTGTGATGGATTAAATAGTATCTATTATGTATTTTTTGTAATTTGTAGGTAATACGTGGTTACTCCTGAAGAAGGCGCTGGTCGCCGAAACGCGCGTCGATAATACTATTGTGCCACTGTGTTTTTTATTGAAAAAAAGTTTTTTCTTTTTTAACAAAATATTGCTTGTATAAATTTATGATGTCTTCTGTTAATTTTTGATGTATTGGCTCATTTATTTTGAGGTATACATCTTTTTAAACAATGTGTCATTATATATAATCTTTTGACTGAATTAATAAAAAGCAGATTTTTTTAAATGTCATTAGTTTTTTCTTCCTCTCTATCATTAGATATGACAAGCAAATAGTAGATTGCCTAGGTTGTTATTTCACATGTTGTTATGTCCCTGACCTAGGAATTGTTAAAATCGGTCACTCAGGGGATCCTTGTTGTTTTCACCGATGTTAAATCCTGATACAGTTTGAAATTGAGTCTGAAGCGGGGATGTGGGTCTTTAACATAAGTAGAACATCATAAGCAAAGAGATTGAGTGTAGGATTTGTCCTTCAAAGAGGATTCCTGCACTATAGGGGATTGTCTGATTTTGATGCCTAGTGGCTCAATTGCTAGAGTGAAGAGAAGGGGGGGAGCAGCTCTGAAGAATTCTCCTGTCTAAGAGGGTCCGCTGTGTGCATAATCCATTGATCTGTATAGTCACTGTTGGGGAGGCATAGGACGCCATTATTTTGTCTTTCATCCTGGGCCCACTCTGAATCTTGGTTAGAATAACTTCCAGGATTGACCAGCTGATTCAATCGAATACTTTTTTTCTGTATCTGGTATATTTCATTTTTGCATTTTTTCCATGTGGTGGGTTAGTTGTCTGATGTTGTCAACTCCCTGTCAGTTTCTG
This sequence comes from Lissotriton vulgaris, assembly GCF_964263255.1. NCBI lineage: Eukaryota > Metazoa > Chordata > Amphibia > Caudata > Salamandridae > Lissotriton > Lissotriton vulgaris. The sequence goes on from NC_141691.1 coordinate 1,465,029,247, forward strand.
ATGAATCCCATCTGATCTAGATCCACCAGGTTTGGGAAAAGAGGGCCTCAGGGTTAGGATTTTGCTGTATAATTTGGCACCAGTGTTGAGTAGTGCTATTGGTTGGTAAGAGGAGCAATATGTGGGGTCCTTTCCAGGTTTCGGGATGAGTGTTATTTCTGCTTGCACATTGTTGGCATGAGGCTGGTATTGTGTGTGAAGGAGTAAGTGTTCTTGTAGAGATGGAAGGAATATTGTGTATGAAGCGTGGTGAGCCCATCTGGTTCTGCGGAAAGATTGGGCTGGAGAGGTTTAAGGGATTTACAAACTCCTGTATCATCTATGGGGGCCTCTAGGCTCACTCTGGTGTGCAGATCTATGGAGGCCCAGTGGGTCTTTTTCAGAAAAGAGTGCATTCCATCTTGGTTTTCAGGGTTGCACTTATTTAGGCTCTGGTAGAAGATTCTGAAGGTCTCCTTCTTTTCTGATTCGTCGTTTGTCCATCCTCCCTGCAGAGTCTGCACCTATAGAACTAGCATTTTAGTTTGGTGTTATGTGATTTTGCATGCAAGTATGGAGCCTTCTTTGTCTTCCTTATCATAGAATCGCTGCCCGATGGATAGAAGTGCTCGTTCCGCATTACTGGTTCTGTGTGCTTTTAACTGTCCTCACACCATGGCAAGTTTGCGTTGTTTGGTTTTCATGGGTCGGTGTTTGTCACTCTGTTCTAGTTGTTCAATTTTGGATGTCTGTGTTCCTTCAAGGAGGCATTCCTCTTGTGCCCTGCCAATCTCAATTGCGATAATTACACACTTTATCGAAGTCTTCAAGGTGCCCCACAAGATGTTGGGTGTGGTATCCTGGGCAGTGCTGGGGGTAAGGTAGTCGGATATAGCAGTATTTATGGTTTCTCTGTTGACTGGATCTTTCAAAATATGGGGGTCGAGTTGAGAACACAGGGCACAATTGAGTATAATGTCTTCTCTCTGTGTCAGGGCAGATGCGCACATTCCGAGACTGAGATATTTGAAATAGATGCTGTTTCTAAGGAGGAGAGTAGTGCTATGGAGATTAGGACTTAGACTATGTTGAAGAAGGTGGTGTGCACATGCAAGAAGGAATAGTCCCTCTCCTCTGGGTGTAAGTTTCTCCATGCATCAATTAGTCCAAGATCTGTTATTTCTTTTTTTAGGAGGACATACATTGTATGTGTACCTTGATATACATTAATTTGTGAGCCTCATTCTGGTCCCAAAGCCATATTTAAGTACATTCCCCACTATAATACGGCCGCTTGCGGTGCGAAGTTAGTCAGACAGAGGTTTGCGTTAGTGTTCGTCCTGTGCCATGATGGGGCATAAATGTTTGGAAGAGTAAGGGGAGTATTTCCTTTAAGTATCGTCATGTGTGATCTGGGTAATGTGGAGGGCTTATGGCCTGATGTATGGTTTACAAATTATTGTGATGCCTGCTGGTTTAGTGGTGGGTAAAGCCAAAAATTGGTGAGGGTACTGTTGGTGATGCATGTGTTTCTGGTCCTGTTTTAAAAGCTGCGTTTCTTGTAAAAAAGATGATGTCAGGGTCCTTTTACCGGAGGTATCGCCATACTTGTAGGCTTTTATTAGGCGAGTTGAGACCATGTATATTTAGCAAAAGGAGTTTGAGAGTGGATGGTGTCATATCAGGAGGGTTTACAAGTGTAGGTAGGGAATCAGGTGTATTTCTGGAGGGTGCTAAGTGGTCACACCACTACAGGCTAAGTGTGAGAGGACACTTGGGTATGTTTGGGTGGGTGATGGGGAGAGGGACATATCTAAAACAATGTAGAACTTATCTGGCCAACTGGGCCAGTCCAACAAGTAGAAGCCTTCCATGGTGTGGGCATAGTCTCTGCTTTCCACCATAGGTTTAACCTCAAATGTGTGCCCCAGGGGTCAGCAGGAGGATGGTGTGAATTTTCTTGTTTGCACAGTACCTGTTAGTTGTTGCATAGAGCTGGAGAGTCTGTCTCCCTTACCCTTAGGTATTGCACCTTAGGATGTGCTGCTCCTTATGTCCCAGTTGAGTAGCTAGTCCTTTAAGACTCTTTTTGTTCCTGTATCTGAGTTGGTTTTAAGAGTGTGGGCTCCGCTTGTGGAGTTGGTTTTTTTCTGTTGGTTGGGACGTCTATTTTCTCCAGTCCCTGTTCAAGATGGGGCTGTGTAGGTCAGGCAAGTTAAACCAAGGTATGTGCTTGTCTGGCCATCACCTTAGTAGTGTGTGTAAAAGCATTTATCTTGGTCTCTTGTGGGTCAGTCTAATGGCAATATGGCAGTTAATTAACAGCTGTACAGGGTTTTTTAGAGAATTTCAGATACTCGTCCGTCTCTCGGAACACGGCGACCGGGAAATACAAGAGGAGGGATACCAGTTCTCTGAGCAAATCTTTCGGACGTGAAACGCAACCGTTTTGCGGTGCCAAGAGTTGGATCCCCTCCCAGTACGGCTTAATACACACACGTATTAAGTGAGAATTTTATGAGCACCAGCTTGACTTGGCGAGTGGAACACTTATAGAGGAACACACCCACGTTCCTAGGACCTAAAGCGAGACAGTACCAAAAATGTATCTAATATCGATAATTTCTAAATACTGAACATTCCAACGTGAGAAAATCTTTTCCAATTTCAACCCACCGACACAGGGGTTGAGCCACAAGCCCTGAAGAGTCGTGTTGACTCACCATAACACGACGAAACACGTGTCGGCTGACTGTGGACTATTCCTTCGGTTGTGGACTCATTAAACAATCAACCCAAAAAGAAAAATACTCAAGGATCTGCATCTGTTTATTTTATTCTCTCGTATTATACATGAATATTCCTGTTTATACCTTGCTGTGTGTGCGAGAGCATTGCTGTTTAATGGCAATATGGCAGCTGTTCGTCAGGGTATCGCCCCCTTATGGTGGTGCAGGTTTGACGAATTGGGAATGACGCTTTCCATGGGGGTTCTCTGAGGTGGTCTCCCTTGAATGGAGTGATCAGGGTTCCACATTCCCCCCTCACCCCAATGTTGTCACTGTGTCAGTTAGCGCAGTTATCGTCGCAGCTAGTGGGTATGGAGGTTTTCGGGATAGTATAGGCTCTTGCCTCATCTGTATCTTCAGGTGGGATGCACTACGGTGTTGATTGTCCACTTACAGCCTGCGTGAGTCCTGTGGCTTCTAAGGTTAAGATTGCCGGAGGCCGGTAGTTCTATTCATTGTTGCAAAGGGTTCTTAGATGGTTGCCACCTGTCTCCGACCGGCTCGGGCAGATCGAGAGTCGCTTGTTTATCATGGTCTCTGCTGAGGTTCCATGATTCTGAACCCGTTCAATAAAGGTCGTCGCATCTAGACGATTTTGGTATCAGCGGACCGCAAATGACGAGTGCGGTATGTACGAGTGTTTTCGTCATAATCGATCAATGGGAACACTACGTATTCAGGGATTTTGTTCGAACCTTCTGGTTCCATTTTGTGTACGGCAGCCATTTTGTGTGGTTGCCCTCACATAGGCCGATGACTGCGGCGGAACAAGTCTTTGGGACACGTACACCTTTAGCTGACTTTTGTGTGACCTGGACGAACTGACTCCCTTGCCCGAGGCTGACCTCGTTGAGCCAGTTCCTTATTAGGCAGCTGGTCAGATAGAGATCAAAGAGCAGGACATTGCTGAGTTTATGGTACATGCACACGCCCTTCTATCTTGCTTCTCATCTGCTTCTGTTCCTTCCTTTATGGCTTAATTATTGATTTGGGTTGAGGTCTTTATGATGGGTCCGTCCGGCCCGTTCGAGCAGGAATGTTGGATTTTGCTTGGTCATTTCTGGTGGGCTGGACAACGGAAAGTGGGTTTGTCGTCATGCGATATGTTTGAAATGTCATTTCCTGATTGGTCAGTTTGTATGTAATTGATGCTAGCCAGGAATGTGATTTTTAGCAAAAAAGACGATGCTCCGCTCTACGAATTTGTGCAGTCTCTAGCGAACCACCCGTGTTGTGCTTCGTAGACCTCTGTTCCTGGTTGCAGCCAATAAATTTGGTCTTTGACGTCACCGAGAAGTGTCCCGTGTCTATGTTTGCCAAGGCAGGGGAACTCGAAGACATCGGGCATTTTCCCTGGCGCCGCTGGGTTCTAAAACCCGGTTCTTCAGTTGGCGGCCAACGTGGGGCGACTTCAGCGGTTCTGGTCCAAGCCTGAAGATCGTGAGGAGCTTCGTGTGAAAATTCTGGAGGAAGGTCTGCCACTTCATCGACCCCTGTATGACGTCGTGGTCCGAAAGTCTTTGCTGCGAGGTTCCCCGCTTTCCGACGGCTACGAAGGACTGCTGCCCTGACTGTCGCCCTGTCTTGGAGCCATTAGATGATTTGTAGAGCGAGACAATAGACGGGTCTTATGGTGACGCCATCGACATTTCAGTTAAGTATGAGTGGAGCATCTCCCAGTCCTTAGTTTTGTTTTGGTATCCCCTTGGGATTCTTTGATTTGGTACCTGCAGGCCCCAAAGCCGAGGGACTCGTGTATTCGCGAGACTATCGTTTTTGATATTCCCTTGAAGTTTGAAGCTAGACTAGTGAGCAAAGATGCCTGGTCTTAGCAAACTTGGAAAGATATTTTGTTGTGGTTGTAATAGGGATTCCCGATTGGAGGATTTGTGTCCGGTTCCTCCGATTGGAACTCCGACCTATGAGCTCTATATAAGACATGGTGTGGGCCCTATCACGTATAATGAGGTATGGATTAAATATACCAAGAAAGACGGTGTCCTACAGTGGCCCCGTTATGGTAGCTTTGAAAATGAGATTTTAGACAATCTCGAAGTTAGAGTGTTCAAGAAGAAAGCCCGGCCGGCGATGTTTGACTCTTTCTGCTTATGGTGAAAGGAAGCCAAACAGAAAGAAATTAAGTCAGCGAAGCGAAATAAGAGAGAACGAGGTATGTCAATGGTGCAAGCTGTTATACAGTTTAGGGATAATGAAGAACAAGAAAGCGAACAGATGCTTAGGCAACATAAATTGGTGATAGACAAGTGCTATCCAGCTTTGCCGCCTCAACAACAAGAAGTAAAGAAAGATCTTTTGAAAGATCCTTTAAGGTCGCACCTATTGAGTTCGCCACCCCCTTATGTGCAGAGTGCTACCGCACCTCCACAAGCGATAGTTGCGCAACCTCCGTTTGCTTTGCCGCCTGTGGTTCCTCAACAGCCAGCTCCTCTTCCACTGGCTCCTATTCCTTTGGCGCAGCCTTCTCAAGGGCCGCCGACTTTGCTACCTCCTTCATCTGCTACTCCTACGCCTGTATTGCCTGCTCCTTCTGTTACTGTTCCGACTTTGGTTTCGTCTCATTCTGCTTTGTCTCCTGTTCTTTTGTCAACTTCTTCTGCTCGACAGAGAATGACTGATGCTGTTGCTGGTCTCTTTTCTCCTCTTCTTGGATCATTGGGTATGTCTCCTGTTGTAGAGCGTAAGCAATTGCGTAGCCAATTGCCTGGTCCCGATGAACGGACAGTGTTGGATCACTTAGCGCGTAAATGGGTTATGTATCCTTTGCATTATAGTCTTGAGTGCGTTATGGATGTTTTCCGTCAATGGGAAGCACCAAAACAAAGATATGTCTTTGATATGATGTGTTCTTTCCTTCGCGAAGAATGGGAAGATAGTGGTTTAGGACAAGCTCCGCCTGAGTTGTTCCGCATACGTTCTGAGTTTGCAAAGGGAACTCTAGTTGGTCTGGAGGTTGAGAAAGCAGTTGCGACGGTGTTGTCGTTTAGGAGTGAATCTTCTTCTCAGCGATTGTTTGAGCCTGATTCTTTGGTTAGGAGAAAGGCGCGACAATATCCGATGCGAGAGGTTCTCTCAGTTTGGAGACCTGGTGATGCAGCTGCTAATCCAGCTATTCCGCCTCACTTTCAGCGTGGTTGGGTACATGTTCCTTGGAAGCGTGCTGAAGTTTTAGCCCTTAAGCAGACTTTGCCTGATCCATGTAAAAATCCTGCAGGGTACTATAAGGAATTATCTCAGACTGCAGACTCATGCATTATGAATCTGGCCGATATAGACATGTTGTTTGGAAATGTAGTTCAACAGCCTTTATGGGGATTGATTCGTCATACGGATCATGCGCAAGAATTAGGTGATACATGGAACAATCTTAGAGCCGCAGATGCTAGACAAGTTGGTGGTGCGAAACCAGAGGATGTGATTGCTGACCTTCCTGGTAGGATTATTAATTATATGAAGACTTTGATGCCTGCTATGCGTGTTAATTGGGACAAATTGTCTGCGTGTAAGCAGAAGAAAGACAAAAGTATGTCCGACTTTTTCACTAGATTCAAAGAGACGTTTATTGACCATAGTGGTCAGGACATGAGTACGGAAGGTGGTCAATGGTTGTTCTCTGACAAGTTTGTGCATAATTTGCTTCCCGAGTTGTGCACTAAGTTGAAGGATTCTGAGAGTGCTTGGGCTGTTTCGTCGTCAGCGCAGATTTTGGCTACTGCTCAGTACTACGAAAATAGAGATAAGGATGAGAAAGAGAAAGCGGATAGGAAGACTAAGGAATTGAAGACTAAAGTTCTGCTACAGCAAGCTTATCCGCCTCGTAATAATCAGCGCGATTATCAGCAACCTCAGCAATATCAGAGAAACTCGCAAAGGTTCGAGTCTTCTCAACAGCGTTTTCCCGTAGGCCCTAATCAGTGTGCGTATTGCAAAGAAGAGGGTCATTTCAAGAGTAGTTGTCCGGTTCTGTTACAGCGCACGAATGGTGCTTCTGGTGTGAGAGGGCGAGGTGTTCAACAAGCTCCTAGAGGTAGAGGATGTGGTGTGTTTCCTCAGAATGCGCGATCTTTGCCTCCACAGAATTCTATGAATAGCTTTGATCAACAGAATGGTGCGTCTGGTAGGACGGCTCAGTACTATGCAGACGATTACTATGTCGAAGGTGATAATGTGGATGGTAATGATTGGTAGGACAGCCATAGACAAAGAGAGGGAGTTGTTTCAGTTACAGTAGATCAGAGTGGACCTTATGTTGAAGTGATTGCATCAGGTGTGTCAGAGCCTTTTCTGTTGGATACTGGTGCTGCGAAGAGTTCTATTATGCACTCTAAACTCCCTGGCGCACCTTTGTCTGGCTTAACGAATGTTTCAGTAGGTTTTTCTGGCGCCCCAGTTACGAATCCGATTTGTAGTCCGTTGTCTATTTCTGTTGGACCTTGTGAATTCGAAGCACCCCTTATTCTGACGACAGGTTGTGGTGAGAACTTGTTGGGATTAGATTTGCTGAAGAGATTGTATGCAACACTATATTGTTCTCCTTTAGGAGTACATCTTACATTAGGTAAGAGTGTGATCTCTCCGAGGTATTTATCTAAAGATCGACTTCCACCTGAATTGTCTTCTCTCCCTGATTCTCTTTGGGCTACTGGTCCTAACGATGTGGGTCTTTTGGAGATTCCTTGAGGTTGCACTGCCCAAAATTGAGAAGTGACCCCCGGGCTCCTTGCAAGTCCTGATAAACAGGTTTCCACTCTTAGTCATTCATGTTTTAAACGTTAGTTTTTTAATGTATTAAACAAAACTCTTGTTGCATTCACAAGAATATAGTTCATTCAATGGATGAATTCATTTTTCGAAACAACATTTCAATAAATCCCAATGCATTTCGGCAATGATATTGCCTTCTTCCAGGGGATAATTGTCTACAATGAGGAAAAGAAAAAAACGAATCAAAACTACAAAACGGATAAAATGTTAAGATTTGACTAGAAGATGTGCCATTTAAATTCCGCTGGTCGGGTGAAAGAAATTGGAAATAGGAATCCGTGCGCGTTAACACCAGAAAAAAGGGTGAGGGGTCAAAGCGGGTTCAAAAGACGGAGTGGAAATCGTGCGTTCCAGAAAAAACGTCCGTGAGCATGCAACTTACTCGTGAGTGAAACGAGATGTCTACGTTAACCCAAAAGTGTACAACCCATGGTTAGAATGCTTACCATGCTGGTAGTGTCGGTGGCTTCTTAATGTGCCGGGTTCCGCACTGTTTGTTAAATCCCGGAAGCATATAAACAGTCGGGTGGTTACTGCGTGACTAGTGACGTTGCTGCTATGCGCCCAAGGTGTGGGATAGAGATAGAAAGAGGACTAAGAACGGGTGAAACTGAAAAGAGTGTAAAGATGGTGCCTTATAATTAACAAGAACGAAGGTGATACGAATAGTGTGCATGTGATGGAAACGAGATCGAAAAATAATGTATTATCAGTAAAAAAAGATGATAATACGAGAAACAAATATTAGACACTATGTGGTGTCAGCCAAAACTCGAATGTCAAAAAAAAGGTAAACAACACTAGAATGTGTTAAGAAACAGAAATACATTAACTGAAAGGGAGATGTCCATCAGTCACATTTAGGAACGAGTTCAATGAAAACCAGATCATGCAATAAAAATTCAAAGGTAACAAGCAAATTCCACACGGTCATTAAGGCCATTCGGTTTCATACTGGACAAAGTGAAGATCCAGTAGTTTTCGCGTTTCAGAAGTTCATTATGATTATCTTTGCCCTGTTCTCTGAAAACAGTCTCCAATGCGCAAAATCTCAATTGGCTGATTCCATGGCCCGCTTCCAGAAAATTTTGTGCTACCGTGGATTTGGTTTGGCTAGTTCTGATGTTGGATTTGTGTTCCGTTAATCGTGTTTTAAGTTTTCTTTCGGTTTGCCCAACATAAATCTTGCCACAAGGGCATTTCAACATGTACACGACATTAGAAGTGTCGCAAGTTGCTGTGGCTCTGATTTTGATTTGGTTCCCTTTCATGGGGTGACTGACTGTCGTACCTTTTATTACGTTGTTGCAATGGTTGCAATTCCAGCATGGTGTGGTACCTTTATATATATGTCTCTCAGTTGTGGAGTGTTTGATGAGTTCACCGATGTTTTTAGCTCGGGTATAAGCGAAGATAGGTTCTGTTTCAAAGACTCTATTAAAATCAGGTTCCACTCTGAGTATGTCCCAATGTTTTTTGATAGTTTGCTTGAATTTGCGGCTGGAGGTAGAATACTTAGAAACTACGGTGATGACATCGGTTTTTTGATTGATGGAATTTTTTAGTAGGTCATCTCTGGTTTTGGTTGCACACCTTGTTTTGGCCTGGTCAAGAATCTGGTCAGGGTATCCTCTGGCTTTAAAACGTGCTGTAATCGTGTTGGCTTCAGTGTCATATCTGTTAGATTCAGACGTGATTCTTTTGGCTCGGATGATCTGACTGTAGGGTAAATGGTTTTTGAGTGGTTGTGGGTGGAAGCTTGAATAGTGTACCGTATTGTTCCTGTCGGTTTGTTTTCTAAACAGACTTGTCTCAAATCCAGTATGGGTGTTGGTGATTTTGACATCAAGGTAGTTAATAGATTGTGATTGAACTTCAAAGGTAAACTGTAACCGTGGATCGATGGAATTGAGTTTAATGAGTTCACTCATTAAAATGTCTTTAGGGCCTTGCCACATAAGGAAGATGTCGTCGATGAATCTGACGAATATTTTCAAGTGGTCATTCCATATGGTTTTACTCAAAATGTGATCCTGTTCAAACCTGTGCATAAACATATTAGCATAGGCCGGTGCGGCCGAATTGCCCATTGATGTACCGGTTAATTGGTGAAACCACTCATTTTTCCACGAAAAGTAGCTATGCAGTAGTGAAAATTCCAGAAGTTCCATTAGGAATATTTTCAGATTTTGATCCAATTCTGTCCTCAATAAACAGTGTTCCACTGCCTCTATTCCCATGGAATGGGGAATGGATGTGTATAGAGCTGTTACATCCACTGTACACAAAAATAAGTTCGTGAAATCATCAATTTCAAAGGTTTTGAGTTTGTTTAGGAAGTGGGTAGTGTCTCTCAAAAAAGTAGGTATTGAAGAAACGAAAGTCTGAAAGTGTTTGTCCAAAAACTTCCCCACTGGGTCATGTATGCTTCCACATGTGGATACTATAGGCCTACAGGGAGGCGTCTGGAGATTTTTGTGAATCTTAGGAACTAGAAAAAATTTTGGGCTCTTTGGGTGCTGTGTTGTTAGATATCTGCTGGTTTTAGTGGTGATTACTTCATTGTTTAGAGCTTTACTGATGATCGAATTAGGTAGTGCCTTATATTCAGTAGTCGGATCATTCGGAAGTTTGTGATAAGTGTTGGAATCCAAGAGGTGGAGGGATGCCTGCTCTTCATAGTAGGTCGTGTTTAGAATGACGATAGCCCCTCCTTTATCAGCTTTCACGCATGTTATTTGCTGATTAGATGCAATGGATTTAAGCGTGGTATATTCCTTGACAGTGAGATTCTTGTGTTTGGACTTGGGTTGGAAGTTAAATTTGGCAAGGTCTTTTTTAACCAAAGTCTCGAAGGTGTCTAAACTTTTATGTGACACAGGTGCTAGGAAGGTACTACGAGGACGAAGTCCCATAAGTTGGTCTTCTTCCAAGATGTCAGAAGGTTGAACAATATTTTGAAAGTAGTGTTTAAGGCGGAGTTTTCTCATCAGTTAATGTATTTCTGTTTCTTAACACATTCTAGTGTTGTTTACCTTTTTTTGACATTCGAGTTTTGGCTGACACCACATAGTGTCTAATATTTGTTTCTCGTATTATCATCTTTTTTTACTGATAATACATTATTTTTCGATCTCGTTTCCATCACATGCACACTATTCGTATCACCTTCGATCTTGTTAATTATAAGGCACCATCTTTACACTCTTTTCAGTTTCACCCGTTCTTAGTCCTCTTTCTATCTCTATCCCACACCTTGGGCGCATAGCAGCAACGTCCCTAGTCACGCAGTAACCACCCGACTGTATATATGCTTCCGGGATTTAACAAACAGTGCGGAACCCGGCACATTAAGAAGCCACCGACACTACCAGCATGGTAAGCGTTCTAACCATGGGTTGTACACTTTTGGGTTAACGTAGACATCTCGTTTCACTCACGAGTAAGTTGCATGCTCACGGACGTTTTTTCTGGAACGCACGATTTCCACTCCGTCTTTTGAACCCGCTTTGACCCCTCACCCTTTTTTCTGGTGTTAACGCGCACGGATTTCTATTTCCAATTTCTTTCACCCGACCAGCGGAATTTAAATGGCACATCTTCTAGTCAAATCTTAACATTTTATCAGTTTTGTAGTTTTGATTCGTTTTTTTCTTTTCCTCATTGTAGACAATTATCCCCTGGAAGAAGGCAATATCATTGCCGAAATGCATTGGGATTTATTGAAATGTTGTTTCGAAAAATGAATTCATCCATTGAATGAACTATATTCTTGTGAATGCAACAAGAGTTTTGTTTAATACATTAAAAAACTAACGTTTAAAACATGAATGACTAAGAGTGGAAACCTGTTTATCAGGACTTGCAAGGAGCCCGGGGGTCACTTCTCAATTTTGGGCAGTGCAACCTCAAGCATTTACTTACACCCCTTGTCGGAGGGTGTTACTCCGGAGCACCTTACAACAATTGAAACGCCTCTCATCATACGCAGTGCGTCCACCTAAACCCCAATTCTTTTGGAGATTCCGCCATATGTTGTGACGTTGAAAGCGAATGCTAGATTGCCAAGTGTTCCACAATTTCGAATTTCCAGTGATGGTGAAAGAGCACTTCTGGCGATCATTTATGATCTGATTGAGAAAGGTGTGATTGAGGAAACGAGAGGTAATTGGAAAGGGGCGACCATTCGGTCCCCCCGAACGTATGGCGGAGTACCACGATCCCCCCGGGAAGCCATCTTGTGCGGGAGGCGAGTCCCGGCTGGTATGCCCGAAGCGGCGTAGCCGGGGCGCGCCTTTTTCCCGCCCTAGAGTGGGCTGGCCTAGACACTGACGCGGCCGGCCACGCCCCTGGGGCAGGCGGGGGCGGGTTTACGCCCGCCCTGAAGACGGATAAAAGAAGCAACAAGCCAAGGAAGCATCCTCTTGTTCCTGTGCTCTGAAGCTGCACCACCTCGCTGCACGTGAGCTCGAGACGGAACGAAGAGCCAATTTTGACCCACCCACCGGCCCCTGAGGACAGCAAGTGGTTTTGAATAAAGTTTGATGTGGTAACTCTAATTTTTGTTTGCAGGTTCGGATTATTATCGTGGTAACTTTGAATATGCAATAAAGAATGGTCAATTTGTGGTATATTTTGCAAATAAAGAAATCCTGCTCTAAGTGTTGATCAGTAAGCATGCTTTTAATAAAGTCGTTGTGTTACTGTCTTTTAAGTAAATTAATCATTTAGTTTAGAATTGTCGTATTTATTTTGGTCGGGCGGTAAGGTCATGATCGGTGAGCACTAATTGGAAGATCCCTATGAGTGGGCGTCACCCATTACGGATGGGAGCGCTCGAGGGAGGTGGCCATTGGCCCCTCAACGGGGAGGCGGTCCCTTCTAAGGATGGGCCGCCGAAAGGAAAGGAAAGGCGGTCAAGGCCCCTTCCTGGGTAGGAGGGGCTACAGCCCCCTCCTGGAGAATTTCCTGGGGCCAGGACATCTGCGACGGCAGATGTGGTAAGTTGTGTGGGGTTTGGGGGGGGGGTCTACGCTACCTTCTAGATACCTCACACGAGTCCTCGGACGACCTTTAAGTGGCGTCGAGTTTATTGGGGCCCCCGTCAAGTCAAGGGAAATTGGTAGTTGCACTTGAGGTACACCTCGGTGCGGTCGCCCCTCACAAGTGAGGGGGATATTTCTGGTTTAGGGATCTTGACACCGGTTACGACCTTGCCGTTGGCCCTTAAACGTTAGGATGTACAATTTCAAAATTTCAAGTTAAATTTTTTGTAGGATGTTAGTTCGGCTAGGAGAACCTTTGTATTAGAGAATATGTTAAGGTTAGCCAAACATCGCAATGTGGTAATGAAATTGTACATAATATGAAACTGTTATTTTAATGTTTTAATTTTGTTTCATATTTTAATAAATACGGCCGGGAGGGTCACTCCCTCCCGTCTTCCAAAAGTTCAGAACTGTTTCCGGTTTCCCATCCTTGGGGATTGTGTTGAGAGGGGGTGGCGGGTATCTCAGCCATAGTGTGCAATAGTCCGGTTTTGCCTGTTCTGAAAAGAACTGATTCTTCACAACTTCCTGTATATAGGTTTGTGATCGATCTCTGCGAGGTGAATAAGATTGTAGTTCTGCAATTTCCTGTTGTGCCTGATATCACCGCTTTACTGACTTTGATCCCGGCTACAGCCACGTGGTTTTCGGTGATTGACTTGAAGAATGCTTTCTTCAGCATCCCGATTGCCGTGGAGAGTAGGGATATTTTTGGCTTCTCTTTGGGAGGACGAAGTTTCCGGTTTAAGCGCGCTCCTCAAGGCTACTGTGAGAGTCCATCGATCTATAGTCAGGCATTGAAAACACAACTTGATTTGCTGGTTTTACCTGATGGTGCTGCTCTTATCCAGTACGTCGACGATCTGTTAGTTGCTGCTGACAATGAAGAGATCTGTAGAGAGGCTACTTTGTCGTTGTTACGTCATTTGTCTGATTTCCATCATAAGGTTTCTCTTACGAAGTTGCAATATTGTCGACAAGAAGTTACCTACTTAGGTCACCTCTTATCGAAGGAGGGAAGGAAACTGACCCCAGAAAGAATTCAAGCTATTGCGAAAATGAGTATGCCTACTACACAGAGAGAAGTACGTGCTTTCCTAGGTATTACATCGTATTGTAGACAGTGGATCCCTAATTTTCCATTGCTTGCGAAGCCTTTGATAGCTCTTACTGTTAAGGATACTCCAAATCCTATTCCTTGGACTGACGAATGTCAGAAGAGTTTTTCAGAATTGCGCGATGCGTTGTGTTCGGCTCCTGTGTTGGGTACACCCGACTACAGTAAGCCGTTTACACTCTATGTCAACGAGAGAGAGGGATGTGCGTTGTCAGTTTTGACACAGCAGTTCGGCGATAAGCAACGTCCATGTGCTTATTTTTCGTCGACTTTGGATCCGGTAGCTAGAGCATTGCCGAGTTGTCTGAGAGCTACAGCAGCAGCGGCTGTTTCAATTCGACAGTCTGCTGGTTTAGTGATGGACAATACACTGATTGTGATGGTTCCACATGCAGTGGATACCTTGTTGAATCGCACCAAGACACAGCACTTAACTAGTGCTTGGTTGTCGGGTTACGAATTGACACTCTTAGCGAGTCATATGCATATAAAGAGATGCAACACGTTGAATCCAGCCACGTTGTTGCCAATTTCAGTTGAGACAGATGTTACTGAACAGCATGATTGTTTCCTTAGGACCGAGGAAGAACCGAAAGGAAGGATAGACCTTAGGGATACTCCTCTTCCAGAGTTTGATGGTACCTTATGGGTTGATGGTTCGTGCTTCAAGCTTCCGAATGGTGACACGACTGCGGCATATGCTGTTACGACTTTGCATACGATTGTTGAAGCTGCACGTATCCCACATAATTCAGCGCAAGCAGCAGAGTTGATTACATTGACAAGAGCGTGTGTGTTGTCGAAAGGAAAACGAGTGACTGTGTATACCGACAGCCAGTATGCGTTTGGTGTGGCTCATAGTTTTGGAAGTTTTTGGAAAGAGCGTGGGTTCCTGACTTCTCATGGAACTAAGATTCAGCATGGTCAGTTGGTGAATGAACTTCTTGAATCTCTTTACTTTGCCGTTGCGATCGTGAAATGCAGTGCGCATAAGAAAGTTACTGATGATGTTGGTCGTGGTAATGCGTTTGCAGATGAAGTTGCGAAAGAAACTGCGAGAGATGTGATGAGTCGAATGCATGTTGCGGGTCCGGCAAGATGGGTTCCGGATAGAAGTATGTGTGAAGATACGATTGAGAGTGTGAAATCCATTCAAGCTGAAGCTACAGAGAAAGAGTTGAATGAATGGAGAGATAGCAAGGGTAAATTGGATTCGAATGGTTGTTGGATTGAGTTGTCAGAGCATCAGAGATGGTTGTTACCCGATGCGTATGTACTTCCAGTAGTTACGATGGCTCATGGAATGGCTCATATCAGCGTGAAAGGGATTTGTAAGTTGTTAGCTCCAGTATGGCAGAATGCTGGTATTCCTAAGTGTGCGGAGAATCTGGTTAAGAACTGTATGGTGTGTTTGATGTACAATCCTGGTAAGGGAACTCCAACTACAGCTGGTCATTTTGCTCCTCCAACGTATCCGTTCGAGGCTTTGCAGCTAGATTTCATCCACATGGAGAGGTGCAACAACCTGAAATATGTATTAGTGGTTGTTTGCTCTTTTTCTAGATGGGTGGAAGCTTACCCTTTGAAGGACAATACTGCCTTGTCCACAGCGAAAGCCCTTATTAAGAAATTTTTCCCTAGGTATGGTTTGCCGAGAATGATCTGGAGTGAAAATGGGAGTGAATTTGTGGGTCAAGTGATGAAGAGAGTGTGTGATGGATTAGGAATCCGGCAGAAGTTCCACGCTGCAAATCATCCCCAATCAGCTGGCTTAGTAGAATGCTATAATGGCACCCTTAAGCTAAAGTTAGCTAAGATCCAAGCGAGCTCTGGTTTACAATGGCCAGATGCCTTGCCTTTAGCCCTTTTGTCCACTAGAATGACTGTGCATTCACGAATGGGACTTAGTCCGTACGAAGTGGTGTTTGGTCGCCCGGCAAATATATGGGGAGTGTCGCGGCCGACAAAGTTTAGCGAAATAGAACATCCTGTATTGCTTGACTACCTGTACGAATTGACGGCTAAATTGTGTGTTATGCATCAACAGGTTCATGATTCACTGCCACAAGCTTCTGAAGATCCAGGACACGCCATCGAACCTGGTACCTGGGTGCTGGTGAAGAATTTCCAGCGGACCAAGAACGAGCAGCCCCGCTGGATTGGCCCCTACTTAGTCCTGTTGTCCACTTGTTCCGCAGTACGAGTGCACAGTAAAAAGAACTGGATCCACGGCGTACATTGTAAGAGAGCCCCTTTGCCTTTGCCGTACGACCGGTGGGTCCAGAAAGGACTTCCTGATTCTGAGACTGACACCGAGCCTCGTTTTCTGCCTTTTAGCGATGCCCGTTTGATTGGAACGAACACTGAGCGAGAAAGTGACATTCTTCTGCAAGAAGCTGTGCCTCCATTGAATCGTTTGAACACTTCTGAACCTGAGCTCCTATTCCATGAACAGACATTGCCTGGCAAAGAGCGTTATAATTTGCGACCGAGAGTCGCTGGACAAATAAAGTGAAATTCTTTCTTTTCTGATTTTTGAAGGTTTAGCTCTCCTCCGAGGAACTATTTTGATTTTAGTTTTTCAAACCACCATCCGGGTTCAGCTGTAGGGTCGCGGTGTCAAGTCTTTGGAGTGCAAGCCGAAGACGTTAGGTCGACGGTTCTGGTTGGTCTAAGGGAGTTTCCCTGGACTGACAGACGCAGTCCTTAGAACAGAACACCCTTCCGCCGCGAGCAGCAATTAGAGAGGATGGAGTTTTTCGAGATGAGGAGACCTATTGAAAGAATAAGCTTTAAGAGCAAAATCTGTAAATTAATGAGCTGAAAACGTTTTTTAATATTGTGTTTGTTTATGTTGTTTAGCTTAATGATGTTTTTAATTGGATATGTGACATTCTCTTTTCAAGTGACGTTTGTACCCACTATGCAACCTATGCCTCCTCCTACTGTTTCTTGACATTCTTTTCACCCTCTGCCTGAACATGAAACTGTTAGAAGACTGGAATTTGCTAACAATTCTTTGTTCAGCTCCTGCATCAACACCAGCTAGAAATGAACACGACAAACTGTTGAGTTTGTGGCCTTATGCCCCATACTACCGATAAAGGTATTCCATACCTGGTTTTGCCTTTTAGCTACAATGGTTCTATTTGGGCATACAGAACAATGTTCATTTATGCTCATGGAGTTTATCCCCAACGTTCCGTGAAAGATAGTCCGAAGACTAGTGCTCTGGTCAAGGGTATAGTTAATATGATTAGGGGAATTAGTTCCTATGAGACTATCCCGAGAGATGAGACACAAGCATACATTGGATGGAACGTTACTGGATACGGAGTTAGTCTGAGTGTTAACCAGCGAGCGAAAAGTTCCCCTCCGATTTGGATAGTGCCCCATCAGGGTCATTATTGTCTGCAAGGTAATGGCAAGAATCCGAGAGCTTAGTTAGGGAAGAGTGTTTGCCCTGAAACATATGTTTTTGCGTCTCAGACTTCCCCAGCGTTCTTAGCAGCTAAGGGTACCTATTTCGTCTGTTACGATTAAGCATATACATGGTTGCCCCCTGACTTTTCGGGCATATGTTTTGTTTCGTTCCTGTTGCCACCCACATTTACAGCTGCAGCAGATTACCACAAGACGAGAGTTGCTAGAGGTGTCTTCAGTAAGGAAGATACCGCGGAACAAGAATTGGGAGATTTCTTCAAGGGTTTTCTGCCGTTCTGGGGACCTATGGCTAACAGCAGGAACATTCAACAGTTGACAAGAATGGTTGAGTCCACCATAGTCGAAACTGCTGGTGCCCTTAGTAACTTGACTGCTGAGCTCCAGTCGGATCGCCTTATGACTCTTCAGAACAGAGTTGCATTAGATGTCATACTTGCAGATAGAGGGGGTGGGGGTGTAAACTGATTCAATCGAGCTGCTGCGTTTTCGTTCCAGACAACGCTCCGACAGTTTTCCAAGCTACATAAGATATCTGAGTCTTTACATATAGACGAGGGAGATTGGTCGGTAATGGGATGGTTTTGGGGATTGTTATCCATGTGGGGATGGAAGATTCTGATGGTCATTGGGATGGTTTTAGCTATCCTTTTCCTGTTCTGTCTTTGCGTACAGTGTGCTCCTGCTATTTGTGGCCTTTGTGCTACTTCGTGTGCAAGGAGACCTGTCCAGAGAGAGTTGCTAAGTACTAGGATGATGCTACAGCAACATCTTGATGATCTGATGAATATAGACCTGGATTCAGACTGACATGGGTTTGGGTTTGTTGCCTATATAAGGGCAAAAGGAGGGTCTGAGGTTCAGTGATTCTGAACCCGTTCAATAAAGGTCGTCGCATCTAGACGATTTTGGTATCAGCGGACCGCAAATGACGAGTGCGGTATGTACCAGTGTTTTCGTCATAATCGATCAATGGGAACACTACGTATTCAGGGATTTTGGTCGAACCTTCGGGTTCCATTTTGTGTACGGCAGCCATTTTGTGTGGTTGCCCTCACATAGGCCGATGACTGCGGCCGAATAAGTCTTTGGGACACGTACACCTTTAGCTGACTTTTGTGTGACCTGGACGAACTGACTCCCTTGCCTGAGGCTGACCTGGTTGAGCCAGTTCCTTGTTAGGCAGCTGGTCAGATAGAGATCAAAGAGCAGGACATTGCTGAGTTTATGGTACATGCACACACCCTTCTATCTTGCTTCTCATCTGCTTCTGTTCCTTCCTTTATGGCTTAATTATTGATTTGGGTTGAGGTCTTTATGATGGGTCCGTCTGGCCTGTTCGAGCAGGAATGTTGGATTTTGCTTGGTCATTTCTGGTGGACTGGACAATGGAAAGTGGGTTTGTCATCATGCGATATGTTTGAAATGTCATTTCCCGATTGGTCAGTTTGTATGTAATTGATGCTAGCCAGGAATGTGATTTTTAGCATAAAAGACGATGCTCCGCTCTACGAATTTGTGCAGTCTCTAGCGAACCACCCGTGTTGTCCTTCGTAGACCTCTGTTCCTGGTTGCAGCCAATAAATTTGGTCTTTGACGTCACCGAGAAGTGTCCTGTGTCTCTGTTTGCCAAGGCAGGGGAACTTGAAGACATCGGGCGTTTTCCCTGGCGCCGCTGGGTTCTAAAACCTGGTTCTTCACTGCTCAGCAGGAGGACAGTTGGTATTGTGGGGGTGTGCTAACATGTTTCAGAGTCTGAGGAGAGGCTTTGCCTCCAAGGTTGGGGTGCTTTCAGCTGCGGTAGGCCGAGGAGGAATGGAGCTCATTCAGCGTGCATCTGTTACTGGCTTGGCTACACCCCAGTTTCTACTTTTAACTAACCATAGCTTCTTAATTTTTGCACTTTTTGAACTACAATCGGGCAATATCTGCTCTTTCTCTGTGTTTTTTTTACCTACCTGGAAAGGTTATTTTTAGGTCAGGCCATCCACACAGTACATTTTTTCTGGTTGCAAAAGACATATTGTGGGCTTTCCAGGAACATACAGGGGCTTGGAGCCCACCCATTGCTTACCATTAGTGTCTACCTTGTCACTCTCATTTGCCTGCTTCTTAAATGATGTTTTCAATCAGTCTTGTGTTTGTCTTTACCAAGAAGAATGCCTCTTTATTTATATCTTTGATTGGCTGGCTTCAATGTGTCCTATTCTCGCTTTAGGGAACTAAGGGGCATATTATCAAGACAGGCGATAAAATTATCGCAGTTTTACCGGCAGAAAACTGCTGCTAAAACAGCGATAATGGGCTTGATAATATGCTCTATGGAATTCCAAATGAAGCCCATGTTAGATGTCATTCACATCTAACACGGGCTTCAATTGGAATTCCATAGAGCATATTATCAAGCCCATTATCGCAGTTTTAGCAGCAGTTTTCTGCCGCTAAAACGGCAATAACTGTATCGCCTGTCTTGATAATATGCCCCTCATTTTTTATGTTTGTTTAAGCGCTCCAGGAGAGTTCATGTGATTTCCAGTTCACTCCCTTGTGTGCCTTCATCCCCCCTTGCTCCCTGTTCATGTGCTTCTCTCTCACTACCCACAATTGTGTTGCTCTCCTCATTGTGCTTCTGCCCCCTGTACTCCACGTTCCACCCCTACACTGGGTTCTCTCCTACTTGTTGCTTCGTTCCACCCGCTGTGTTGCTTCACCCCTGCCCACTCCTGCACCCAACTTATCCATTATTTTATTTTTTTATTAAAAAAGAGATTCATTTTTCAATTTAAAACAGCACTTTAGTGCTACGTTTTTAAAATGCTCTGCTCCATCATGAATTTGTAAAAGAAGACAAAATAGTGCCCTTTATAAGTGCGTGCATGTTTGATGAAAGGATGCATGCACCTTTAAATTATTGGGACAGTTTTGTCATTAGGTCTGGTTAGGTCGAGCTGGTGTAGCAGTGCAAAGCACTGCATCCAGCGAAGCATCTATTGTCGTCCACTTCTGGGAATGTGAGACAGGGGATGGGCACACGCAGGGGATTCTCCCATGTGAGCGCCCACGTTCACCCAGACGCCGTGCACATCTCTTGTCCCACATTGCCAGGAAGCGGATAACACATACACATGTACGCACACACACACGCGTGCACATGCACACACACACGCATGCACACACCCCCACTCACGGGCTCATGCGCACACATACAGCCACGCACGCACCCCCCACTCACGGGCTCACGCGCACACAATCAGCCACGCATGCACCCCCCCACCCCACCCGCAGGCTCACACACACACACACAGCCCCCCCACCCCACTCACCGGGTCTCTCGGGCTCCTCTCATCCTGCGGTGGTGGCGGCTGCACGGGCTTGGAAGGCGGCGGGGGCAGGCACCGGCAATGTGCCTCGAGCCCCCTCCGCTTCTCTCCCCATGCTCCTGGCGGCAGCGGTGGGGGCTCTCCCTTAGCACGGGAGCCCGCTGGTGTAGCACGGTGGCTGCCTCATTGTCACAGGAGCGCGGGGTAGGCTCTCGAATGCTTCCTGTCTGTGCTGGTGGCCCCGCCCTCAAGCAGGAAGTTCCGGGCAGCCCCGCCTGGCTTCGTGTGTCTCGTCTCGAAAGGCAGAGTCCTCCTTGTTTTTATTCCGCCCAGTTCTGTGTTGGTAAAGTATTCTGTGCTCACATCACCGCCCGGAATCTCCTGTGTACCGAAGGGGGTTCGAATCCAGTGAGAATATGACTATTTGTTTTAAATAAAAAGTAGACAGGTCTTAGGGTTGCCATCTTTTTCACAAAAAAATACCGGCCGATTTATACATGCATTGGTGTTCAGGATGGTCCGATATCGATATTGTAAGCAGTTTGTGTACAATTCTGCTCCACATCGTGATTGATCAAGGGGCGGGACTAGCAAGCTACACACCAATTGCAGCACAGTCATGGTGAGAAAAGCTTCAGCCTATGATGCAAGGATCTCTTTAAATCACATGACATTCACCAATGAAGCTGCTTCGGCCATTTTGGTGACTGGAGAAGGGCGTCTGTTTCCCTTAACTCAATAAATAAAGACGCAATCAAATGGTAGCGAAAAACTAGTTATTTGTTAAAACAAAAAAGCACACATCTATGTTGTTCGTCCGCTCTTAAAAAGGTGCAGCAGTCGTAGTGCTCGGCGTGAAAATGGTGCAGTCCTGCTAAGCTTACGGTTGCAGGAACAGGTATGACAAGGAGAAGCCCATCTCTTTCCACAAGTAAGAAAACTTTCCTGCTCTCGCGCTTTGACCGTGGCACTTTCGTGCGTGTAAAACCGTTACAGATATCAATAACAATGTTCGGCATAGTCCAGATAATGGCAGACATGATTCAGAGTTGAGCAAAGCTTTTATAGTGATGCTTCTCGCGCATGCTTAGAATGGAAAGGGGGCGGGTATAGCATAGAGACAAAGACATTTATTTAAATATTTTCCAACTCGGCCTAAGAGCTTGGCACTGTCTTCGATTTGTTGTTAAGGGT
Source organism: Lissotriton vulgaris (assembly GCF_964263255.1). Classification (NCBI taxonomy): domain Eukaryota; kingdom Metazoa; phylum Chordata; class Amphibia; order Caudata; family Salamandridae; genus Lissotriton; species Lissotriton vulgaris. Next base: position 1,465,050,917 of record NC_141691.1, read on the forward strand.
CGAACCTGCGTGAGCAGCATGCACTAGAAAGACACTATTGCTTACAATAAGGCGCTTGCAGCCCGCCCATTGTTTACCATTGGTCGGCTTAAGTCGCACACTTCTTTGTAGTCTCCTAGTTGTGCTTTGGGGTCATGTTCAGTTCTGTGGAGTATGTACCAAACTCAGATTTATTGACCTTAATTAGTAGTCCTCTGCTGGTCGTGCTGTAATTAAGGCACTCATTTAATTTGTGATCAACTGTGCTGTAGAATGTCTATTTCCCATTTGTAGCCAACTAAGGCTCGCTAAGAAGATTTGTCATCTACTGAAATTATACTGAAAACACTCAAATAAAATGTCAAGACTCTGGCACTCAACGCCTCAGCACCACTGAATGCCACAGCACCACTCAATGCCACAGCACCAGTCAATGCCACAGCACCAGTCAATGCCACAGCACCACTCAATGCCACAGCACCACTCAGCGCACAGCATCACTCAGCACCGCTCAACGCCACAGCACCACTCAACGCCACAGCACCACTCAACGTGACAGCACCACTCAATGCCACAGCATCCCTCAGCGCCACAGCATCACTCAATGCTACAGCATCGCTCAACGCCACAGCATCATTCAGCACCGCTCAACGCCACAGCACCACTCAACGCCAAAGCACCACTCAACGCCACAGCACCACTCAACGCGACAGCACCACTCAATGCCACAGCATCACTCAGCGCCACAGCATCACTCAGCGCCACAGCATCACTCAGCACCACTGAATGCCACAGCATCACTCAGCACCACTGAATGCCACAGCAACCCTCAATACCACAGCACCCCTCAACGCCACAGCACCCCTCAACGCCACAGCATCGCTCAATGCCACAGAATCCCTCAACGCCACATTATCACTCAATGTCACAGCATCACTCAACGTCACAGCATCACTCAATGCCACAGCACCACTCAATGCAACAGCATCACTCAGCACCACTTAATGCCACAGCACCACTGAATGCCACAGCATCATTCAACACCACTGAACGCCACAGCATCACTCAGCACCACTGAAGGCCAAAGCATCACTCAGCACCACTGAAGGCCACAGCATCACTCAGCACCACTGAACGCCACAGCATCACTCTGTGCAACAATTCAACAACAACTGGTTCTAATATGTTCTCTCAATGTTTCAAGCTTTATTACAAACGTCACAAAAAGATGTTAATATTTCACTGCTGTTCTTGGATTTTCATTACAATAAAATACAATAAACATAATCTTCTCAAAGGATATTTAGAAAAATGTAAGCTATTGCCATTATAAATTACAATAACTTTTATTTAAGTATTAATTATTAAAAATAAATAAAAGCCATTGTTATTTGTAACATTAATGCATCTAAGTCATGTAAATACAACACATACTACATTACAAATGCTATAGGTGTCAAGTTTGCGAAAGTTAAAAATATTGGCATTGTAAATGACAAAGCTATTAATTACGCTATTTTCAAAACCCACACATAAATAAAATATTTGTCATTTACAATACCAATAGATCAAACTTTCCTAATGTGAGACCTATTGCATTGCAAATGCTTGTTTTTTTTTTTGCCCCAGTGCAAAGGAGCCACAATGCTCTTCAAAATGGCTAAATATTGCATATGCCAATGCTTGTTATTTACTAGCACCGGTAACCAGGTTTCCAGCTGAAAAATCTGAAAGTTAGAAAAACTGCTTCATACAAATAGCAGGCGACAATCTTAATGTATACACCGCTCTTATCTTTCTACAGGGAAACTGAATATGTTTACAGATAAGTACATCTTCTACACAATAAACACAATTCAAGTAAAGACCAATAACTGAACTGTCTAACAACTTCCGGTCGAGCAAACCATCTCTAATAGGTTTGAAGGTCCTTAGTGCAAGGTGCTAGGTTTTAGCCATATGTATTTCTATTTAGAGTTGTTTTGATGTCTTTTCCGTAGTATTTGAATCTCTTCCTGTTAGTTTCTGCACGCTGTGATTTAGTTTTGCTATCTCTGCAGGGGTGTGACCAGGAATGTAGTCCATGCACCTACCACAACTGTAACCGAAGATTCCCAAATAACCCCACTACCCAAAAGAAAGCAGGGCCTACTCTTCCAATAGTAAGTTCAATATGTTCTTTGAGGTCTTCACAGTGGTGCCAAAGTTAAAGGGATCTGGGCTCTAGCCACTGGTTTCTGATATGGAGTAGACATTTACTGGAGACAGAAGTCCAGCAGCCTCTGTGTTACCATATGGATAATGGATGGTTAGAGCGCTGGTTCACACTAGCTGTTCCTGGATTGTCAGTGAGTTTAGGTGGCTGGTATTACAGAACCCACCATTTGCAGCTGAGATTTTGTAGTAGCAGGGCACCAACCGGTCCGGGGACACCCAAAATAGGCTCCGGGAAGGTTAGTGGCCATTGGGCTGGCTTGGACCAAGGTTCATGACCTGGGATTTCAAACAGTGATATCTGCAGAACTGATTCATATCTGGAGATAACAGTGTCATAACTAAGGAATCCCCTCTAAACCAATAGCATGAGACTCCAGGACAATGGTAAAAGTTAGGATTTCTCAAGACTCCCAAAAGATGGCTGCAAAGATTTGTGTGGGATGAATCAAGGATGATTCAGACTCATTGTTCATGATTTAGCAGGTGATTGATCCAAATGGTGTTTTTGTTCCCTGGGCTGGTGATTTGTGAGGCCTCGTGGTTGCTGGGTGACCCTGTACCAAAACCTTGTCCTATATGGAGGGCTTTAGAAGCAGTTGTCAGATGGAAGACAGGGTGCAGTGCTGAAAATAAAAAATCTATTATGCAAGATCTTTTAAAAGAAATCTTAAACCTAAAACACAAAAATAAACAGATCAACTTCAGGAATATTTACTGCAATTTGGAAGCCTGGATTGCGCAGTTAAACATGACTCAAGAGAATTAGACAGGATATTCACCTTTCAATACAAATCAGAGACACTGGGCACCACTACAATCACAGCCTGGGTGGTAAACTCTGTTCAGTTCACGGAGTTTGCAGAGTTTTCCACACTTCGCATTCCATGGAGCAAGCAGAGTTGCGAAAAACACAACTAAGCAAAGTGGAGCAGTTTTTTTCTCGCTTTCGTTTACCAACGTTAAGTTGGCGAGCGAGAAAAATCCCAGCAATATTTCTCATCGCGGGAGGTCGTGGATGGTCGCGACCACTCACGTTTAGAATTCTTCCATTCGCGTTGAGGAAGCTGCCGCTCGAGTAGAAAATCTACTCGAGTTGCAGAAAGAAGCAGCCCCCTTTTATGCTGCCCATGGTGCCATTCACACTTATTTTCCAGCATGGGACAAACACCCGCCACTAAAAATCAGCACGAACAGCGCCATCAAAGGCACTCTTCTGCTTGTGGTACTCAGCGTAGCGTTGCAAGAGTTTTTCGGTCATTTTGCGGAGTGCGCATAGCGGAACTCTGGGAACTCCGCCCAGGTCTAATTTTATCACATAGGCAAAACACATGACAAAACAAGAATACAATCCTGATACTAGGGAGCCTTGAGTGAAGAACACCATTAGAGAATCCTTACTTCCTCCAGCACTAAACTGTCATGAAGAAAATAACACAATCACAAAAATATATTTTTCCAATTAGTGTACTAAGAAAATCTTAACCAGCGTCAGTTACCCAAAAATCATGACATGTGAGACACACTGACGTGAGGGAGGAAACTTTCTATCATGTGAGGTTCATGGTGATTCGTGATAGTCTCAGGGCTCAAATGAGCTCACAATCTAAAAAATATATGGGACAGAATTGGCATTTGAAATTAGAAATAGATTGGTGGGAGGAAATAAAAGAAAAATTACTAAAATAACTTTAGAGGCCTTGAACACTTTGGAAACCATAACTCCATTGTAGCAAAGAAAAACCAGATGGGGCGTTAGTGCCACAATTGATGTCCTAGAACTTCTTTACTGTTTTGGAGTATGACAAGAGGGAGTATGACTAGAGGCAGGCGAGATGAGAGATCCTGCAGGGTAGCTTTTGAAAGGTTGATCTGCTAGAGAAAGCAAGCAGCACACTTATCAGGAGATTCAAAACAAAATTGTGGGCTGTAGTAACAGTGGAAGTGTCAATGTAAGGACTTAGATTCTGGTGAGATACTGAGGAAGTGGCTCAGAATACAGATCAGTATTCTGGCAAGCAGAAAAAGCGAAACAAGTTTGCAAGTCATGGCAACTAATGGTTCAGAGGCAGACAGAGTTGATGAAATCACATAAACTGGGAAGTATTAAAACGTCCTGGAGAACTCTGTAGGCTTTATTTAAAGGAAAACTATTAAAAAGGCAGAATGTTCCCAAAACCTATTTAGCAAGAGAATAAGGAGAAAAGGATCTGAAGGAAACATAAATGAAACTTTTTTTCAATTGGCAGGAATGTTTTTTTAATTGTTGGTACTGGCAGCTGGTTGAATGGTACAGTAAAGCTGCAAAGGAATTTTAATTCCCAGAACTCCATACGTGACACCAATTGGCTGTTGGCTGGCCTCATCTTTGAGCTACAGGAACACAAAAAGCTTTCTGAGGCCTCCCTCTCTGCAACTTCTCAGCTCAACAGTTCTAACTAGGCCTGACTAGGACCCTGCTGTTGGCTTCTACTGGAATGAGTCCTAACTTGTTCTGCTGAGGATTGTTTTACTTTCATCCCACAGTCTAAGTCCAAAGGTAAAACTTGGTATCTGTGTCTAACCCATGCTCGGGGTTAGCCTTAACTTTTCTGGTTGTCCCATTCAAGAGCAACCAGTTGACTGTGGTTGGTGCTTTTGTTTTTTGGCTCTAGTTTGAACCTTAAACTTTAAAAATGAATAACTCCGGTTCTACTGTTTGGATTTTTATGGGGGTGTTATTTTATTTATTATATTTTGTTCTATCATTCTAAATTGGTTTGGGATTTTTCTCGTGTTATGTTTTCACTTTATTACTGTTTGAGTACTACCTACATACTTTACCTATTGCCTTTAAGTTAAGCCTGCCTGCTTGTGTGCTGAGCTGCCAGAGTGTTAAGCATAGGGTTACTTAGTGACTTTTGTGGTTCCCCCTGACCAAGGTTGTGATTATAATGTGAGGTGGGTCCTCACCCCGTCAACTAATACTCCCAATTTCCTAAACATACTGTTTGTCATTGACACTCCTTCCGGAAAGAGTAACACTTCTCTTTTTCCGAGAGGCTCTCATATAGACGTTACATAGTACTTTTCAGCATTATTTTGAGAAAAACTAAACCTGTAATATGTGATGTAGTGTGTGAATAGGAACATCTAAATCCCCTTGGACATTGAAAATGGATGGAGTGCTAAAACTTTCCAAACACTCACCCCCAGTCAAGTCTATGTTAAATTCAGCACTCCATCCATTATCTTGCTGTGTTTGTTATGTTCACCCTAAGTGGCCAAGGGTATACTAGCTGTGCCATTGAATTCAAGTTAGCCTGGCTGATGAGGGGTGATACCTCAAAACGGGTCCCATGATGCTGGTTTTCAGTACAGGAAGGTCAAGACTGATTTGCATATAGCTGGGTCCAAAACTGAGGTGGCATGGTCAATAAAACAACAATGGATTTAACCCAGATCTCTTAAATGGGGGCGAGTGCTTATAATGTTTCAGCACTCCATCCATCATCTTGTTGTGTTTGCAATGTATAGGACAACCCCAGATTGAGCCTGCAACAATCCTCATGTATAATTATATATATTAATTCTAACAACTGGTTATACATAAAAATATTTAGTGTGCATTGAACAATGATCAAGTATGGCAATAACCTTAAGCCTGATTCGACGATGTAACATATTGCAAAAATCTAAAATGTAATCCAAAAAGTACTAAAAGCAAAGGCTTTCTAAAGATGAAGCTTTGTACACAAGAACCAGTAGCAGCAACTAGTAGATTTTCTCTTGCTTAACTAGGTATATTTTAAACTAAGCTTTAAGGTACAAACAAACACAAGACCTACAAGTCTGAGCCACCATATACTGTACCCACATTCAGAGGCGATGATGAAGACAACTCATGCTTGCATTGAAAAGAGCTGGAGATACAGGATGCACTGATTGTTCTGAAGCTGTTACTGAACTTAATGAACACCCAATCAAACAATTGAAGAGTGAAGTCGAAGAAAGTGCTGGTAAATAAAACATTGAATTCAGTATTGGAATTGGTAGTGCATAAGCCATAAAAGGGATTTTATGCACCAGAGTTGGCCCAATTCATAGGAAACACAGTTTTCTCTTCCAGAGGAATATTCAAAATAACAGTTTGATACAATTAAGGTATTGAAACAGAGGTCTCATTGTAGGTGGTTGTAGCTCTTGAAAGCTCAAAGCCCAATGGTCTCTCAGGCTGGAAAGCAAGCCTAGTACCCAGTAGAAAGCTTTTAAGAAAAAGGTCAAGGTGCACCACTTAAACGTTTTTAGTAGACTCTTATCTCCAATCAGGTAAACAGGAATGATCACATCAAATTTTTCTTTTGTTCTTGAAAGTTCTTTATTCAAATCAGTTGATAAAATGTATAAACAGGATCTACAGCCGACGCGTTTCGTCCTCAAGGGACTTCTTCAGGGCAGACTAATCACTAGCGATGGTGTCCCTGGATCTTCTCCCGTTGTTGAAGGGGTGTATGAATATAACTGTGTGATTGTATAATGGATCACGTGGCATCACATCTTTTAGACACCTGTCCGAATGGAGTTTCGTTTCAGCAGATCACTTCTTGTTGAAGGGCAAGAAGTTTTGTTTAGAATTTCGACTACAACCGAGTCACACCCATGATATGAGGTGTTTTCAATATTATATATTCAAGCCACATCCAAGAATGAGGATAATAATCCAGTAGCAGTGGAACCAGAGTAGAAGGGTAATGGGGACCTCCGTTTATCGTCTACTAGTATCTTCTTTTTTGTAGGAGGAATATATGAAAGTTCTATTTCAAGGAAACTCTTAATAAAGCGTTTTGCAGCATCCCCTGGTTCCTTCGTGGCTTGATAGGATAGCGTGAAACAACGACGTCCCCCTCCGTCAAGAGCCATACCCAGTAGAAAGCTGTAGCTTTATGACATAAAATTCATACTCATAATTTTAGAAAGATTATGATCAAGATGACAACAACTACATTAATGATAGTGCTTGAAATGGCTGATTAAATTAAAAAAAAAACAATGAACTCAAAAATGCAGGAACAATACCAAACAGTCAAAAGTACAGAACAAATTGTCTTGAAAATATGTGCAATATCATTTGCACTAGAAGCATGAAATATAGGACTAACCGAATCAGAAAAGTGAGCTACCAACTGAATGTGTAAAAGCCACTGAACTACAGCTGTAGAAAGCACCATCTGAAGGATAAAAGTTAAATTACATGAAACTATTTTTGTGTTAGAATTGACAAAAGCTTGTATTAAAGTGCAAATTTCTAAGATGAATTCTCATCGATTGAGGAAGATCAGAAGCTCTCATTGGAGGAGGATATAACATACTTAATTAATTTATTAGTTTCAACACAGTGAGAAGATAATCATGGCCTTGAGTATGGCCAGGGAATGAAACACTTGCCTAAAAACATTGCAACCAATGTTTGAGAAAGCATACTAGAAGGAATGAAGGACGCATGTGCAGCAAATAATTTGCAAGCAAGCCAGGCTTGAAGGGATTACAAGGGCTGTGTTTGGTAATCTGGCTGTATAGCAGCGAGCTTCCTGAAAGGTTTGTGCACGACACTGTACAAATAAAGACAGGATTTCCATTGGAAAGACAATGGAAGTTGAAAGAAAAATGCCACCTACTTTGAAGAAATATATTATGTCTGGGCTTATACCATCCTAAAGAAGTTTGTTTCTAATAACTATAAAAAAAAGAAAGGAACTACTAGGCAAAGAACCACATTAAATGTGGATCATCTGCAAGAAAAAAGGTGTTCTTTTATCTGTTGAATTGAGAGAAAAGCATAGGATGCCTCTGTCTTACAGACAAGTTGATGTCATGCAGTAAGACTAGAAGGTAGAAACTATGGGCGTCATTTCACCAAAATGCCTGGGGTAGCAGTAGTGGCATTACATACTCTTTCACTTTATAGAGTCACAGGAAGTGACATCATATGACCACAGACCCTGAGTGACTCTGCCAGATCTTTCGACATTTCCCTTGAGAATTTGTGTTTTTAAAGAATTGGGTGAAATAGTGCTTTATATATCACAATTGTCATATAAATGTACTAAAATGACATAGGCTCTGTAAAGGCACTCATTAAATATTCAAATCCTTTCATGGTTTGCCAAGCAAAGAAAGCCTGATGTTTCTGGGGAGCTTACCCCATTTTTCTCAAAATATTGTGTGGGTACCCCCATATGTTATAAATTACTTCCATTATACCAGGCACAACATTTTACCTAGGGTGCCCCACATTCCAGGGGTGCCTCTTTATATAACAAATGACATAAAATATTGCAGTACTAGAATTTAGTGTTTTGTGCCATTCATTTCCTAGGTGATCCGTATGTCAAAAATGACCTTGCTATGCCATAGACAGTATTTAATCACGTTTGCCACACTCCCATATAGCAGGTTGTGCTCCTTTATGCCAAGAATTATCTCCATTGAGCTAGTACCCGCATTTTGCTGCTGGTGTCTACATCCAAAGAATAATTTCAAGTATGCCGTTATTTTTCCATTGGGTGCCCTATATGCCATGAATCACCTCTGGTGTGCCAGTACCAGTATTTTACCTTTGTTGCCTATTATTCCAATAATTACCCCCAGTGTGCCAGTACCAGTATTTTGTCACAGGTGCCAGTCATGCTAAGAATTGCTATAAGTATGCCAGTGCCAGTATTTTGCACTGGGTGTCTCTATAAGATAATAATTACCTTCAGTGTGGCAGGGTCAATGACATGCTCTCAAGCTCACACTCCAATTCATACACTCACACTCATTCTCTCACTCTCACTCATACTATCTTAACCCTTTAACTCATTCTTACTCACTCACTTGCAATTACTCTTAAACGCCTTACTTCTCGCTCAATTATACTTACTGACACTCTGGCCAAGGTTTACTAATGCTCTGTGCCGGGATTGCATCACTTCTGTGCTGCAATCCTGGCACAAAGTGCAAGGGTAGGATTTACTTTACAACGCAAACCAAAATTTGCATTCTATGGTATCCTAAAGTAATGCAAAGTTGTGCTGTGCGCTGTTTTGCATCAAGTTGGTAGTGGTTGGGCTTTCCCCTGCAACCACCCATAGGATTGATGCAAATCTTTATCTACAAAAATTGATAGACAGGAATCTGCACCAACATTGTATGCCTCCTCGAGGCACATAAAGGAAGGAACAGGTTTTCATTTATCCTTTTTTTCTAACTTTGCATGTGTGCTGCATAGTACTGCACACTTCCAAAGTGGGAAAAGCTTTAAAGCAGAGCTGTTTAAATGGAAGGGAACGCTTTGAATGCAAAATAAATGCTTCAGAGAATACTCACACTCTTACCCTATGATGCAAGTGTGTATACATTGATGGATGCCTGTCAAAAGGGTGCAGCCCATGTGAGAAAAAAATGCACTACATCATATTATCCATGGAGCATTTTTTCTCTCTCCCATTGACACAAGGCAGCGCAACAACTCTGATGTAGCATTGCCTTGCACCAAAGCATAGTAAATCGGGGCCTTAATCTCACTCACTACCTGTCAATGACTCTCAATCACCTTCACACACGTTTACATATACAGGCATACATGCGAACACATTCACACTCTGTCTCGCACATAAACATAGTCACCTGGAAGCATGCACACAACTTAGGGCCTGATTTAGATCTTGGCGGATCGACCTCCAGCCTACTGAGGGGGCGGGGTACAGTACTCCATCAGGTTGGCGGAGTAATGCCTGCTCTACTTAGATGTATATGCAAAACACAGACTGCTGCAGTCTTCCGAGCAATCGACCCGCCCTCCATCGTCGTCCTGAAGATGGGGTCTCACTGAGCCAATTTGGATGTCCATGTTGTGCTGGCAGGGTTCTGTCAGCGAAGTAATGATGGTGGGTGACCGTGGTGGTGAGGAGACAAGTAAGTGATGTTTATTATTTACGTAAAACATACATATGTAGCATATGTGTACATACGTGGGTGTAGGATATGTGTACTGATTTTAAAATGTACATACTCCTGTGCACTCAACCAACATAAACGCACCATGCAATGTATACCCGCACACACGATGAACACCTACCTTTGTTTTCATCAAAACGGGGTACTTGTCCTTCACGGTCAAGATGCAACAGCAAAAAGGGAACCTGGACTACAGCAAAGAGGAGGAAATTGCATCCTGTACCCTTGGAAATGGCGAGCATTCACCCCTTTTCTTACCTTTCCCACCGGAATTCCCTTAGAAACAACCCAGATCCCAATATGGAGGCAAGAATCATGGCTGGAGTCCTACTGCCACCCATTCCACCATAGTTGTGGTGGAGTTGACGGGACAGCAGCGGTCATATCTCTCATTCCCAGCCAACATCTAAATAGAAGGGCCAGGTTGGTGGGTGGGAAGACCGCGAAAAAAGGCCACTCCGTCACAGTCCCTCCAAAATCTAGATCAGGCCCTTACATTTAAAACTATTTTTACTTGCCGGAGCTGCAGCTAAGCATACTCCACTTTTTAATAGAATATTATTCTTTATTAGTATACTGAAAATGATAGAAAATAAGAAATGCAGACCAACCCTGAGTTCTTGTTCACATTTTGTCACTTCTGAGGTCAGAGGTCACAAAGGCAGTGCTATGTGTTGCATGGGGCAAGCCAAGGGTCACATCTGCGACCTCTAAATTATGTGCATAGTAGAAAGAGAGCAGCTTTGCTAATAGGAGGCCATGACACTGAGATTAAGGCATTTGTAATGCACACCTTAATTGAGACACTCTTTTGAGCTTGCTCATGCTGCAGAGTCCCTTAATATATGTAAAAGAGGCGTTATAGACAAGGGGGCATAAATGTGTTTAGATATTGTTAAAAAATGTATCTATGACAGTGAAAGCATATTTTAACACCTCTTTGCCTGCCTCCCTAATTTGATCATCAACACAAAAAGGAGCACAGCGGGGAAAAAGAGGTCAAGCTGCCCCCCCCCACTCAACACATTATCAACAATCTGGGCCTGACTCAATGGACAAATAACTTTAATTCTCAGACACAAAGAGGATCCGTACTCTTGTCCAACGACTCCCACAATAATGTGGACCACTACTGCTAATTCAAGTGTCCATATGTCCAATTTATCCCAATGTCACTATACTGCAGAGTAAAAATTCCCACCAAAAAATTGGAAATGTGAAAAAAATATAAGAAGAAATGTAGAAAAAATGTGAGAATGGAAAGGAAGCACCTCATGGTCGCAACACCAAGGGGGGACTGGCTAGTTGGTACTCGCTAGCACACCCACTTATCATCATTGGTTGCTTTCTTGCCACAAAACAGAAATGTTTTTCAACATAAATTATCTCATGAGTGAAGAAAGAAACAGTGAAAGAAAGTAGAATATGCACTGTAAGTGCAAATGTGACAAAAGTACCGTGCTGGTCCCCGTCGGAAAGGAAATTGCAATTCCCAACATTAAAAATGAGAACCTACTCACTAGCTAATTTTAGCTTTATTCAGTGCTGTTAGCGTCCTCCAATAAAAAAATCATTCATCTTAAACCATTATTATGTCCAACGCGCCCTTAATTTGATCACTAACTTACTTCACTGAATATCCTACCCTTTCTTTTTGTATGGCTCAATAATTAAGAACAGGAAGAATAACGCTTTTGTTTATTCGAACATTTGGACCCAAAAGAAAATTAGCTAAATCCATACCATCACATATATTTAACATATGTTTATGTTCAGAATTAAGACTTGATTGTTAAATCCACCACTCACACAATTGTTATTTGCAAAAAGCCAAGATTTTACTTCTCTCCTTGAGTAAGAATCCGTTCCGCATCAACATAATGCAGTAGAGAAAGCTACGGGAGAGACTATAACGATGGAAACAAATGTGTTACCAGTGCTCATTATCTACATATATATAATTAAAAAAATGGGGAGTTGGGGTAACCACAAAAACATCAAAATTATGTGTCTGTATTATATATATATATCGTGCGGCTCACTTTTTCCCTTCGGGAGAAATTTAGAAAACAAATATATATTTACATATTCATATATATATATATATATATATATATATATATATATATATATATATATATGTGTGTGTGTGGCAGAAGGACGACTTTTCCAAAATTAACATTAAAGGAGAGGCGAACACAGGAAATGGTGCATTATATATTTATTTTCGTGCTCAACACCAAAACGCCATAACGCGTTTCAGCCTGAAGAGGCCTTGATCACATGACAACCTTAGAAAGGGCAGAGTACTCCTTTTAAAGTGCAGCATGCCATATTCTCACAATAACATCATCATGAACATAGAAGACATACTAACATGATTACTGATGTAGTGTAGAAATTTACAAAAACATTGTTCTGATTAAATCAATTTAGTTAATCAGAAGTCCACATGTTTAAATAAATAATATCATATAGCATCAATTTAGAATACATATAAAACATATAAATATGTTAAAGCATAAATATTCCTCAACATTGCTGATAAAACCTGTTATCAAAGAATCGATATATAACACATGACTAAAAAACACTGTGGTGGGTAAAATCCTGTTAAAACCAATGAATAACTAGGATATACTTTTTTCAATTCTCAGAGTATGCATGTGAAATGTAGCAACCAGCTAATCAAAACCACCATATTCAAATAATTTACCAATGAACACTGAAGGATAAAGCCCAAGTGGGTATATGCCGGTTGACATATTGATGTGCAAAAGACAAGTTTGCAAATTTCGCAAATAAATAATGGCATGAAAATTAGTGCAACCCTGTAAAAAAATATTTATAAAAGTGACAAGTGTACTACATCTAAGAATATTTAAAATTGACCACAATGGTCGAGAAAAAAAAAATGATTAAGCAGCTGATTAATATGTACAAAATGACAGGCGAAATTCTTAGTTATAACTCATAGGTAAGTAAAACTATCTTCACTGGCATTCAGACCGTTAGGAGTCTTAGTATCTAGAAGAATAATGTGTCTGGTCTCTAACTTGCGTAGCATTGACTCTCGGTCCCCACCTTTCCTCTGAGGAGGGACTGTGTCAATTACAAAATAACTGAGATGTAAAGGATTCTTATTGTGTTTTTCCTCAAAGTGGCATGCGACAGGGTACGCAGTGTCGTAGTTGGTAATGGCCCTTAAGTGCTGGAGTATTCTTTTGTACACCTGTGGTCTGGTACTTTCCACGTACCGTAGACCACAGGGACATTTCAGCACATACACTGCGTACTCTGTCCTGCATGTCAATTAGTGTTTAATGCAAACGGGTTTACATCTGAAAGGAGTCATATATTCAGTTTTGCTGATTCCATTCCTGCAGGCCTTACATGATGAACATTTGAGGAAACCTTTGCTACTATTTAATCACGAGCCTGTGGTTCTAACTTCTGGGCAGCTAGAGAGCAAACAATTGTTCATGGACCTGGCTCTTTTGTAAGCAATACTAGGAGAACACGTAACCTGTTTGCCCAAAACTGGGTCACTGGTGATAAGTGCCCAGTTACTTTTTGCGATACTGTGGATTGTTTGATGTTGACTATTGTACGTGAAAATAAGCCTGGTCTCACTTTGTTCTGCACTGACTATGTTCCTTTTACTGCTGGTACTGTTAGCCAAAAGCTGAAACCTTCCCTGAGAATTAGCTCTGCTCATTGCTTTATCTAAAATCTCAGGTTTGCAGCCTCTTCTGAAAAATCTAGCCTTACAGGCTTTTTGGGCCTCTCTACAATCAGTATCCGTGCTGCATATTCTCCTGATACGGAGCATTTCTCCTTATGGTATGCTACGTGTGAGATGGGCAGGATGGTGACTAGTGGCATGCAGCACAGCATTTCCAGCAGTTGGCTTTCGAAATAGTTTTGTCTCCAGTTTGTCATTACAAATAAAAATCTCAACATCCAAAAAACAAATAGATGTAGCACTAATTTGACTAGTGAACCCAAGATTTAAGTTATTCTCATTCAGATTCTCTCTAAACTGTTTCGCCTCACATTCCAAACCATCCCAGATTATTAAAAGGTCGTCGATGTATCTCATCCATCTTATGCCTTTGGAACCCATAATGTTCGGGTAGTTTGCGATGAGGACCTGTTCCTCCCAGTACCCCATGTGCAAGCAAGCGTACCTGGGAGAGAAGCAGGCCCACATAGCCACTCCCCTGACCTGCTGGAACAGTTGGTTGGCAAACAAGAAAAAGTTATTTTAAAGACATAGATTGTTCATAGATAAAATCATTTTACTATGTTCGTTCAAACAAGAGGGTCTCGTGCTTAGATAGTGTTGCACAGCTTTTAGACCATCCCTGTGGTAAGTACTTGTATACAAGGAGGTAACATCAAGAGATATCAACAAGTAACTAGGTTGCCGCGTAAAATCAGCAAGTTTCCTTAGTAAATCCCTTGATTCTAAGACAAAGCTGGTACATTTTTGACATATTCTTGAAGGAAAAGATCTACATATTTACTGACATTCTCTAGAATGCTATTGCAGGCAGAAATGATAGGCCGACCTGGTGGCTTAATACAGTTTTTATATATCTTCGGAATGAAGTACACTACGGACGTGACTGGATGTTTTTTCTTCATATACTTGAAATCCTCCATTGTAATCAAGCCCATGCTTCTCCATGCCATCAACTTCGTATATATGCCATTCCAAGCCTGCTGAACTTCACTCAAGTTAGTCCTCTTGTAACAGTCTCTGTCATTAAGTTGACCAAGAGCTTCGTCCATGTACATTTGTCTCAGCCAAAGTACCACATTGCCATCTTTATTGGACTGGTGGATAATGATGTTCTCATTGTTTTGTAATTTTTTGATATATATATATATATATATACATATATATATATATATATATATATATATATATATATATATATATATATATATATATATATATATATATATATATATATATATATATATATATATATATAGTTAGATAGATAGATAGATAGATAGATATATATATTTAGATAGATTTCTTTTTGTATGTATATGTATATTTTCCCTGCAGCAACTGTTGAAAAACAAGATTCTTCGAAAACATTGGTCTTTGATAACTAATCAATAACAAACATACAGTATGTTTATCTGAGTGAGCAAACAAATGTTTCCTCATTGCGACGCCTATTTAATTTCATCATATGTAAGGAATGGCATCCATGTCTACATAATCTGGTATTTATTTTATTTATTTATTTATTTATAAATATATCTATCTTCTCTTCACTCACCAACATGTCACTGTCCTGTAGCTTTCTTAACATGTGAGTAAATCCTCCTATGAGTTAATTAGCAAAGCGCCTACCTTAACCTAAACTGTGACTGGATCCTATAGTATTCAATAAGAATGGAGTCGCAGTTGATTAGTTCTCAAAGACCAATCTTTTTGAAGAATTTTGTTTTTCAACAGTTGCTGCACAGTTTCTTTTCAATTTAATGCATATAAAAAAAGGAGAAGTTATGAGGAATTAAAGAATGGAAATTCTGGGAAAAGGCAAGACTACGTAACATTGTGGGGGTCACCTAATATGTATGATTAGTATTTGAGAACAGTAAGTAACAAACACTTTAATTACCAATACACATATACAGCAGTTTAACAGGTGTGTATCAATATAATATTCTAAAAGAAACAGAATAAGAAGTTGTTTAAAAGGTAACACCATTAGAGCGTTTACAATACATGAAAGAACATTTATTTATATCTATTAGGCACTCTTACTTGCTCTTCTGTAACATTTTCTTCGCTGCGTCAAGAGTGTCACTCATAATTTCTCGCTCACTGTTAGCATCAGCAGTGCATTTATCAAAATGCAGGTGAGCTTCTTCATATAACCGTTTAGCTTCATCATATGCAACATTAGCCTGTAAAGAAAAAATACTTAAATATATATTCATTTACACTATTACTGTTTGTACAAATCGTTCTTCAAAGAAACATTGTATCAATTTAAAATATTGAATCAAACAATTAAAAGTGAGGCAATAAAGATGATGTATTCCCATTGACCAGATAGACAGCAATACCTATGGGCACACTTGATAATACTGGAAGGTCTGAGATCTTAGATGAAGCATTCTTGACAAGCTGTTAAACAAAGGCCAAGATACCAACTTCATTTCAGTTGGAAACGTGTCACTGCTCATATGCCTATTTAGTTTCAAAGCAGAGTACAGCATGCGAAAAACAACTGTTTCATAGTAAAAGGGGGGCAGCAGAAACGATAAGAATGGGGTTTTACTAGAAATGACAGTGCCATTAGAAGTAACATTTTATTTACCTTAAAGCACTGCCAGGAATTACTGGGAACATCTTTAGGAATTGATTGAGCAATGTCAGCTTTTGAAACATTGAAAAAATGTATTCTTTGTACCTTTCTTTTTACTGGATTTACAGCATCCATGAATGACAAAGGGTGCATCGAATAACTATATCATGCAACGGTTTTCTGAGAAACTGAACTGGTCTAAAATGAAGATGTTATTGAAAAAATTAAGAGAAGGGACGTAGCTTTACGATGTCGCGATAGTAGGCGGGGGTACAGCTAGTCCATTTCTTGAACCATTCTCAGAGCTGTAGCAGTGCACCCAATGTCCAGTTCACACACAGGAGCAGAGGGTGGCTGAGAGATCCAGTGAAGAAGAAATTAATGGAGCACTTCCACAACACGTCTAATAGTGTTGTTAAGTTTGTGACAGTTTACTGTTAAAGGGTCCAAGGTTTTGTCATAGTTTGTGCAATATTGCTCATTTATGAATTAGAATGATGAACAACAGAAACTATGTGTGAAACCATTTTGTTTTTAAATAATGAGATCTATGAATGTGATGATAGTGAGAGAGAAGATTATTTAAAAAGAATTCCATTCAAGAAATGAATCTATATTTGTTATATATTTCATTCTATACATCTTGTTCGAAATAGAAATGGTAATAATTTCAATACTGAATTGATGTTACGTATTGACCTCTCCAGCAATCTGATTTACAGCAATACCATGGCGAATGATTGGTAAACAATTAAAAAATGTATTTTGTAGAGTTTAGTAGCAAACCAGAGGTCTTAGTTTTTCACTCAAATACGTAGCTTAGTGGAGGTGGAATGGAAAAGTGTCAACTAAAGATGGGTATAGGTACACATAGCTTGGGAAAGCTCTATGCCAAGATGGCAAGTCTCTAACATGGAATGGGTTTCACTCAGGATTCACTCAGGGCCGGCTTTAGCGCTGGTGGCGCCTGGTGCAACAATATTTGTTGGCGCCCCCATTGACCTCCTTCTCCATGGATTCCCTCACTACCACCCTCCAACAGTGAACCTCAAGTCTCCATAAACTCTATCTCTGAAATGCATTGCTTTTGTTTTATAGCTAAATAAAAAGTGGTTCTGTCGGGTGACAACACAAATGATTTGCAAATGCTATTCAATGCAATCTACGAAAAGGAAATAAAGAAACCACCCTCTGAGAAAAGCAAAGTGAAAACAGGTTCTTACACTGAATGAAAAGAATACTTGTACATGATTTGTTGTATTTTGTATTTATCTGAATTAAATTCATTCAAATTGACTTTGTCCGCCCGTCATCCTACCGGTGAATGGGACCACCCGCCATAAGGGCGGGGGTCCCGTTGTACATATTAGGATGCGCCTGCCACAGTGGCGTGCGCTTCCCGTATTTTTAGCATTGCGGCGGACGGTGATGAAAGTACCGCCCGCCGCAATGCTAAAAATGCACGTTGTGCATTTCAATGCACAACATGACAGGCCCCGCGAGGTGCCTGTCATGTTGTGCATTGAAATACAGGGGGTACCATAGGTAGCTCCCATGTGCACCCTCCACCCCCCAGAGTCCCTGGGGGCCCGCAACGGGAATTCAGAGGACCCTCGACAACTTTAGCGCCTTCTGCAAACATCGGGGACTGGAGATTAACCTGCAAAAAATAAGGTATATGGCCTTTAATGTAGGTAACTCCACCCGCCCCAATCCTTGCTTGGATGGCAAACCCCTGGAAAGGGTAACCATTTTCGAGTACTTGGGAATGACACTGACAGAAAGAAAGGATTGGGGCACCCAAATTGACAAAGCAGGGTTGAAACTTACCCAAACAATGGGGTGCATCTTAAAATTACATAGGAGTTGCACTCGCCAAAAAGCTCTACCTACAATTTAGACATCGAGTCCTCCCGCTGCGCTCGTTCACTAGAAAATGGGAGGGAGCTATTAGCGGGGGATGTCCAGCATGTAACATCTCTGATGAAACGGAACTCCGTATATTCTTTTTTTGTAAGGGCTATAGGAGGGCTAGGTCACGCTGGTTACTTCAACTTTGTAGGAACCTGGCGTCCAGGCACTGTAGTGAAGTTTATACTCTATTGAAATTTGACAAACAAATGCATATTGTCTTCTCCAATTCACAGTTCCTATTCACCATGTGGTACACCCATAAAGCCATCTTAAAAAAGATGGCACAACAGAATGGCAATGTAGAAATTGTATGACTGTCTCCAACAATGGACCTTCCCGGACCTTTGACCAAATGCTGGAGTGGCCACACTAGAACTGAATTACTGACTATTTTTTATGTCAAATTTGAATCTGTGTCAATTTTATGATTGAAGTGTATCAAATTGGTCATTTTTAATGATGCTTTTATGGCCTTGTGTGCCGAAATAAAGATTTATGATGGTGATGAATAAGTAATCTGCTACTGGGCTGCAGCATTCTCCAAATAAACTTTTGTGCACCATTTATTTATTTTATTCCAATTTAATACCTCAAAATGGCCATTTACCAACTTGGAATGGTAGATTTTTTTTAAATGTCTAAATGGCTACTGTATGATGACGTGTGTGTGTATGCACATAAATCTTCATGCTGTGGCCAGATTTGGGCTCAGTGTGTCTATGATATTTTACAACGCAACAAGTTTATTTTTCTTTTTACCAATGATGTTTTATTAAACTTACCACCAAAGTGCAAAATCTGCATTGATAGGGATTGATTCTGAAACATACATATACATTTTAATACACTACACCTGGTGAAAGGCTCATTGAAATAAGACTTTAAACAAAATCAAATGCATTTAGTTGTAGCATGACTCTTCTGCCTTTGTTTACTTTAATTATTAGTCAAATTATTAATGCAACTCCTGAGCACATCTAAAACGAATTTCTTTTTATATTTGCTGTTTAGAGTATATACAGATGCAGGCTAAAAACTAAAAAAAACAGCTTTAGGTGATTTTGCTAATTTTTTAACCTGCTGAGACATTAAAATACCGGTGGTACTGGTAAAAAAACGGCCCGGTGGCAACCCTACTATATCACTCTATTCCTTGGACATTCCAGCCAGATTACAAAGGTAACTTTACACCTTTGTTGCAGTTTACGATTGTTTGCTATTCACAAAGGTATTTTACGAGTAATATCATTATGACCATGTGAGTCTCCGCACATAAAAAGATAGGACAGCCCTATCTTTTTATGTACGGAGATTTTACAGCTGTAAAGATACTACTAGTAAAATACAGCTGTGAATAGCAAGTAATCGTTATTCGGGCTCTCCAACTGCTCTCGAGGCTTCTTCCGAATTCTACTGCTCGCTCTGTTCTCAATCTGCCTCACTATGGGATTGATTTAGTTTTAGGCAGATGGCCTGCCGTTCCGTGATGGGGATGGAGTAATTTACTCCGTCTACTTGGTGGAGAGGCCACCCGCCCAAATTATAAATGACCGCAAAGCAGAAAGTCATTTATATAAGCATTGTCAGGAACAGTTGTCATGGTGGTTCCTTCCAATGCATTTTGCTGTGTGCTAGGGGGGTGTGTGTAGCACAGAGTAGATGTTTTTTCATTATAAAAAGAAAATGCCAAAACACAATTTTCTTTTGGTAAACCATGGGAGTCTTGTCCCATAGCGGGAGAAGCATTGTAATGGTTTTACTCTTCTTACTTCTAGGTTTTACCTGGCGGTAGGGAACAGTAAAAAAATTACTGCATTTATTACTTTATATTTTTTCTTTACAAAAAGAAAATCATGTTTCAGGCTTTTCTTTTGGTAAAGAAAAAATAAAATGCATTCTAATTAAGGCTCACTGTTTCCATTTTTATAAATAAAGCCAGTAAAACATTTGTTTTCCTCCCTGAATTTATGTTTAAATGTGGATCACAATGGAAATTAGGTTGTTTTATCGGTGATTACAAATGCTATCACTTATGGCTGCCAGACTAATAGCTGTGCAGTTTAACAGATAATTGGGAAAAAAAGGAATTTCAGTAATGAGGCAAACTAGGAGTAGATATGCATAAAGTTGATGCTAAAATGTGCATGTTTTCTTATAAGTGCATTGATTATCATCTTTAGGTGTTCTTATCAATGAAAACCGTCAGGTGTTCAAGCATGAATGCGCACTTATAGGTTAACTAAATTTGGAAGTATATTAGTTTCAGCTTTGTTTTTTCACTAAACCCCAAAAATATGTGGATAAATATTGATAAAATTAACAAAAAATAAATATGGATGAATACAGAGAGAGATGTCAACAACAAAAAATCCCATAGAACTAGGAGGCCTAATTATAATTGTTTTACTGTTCCTTACTGCCAGGTTTTACCTGGCGGTAAGAAACGGTAAAAAATGACTACATGTCCGCCTATTTGAATTGGGAGGGTGGGCATGCAGCAATTTCTCCGATGGCCCTTAATTCTCAGGGCCATTGGAGAAGTTTGGCCACGGGGGGGACAGAGTAGTCTCCATCATGGGCAAACTTAAGATCCACCCACAATTAACTTTAGCTGGTAGACCACTTTATTCCTGTGGAAGGAACGCCATTGAGGTTGTGACAGAGTACCCTCGCCACCAATATACTTATTTGGGTCCATCTCGACGATTCTTCTGAAATGTACCCGTATTGTGTTTAAGACCATATATTGCCTGCCCCTCTTAATCTCTTGCTTTCTTTCTACTCGCTTTCTCGCTTTGTTTCACTAATCCACAGACATGACTTGCTTTTCCTTCCAAACCACTGGTAAGTCCATTACACCAAGGGGCCAATACCAGCTTTTGGCGGTGCGGTTGTTGGCTGCCTGCCACTGCCACACCCACGCACCGCCAAGAGTTGCTGCCACCCGCCCGTCCAACTGCACGTTTACTGTAGTCTGGTGGGCAGCGTGGTGGTTACCCCTGTGGGGGCTCGTTCAAAGGCGGCGGTGCCTTTGAAAAAGGCACTGCAATGGGATCACTTGGCAAGGTTCCTGCACGGCATGGTCTGTAATGTCCATGCTGTGCAGGAACTGGTGTGCATGCACACTGGGGGGACACATGTTGTGCACCCCTGTGTGCATACACAGGGCGCAGAGGAAATTTCCTCTCTGCCTGTGTTTTCATGGTGCTGGAACCGCCATAAAAACCCTGGCGGAGAGGAAACTCATATGCTTGGCCATACCACGGCGGTCCTGCAAAGCATATTGCGGCCTCAGACTGCCGCGCCCCCACCAGGGAAAGAAAAGGGGGTAGTGATGGACAGAGTATCTGAATTAAACAGAACACTCATACCCAGTCAAGAGATCAGGGCTTGATCCATCACCGTTTTTTAGCTCACTGCACCATCCCAGCTCAGAACCTGGCTACATGCAAATTAGTCTGTCCCTGGCCCAGTGCATCATGGGAACAGGGCAGACCAAACTACCAAGCCAATTCTTTTACCGGGAAGGAAACAAGCTTCCGGGGACCGGTTTCTGGCATTACAGCCGTCTTCGGCCCGGCTTGCTTGAATCCTGATGGTGCAATGAGCAAGGGACTCACATCTGAGTATACCCTTCCACGCTTATGGTGGACAAAAACGATTCAGAAAAGGGGGTGGTGATGGACAGAGTATCTGAATTAAACAGAACACTCATACCCAGTCAAGAGATCAGGGCTTGATCCATCACCGTTTTTAGCTCACTGCACCATCCCAGCTCAGAACCTGGCTACATGCAAATTAGTCTGTCCCTGGCCCAGTGCATCATGGGAACAAGGCAGACCAAACTACCAAGCCAATTCTTTTACCTAGAAGGAAACAAGCTTCCGGGGACCGGTTTCTGGCATTACAGCCGTCTTCGGCCCGGCTTGCTTGAATCCTGATGGTGCAATGAGCAAGGGACTCACATCTGAGTATACCCTTCCACGCTTATGGTGGACAAAACGATTCAGAAAAGGGGGTAGTGATGGACAGAGTATCTGAATTAAACAGAACACTCACACCCAGTCAAGAGATCAGAGCTTGATCCATCACCGTTTTTTAGCTCACTGCACCATCCCAGCTCAGAACCTAGCTACATGCAAATTAGTCTGTCCCTGGCCCAGTGCATCATGGGAACAGGGCAGACCAAACTACCAAGCCAATTCTTTTACCGGGAAGGAAACAAGCTTCCGGGGACCGGTTTCTGGCATTACAGCCGTCTTCGGCCCGGCTTGCTTGAATCCTGATGGTGCAATGAGCAAGGGACTCACATCTGAGTATACCCTTCCACGCTTATGGTGGACAAAACGATTCAGAAAAGGGGGTGGTGATGGACAGAGTATCTGAATTAAACAGAACACTCATACCCAGTCAAGAGATCAGGGCTTGATCCATCACCGTTTTTTAGCTCACTGCACTAGCCCAGCTCAAAACCTGGCTGCATGCAAATTAGTCTGTCCCTGGCCCAGTGCATCATGGGAACAGGGCAGACCAAACTACCAAGCCAATTCTTTTACCCGGAAGGAAATAAGCTTCAGGGGACCGGTTTCTGGCATTACAGCCGTCTTCAGCCCGGCTTGCTTGAATCCTGATGGTGCAATGAGCAAGGGACTCACATCTGAGTATACCCTTCCACGCTTATGGTGGACAAAACGATTCAGAAAAGGGGGTGGTGATGGACGGAGTATCTGAATTAAACAGAACACTCATACCCAGTCAAGAGATCAGGGCTTGATCCATCACCGTTTTTTAGCTCACTGCACCATCCCAGCTCAGAACCTGGCTACATGCAAATTAGTCTGTCCCTGGCCCAGTGCATCATGGGAACAGGGCAGACCAAACTACCAAGCCAATTCTTTTAGCGGGAAGGAAACAAGCTTCCGGGGACCGGTTTCTGGCATTACAGCCGTCTTCGGCCCGGCTTGCTTGAATCCTGATGGTGCAATGAGCAAGGGACTCACATCTGAGTATACCCTTCCAAGCTTATGGTGGACAAAACGATTCAGAAAGGGGGGTGGTGATGGACAGAGTATCTGAATTAAACAGAACACTCATACCCAGTCAAGAGATCAGGGCTTGATCCATCACCGTTTTTTAGCTCACTGCACCATCCCAGCTCAGAACCTGGCTACATGCAAATTAGTCTGTCCCTGGCCCAGTGCATCATGGGAACAGGGCAGACCAAACTACCAAGCCAATTCTTTGAACGGGAAGGAAACAAGCTTCCGGGAACCGATTTCTGGCATTACAGCCGTCTTCGGCCCGGCTTGCTTGAATCCTGATGGTGCAATGAGCAAGGGACTCACATCTGAGTATACCCTTCCACGCTTATGGTGGACAAAACGATTCAGAAAAGGGGGTGGTGATGGACAGAGTATCTGAATTAAACAGAACACTCATACCCAGTCAAGAGATCACTCTCACTGCACCATCAGGATTCAAGCAAGCCGGGCCGAAGAAGGCTGAAATGCCAGAAACCGGTCCCCGGTAGCTTGTCTCCTTTCTGGTGAAGAATTGGCTTGGTAGTTTAGTCTGCCCTATTGCCATGATGCACTGGGCCAGGGACAGACTGATTTGCATATAGCCAGGTTCTGAGCTGGGATGGTGCAGTGAGATAAATAACGGTGATGGATCAAGCCCTGATCTTTGGACTGGGTAAGAGTGGTCTGCTTATTTCAGACACTCTGTTCATCACCACCCCCTTTTCTGAATCGTTTTGGCCACCATAGGTGTGGCAGGGTATACTCAGACATGAGTCCCTTTCTCACTGCACCATCAGGATTCAAGCAAGCCGGGCCGAAGAAGGCTGAAATGCCAGAAACCGGTCCCCGGTAGCTTGTCTGCTTTCTGGTGAAGAATTGGCTTGGTAGTTTAGTCTGCCCTGTTCCCATGATGCACTGGGCCAGGGACAGACTGATTTGCATATAGCCAGGTTCTGAGCTGGGATGGTGCAGTGAGATAAATAACGGTGATGGATCAAGCCCTGATCTTTGGACTTGGTAAGAGTGGTCTGCTTATTTCAGACACTCTGTTCATCACCACCCCCTTTTCTGAATCCCACCAGGGAATGGCAGCTCCCTGGCAGTGGTCCCCGGGCGGTCCGATCACCCAAGTTGTAATGGGAAGGCCAGACTGCCAGTGTGGCGCTGGCTGGACTGCCACAGCCGCGCCACCACGAGTCTGGCGTTCCCCGGACCGGCAGACTCGTCATTAGGCCCTATGTCATTCTTCATCCTGCTGACTTTCACTGGAGCTGTATCCCAGTGTAGGTCTGTCACACTGTGTTACTGGATCTTTCATCAGCCACTGGCTGGCTGAAACCCTTCTGGCGACCAGTTAACCTGTTATAATCTATATTTAGCATTTGCATACCAGTTTCTTGCTCTTCTTTGTTCTGTATGTTGAGTGCTTTTGATTAAAACACTTTAAACTCATGAACATATATGACAAAACCGATTTCGAAGGGAAAATGTTAAAAATACTGATTAAAATCTGCCAGGCACAAAGAACAGAACTCAAGCTGCGCATGCCCAATTTCGCAACAGTTTTGCCCCCACGGTCAGTATTCAGAGCCTGGTTTTATTCGGGTGGACAGTCCGCCATAAACCATTGAATGGAGGGGTCCACACAAGGTCCACCGCAATGCAAATTGAATATAATACAAATATTTTACAGAAACCTTCGTAAGGTATTCTTTTACGAGTAACCCGTGGTGATAGGGGCTGAGGGGGCGGGGGGTTCTGGATGGTTTTTTTCAATACATAGATAGCAACATTTAGAGGAGAGAGATTCTTTAAAAAAAAAATTCGGGAGAATGTATTTTCTCCATTGCCTTCTATTGAAATAGATGCAATTTCAGGAGGAAGACAGACCAAAATAAGGCTTCACAGATCGGGAGTCTCCCGCCTGACTCGGGTATAATAGCATGTGTGTCAATACACTGATTATGTTTACCATTTAGCGATACAAGAACGTGAATGAATACCTCAGCCTGGATCCGCTTTATAGAAGCCGTCGCTTGGTTTTCCAGATGCAGCTTTTCCTCCAGCAGGGGGCAGTGTTTCTCCAGATAGTCCAGGTCTTCGAGCAGCTTTGCATTGGCCACCTCTAACTTCTGGGCTTCAGCCAGTGCCTTCTGGAGCTCTTGCTTTTTAGAGGAAACGTGCCACTGCAGCTCTGAGATATCCCTCACACAGGCCTCGTGCTCTGTCATACGTGCACAAAAGAAGTACGTCAGCAGATCAGTGTGAAGTTCACCACTGACGCAAAGCATTCACGGTGCCAGACATATTCGTGCATTGATTTGGAAGCACCAAATGTCCGGAATCGTAAAAAAATAAAAGCGAAAATAAACATTTCCAGTACATTAACAAGCCATGGTGTAGATGCCCTCAAATTTGACAAGAATATTCCTCGTCAGCTTAAACAACCATCACATTTAGACAGCAAACTAGTCACAATTTTATCTCAGCATCTGCTTCGGCCCTTTGCCAAGGACTGTTTAATCAATAAACAGATATTTATTTAAACATAAAATGCATTCACTTGTCATATCGCTCCAGCCAGTACGACGTTCCTACGAAAAGACACATTAACCGTGTTCTAGAGCGTATTTGATGAATAAAACAGACATTGGCAAAGCCAATAGGTCTAGTGTTGGCTACCAGCCTTTTTGGTTTTTTCGTGATGGTTTTTAAAAAAGTTTAATGTCAAGGTCGTCAAGCTAAAAAATCTGTCTCAAAGTAGAAATATTTTCGGTCTCAAAAAGCATACTTGGCCATTAGGAGAACTACTTTATGTGTAGATGTACAGCTTGTGAAAAGACAGAATGTCAGCATTCACAGTGAAGTTAGCAGTGCATCAGGTGGGCTGACCCATTACCCCCAGCTGTATGCTGCAGTCGGAGGAAAAGCATTTTTAATGCAGCGGCAGCTCCTCCTCTAAGAGGGAGGAGCGCCGCCTCTCTGCTCACTGAGCAGTTGATAAAGGAAAAATAAAATGATAATAATTTTATTTTACCGCACTGGCTCAGTTGGTTGGCAAGAGGGGCGGGGTGGGGCTGGGGCGTTCAGAGTTGGGGGATGAGTGCTAGGCACTTTCTAAGTGTGCATGACAGTTTGTCTGGCCGTCTCTGGCCGGCCAACCAGGCATGCGCACTTAGAATGTTCTCCATCAGGCTGGATTGCACAGCCTGGTGGAGAACATGCACAGCCTCCCAAGCCCTCTCTGAGTGGTGAACCACAGCGCCCGGACAAATCACAATGGTCTTGGCAGCGTCCTGAATGGCTATGGCATTCTGGGAGGCTGTGTGCTTCCTGCTGCTGGAGAAGCGCTGCGTTGCCTTACTCTGCTTCAAGAAAGTGTTCCATGGGCGCTGCGATGAATGTTCTCACGCAACATCCATGGATTTTGACACTGCCACATATTTACAGAAGGATGTAAACCTGGGGCAGTGCTAAAAGCTTACGCCTCCCCAAAGCAGACGTAACGAGGAGACATTTTCTCATTTCTCCTCTTTTTTTCATCTTCCCATGCGTGCTGCATTCTGCATCAAACTTGGAAAGAGGAAAACTTCTCTTTGGATTGTTTTTGCTCAGGAAGGTGCTTCTTCCTGCACAAAACAATCCTGCCAACAATGCAGAAACCCTTGCACCGTGGTGCAAGGGTGCATGCGTGGGCACTAGGCACTAAATTGTGCTCCGGCGCAGCCTCAAAGGACAGTAATGCACAGTATCTCGTAAATACGGTGCATTCCTGCCCTTTAAAACTGGTTTAGGTCAGCACAGCAAAAAGGTCTGCCGCGCTGTCCTATGCCAACTTTTTGTAAGTATGCCCTTCTGTCTACATCCCCTGCCCCCAGAGCCATGCAGGGTGCTGTACTCTAATTTTCACGTACAACAAGAATTTTATTTCTACCCTGGTATGCACAAAGTCCATAGAGAACTAGGACTTTGGTGCAAGGTGCGGCAGTTGACCACTCTCTATTACCTTTACCCCTTTCTTCAGAGCCCACTGTACATGGTTTCCAATAGGCTTACAGTGTAGGTCAGGTACACCCTGTACCAAGTGCCCCAGCGCCAACAGCCCACTGTCCACAGCCCACAGCCCACGCCAATGCACAATGGGTCCTGCAAGGACTCTCCCTAGCCACAGTACTTACTTGCCATGCGGAGATGCTTCATCTGACACCTTGCAGCAAATGCCCCACCCTTAGTTGGTATACTGGGCACTTATGCAATGCCTCCAGGCTCACAACTCCAGTTGCCACTAGGCCCAGGATGTGCACTTTGGCCATGCACTACACCCAGTCCCACCGCTATCACTGCCTGTTGTGCATGGTCTTTCGCACTCTTCGCATGTCGTGGCACTAGGTCATGCGCTTCAGTCAATTACCTGCTCCGGTACCAACTGTGCAACTGTCATTGTATAAAGGTTTAGGACCACTTTCTAAGACCAGTCTTACATGAAACTTTATTTTTGGAAGGTTCCAGCTGATTCATCAAACAAGGCAAAAGCTACAGGCAAACCAGAGAAAATGTGTTTTTTCTATGATTGCACTCAAACGTATGCATAAATGCCGCCTGGTGGAGGGGCTAATGCATAGCGCTGTGCGCATTACATACTGATGCAGAGTTCATATTAGGGCCACGCGGTAAATGCATTCATGCAACCTCACTCTCACTTGAGTCCATAGGAAGAGAGTTGACTATTATACATGGATTGTTTACAAAAGCACTGTAAGAAGTCCTGCAGCACACCCTTTGCTTTGTCATTATTAAACTCAGTCTTTCTTGCAATATTTTCTCAATTTTAGCGTGCAGCACTCCGTAATGCTCCGTCCCAAACAAGCACCTGAATTAATCAGCTCTGTAAACGGCACGGGATGTCCGTGCCACAAAGGAGTTGCACAGCCATGTGCACAAATGTAAATGATATTCACACATATTTTCTCCAAATTCATCCAATTTTTATTCAAGTTTTTTTCAAGTTCTTTTCCAATGTTTACTCGTTTTTTCACCATCACGTCAAAGACACGAAGTTTTCATATTTTTATGCGTCTTAATACTCTGAGAGTGCCCATCCGGGCTTAATCACAGGCAATTGTTAAAAACTTCTTGGTTCCAGAACAATCCATTCTACCCAATGCATTTCGGTCCACATGACCTTCTTCGGGGGTATCTACAATATTAAAAGCATGTTTTAATAAAACGCTCCATTTATACGAAAAATGCTCCAACGAACATTTAGCCCAAGTGTCCCTCCCCATTCATCAAAGCTGTAACTAAATAATGTGTATTGACTCTTACGCGCGCTGTTATCTCCCCCGTCCTGCAGTCTTTAAACACCCATAGGGACTGACCCATTTCACATGATCACAATGTGCCCTCTCGGTAAACCTCGCGCTCAAAACCAATTTAATTAAATCAAAATATCCAATCTACTGAAATGTAACCCACGTTTACCTTTCTGAACCCACAGTCACTCCTTGTACATACCTGCTCAGACGTTCTGAGTGTTAAACCACCTAACTTTCCTCATCTCCCTTCGACTGCAAGCTTAGTTTTCCTACTCTCTACGTAACGGTTTATAACCTTCTCCACCCACCTGTCTTCGTTGCTTCATCACGTGGTTCGTCTGCCTCACCGCGTTTCTTAAAGTGCACCTTCCCCCCTCTCAAGATATTCAATACTAACAGTCACCGCTTTCCCTGTGTTCATTCATCAACTTAAAAATAAACTAACAGTAAACAATATAAATCACCGCTGAAATTATCAAATGAATTATAAAAATGGCAAATGAAAAACATATTTGTGACACAATAGCTCCGGATATCCACTTGAAATCAACGTCCATTGAAACTTCCAAATGTTGCGCCTTAATGTTCAGAGAAAGCGTCTTTGACGTGTATACTTCTGTTGTACCAGTTTTAATCTGTATCAAGTTTTCAGCGGGGTGCTCTAACAGGGTTAGGGACATGATTAATGAAACTGCACTGTAAGAAGTCCTGCAGCACACCCTTTGCTTTGTCATTATTAAACTCAGTCTTTCTTGCAATATTTTCTCAATTTTAGCGTGCAGCACTCCGTAATGCTCCGTCCCAAACAAGCACCTGAATTAATCAGCTCTGTAAACGGCACGGGATGTCCGTGCCACAAAGGAGTTGCACAGCCATGTGCACAAATGTAAATGATATTCACACATATTTTCTCCAAATTCATCCAATTTTTATTCAAGTTTTTTTCAAGTTCTTTTCCAATGTTTACTCGTTTTTTCACCATCACGTCAAAGACACGAAGTTTTCATATTTTTATGCGTCTTAATACTCTGAGAGTGCCCATCCGGGCTTAATCACAGGCAATTGTTAAAAACTTCTTGGTTCCAGAACAATCCATTCTACCCAATGCATTTCGGTCCACATGACCTTCTTCGGGGGTATCTACAATATTAAAAGCATGTTTTAATAAAACGCTCCATTTATACGAAAAATGCTCCAACGAACATTTAGCCCAAGTGTCCCTCCCCATTCATCAAAGCTGTAACTAAATAATGTGTATTGACTCTTACGCGCGCTGTTATCTCCCCCGTCCTGCAGTCTTTAAACACCCATAGGGACTGACCCATTTCACATGATCACAATGTGCCCTCTCGGTAAACCTCGCGCTCAAAACCAATTTAATTAAATCAAAATATCCAATCTACTGAAATGTAACCCACGTTTACCTTTCTGAACCCACAGTCACTCCTTGTACATACCTGCTCAGACGTTCTGAGTGTTAAACCACCTAACTTTCCTCATCTCCCTTCGACTGCAAGCTTAGTTTTCCTACTCTCTACGTAACGGTTTATAACCTTCTCCACCCACCTGTCTTCGTTGCTTCATCACGTGGTTCGTCTGCCTCACCGCGTTTCTTAAAGTGCACCTTCCCCCCTCTCAAGATATTCAATACTAACAGTCACCGCTTTCCCTGTGTTCATTCATCAACTTAAAAATAAACTAACAGTAAACAATATAAATCACCGCTGAAATTATCAAATGAATTATAAAAATGGCAAATGAAAAACATATTTGTGACACAATAGCTCCGGATATCCACTTGAAATCAACGTCCATTGAAACTTCCAAATGTTGCGCCTTAATGTTCAGAGAAAGCGTCTTTGACGTGTATACTTCTGTTGTACCAGTTTTAATCTGTATCAAGTTTTCAGCGGGGTGCTCTAACAGGGTTAGGGACATGATTAATGAAACTGCACTGTAAGAAGTCCTGCAGCACACCCTTTGCTTTGTCTTTATTAAACTCAGTCTTTCTTGCAATATTTTCTCAATTTTAGCGTGCAGCACTCCGTAATGCTCCGTCCCAAACAAGCACCTGAATTAATCAGCTCTGTAAACGGCACGGGATGTCCGTGCCACAAAGGAGTTGCACAGCCATGTGCACAAATGTAAATGATATTCACACATATTTTCTCCAAATTCATCCAATTTTTATTCAAGTTTTTTTCAAGTTCTTTTCCAATGTTTACTCGTTTTTTCACCATCACGTCAAAGACACGAAGTTTTCATATTTTTATGCGTCTTAATACTCTGAGAGTGCCCATCCGGGCTTAATCACAGGCAATTGTTAAAAACTTCTTGGTTCCAGAACAATCCATTCTACCCAATGCATTTCGGTCCACATGACCTTCTTCGGGGGTATCTACAATATTAAAAGCATGTTTTAATAAAACGCTCCATTTATACGAAAAATGCTCCAACGAACATTTAGCCCAAGTGTCCCTCCCCATTCATCAAAGCTGTAACTAAATAATGTGTATTGACTCTTACGCGCGCTGTTATCTCCCCCGTCCTGCAGTCTTTAAACACCCATAGGGACTGACCCATTTCACATGATCACAATGTGCCCTCTCGGTAAACCTCGCGCTCAAAACCAATTTAATTAAATCAAAATATCCAATCTACTGAAATGTAACCCACGTTTACCTTTCTGAACCCACAGTCACTCCTTGTACATACCTGCTCAGACGTTCTGAGTGTTAAACCACCTAACTTTCCTCATCTCCCTTCGACTGCAAGCTTAGTTTTCCTACTCTCTACGTAACGGTTTATAACCTTCTCCACCCACCTGTCTTCGTTGCTTCATCACGTGGTTCGTCTGCCTCACCGCGTTTCTTAAAGTGCACCTTCCCCCCTCTCAAGATATTCAATACTAACAGTCACCGCTTTCCCTGTGTTCATTCATCAACTTAAAAATAAACTAACAGTAAACAATATAAATCACCGCTGAAATTATCAAATGAATTATAAAAATGGCAAATGAAAAACATATTTGTGACACAATAGCTCCGGATATCCACTTGAAATCAACGTCCATTGAAACTTCCAAATGTTGCGCCTTAATGTTCAGAGAAAGCGTCTTTGACGTGTATACTTCTGTTGTACCAGTTTTAATCTGTATCAAGTTTTCAGCGGGGTGCTCTAACAGGGTTAGGGACATGATTAATGAAACTGCACTGTAAGAAGTCCTGCAGCACACCCTTTGCTTTGTCATTATTAAACTCAGTCTTTCTTGCAATATTTTCTCAATTTTAGCGTGCAGCACTCCGTAATGCTCCGTCCCAAACAAGCACCTGAATTAATCAGCTCTGTAAACGGCACGGGATGTCCGTGCCACAAAGGAGTTGCACAGCCATGTGCACAAATGTAAATGATATTCACACATATTTTCTCCAAATTCATCCAATTTTTATTCAAGTTTTTTTCAAGTTCTTTTCCAATGTTTACTCGTTTTTTCACCATCACGTCAAAGACACGAAGTTTTCATATTTTTATGCGTCTTAATACTCTGAGAGTGCCCATCCGGGCTTAATCACAGGCAATTGTTAAAAACTTCTTGGTTCCAGAACAATCCATTCTACCCAATGCATTTCGGTCCACATGACCTTCTTCGGGGGTATCTACAATATTAAAAGCATGTTTTAATAAAACGCTCCATTTATACGAAAAATGCTCCAACGAACATTTAGCCCAAGTGTCCCTCCCCATTCATCAAAGCTGTAACTAAATAATGTGTATTGACTCTTACGCGCGCTGTTATCTCCCCCGTCCTGCAGTCTTTAAACACCCATAGGGACTGACCCATTTCACATGATCACAATGTGCCCTCTCGGTAAACCTCGCGCTCAAAACCAATTTAATTAAATCAAAATATCCAATCTACTGAAATGTAACCCACGTTTACCTTTCTGAACCCACAGTCACTCCTTGTACATACCTGCTCAGACGTTCTGAGTGTTAAACCACCTAACTTTCCTCATCTCCCTTCGACTGCAAGCTTAGTTTTCCTACTCTCTACGTAACGGTTTATAACCTTCTCCACCCACCTGTCTTCGTTGCTTCATCACGTGGTTCGTCTGCCTCACCGCGTTTCTTAAAGTGCACCTTCCCCCCTCTCAAGATATTCAATACTAACAGTCACCGCTTTCCCTGTGTTCATTCATCAACTTAAAAATAAACTAACAGTAAACAATATAAATCACCGCTGAAATTATCAAATGAATTATAAAAATGGCAAATGAAAAACATATTTGTGACACAATAGATCCGGATATCCACTTGAAATCAACGTCCATTGAAACTTCCAAATGTTGCGCCTTAATGTTCAGAGAAAGCGTCTTTGACGTGTATACTTCTGTTGTACCAGTTTTAATCTGTATCAAGTTTTCAGCGGGGTGCTCTAACAGAGTTAGGGACATGATTAATGAAACTGCACTGTAAGAAGTCCTGCAGCACACCCTTTGCTTTGTCATTATTAAACTCAGTCTTTCTTGCAATATTTTCTCAATTTTAGCGTGCAGCACTCCGTAATGCTCCGTCCCAAACAAGCACCTGAATTAATCAGCTCTGTAAACGGCACGGGATGTCCGTGCCACAAAGGAGTTGCACAGCCATGTGCACAAATGTAAATGATATTCACATATATTTTCTCCAAATTCATCCAATTTTTATTCAAGTTTTTTTCAAGTTCTTTTCCAATGTTTACTCGTTTTTTCACCATCACGTCAAAGACACGAAGTTTTCATATTTTTATGTGTCTTAATACTCTGAGAGTGCCCATCCGGGCTTAATCACAGGCAATTGTTAAAAACTTCTTGGTTCCAGAACAATCCATTCTACCCAATGCATTTCGGTCCACATGACCTTCTTCGGGGGTATCTACAATATTAAAAGCATGTTTTAATAAAACGCTCCATTTTTCGTATAAATGGAGCGTTTTATTAAAACATGCTTTTAATATTGTAGATACCCCCGAAGAAGGTCATGTGGACCGAAATGCATTGGGTAGAATGGATTGTTCTGGAACCAAGAAGTTTTTAACAATTGCCTGTGATTAAGCCCGGATGGGCACTCTCAGAGTATTAAGACGCATAAAAATATGAAAACTTCGTGTCTTTGACGTGATGGTGAAAAAACGAGTAAACATTGGAAAAGAACTTGAAAAAAACTTGAATAAAAATTGGATGAATTTGGAGAAAATATGTGTGAATATCATTTACATTTGTGCACATGGCTGTGCAACTCCTTTGTGGCACGGACATCCCGTGCCGTTTACAGAGCTGATTAATTCAGGTGCTTGTTTGGGACGGAGCATTACGGAGTGCTGCACGCTAAAATTGAGAAAATATTGCAAGAAAGACTGAGTTTAATAATGACAAAGCAAAGGGTGTGCTGCAGGACTTCTTACAGTGCAGTTTCATTAATCATGTCCCTAACCCTGTTAGAGCACCCCGCTGAAAACTTGATACAGATTAAAACTGGTACAACAGAAGTATACACGTCAAAGACGCTTTCTCTGAACATTAAGGCGCAACATTTGGAAGTTTCAATGGACGTTGATTTCAAGTGGATATCCGGAGCTATTGTGTCACAAATATGTTTTTCATTTGCCATTTTTATCATTCATTTGATAATTTCAGCGGTGATTTATATTGTTTACTGTTAGTTTATTTTTAAGTTGATGAATGAACACAGGGAAAGCGGTGACTGTTAGTATTGAATATCTTGAGAGGGGGGAAGGTGCACTTTAAGAAACGCGGTGAGGCAGACGAACCACGTGATGAAGCAACGAAGACAGGTGGGTGGAGAAGGTTATAAACCGTTACGTAGAGAGTAGGAAAACTAAGCTTGCAGTCGAAGGGAGATGAGGAAAGTTAGGTGGTTTAACACTCAGAACGTCTGAGCAGGTATGTACAAGGAGTGACTGTGGGTTCAGAAAGGTAAACGTGGGTTACATTTCAGTAGATTGGATATTTTGATTTAATTAAATTGGTTTTGAGCGCGAGGTTTACCGAGAGGGCACATTGTGATCATGTGAAATGGGTCAGTCCCTATGGGTGTTTAAAGACTGCAGGACGGGGGAGATAACAGCGCGCGTAAGAGTCAATACACATTATTTAGTTACAGCTTTGATGAATGGGGAGGGACACTTGGGCTAAAAGTTCGTTGGAGCATTTTTCGTATAAATGGAGCGTTTTATTAAAACATGCTTTTAATATTGTAGATACCCCCGAAGAAGGTCATGTGGACCGAAATGCATTGGGTAGAATGGATTGTTCTGGAACCAAGAAGTTTTTAACAATTGCCTGTGATTAAGCCCGGATGGGCACTCTCAGAGTATTAAGACGCATAAAAATATGAAAACTTCGTGTCTTTGACGTGATGGTGAAAAAACGAGTAAACATTGGAAAAGAACTTGAAAAAAACTTGAATAAAAATTGGATGAATTTGGAGAAAATATGTGTGAATATCATTTACATTTGTGCACATGGCTGTGCAACTCCTTTGTGGCACGGACATCCCGTGCCGTTTACAGAGCTGATTAATTCAGGTGCTTGTTTGGGACGGAGCATTACGGAGTGCTGCACGCTAAAATTGAGAAAATATTGCAAGAAAGACTGAGTTTAATAATGACAAAGCAAAGGGTGTGCTGCAGGACTTCTTACAGTGCAGTTTCATTAATCATGTCCCTAACCCTGTTAGAGCACCCCGCTGAAAACTTGATACAGATTAAAACTGGTACAACAGAAGTATACACGTCAAAGACGCTTTCTCTGAACATTAAGGCGCAACATTTGGAAGTTTCAATGGACGTTGATTTCAAGTGGATATCCGGAGCTATTGTGTCACAAATATGTTTTTCATTTGCCATTTTTATAATTCATTTGATAATTTCAGAGGTGATTTATATTGTTTACTGTTAGTTTATTTTTAAGTTGATGAATGAACACAGGGAAAGCGGTGACTGTTAGTATTGAATATCTTGAGAGGGGGGAAGGTGCACTTTAAGAAACGCGGTGAGGCAGACGAACCACGTGATGAAGCAACGAAGACAGGTGGGTGGAGAAGGTTATAAACCGTTACGTAGAGAGTAGGAAAACTAAGCTTGCAGTCGAAGGGAGATGAGGAAAGTTAGGTGGTTTAACACTCAGAACGTCTGAGCAGGTATGTACAAGGAGTGACTGTGGGTTCAGAAAGGTAAACGTGGGTTACATTTCAGTAGATTGGATATTTTGATTTAATTAAATTGGTTTTGAGCGTGAGGTTTACCGAGAGGGCACATTGTGATCATGTGAAATGGGTCAGTCCCTATGGGTGTTTAAAGACTGCAGGACGGGGGAGATAACAGCGCGCGTAAGAGTCAATACACATTATTTAGTTACAGCTTTGATGAATGGGGAGGGACACTTGGGCTAAATGTTCGTTGGAGCATTTTTCGTATAAATGGAGCGTTTTATTAAAACATGCTTTTAATATTGTAGATACCCCCGAAGAAGGTCATGTGGACCGAAATGCATTGGGTAGAATGGATTGTTCTGGAACCAAGAAGTTTTTAACAATTGCCTGTGATTAAGCCCGGATGGGCACTCTCAGAGTATTAAGACGCATAAAAATATGAAAACTTCGTGTCTTTGACGTGATGGTGAAAAAACGAGTAAACATTGGAAAAGAACTTGAAAAAAACTTGAATAAAAATTGGATGAATTTGGAGAAAATATGTGTGAATATCATTTACATTTGTGCACATGGCTGTGCAACTCCTTTGTGGCACGGACATCCCGTGCCGTTTACAGAGCTGATTAATTCAGGTGCTTGTTTGGGACGGAGCATTACGGAGTGCTGCACGCTAAAATTGAGAAAATATTGCAAGAAAGACTGAGTTTAATAATGACAAAGCAAAGGGTGTGCTGCAGGACTTCTTACAGTGCAGTTTCATTAATCATGTCCCTAACCCTGTTAGAGCACCCCGCTGAAAACTTGATACAGATTAAAACTGGTACAACAGAAGTATACACGTCAAAGACGCTTTCTCTGAACATTAAGGCGCAACATTTGGAAGTTTCAATGGACGTTGATTTCAAGTGGATATCCGGAGCTATTGTGTCACAAATATGTTTTTCATTTGCCATTTTTATAATTCATTTGATAATTTCAGCGGTGATTTATATTGTTTACTGTTAGTTTATTTTTAAGTTGATGAATGAACACAGGGAAAGCGGTGACTGTTAGTATTGAATATCTTGAGAGGGGGGAAGGTGCACTTTAAGAAACGCGGTGAGGCAGACGAACCACGTGATGAAGCAACGAAGACAGGTGGGTGGAGAAGGTTATAAACCGTTACGTAGAGAGTAGGAAAACTAAGCTTGCAGTCGAAGGGAGATGAGGAAAGTTAGGTGGTTTAACACTCAGAACGTCTGAGCAGGTATGTACAAGGAGTGACTGTGGGTTCAGAAAGGTAAACGTGGGTTACATTTCAGTAGATTGGATATTTTGATTTAATTAAATTGGTTTTGAGCGCGAGGTTTACCGAGAGGGCACATTGTGATCATGTGAAATGGGTCAGTCCCTATGGGTGTTTAAAGACTGCAGGACGGGGGAGATAACAGCGCGCGTAAGAGTCAATACACATTATTTAGTTACAGCTTTGATGAATGGGGAGGGACACTTGGGCTAAATGTTCGTTGGAGCATTTTTCGTATAAATGGAGCGTTTTATTAAAACATGCTTTTAATATTGTAGATACCCCCGAAGAAGGTCATGTGGACCGAAATGCATTGGGTAGAATGGATTGTTCTGGAACCAAGAAGTTTTTAACAATTGCCTGTGATTAAGCCCGGATGGGCACTCTCAGAGTATTAAGACGCATAAAAATATGAAAACTTCGTGTCTTTGACGTGATGGTGAAAAAACGAGTAAACATTGGAAAAGAACTTGAAAAAAACTTGAATAAAAATTGGATGAATTTGGAGAAAATATGTGTGAATATCATTTACATTTGTGCACATGGCTGTGCAACTCCTTTGTGGCACGGACATCCCGTGCCGTTTACAGAGCTGATTAATTCAGGTGCTTGTTTGGGACGGAGCATTACGGAGTGCTGCACGCTAAAATTGAGAAAATATTGCAAGAAAGACTGAGTTTAATAATGACAAAGCAAAGGGTGTGCTGCAGGACTTCTTACAGTGCAGTTTCATTAATCATGTCCCTAACCCTGTTAGAGCACCCCGCTGAAAACTTGATACAGATTAAAACTGGTACAACAGAAGTATACACGTCAAAGATGCTTTCTCTGAACATTAAGGCGCAACATTTGGAAGTTTCAATGGACGTTGATTTCAAGTGGATATCCGGAGCTATTGTGTCACAAATATGTTTTTCATTTGCCATTTTTATAATTCATTTGATAATTTCAGCGGTGATTTATATTGTTTACTGTTAGTTTATTTTTAAGTTGATGAATGAACACAGGGAAAGCGGTGACTGTTAGTATTGAATATCTTGAGAGGGGGGAAGGTGCACTTTAAGAAACGCGGTGAGGCAGACGAACCACGTGATGAAGCAACGAAGACAGGTGGGTGGAGAAGGTTATAAACCGTTACGTGGAGAGTAGGAAAACTAAGCTTGCAGTCGAAGGGAGATGAGGAAAGTTAGGTGGTTTAACACTCAGAACGTCTGAGCAGGTATGTACAAGGAGTGACTGTGGGTTCAGAAAGGTAAACGTGGGTTACATTTCAGTAGATTGGATATTTTGATTTAATTAAATTGGTTTTGAGCGCGAGGTTTACCGAGAGGGCACATTGTGATCATGTGAAATGGGTCAGTCCCTATGGGTGTTTAAAGACTGCAGGACGGGGGAGATAACAGCGCGCGTAAGAGTCAATACACATTATTTAGTTACAGCTTTGATGAATGGGGAGGGACACTTGGGCTAAATGTTCGTTGGAGCATTTTTCGTATAAATGGAGCGTTTTATTAAAACATGCTTTTAATATTGTAGATACCCCCGAAGAAGGTCATGTGGACCGAAATGCATTGGGTAGAATGGATTGTTCTGGAACCAAGAAGTTTTTAACAATTGCCTGTGATTAAGCCCGGATGGGCACTCTCAGAGTATTAAGACGCATAAAAATATGAAAACTTCGTGTCTTTGACGTGATGGTGAAAAAACGAGTAAACATTGGAAAAGAACTTGAAAAAAACTTGAATAAAAATTGGATGAATTTGGAGAAAATATGTGTGAATATCATTTACATTTGTGCACATGGCTGTGCAACTCCTTTGTGGCACGGACATCCCGTGCCGTTTACAGAGTTGTTTACAAAAGCCCCTGCTACAAACAATCTTTATTCCCTGCATGTCTATGATCAGCCTTATGACCACTCTCTCAATTACCTTTTTGGACAGCAGGACCGAGATGCTGAAGCCTCCAGAGAGATAAAGTGTCAATCTTCAAATACAGCATTTTCTTCCGCTGCCTCTCCTGCATCAAAGCCTCTTCGGCTTCCTGCCGGTCGGCTTCTAGGCGCCAAATTAGTCTGATGACCTCCGATACCACCTCCTCCGTCTCGTACTTGAGGAACTCGGTTCTGCTGGAGTCTTAACACATTGTCAACATATTGCACCAGAATGTAAAGCGCAAATGATAAACAGTAAACAAAATAACCCATTCATCGATTACTTTTAGTATAGGACAGCCCTATTTGACAGTGAAAACATAAAGATACAATTTACAGTGACACATTAAAAGCAACACATATTTTAATGAAATACTCAATACAACAACGCTTTGTCCCTTTCGTCCCCGTTAAATTGGATTGATCTACAAGGCGTTCTTTTTGTTCTGCTGAGGATAGGTGCTGAAGTTAAACTATTGTAATCCCTCGCGGCGGGATGCCTGGCTTTCACCTTGTGTATACCCTGCCGGGGTTTCTCACAGGGGAATACCAGGACGGGTTCCCTAATCAAGCGCATAGATGCCTGCGATGTGGGCGATTTGCGCTATATAAATACATGTACATTTACATTGTGAGCAGGGTGAGTATATACATTATAGTATACCAATCCAAAGAACTTTTTTGAGAACCTTGTCGGGTTTGCCAGAGCTCGTGTTGTCAACACTCCCTTCAGACAGTGGTCAGTTTGGGTCAGCCAGGTCCCTTCAACCCCTTCCTGACCATGGTGTAATTCACATTTTCGATCAGAGTTGAGGAGGATTTTACTCCCACCATCCACCTAACTTAATAGTACTTTCAACTGCAATGCAAGGATGTTGTAGCAAAGCATCCATACACTGCCTTTGGCTTACTAAAAGTGTTTCGACTGTCTGTTTATGCTGCAATCATGGTGATTTTGCACCTAAATGTGTCTAATAAATTTGATTTCTCTCCTAAAAGTGATTCCAAACTTCTTGTCAATGTTGTGACATAGTGAATTTGCACAGTTATATGATCTGCATGAAAATATAATGTTACTCTTAATAGGGATACCACAATGCTACATACCTTTGTAATCATTCAGGGCCATATGTATCAACATTCCGTTTTGCGATTTCTAAATAGCGATTTTTAAGGAATCGCAATTTAGAAATCGCAAAATGGTATGTATGTAGAAAATGGCTCCCCTGAAATATGCATGGGTGCACATGTGGCGCAAATACATGCCCTAAGGGCATGTATGTACGTCACATGGCACTTTGAAAAATGAAAAAATATGCATTTTGAAAGGAATTCGCAACTTACCACCAACTAGAAGTTGGTGGTAATTTGCGATTCCTTAGGGCCAATTTACGAATTTTTTTGGCTTCTTTCATTGCGTTTAAGGAATCGCAAAATTTGCGATTCCTTAAATGCAATCGCAAAATAAGGAATCGCACATTTTTGCGATTCCTTATTTTTAAAGCACATTTCCTTCATACATACCATTTGTCCAAATTGCATTCGAAAACGCCAAAATTCTGAGAATTTCGACGTTTGCGAAGTCAATTTGGCTTGATACATATGGCCTTCAGCTACATTCTGGACTTGCCATAAATCATGGAATAACCAGATTCAGACAGGGAAGAGATTGGAAGCTCTGAAAGACTAAGTAATGTTATCTATGAAGCACTCAATCACTAATGACTATGAGGGAGGGAGCTTCTAGCTCACAATTCCACTTCCGGGTCACCCGTGCTAGAACACATATTTAAAGACACTCATGGCTCCTTGTCTGGCAATGATTCATGGCTGTATTGGCTCTCCACCCCTGCACAGCTCGTCCACCCAAGCTTGATTTCTCTCAGTTTTTCTGTTTTCTCCCTTCCTGGTCCTCCTTTCATGTGCGACACTGTCATTATCCCTTTTGAGCTTTTGTCTTGTTGCTTATATGTTGCTTGGTTAACATCTGGCTACTGCTGTGTAAGGAGTTCCCTGCTTTTTGGTGACAAGATGATCACCGCTGGTATCCCAGTTGATGTCTCGTGTCATCACCTTCTCTCCTCCCTGATCAGATCACGATACTCACCACCATAGTGAGAAACATCCCACTATCCAATATCTTTACCTTGAACTGCTTGATCATTTATTGTCAGCATATCTGGCCAGAGCTTGACAACTTTACATCCAGTGTGATTTTACTCCTATAAGTTATTTTTCACCTAAAATGGATGTTACACACAAGTGTAGTTTTTGCTCCTAATTGCTTTTCACAGACACGATGA
Source organism: Lissotriton vulgaris (assembly GCF_964263255.1). Classification (NCBI taxonomy): domain Eukaryota; kingdom Metazoa; phylum Chordata; class Amphibia; order Caudata; family Salamandridae; genus Lissotriton; species Lissotriton vulgaris. The sequence continues at coordinate 1,465,092,411 of NC_141691.1, forward strand.
TGGTGCACTAAGGGTGAATTTGAAACTCAATGCGCTGTCAACCAAATGTTATGTTATTCTGATGTATACTTTTCAAAAATAATGTGACACCCCACTACCACACTTTCTATATGTGCTGCATGATTTTGCGCCTAAATGGAATACCACACTTGTGTTGACTTTGCACCACAAGTGATTTTTCAGAGGGCCCTCTTGGATAAACCTGAATCATGATGGGGCTTAATAAGGTCAAAAGGGTTCAACATTGCTACAAATTATACAATACCTTTATTCAGACTGTTCATGCAGTACTATAGCCTTGAGAAAGCCCAGGCCTACATGCCACAAAGACGCGACATGTGATGGCTGTCATTCTCTGATACCGATTGTAAACACACCGAAGCTCAAAAAGAAAATTAAGCTCTATGACATAACCAATCAATTGTGCCTCATATGTAATCTCAGCTATGGATATCAAGATCATCTACCTGTAATAGCACAACATAATTATTGTACTTAGGAGTTAGCATTTCATTATTACCAATTTACTCATTTATAGGTTTGGGCTCTACCCTTAGTCAATGGAGTGCACTTATAAACCACCGAAATGTATAATCTCACATGCAATTGAGACAATTTAATAAGTGATCAAGGCTTTGAGGTCCCATATCTTGTCAAATTCATGGAAGATGTGACTGAGGGATGAGGGGAAAGAAGTGATGCCTAAGGGTCACATTTATACCTCCAGTAATAGTATAGCCGTTAAGAGGACATAATTGGATGAAGAGATACTGATCCCAAAAATAAGGGATCTTCTTTTCAGGTAAGGTCAACATTTAGGGGCTGATTTAGGCTTCAGAGTATGATAATTTCTCCATCAGGGAAAGAGTATGGTCAGGAGCTGCCTTTCGATTGGCCCACATATTTATTGCACAAGTTTCGCAGGACACCCAACACAAAAGTTATGTCCAGTTTTTCAGATCTGGGAACGTCGAAGGGCACTGATTCGGTCCTGATTGGTGCAAATTCATAACTGTGTCGTTTTTTGCCCTGAATTGGCTCCTCTTAGCAGGGCAGGACTCATAGGTGGCAGAGTCCAGCAGTTGAACCAAAAGTCTTTGTGGCCCTGAGACTTCAAGAACAAGAGGCAAGTCAGCAAGCCTTTGGGGAACCTGGGTACAAGGATGTAGAGAGCCACCACCAAAGGTCTAAAACAAGGATGCGTCCTAGCCCCCATGCTGTTTAACCTTTTTCTCGCAGACCTACCAGGAGAACTGGATAAAACCAAATTGCCCGCCCCACGGTTGGGAGACATTTCGCTATCAAACCTCCAATATGCGGACCACTGGGTCTTAATAAGTCGGTTCCTTATTGGACTACAACATCACCTGGACACAACCAACACATTTTCAATAAACAATGCATCAAAGATTAACTTAAACAAATTTAAAGTTATGTCGGTGAATTACAATAAAACAAAGAAACTTGCATGGTTCCTGGACGGACAGAGGCAAGATCGAGTTACCAACTATAAATACCTTGGAGTATTATTAGATAGCAGAGGCTTGTTTAAACCCCAACTAGAGGCATCCGACGGAAGGGCACAACATTCTACTTCTCAATGAAGCTTTTAAAGAAAGTTCTCCCCGATCGATCACTGGATCCCCTTCTACAGGTGATCAGAGCACGTCTACAGCCAATGCTCACATATGGTAGTGAACCCACGCAAAGGAAAGACGCGACCGCTCTAGATAAAATAATTAGCAGAGCATACAGGGCAATTTTCCATCTGCTGCCCAAATCTGCCTCGTAATTGGTCTCCAGAGACAAACGGTGGAGAGAAGAGGCGCCTACTTAGAAGTTGGTGCAAAATCAGAGGCGCGGAGCAAGGATCTCTAAAAGCCCACCTCTGGACCAAACTGTCAACTGGACTAAACTCACCCGCCAAGAAGTATCTACTAGAATCATTGGAATACCTGTAATTAACAAACCTCTGGGAGTCATCCATAGACCACAAAAGCTTCAAAAAGGTGGTAACAAAAGGAACTAAAATTATATCATCCATAGACGATAAAGAAACTTTGGCCAAGAGGGCACATGGATGGGCTGTGCTGAAAGATCACACAGCTCTTAAACCGCAGGAATACCTGAAAACGGGTCTCACGCGGAAGACAAAAGATATATTTCTAAATCTGCGCTTCAGCATCCTACCAATTCTACCTCACTTGGCACCTTGGAAAAGGGGACCAGAAGAACACCTTTGCCGTCTTTGTAGAACAGGGAAAGAGGACTTAATACACATAATTTGTATCTGCCCAAACCTGATGGATATAAGGCGCGCCCTACTTTGAACATTATGGAACCAAAATGGCATAACAAGCTGCAGGCAGGCTGTGAAGATATGCTGTAAACCTGAAGAGGTCCAACTAAACTGCAGACTAACAAAGTACTTTGACATAGTGGCCAGAAGACTTAAGAGCTAGTCATATAGCACAGTGAAAAACAGCATGTAACAGCTTGTCAATCAAATAATGGAACAGTCTGTTAAGGATCTGGCCAAGTCGAAATCACGCATCGGTACACTGAGCCACACTTTTTAAACCTAGAGAAGGCCCATACAGATAACGCAATCGAGACTGATGGTTTTACAGGGTTTAAAACACCTTTCTTCTTTTTACTTTAATAACATATGTCCAAAACAAGCTTTAAACGATTCTTAATGATGGAAGTTTTTCAACATTGTGAGTTTTAATTAACTGTACAATAAAGCTATTTTACTGGGTACAAGGATGTAGAGAGCAGGTCCAGTCCGTTTCATTCTCAGGCAAGAAGCAGCAGGCAGTGTGCCAGATCAGCAAATCAGAGAGGAAAGTGGCATTCTCTCCTACAGCACACCAGCTATTCTTCCTGGCAGAATGTCCTTGAGTCCAGCAAAGTTCTGATTTGTTGGTGTCATGGGTCCAGTACATAAACCCAGTTGTGCCTTTGAAGTGGAGGAGACGTCAAGGAGGCTTTTGAAGATCACAAGGTTCCTGCTTTTCCTGCCCTGGCTACAGAAACACTACAGGGGGGTATGCAGCTCTTTGTGTGGGGACAGCCACAGCCCTATTCAGGTGCAAGTGTCAGCTCCTCCCTCCCAATCTACCTCAGGAAGGCCCATCAGCCGGGTGATGGGCCATCAGGATGCAAATGTCACACCCCAGCTCCCTTTGTGTGTCTAGAGGGAATGCACAAAGCCCAGCTGTCACCCAGTTGAGATATGTATTCGGAGACAGGCAGAGACACAGAATGGCTAAGTAAGAAAATGCCAATTTTCAAAAAGTGGCTTTTTCAGACTTACAATTTAAAATCTGACTTCACCATGAGTTGTGATTTTAAATTGTAAGTCCTGAGACACCAATTGTAATACCCTTATGTTTCCAGTTGGAAGTTCCACTTAACGGATGATTTAAGGCAACTCCAATGTTAGCCTATGGGACAGATAGGCCTTGCAGTAGTGAATAATTAATTTGATAGGTTTTCACTACTAGGGCCTGTAAAACTCTGAGGTGCATGTCCTACCTTTTAAACACACGGCACCCTGCCCATAGGGCTGTCTATGGCCTACCTTGGGGTGTCTTATATGTAATAAAAAGTAAGGTATGAGCCTGGAAAGTAAGGTTAGCTTGCCAGGGCGAAATAGCAGTTCAAAACTGCACACACTGGCTTTGCAGTGGCAGGCCTGAGACATGTTTAAAGTGCTAATGAAGTAGGTGGCACAATCAGTGCTAAAGGCCCACTAGTAGCATATAATTTACAGGCACTGGGCAAATATAGTGCACTTTACTCAGGACTTATAAGTAAATTAAACATGCCAGTTGTGGATAAACTAATATTTCCCTGTTTTGAGTACAGAGCATGTGCACTTTAGCACTGGTCAGCAGTGGCAATGTGCCCAGAATCCTAAAGCCAGCAAAAATGAAGTACTCAAAACATGAAATACAAATCTTCAAAGGCAACAGTTGTTTACCTGGCCTGGGGATACTACTTCCACATTCTGCCTACTAAAATCATGTTTATTGGGGAGAAGAAAAGAAATTACAGTTCAAAGAATGCTTAGTCTTAGGTTAATACTGTCTTCCTGCCAGTGCCCCCAAAGAAGGATATACAGTGGGGCCTTTGATCTAGGTATTTGTACTTAGTCAAGAACAGTTTTTGCTAACCTTTAAGCAAGTAATATAATAACTTATAAAACATATGTGTTAGACTTACCATCCTTGGTATTGTTTCCCCCTACATTTTTGCCTTCAGACCTTCTGTTTTTGATGACTTTGTTGTTGCTGGCCTTAGGATTCTGCACACTTTACCACTGCTATCCAGTGCTACAGTGCTTGTGCCCTCTCCTCAAACATGTTAGATTGTCTTATAACCAACTGGCATATTTCATTTACTTGTAAGTGCATAGTAAAGTGGCACTGCCTGTGCGCAGGGCCTTTAAATTAAAAGCAGCTAGTTGACCTGAAGCACTGATAATGCTACCCCCTTAAGAAGCACTTTAAACATGTCTCAGGCCTGCCATTGCAGCTTGCTTGTGTGCAGTTTTAAACTGCCATTTTGACCTGGCAGAATAAACCTTTTGCCAGGCCTAATCCTTCTTTCCATGTACAGAGTTTTCAAAGTGGTATCTACAAAGACTTGCCCAGAATTAGTGATTTTGAGGTGTCATGAGGTGTTTTAACAGTGGTTAGCCCAAACCTCCTTAACAAAATCTCCCCCAGATGTGTAAACTTGATGATCTGTGTTGTATAAAAAAATCAGAATGGAACTTTGTGTGTCACTATACTCATTTTTGGGCATATTCAAAGCAAATGTGCCAAATGTAGTTACGGACAGATGCGTGCGGCATGAGACATGGGCTTGTTAGCTTGTTATTTAATCTCATTTTATAGATGCAAGCAGAGAAAATCTCTCCTTCAAGCTTGCATCCCAAATTTAAACTTTGCACTGGTGTACCAACATTTTGAAGACATTTATAGATGACTTACAAAAGTGCAAAATATTGTACGTTAAACACAAAGTTATGTTTTCATTTCAGGGCAGAACATTCACAGCAGGAGACTGATTAGCAGGCCCCAGGTGCTCCACATATAATAAAAACATATCTCAGAGTTCAAAAATAAAGATAAAAGAACGGACACAGAACAAAAAGATGGAATTCCTACAGAAACGATTCCGGTCGTCCTCCTAGGTCTTGTGGTCTGACAGTTTTGCAATTCTAAACTACCCATTAATTCCAATTCACCAGTTCCAACTGGTAAAACTGTGTGTTCAGTAGATGGCCCTGGTCATGTGATGCCCTGGTCAACTAAAAACAAGACAGCAACTGGCCAGTTTCAAGCTAAAACCCCATGAAAACTACTAATATAGGACAAAATGGCATGGATGCTAGCCTTTTTCTTGGGCCAAGAGCCCCTTTTTCTTGGGTCAAGAGCCCCTTTCAACGGACTACTTTGCTGAGACTTTGCAATCGTGCCAATATCTGGCTACTCCCCAACTGTAGCCAGGGAGCCTGACAACTAGCTCTGAAGTAGACAGCCTTTATTAAATTGGACATCAAAACATTGGGCTAGCGGCATATTGTCACGGCGACATGCTGCAGAAATGTAATCCATTATACAGGGGACTATTCTTCCATGGAAAAGACCAAGTGAACCATCATACTAATAATCTGGTCCTGCCTGGAAAAGCAGTTTTTTCAATATTTTACTTTTGTCTGCACTCTCTAGCAAAATCTCAGGAACATTTGGCTGTGTTTTATTAATTTAATGTGGTTGAGAACATGGGATATTATGTTGATATATTTTTGAATAGTTATGTTAGAGCCTTGATGAAGCCTTGTTCTCAGGACGAAACATAAACATTTCAATAATCCTCTACCAACACATTAGGAGACCAAAAATAAATAAAAGGAAGAAGATCCAAAAGCCTTTTCAAACTGCACTGCATATGTTAAATGCCTTGTGTGCTGCACTTCCATTTAAATGATTTTGTATGAACCCTTCCAGTAAAGGCCAGTGCCTGCATTTGCCTCCATTAAGTAGCATGGTGTTTTAAGAGGCACTGCTCCAAGAAATATGGTTATTGTTAAATATTGGAGAATCTGCATTAAAATAACCTACTGCTGTCCACTTTGTTTTGGCTGACATATTTTCTGGAGAAGTAGTTACAAGAGAGTAAGTGTACCCTGGAAGTCCCACCTTTTAAATGTATATGCCTTGTTATCCACATATTGAGATCCAGCACCGTATTTTATTTGAGCAACACATATTATTTTCTAGCACCCACGGGTTGTTGGCAATAATAAATACAATAACCCAATTGTAAATCTCCCTACCTGGTTCAATGAGTCCAACACCAACAACGTGTAGCTCCTTAGAAGATTCTGAAAGAACACTGTCATCATATACATCGCTGCTAACATATGAAAGCCTGTATTAAGATAACAAATTAAATTAGAATTCTGCAGCAGTTTAGCAAATAGAGCCTATAAGCCACTGAAGCATATAAAACAATCCATTGTTACACTGGACATTCCAAATGACATATGATTAGTTTTCATTATTTACTTCTTGCTTGAAGTACAGTAATAATAGTTGCATCAAAACCTGATCAACACTTTAGGTAAAAATCATATTTCTTTACACTGATCAGGTCCTTGTGCAATGATATGATAGAACAGATCCTCACTGAGCAATTGTAAAAGTGAAATATATGTGGCAAGAAGTTCTTTTTTTAAATCTGGCTGATTTACTCTCATTCGTCTGTCAGACGTTGAAAACATATGACATGAAAAGCATGGGTGAAGGTGGCACAATGGAGAACAGGTACACTTTTAGGTGGTGAAAGGTAAAGGAGATTCCAAGGAGGAAGCTTCTGTCAATTAAAACCTACTTGAAACCAATCACAATGTTTAAAACTATGAGGGTGCAAAATGTAAAGCGAATCCCACCCACACGTAGCCATTCCTAGCCTGGCTCAGCATTGCATTGCTGGGATGACATCGCTTTATGAAGGGCTGCAAAGGCATATGCACAGTTTCATGGCTATGAATCTTGTCCTGCTCACATGGTGTATTTTCTTAATGATAAGATCCAGGAAAAGGTATTTCACAATACAAGATGATGGGATAAGGATAAAAATAATATAGAAGACTCGGGTGTGGTCAAGATGGAGATGAAGAAGGAATGCTTCAACTCCACTCCGTGCCCAGCCTCCTTGTTCTGTTCACAAAGTGCCCATGCACCCGGGCACCTTCTGTTCATGGGGAGATGTTCCACCATAGCCGGTGTTCACAGCACTCGCCAAGCAGCTCAGACAGTGGGGGACCACACCCTCGCCGGCTGCTTACTGCTGCCTCGTGGTGAGTGGCAGGTGGGGGAGCTGCAGAGACTCCTGACTGCCCAGCAGCAGCACCTTTCCCACCAGGGACAAGATGTGGGCAACGCAGGTGGCAGCAGTAGCACGGCCCACTCGTGCGGCAGGAAAGAGGACCTGCAAGGACTGTCGCACCCAGACCTGACACCTACGCCTGGACAAGCCAGCCTCGGGAGAGGTGAGGGGGCCCCACCACCCGTTACTTTACTACATCACCTATTTCCTGGGTACAAAAGGTGAAATTGCAATGTGGCAAAGTTTCGAGGGACCTCCTAGCCACAAGACATTGGCCTGATGGGGAGGGCCAAGTCCTCCTGGCATGTGACAGAAAAAGCTGCCCGGACTACCATCCAGGCCAGTGAGAGATGATCACCAGTTTCTGCCCTCCCCCACTGAGACTGGGGAAAGGCCGACTATGGGCTGGAGGTGTAAACAAGACTACAATGGGCCCCCGCTGCCGGCACAACCCAAGCTGTCGTTCACCACTGCTGGCGCTGTCCTTGTTGGGAGACTACTGTGGAGGCTGCCAACATCCCCCTCCTGAGGCATACCCCACAGAAAAGAACTGTGCTCTCTGCTCCTTGGGCGACCGCTTCATGCCTCAAGCTCCACAGCAATGGCAGCCCATAATACGCACAAGGACTCACTCCTAAGAGATATACTCACCAGTGTTCCCTCAAAAAAAAAAAAAACACACTGCAAGAGGAGCCCGACAGCGAGAAGAGCAGAGAATCCGTGCTGGGTAAAACATTACCAGCAAGGACGGAACCCTTACTAACCAGGGCATTCATGGAGGATCTCTTCAACAAGCTCCATCGGGACATAACTAGGGATGGGCGATAAATTTCAATCCGCCAGTGGATTATTTGGAGTTTTGCCTACTCCACGTTACACTTGTAGTATGGAGTTCTGGCAAAGTCCGCCAAGTGCTGTGTGGCAAAGTGTTTTCTCACAAGTTGGTGAGCACAAATTGGCGTCTCCTAGCACGATTTTCGGGTGCTAGGATGGCACCCAGTGAGAGTTCCTCAACGTGGGAGGTTGCAGCCATTCACAGTGAGAAATCTCCCCCTTAAGTAGAAAACCTACTCGAGTGGCACCAAAGAGGCAGCACCCTCTGGCACACTGCATGATACTGTTCGTACTGATTAGGCAGTGTGGAACAAGCTCCCAGTGCAAAAAATCAGCCCGACGTGTTGATTCTGCCTGCTTGCTGAACTTCATAGAATCTCATAGAGTTTTCATGTAACTCTGCAGAATTCCACGGAGTGAAAGTCAGCGAGTTTCGCCTAACCCTAGACACAACCCTCCTCAGCACAGAAATCATAAACAACATAATACAAATGAGACACTATATGGGGAGCATGTGGCAAAAGGTCTCCACTCTGGAGCATGCTAACAATGCAAGGGGGGAGGAAATAGACACCTATGGACAACGATTGGTCGACCTAAGGGACCAAAACATCATAGAGGACCTGGAAAATAGATCATGGAGATCAAACATTGAAAATCTGTGGAATCCACTGAGGGGTAGAGAAAGGGGACAATGAGGCATATGTGAAACTCCTGTTTCACCAGGTCGTACCTGAGCTATTGATAACAGATGTACAGCTGGACAGAACCTATAGGGTCAATAGAGCTATGAACTCAGGTGAAGCCCCACCAGATAGGCTGACCTGTTTGCACTACTTACTCCAGAAAGAGGCTATAATGGAGGCTGCTCGACAGATGAGAGCCATTCAATTTGAGACCGGCAGCTAAAACCAATCAACAACTTCCAACAGGTACAGGGAGACACATGCTGGACGCACCCTGACAGAGTCAGGAGAGATCATCAACCTCCTGTAGTCGTGGGCTCGGTTCTCCCACCAGGCACCCCATCTAAAGTGGAACATACATCGCAATGAGATGGGAAAAGCACTAAGGTGCCACAGGAGAAATAAACAGGGAAACCGTCCGAGGATACAATTCAGAGAGAATGGCAATCGATACTGCACAAGCTGCAGATGGATGATCTGGAAATTGGGAAGTAAGGGACTGACTAACTAATCACCATCCATTGCTACAGAAGGGTATGAGGCAGTGATAGCACACCACTACAGCAAGTGGCGGGCTGGGATGGAGGAGTATAAGGAGCGCAAGAATGACAGAGCTATGCACTTTAGGCCCTACAATACATATGGATTATGCCAGTCGGGGGAAGTGAAGGTTTGTTTATTTTTACTGTTATGTTACTAGGGAACACGAGGGACACCCAAGTCACGCCACTTCACGGATTCCAGGAGCTATTTTCCCAATGGTTCACAGCCCTTATGGCTTCTAATGACCGCTTACCTCACACCATTCATGTTCAGTGAGTCCACCCACTCATGCCGCTGCATTTCCTTAGCTTGAACACTAGGGGCGTTAATTCCACAGCGAAATATGGCTCCTTGCTGCGCATATCAAGGATTCAGGCTGTCACATATATTTATTGCAAGAAACACATTTGCTCAACAGGGATTAGAACTGACTCTTCTCCTGCTTATTTACCCAATATACGTTTTCATCTGATCCAGCTAAAAGGGGAGGGATGGCTATACTAGTGGCTAATACCTTCATGGGCAAAATACACAGTGGCAGAGACCCCGGGCAGACCACTGGCGGTACGTGTAACACAGCACATCTACACACTTACCCTCTTCAATGTATATGCCCCCAACAACACGCAGGAGGACTTCCATTGCAAAGCAATATCCCAGTTCCTGACTAACCCAGATACAGAGGAAATGGACATCAATCTTGACAGATTGGCCCATAAAATGGGGCAGAAGGGAGCCTTTTCAGAGGAAACTCACACATGGCTCAGAGACCTTGTGCTGGTGGATATATGGGAAGCGCACCACTCCACTACTAGAGACTACACATATTTCTCTGCGTCAAATCAGATGTATGCTCACCTACACTACTACTTGGGCATGGCACAGTTGGGTGCAACAGTTTGACAACGCCCCTGTAATGCTTACCCTATCTGATTTAGACAAATCGCCAGACTACGACAATAGTAACTGAATGATACTCTTCTGAAGTGGTCAGGGATTAAGGACTCTGAGACCTCATTTCCTCCTAACTGGTGAAAAATGATGGGTCAATCCTGCAAATAGCCATGGTTTGGGACGCTCTTAAGGTGATTTTACAGGAGGAATTCATAGCTATAGTGGCTAAGATCAACACGGCAGAAAGGCAAAATGTGGGGAGCTGAAGGGGGTGGTGAGTGAACTCGAGGCCCAACACAAGAGTTTAGGCTCCTGGAAAATAAGGCCCCAGCACACGTTGGCCAGAAAACAACTCAAGACATTGGACTGGGATGCAACTGAATGCTCCCTGCTGCGCACCAAACATAGGTAATAATTGGTAGGGGATAAAGAAGGCAAACTGTTAGCTTGCCACCTCAGGACAAAACAGAAAAAGAGCAATATTACTCATGTTACCACTCACACAGGGGACACAATGTACACACAAAGGGAGATAGTGGAGGCTTTTCGCACATTTATTCCACACTCTACACCACAGAGCCCTCCCCTACTAAAACCATACAGACAAACCTAGATGCGACCCCATTACCATCACTTACGAAACGACATACAGCTATGCTAGAAGGGGACATAATAATAGAGGAGGTCATTGAAAGCATTTCCAAGCTGCAAGTTGAGAAAGTCCCTGGCCTAGATGGGTTCACAGCACTCTTTTATAATTGGCACCCTTACTGGCAAAGCTATGTAAATCCTTTGCAGAAACTGCCATGCTCACCCCGACAATGCAGTCTGCCTTAATCACAGTCATAACCAAACCAGACAAAGTCCCACTGCCTGCTCTTTGTACCGCCCTATCTCACTCTTCAACTTCGACACTAAGATCTTTAAGGACATCTTGGCCCAGCTCCTAGCTTCTTAGTTGCCTGACTTCTTGGAACCTGATAAGACTGGAATTATCCCCGAGAGGGGCTGCTCGGATAACACAAAAAGTATCCTCCACATCGTGGACAAAAGCTTACAGACCACAACACGAACCTTTCGCTTATCAATCGACGCGTAGAAAGCACTCAATAGAATTCAATGGCCCTTTCAATGAGAGGTATTTGTTAAATGCTGTATTGGCCCCTAATTCCAGAGGTGGGCGCTCATCAGCCATGACCACCCAGCAAAATAGCTCCGTAGTGTGACCTTGGATCCATAGCTATATGGAAGTGATCCCAACAAGGCTACCCCCTGTCCCCTCTCCAATTTGCCCTCTATATGGAAACCCTAGCCAAAACATTGCATAGAACCTCCTGCATCACAAGGGTTACGTTCGGCCTATGGAACACAAGTTAGACTTTACACTGATGACATCCTCCTAACACTGACCAACACTCTACCGACTTTGCTAGCCCTTTGACATGATCTGGACTCCTTCAGCCAAGCTTCTGGTTTACGGTAAACACGCTAAAATCACAAGTCCTGATACTTAGCCTTCCAGAGGAGCAGCAGATTTCTCTCCAAGGACAATGCCCATTCTCCTAGGCACAACACCTACTTGGGTATTAAGCTTTGCACGACAGTTGATCACATGGTAGACCGAAAATTACCTCCTCAAACTAACCCAGAGGGACTTACTGGCAGATGAAGAGGCTGTCGTATGTGGGCCGCATAGTGGCTGTTAACATGACCCTGTTACTGAAAATATTATTTGTTCTTCAAGTACTCCCCTTACAATGCAACGACTGATAGAGGAGTTTGTCTGGAGGAGAAATAAAGCTCAAATGCCGAAGTGGCCACAGTATGCGCTCCCATCAGAGGGAGGTCTGGGAACCCCATGCCTCAACACATACTACATAACCTTTGAGCTGCACTTCCTGGTAGAGTGGCAACGCCCAACCTCCGAGAAGCAATAGTGCTTTATGAATCAATTGGTCACCGACATCTGTTTTGGAAAATACCTTGGCAGTCCAAGAATCACAGACCATGGGGAAACATATAGCTGCTGGCAACTCTAATGGCTTGGGATCATGTTGCTACCACACGGGGCACATGGTCCATGCCATCACTGATGACCCCTATAATATGCAATCCTGCCTTCCCACCAGCCAGAATGGGCAGGGACTCCCTAGTTTGACAACTAGCAAACAGCAAGCACATAGGAGATATGTAAGATCGGAATGGCTTACCACCCTTCGAAAAATTACAGAGGGATTGAGGCCTCCCAGAGAGAGAAGGCATGTGCTAAGTGCAAATACAACACTGAGTCACACATCCTGAAATAGGGTCCCCTGCCTGCAGACACCCCTCGAGAAATGGATAGTCACCAAATCTGATGATAAACACTTGGTCTCTAACCTGTACCAGCTGCTTATAAGTGTGACCCCACAAACATGAATGGCGACCCTGAAGAGATGGGAAAAGGAGTTAGAATGCTTACCTACAGCTAAGTAATGGGAGAAATATCCCACCCCTCACACCAGTGCCACAGGTAGGGAAGTCATGATCAAAGTTGCACACTATTGATACTACAACACCACCCGAGTCCACACATGGTTCAAGACTAAGAACCTGTACTGCTGGAGGGGTTGCAGCTCGCCTAGTACCCTTACACACCTCCTATGGAACTGCCCAAAATGATGGCCATACTGCTAAGCGGTCCTTGACAGCATTAACACCATTTTCCACAAAGATATTCCCCCATATCCAGCTTATACTCTGATGGGATTGCCCAACACACCCACATTACCCCCGCGCTCACACCTGGCTCTGGCAGCAGCAAGACAGGCCAACTCAACTTTGTGGGACAAAGACGCCATACCAGACTATGGGCATGGCTACACTTCCTCTGGTGCCTGCTGGGGATGGAAACAATCATTGCAAGATTAGAGATAAAAGTGGCACTCTAGAAGATTTGGGGACCATGAATCAATTTTCATGATCAAGAATACAGAGAACTCATTTGCCCCAGGTACCTAATGGTACTTCACCTCACATATACCGACAACATCAATTAACTAGGCACGTCACCACTCAGGAGAAGAGACAGATAGAGGGAACATAAGCGAAGCCTACTGAGGTGCCCACTTAGTCTGGGACACTATGATCCTTGGTAGAGGTGTGGGTGGAAAGCGTTAGGGGGTAGGGGAAGATCAACGGTACAAGCCCCACCCCTTACCTGAGCATAACCAGTGACATCAGATCACTTCCTGTATTTTTCTTCTCCAACACGTGTTGTTGGATCACAAAATATGCTTAATGAATGGAGGGCTGAGAAGTTATTGGGAAGGAGAGAACAGATATTTAGAGTATCAAAATCACTATAAATGTAATTTTTCTTTATTCTTTCATAGCATTCCCTAATTCCCACCTATTTGGGAACTTTCAGCCAGCCACTTAACTGCTGGGAATAGAAGGCATCATACTCCAGACCAGGGTTCATAGGTTGCTCTTAACATCCTGGCTAAAAGGCAGCATCTTTGCAGGAAGATGTATCAAGAAACCAATGGTTACAAAATGCTTATGGACTAATTTTGTAAATCTTTGTAATGGGCAATTGTATCTTGAAGCCCACTGATGATCCTTTAACTGTGGAGAATGTCATATATTTCATATTTTTGGACTCTGGCATGCAAGAAACTACCTGTGTGGCAATAGCAGCCTTCACTACAATGTTGTTTCGGGTGAGACCACCATGGCTGATGAGCAATCATGCAACTTCTTAATGGCTATGTAAAGGTTATGTAAAGTTTCCTTAGGTGAGAAAGAATTATGGCTTATTTGAAATAAAAAGTGCAATTGCACTCAGTTATATTTAAACTTTATGGAAATATTTCTATGGATCTGTTTCAGAAATTTATTGTAACTCCAGATACCTTCTGATGGAAGATTTGAATCAGGTAAATAGAGGTTAAAGCATCATCTATGGAGGCAGAGCATTGGTATTGATGTGTAGGGTGGCTTTCATGTCACCATGCAACATCAATATCAAAAGGTTCCTGCGTACATTCACTATTTGTTCAGTAACTAGTTCAACAATGATAGGAAGGGGGATGAAGAAATGTCCCAATTGCTAAACTCGAAAATCTGGAACCTGAAGACGCTCCAGAAAGCTTTTGGAAAGCAGAACCTGTCTCAGCTAAAAGTGTCTCTGAAAGATTATCCGTAAGGAGATGGAATGAATAAATGTCTGGAGATGACTTTCAATCAAAAAAGATGATGGACATGTAGTAAAGATTGGAATTTCCTACATGGACAGTGTTCACTAGCAAATCATCATCTGATCTCAGACGGTATGCAACGCTTACAACGCGCGCGTTACCACGACCTACCATTACAACGCGGTCGTAACAACGAAAGTTGTTACCACGCAATGCGCTGGGGGGGCGCTCAAGGATAGGAAATGATTTAATTTACTATCCCAACACCTTCCCTACTATCCACGGGGACTGGTGTTGGAATAGTAAATTAAATTATTTAATTTTGCGCCCCCCAGCGCAATGCGTGGTAACAACTTTAGTTGTTACGACCGCGTTGTAATAGTAGGTCGTGGTAACGCGCGCGTTCTAACGACATACATCCATCTCAGACCAGTGGCAAAGAGTGAATACTGTCCTATCTTGTAAATAGGTCTGAACTTACAAGAATGCTCGCCATATGTCAGAATATCATTAGCAAAAATGCGAATCAGACAGAAATATACAGGTAGATTCACCAAAGACCCGTTTTGCGAGTCTTTAATAGCGATTCATAAGGAATCGCTATTACAGACTTGCAAAACGGGATCCATGTAGGAATCACAAAATAAAATGCGATTCCTACACATTCCTTATTTGCGATTAGCGAATTGCTAATCGCAAATAAGGAATAACTCCCCAATCATTCCTCGTGGTAAATAGCGACCAAATATTGCGAGTTCACAATTTCAAATTGGTTAATGAATTGCATTTAAGGAATCTCTAATAGAGATTCCTTAAATCCAATTCCTCGCAAATATGCGATTTCGCAAATAGCGGTTTTTGCACTTGGGATGATGAATCCCAAATGCAAAAAATTGCACTCGCAAAGGGCCAGATTCTCAGAATCTGGCCCTTTGCGAGCGCAATTTAGCTTGATGAATCTACCTGATTGTGTCCTAAATATTGTTTACAAAAGTATAATTCCATTGGGGATAGATTTTCTATTAAATCCAATTGGACAAACCTTTTGTAAACAAGATTTACAGCACAATATTTGTCAGATCATATTTTGGTTAGTATATTCTGGAAAGCATACTGAGAGACCTGAAGTATTCGGTCATAAAAATAGCTTTTATTTCTTAATGTTTATAGAAAGTCCTAAGCTGTGAGGGGTGCTGAATAGCATCTATAGGCTTTTGGATGACCCCTCCAAAGTCGTAACTGTAGAAAGTCGAATTGGAAGCATTATTAGTAGTATTGGCCACCTTCAACAGACCGTGGGTGTTGTTGATGCTCTTTGTTGATGGGAATGTGAAAGTAAGCATCCTCAAGATCTATAGAGGCTAACCAGTACCTGTGATGTACTGTCTCTAGAATCTGTACCAGATTAACCATATAAATTGTCTCTACGAGCTGAGGATGGTTGACATGTAGGTCTAAAATAGGCGGAATGCCCTTAGACTTCTTGACGACAATGAAGTTCCTGGAGTGAAACCCCATACCCTTCTCTTACTCTGAAACCAATTGCAGAGCTGCCCAGAGAGGCCGCATTTTGTGCAACTGCTCTGGGTATGGGTTTTAAAATGTTGTAGATGGTGGAAGGGGGGCAGGCAGAAGGTTCAATGGGTGACCTTCTAAATTACTGAATTATTCTGGGCTATGTAAAAGTTCTACTTGTGAAATAAGAAAAGACATCCTCAACCCCGGTGTATTAGAGAATATCCATACTTTCTTGAGGAAGTATTAGAAAAAGATTCTGTACCATTAGATAGCTGTCTAATTTTGAAAACTTTCATAGGCTGTGAATACAGATAAGTACCGCTTGGTTGGCTGAAAGTAATAGCACTTGAGGATTTCGACACAAACTAGTATTACATTTTCCATGACCTCATAATTCATTGGAGTATACCGGTTTTGGCCATCTAAGGGCATGTCTCTGACCTTGTCCTATATGTTCAACTGCAAGGACAATCTTATGAGCGAGGCATATGTATGCATAAACACCAAACCATTACTTTCTGTGGCTCTAGTGTTGACCAGGGTTTTATCAATTTCAAATGGCTTGAAGGCTGTTTAGCTTTTTTTAGCTACATAAGTCCAGAAGAATATGTTTTCGGTAGTTTCCAGAGTAATAAAATAAAAGATCTGTTTAATGTTACCCCAGTTCTGCAAGTTGCATCAGGACATGACAGGTTTGGGGCTTCTGCATGACTGCACAAAACTTATGTTTAAGTGAGGCTAATTTTGATTATCTTCTGACTTTGGCCCAGTGTCTGTATCCACTTCTGAATGTTTATGTGGCTCCTCTCCTGGAACACTGAGAAAGGTTTTGAACATGCACTATATCTGATTAAGATATCTCTAGTTAGGTTTTGATCTGTTTGACTATAGCATACCAAGCAGATTCCTACAATGGAAACATTGTTACTGCATCTGATAGTTCTTTTGACATGTCAGTTCCAGTGTCCATAAGGGTTGGAATGAGCTTCTCCTCAGCTAACAAGGGGGGGTACTTCTTGATCCCCTTTTAGTAACAAAAGATGCATCTGACACATAACTCATAAATGGCCCAGTGTTCACAATTTCTTTCACCAACATAAACATTTCAGAGATACTATGCGAACCAGTAAAAAGCACTAAAAAGTACTATAAGAGTTAAATTCCTGGTAAGTAATGGCATTTTGCTGTAAATGTTGTAGTTCAAGCTCTGGTACTGGAAGAGGTGAAAACCTCAATTGGTCCCAATACCAGCATGCATGCTGTACTGATGCACTCTCTGATCTTATCTTTCTTCTGTTTTGTCCTTGAGCAGGCATATTCTTAGAAGGGCCTTGCCTATCTTACTGAACTTTGCATTTTTTCACACTCTAGACAAGCTTGAATTAGTGTTTGCAACTAAGCACAATTGTGCTAGTTGAATTCTTCCTCCGGTGAAAGTCATTTGTCAAGGGATCTATTTATCTGTCTGGAGGGTTGGCCTTGGTCAATATGATCCACGTTAAAGTTTGTATAATAGAGTTCCAAGGCAGGAGTACTCATCTGCAGTACCATAATAAATGTATCAAGTTTGAACAGATAGTGTTGTACAGCAATACCACACGTATCGTTACTAGCTGCTTTCCCATCAAGAGATATTCACAGGTTTATCTCTTGAATGAGTGATTGTGGGCCCCAGAAGTGGTGAGGCTGTAATTGCATCTGTGCCAATAGGTGAGACAAAACAGATAGTCCAGATTCCTTTTTACCCATAGGCAATGCATAATAGCCTGCTATAAAAGTCTGTGGTCTCCTATTTTACCCGGTCCTACCTTTTACCTCAAATGAAGATGTGTCCCTAGGAGCCTCATCTACATTACTTAAAAAAATTGACATGAACTCATTAGATGGAAACTCCCAAAACAGGGCGCGCAGCCAGAGACACCCTGTATGGGTATGGATTGATGGAGGCCGATCTTTAATGCCATACGAGGGAGAGGGAACCATGGGCTAGATGTAGGTAAATCATTTTTACCGATTCTAAAATACCGAATTTTTACTATTCGGTATTTTAGAATCGGTAAATCTGATGTAGGTAATTATTCGGTATTTTTTATCGAATCAGTAAGATTCTGTAATTACCGAATCAGTATTTACCGATTCGGTAATTGCCATTCATTCCTATGGGCCTTGAGGCGCAAATGAATGAATGTCAATTACCGAATCGGTAAATACTGATTCAGTAAAATTGGCAAATAGTCAAGGGTGGCAGGGTGTCACTTTGACACCCTGTTGTACCCCTGATTAGTGCTTGTGTGCCATGTGGCACACATACATGCCCTTAGGGCACATATTTGCATTTACATAGGAATTCGTTATTTACCACCAACTAATAGTTGGTGGTAAATTATGAATCCTTAAAGCCCTGTAGCACTGTTTAAAGTGCTACCTACATGTCAAAATACAGATTCTGTAATTTTACCGATTCGGTAATGTTACCGAATTGGTAAAATTACTGATTCAGTAAAATTACCGAATCTGTATTTTGACATGCCCTACATCTCAGTATCCAAATACCGGTCGGTAACGGCCGAAAATCAGTATTTTCGGCTGTTACCGACCGGTATTTGTATAAATACGTCTGGCCCATGTTCTTTAATTTAGAGTTGATAATAAGAACTGAAAAACCTCCAAAACACGTTTTAGGAAAAAGAAGGCAACCAATATTGAGTGATCACCCAAAAAATTATTCTGGGGTCAAAAAAGGGTGGGGCATCAAATTAATCCTTTTCTATATATCTCTTTTTTTTTTTTTATTTAAATTTGTTTTTATTGTTGCAGTAAAGTATTTCAGTACAGAAGAAGCAGACCGCCGGCGTGGCTTCAACATTCAGCCACGCACAGCTATGTGTGCAACGTTTTCTTGCTATATAAAACTGGTACACATAAACATGACTTCGGTGAATCAGTGCATTACAATCATGTAAAGGCTCCTGTAGGCTGAAAGGTGATGGGACGGTATCGCCATAGGGGCGATGAATAAGATCAGATGGGTACTTTCATGCCGTTACAGCGCCGGATCTAGATCTGTACTGTGCACACAGCAGTGTTACCAGTGACCAGGGGGGTAACGAAACTGTGGGAGGGAAGCATGTAGGCGCTAGCAGGGTCTGAGTCGGGAGATAATGGCGGCGGGTGTCGAGGGGGGGGGGGGGGAGGGGGGATGGCCGGACCTGCGAGAGGTTGCCTAGGGTATAGGGGGTTATTGGGGTCCGATTCTGGGGTGGCTCACTTCAGGTGAAGGCTACTGGTCTTCTCGGGTGGGGGGAGGGGAAGGGTCAGGCAGGTCTCCAGCCTGCGTAGACTGGCGGAAGCTGTGGAGGAGCATGGCCCATTCCATGGAGATGGGAAGCTTGCGCGCGCCTTTGGCTTCTTCTTCCCTTAAAGCGTCTTCCTCCGCTGCCGCCCATTTGTTAACCGCCCCCTGCCAGTGTGCTATGGGGGGACCCTCTGGGGATCGCCAGCGCATGGTTATACATCTATTGGCTAGTAGGAGCGCTAAGGACACGAAGCGTCTATGCACCGGCTCACGTTTAGAGATGTGGAGGATGCCTAATGCACTGGATTCCCAGGTGGCTAGTGTAGTGAGACCCGTGAGTTCCAGTAGTGTGTTGTGCACCCCCTGCCAGAAAGGTTGGAGATTGGGACAGTCCCAAAACATGTGACGGAAGTTCGCAGCTGGGGAACAGCATCTGGGGCACAGGAATGGCGTGGAGGGGTAGTACTTCTGTAATCGCGCTGGGGTGAGATATGCCCTGTGTAATATATAATATTGAATATTTTTGAAGCGGGCATTTCTAGAAACGCGCTTAGGGGCCTCAAGAGCTTTAGTCCACTCCGAGTCGTGTAGAGCACGGCCTATGTCCTCCTCCCAAGTGGCTCGCAGGGTCGTCAGGGGGATGAATGAGAGTTCCCGGATGGATTTGTATAGCCATGTGACCAGGTGGCGACCCACCCCCATATGTAGGATAGTATGTATTACTGGATGCGTGTCTGGCTCGCCATTTTGGAGATTGAAATGGGGTCGGTATCCGTCGAGCAGTTGCCTATACCTGAGGAATTGGCCTGGGGGGAGCCCGTATTCTGCGACCAGGCGGTCCAGCGGTTTCAGCTGACCCTCCTCGAAGAGTGATTCTAGATCTGTGATGCCACAGCGGGACCAGTCGGCGAGTAGTGGGGCCGCAAAGTAGGAATCCTGCTTGGGGCCGCCTATTAGCGGCAGCAGCGGGGAGTATGGGGGTCTAGCGGGAGACAGCCGGTGAATCCGTAGCATACATCGGCGCGCTATCGTCACCTGGAGGGGGTAAGTGCGCCGCGGCTTGGTGCCCTGGAGGAGCAGACGGGTGAGTTCCGGAGTCACGATTCTACCGGTAGGGGTAACCGTCTCCTGAGGGTAACGGTCCGCCGTCCAGTAGGACAGCCACTGGAGCTGTGCTGCGAGGAAATATGCCTCGAAGGATGGAGCTCCGAGTCCCCCCTGTGTGGTGGGGAGTTGAAGAGTTTTCAGGGCGACTCTGTGGCGGCCTGCTCCCCAGATGAGAGTTCCTAAGAGGGAATCAACGTCGCGGAAGAAGGATCTGGGTGGTATCACCGGCAGGTTTGTGAAATGGTAGAGGAGCCGGGGGAGCATCACCATTTTAGCAAGGGCTATCCGTCCAATCGGGGCCAGTGGCAACTTATTCCAGAAGGCGACCGTCGGGCGCAGATTCTCGAGCACCTTGCGGTGATTGCCCTCAAAGATGTCCGCCGGAGAATGGTATAAGCGGACGCCGAGGTATCGGGGAGCCTCCGTGGACCATGAAAGCCTATGCGGTCCAAGGTCTATGTCTCGGGGGGGTAGGTCCGGGTGTAGGGGGTAAACCGTGGACTTGTCCCAGTTGACTTGTAGACCCGAGGCAGTTGCAAAGTCCGCCAATGCGGCCCCTATGGGGGTTAGGTCCATTTCAATGTCTCGGACATATATGAGGAGATCATCCGCGTACATGGACACACAGTGGGTCCCGTCTGCAAGCGGCACTCCCCAGTCCATCCCCTCCTGACGCAGCCGAACCGCCAGCGGCTCGACCGCTAGCGCGAACAGGAGGGGCGATAGGGGGCAACCTTGTCTTGTGCCTCGTCGGACTGCAAACGCCGGCGAGATACGTTTCCCGATACGAACTCGAGTAGTGAGGTCGGTGTATAGGAGGCGGGTGTATGCCAGGAGCGTCGGGCCGAGATTAAGGCGTCGCAGGACCGAAAATAGGTAGGGCCAGGTGAGGGTGTCAAACGCCTTCTCTAGGTCCATAATGAGGCAGGCAGCGCGGGGAAATCTGTCGCGTACCTGATCTTGGTTATGGAAGACTCGGCGGAGGTTCTGGGAGGTATTCCTCCCGGGAACGAAGCCGCATTGGTCGGGGTGGACCAGCGGGCGTATGACCGGCGCATAACGATCAGCTAGGATCTTCCCCAGGATCTTACAATCAGCCGACAGGAGTGTGATAGGTCGGTATGACCCCATGTGAAGCGGATCTCTGTGGGGCTTAAGAAAGGTGACAATCACGGATTCCCGTAGCGACTGGGGTAGTTTCCCCAGGTGGAGTGACGCCCCGAACACCCGTGATAGACGGGGAACTACCAGGGAAGAGAATGTTGCGTAGTATTCTAGTGGGAAGCCGTCCAATCCTGGTGCTTTATTTCGGGACATGGCGCGTATCGCTTGGGTAATGTCCGAGGGGATTATCCTGGAATCTAGTGTGCGCTTGTCGGGATCCGATATCGTGGGCAGCGTCAGAGGGTCCAGAAACTGATCTACGGTAAACGCGGTACAGCATGTCGGGGCATCGTATACTCGTGTATAATGGCTTTGGAATGCTAGGAGAATCTCCGCTTGCGATTGCACCAGTACACCCTCCGGGTTGAGAATGTCCGTGATCGGCTTGATTTCGGTGTCTTGCTTCGCCATCCAGGCCAGAAGAGCCCCGGTTTTGTCTCTGTCTTTGTGCACCCGAGAGGCGTATGCCCTGAAGTTATACTTACGGAGGTCAGCGCAGGCAGTTTGGTATTCCGTTTTGGCCTCTGCCGTGAGCACGCGTGTTCCTCCGAGTCATCAGGCCGTTTAGTGAGAGCAGCTAGAGTTTGTTCCGTCTGTAAGAGCGACCGTTCTAAGGTGCGGCGGACCCCCACTATCTGTTTGATGCATTCTCCCCTCGCTACCACTTTATACGCGTCCCACTCCACTAGTACCGATGACGCTGTGTTCTCGTTGTGCATAAAGTAGTCGCCTATGCTGGTTTTGTGCGCGTCCCTGAAGACCGGGTCCGTTAGGCAGTCTCTGGGGAGGCGCCAGGTGGGGACCGGTGGATGCGGGGGGCGCCAGGTAAGCCGCAGTATGTGGGCATCATGATCTGAGAGGATCCGTCCCAGATAATCTGTGGACGGAACCTTAGGGAGGATCGGAGCAGAGCAGAGGAAACGGTCTAGGCGGACCCGAAGATTGTGTGGAATCGAGTGGAAGGAGTAAATGCGAGCCAGTG
This sequence comes from Lissotriton vulgaris, assembly GCF_964263255.1. NCBI lineage: Eukaryota > Metazoa > Chordata > Amphibia > Caudata > Salamandridae > Lissotriton > Lissotriton vulgaris. The sequence continues at coordinate 1,465,115,022 of NC_141691.1, forward strand.
GGTGTAGGTGTCGCCATGCATCAGTGAGCGCCCAGTGTGTGGTCCATGCCCTGAAGAGGGCCGCCTGGCCGGGGAGTGCGTGGGGGGAGGGTGTGAACGGTCCAGTGAGGGGTCTAGTGTGCAGTTAAAGTCGCCTCCCAGCATCCACGGGATAGTGGTGAACTGGGCCAGGACGCCCGTAAGGTGATCCCAGAACCGGTCCTGATCTGTATTAGGGGCGTATATGCTGCCCAGTAGTACCCCTTGCCCATCAAGAATTCCCTCCAGTAGCGCGTATCTGCCCTCCCTATCTACTACTCGTCGGAGCGCCCGGAAGGGAGTACCAGGCCTCACCCAGATTAATGCGCTGCGTGCGAACGCTGAATATTGTGTGGCGCAGATGGTCCCTCGCCATTTGGCTTGTAGGCGAATGAGTTCAGTAGCGTTAATGTGCGTCTCTTGTAAGAACGCTATGTTGGCCGACATGCGCCGTATGTAGGAGTATACAGAATAGCGCTTGCTGGGTGTGTGTAGACCCCGTACATTTAGTGTAAGGATACTAATGTCAGAGTGGGGGACAGCCATTGCTAGGGTGATGTGGTTGGGGGAGGGGCCCCTCTACAGTTCCCGCGTGTCGCCTATGTGTGTGTGTCGTGTATGCTCCTGCGCGCCAAGCTTCCTTAAACGTGGGGGGGGAACTGGGGATGTGAACAGGAACTAGAACTTCGGGTGGGTAACTGTCCCAATACTGAGGATACGTCACTGGGGGTGGCATATCCAAACTAGTGTCCCACTAGGGGAGAAAGTCAACAGTAGTTTGCGGGGGTGGCAGCATGTGTCTTCGCTGGGCCTGTGCGCGGGTCGGGCTCTAGCAGGAGAAATATCTATCGCTCGCTGGCGCGTACAATTATCTAGTAGGTCAGTCTAGGCTTCTAGACGTCGCGCATCATCACAGGCAATCAAGAAAAGGATATGTCAGGTGACAGTTCAGTTGTTCACGAGGAAGTGACAGGTTGGCTGGTGAGGGCAGAGTCCAGAGTTCGTGCCACAGAAAGGGGGGAGGAGATCGGGCCAAATCCCGACATGGTTCCATCGCTGTCTCGATCTTTCTCCGGGGTGAATAGGTGTGGCTGACCTTCCAAGTCCGAAGCAGGGGGTGACGAATGTAGTTCAGTGACCGCCCGCAGGGCGTCTCGTCGTTCCTGCATGATTTGGGTGAGATCGGGTGAGCCCGCTGGGGAGGACGCCTGGCTCTTGGGGTGGCCAGATCGCTCATGGTTAGCGCCACGTCTCCTGGACCGTCTGGAGTCATTATTGCGTGCCTTCCGGGGTCCGGGCTTAGGGAGCAGCGGGCAGTGAAATTCGGTCCAGTCCTGTGCGTCTGCCGCCGTGTCGAAGAAGAGGGCTTTCCCCTTGTGGATCACCTTGAGGCGGGCAGGGAACAGCAGGGAATATTGAAGTTCGTTTGCGCGGAGGCGCCTCTTGACTTCTAGAAACGTGGATCGACGTTGTTGAATCTCCCTGGCATAGTCTGGGAACACCATAACGTGTTGGTCCTCCACCTGCAGGGGGCCCGCCGTCCGGGCCGCACGAAGCACCGCATCTCGGTCCCGGAAGTGCAGAAATTTGGCCAACATAGGCCGCGGGGGAAGACCAGGTTTGGGTGCCCGGGCCGGGACCCTGTGTGCCCTCTCGATGGAGAAGTACGGCGACCGGTCACAGTCCGGGGTGAATGATTTAGTCCAGGATTCCATGTAGGTCAGAGGGTCTGAGTTTTCTATCCCCTCCGGCAGGCCCAGGACGCGAATGTTGCAGCGTCTCGAGCGTCTTCCAAATCCACTGTGCGTTCCTCCAGGGTCGCCACGCGGCGTAGGATCTCCTGCGATTTCCGCTGCTTGCGTTGCAGGGGGGGCCGGGGGGGGGGGGGGGGGCAGAGAGCGCTACAAATGAGAAGAAGTGGGCAGGGCTGGTCGATGGTGGATCAGTAGGGAATGGGGCCTGTGTCTGAGGCATGGATGCTAAGAATAAGTTTGTTAACAATGAAAAGCCACTGAATCTTTTGCAGAAGCTTTTATTTTGTCCTGCCTGCTGTTCAAGCATTTCCAATTAGTTAGGAATGAGGGATCTCTGGAACAATAGATTCAAGGTCTGATTTCAATTTTGGCAGCCGGCCCGTCCTCCACCAGAGCAATTTACTCCGTCACCCTGGTGGAGTGCTAGCATACAAATTTAGAAATGTACGCCGACCCACCAGACATTTTTAGCATCGTCAGGAACTGCCATCATGGCGATACATGACAATGCATTGTAATGTTATCAACATTACGAAGTCTTACGGCAAACTTACAATGTTTTTTTTTTTTTCAATAAGAAAATCCCAAAGTGGGACATTCTTTTAGGGAAAAAAATAATAAATCAATACCTCCCTTGCCATGGGAGTATCCCATGGCAAGGAAGGGGGCAATGAGGTATTTTCAATATCCTTACCACCAGGTTATTCCTGAAGGTGATCACCATTGAAAAATGGCTATTTATCACCCCATCTAAATTAGATGGGCCCCTTCCATAGCTCTAATACACCACAGAAACTACATGATGAGTAATAATTTAGGGCCTATATTAATTCTTTCCGGAGAGGGAACTCTCTCGCAACAGCGACGGAGTTTCCTCGCCTAAGGCTATGGTCAGGCTATGGTCAGCTTACCCAATTTAATTGCAGGCGGACCATAGTTAGCCCATAGCCGAGACTACTCAGTGGTCCACTTCCTCTAACAGACCAATGGAGTAAGGTCCACTGGAGGTTTGCCCTATAACACAGGGAACATGGACAGACTGTGTGAGATATCTTGGATTGCTTTTCAGAACCATAACCTTCAGAATCTCAATTAGTCTACTTTCGTGAGAGAGCCAATACTTTAATCGACAAAAGGCAATTCATCATATCAGGGGGAAAAATGTTTTGCAAACATATTCAAACTTACGTAAAAAGTGGCATCTGAGAACAGAAATGTTTTCCATGGACAGGTACAGATCTATGGATATGGCATGTGAACTACAATTGCTTACATGTCCAAGTGGTATGGACGGGGAAGGGATTGTGAATCACAAACAGTGTGGAAAACAATGCAAATGTTAAGTGAATGGCTGTGTCTGTGTGAACTTCCTACTATTTTAGTGAATCAGGTCGACGATTCAAAGAGATTGTGAGGCTTTTACCTTGTATCAAATAATTTTTCCTATTTTGCCCTCCTTTGCATGACTTTAAGTTCAAAATTCTTCCCCAGAGACTTTATCCAATATGCCGATTATATGAAGTATATATGGTCATGGGACAACAATAAGTAGACACAATTAGCTTCAGTGGCCTTTCAATTTTGCAAATATTTTGATTTAAAATGCTTCGACCTGAGCGTTTTCATTGTGGAAAATAATTCATTATTTCCCTATGGTAGAAAAAGTGTTCATAATATTATAATGATGTACATTTTGTGACGCTGTGGAAAACTTCATAACACATTAAATAATAATTTGAAAATGACTCTTACCATGAAGCATTCTCCTCCTTTAGCATATCTTCATACTGGGAAAAAAATGATATCTATTAATGTTTTTAGTCAGGATTTACCTTACAAGGTAGGCAGTATTACAGAGCTATTTCAAGTAAACAATGATATGTTCTAATAAACTAACCAAGCTAATAATATAATGTGATCAAAATACACAGCATACCTTTGAACAATCCCATTCATTGTTTTCAAGTCGATATGTCACACACATACCTGGGTCCAGTGGAGAGCTGTTATTGTGATGGAGACATGCTATCGTCTGTTGGTGTGTATCCCTCTCCACCCTTTACTTACAAAGATGGTGTCCATGCTCTCTTGCTTGCATCTGGAGCTATATTACAGAATGTGTCCCGGGGCGCAATGGGCATATGAATCAACTTTGTGTACCCTTGGGGGACTTTGATATTATAGAAGGGACCGCAGACACTTATGCGGCCCCTTCTGTACTACTGATGGCGCTGGCGCATATCCATCACTAGCGCTATCTCAAGAGGGAATTCCCTCATTTGCACAGGGGCATGGCCCCTTGCAAATGAGGGAACCACTTTCCCTATGTGCCCACACTATATTATGGACAGGAGCGCAGAGGCAAACATGCCTTTAGGAGGCACACTGAGAGTGGGCCACAAAAAGGTGATGCACTTTCACTGTGGCAGAACTCTGGAGGGGAGAATGCGGTCCAAAGAAACCTCAGACATCCCCTTGGAGGCAAGACCAGCTACTCACTTCACCAGCCTGCAAGGAGTTCTCTATTCCCTCGTGAAAGTGCAGGTGGGTGCCAACTGCACTGTGAAACACAGAGCAGCTTTGAAACAGCCACTCTGAATTTCACTTGAACAGCTCGAGTTCACGGCTGCCTTGAGAGCAGCGCACTCCCCACAATAGGGTGCACGTTTCCTGTGTGTGCCCAGTGCACCTGTTTCAAGTGCCCTGTGTTGCAAACAGGTAAAGTGTGCCCATATAGTAGTACAGAACCTGGTGATCAGTTTCCCATTGGAAATGGTTCACAGCCAGAAAATAAATGTGCAAGATTCTTTTTTAGGTTACTGACGTGGAAGGCTGACATTTTGGTGATGCCACTTTTCATCAACCAGCAGCATTAAAAGAGTTAAAAGGTTGCCTGAGACTTAAGTGCAACAAACTTTATTAGCAGAAGTTTGCCTTGGCAATGTTAAAAACAAATACAGACACTGTGCGGGTTCTAATTACTCAAGTATCCTTCCTCGCAATCCACGTGTTTCAGCCTTACTAGAAGATAATGAGGTTTTCATCAGGACCAGTATTTTAGGGATCCCTTTGTATTGCCTAAACCTTAATAGATCATAGTGATTGATCACCCCTACTCACACGACATACTCCAATTCATACCATGCATAATCTTTATGCTTACGGCCCAACCGGTTAAATCATCAGTGAGTATTGATATATTTAGCTCTTCACTCCTTTTCTATCGACGAGGGAGGGTCAACGTTCTTACAGTCACACTTTCTTCACAGAAATGTTTGGCTCCATTAATCACCTAAGCGTCCTCACTCCTTGCCAGGCGGTCCACTGGCATTTGTCTAAGTTTTTGAGACATGCAAGCCCCTTAATTACTTCAAGATGACGATCCAAGGAGATTATGGTCTTTGGATTCCTGTATCTCTAGTCAAGGAACTGAGAATTCTGGCTAATGTACAGGTTAAGCCTGATTGCTTTGTGCCAATCTACCAGAGGGTTAAGCACATGTTAATTCAGGGTTTTCTAGTGACTTCACCCTGAGAGAAATTGTGGCTGGTGGTTGAGTAGGATTTCACCCCAGAATCCAATTTCCAACAGGATTTCACAAATGTTGTTGTCCAGTGCCTTTGATGCTGACTCTCCTACATCCTAGGGCCAATCTTTTTCTCTCTCTTCCATGTCTTGGCGAGCATTGCCACTGGTATGTGTTGCATCCCTGATGGCTCTGCTTTGTACAATTCTCTCACATATCTGCCTGAGGACATTGCCCTTTTATTGGCCATCAGCGATGGTTCTCACTAATCCACGAATGCCCAATCATTCACGACCAGCAGTTGTATTGCCAAGTAGTAAAGTCACAGGTCAGGCAGTGCAATGCCCCCTCTCATATTCATTCCTAGTGATTGTTGTTAATGCAATTCTCGGGGTTACCCCGTCCCATAATAGTGATTTTATGGTGGCGTTGACTGTATTAAAAGGTTTATCTGGGAACTCATTTGGCGTGGTCTATAGCGTATAAACAAACTTCGGCAGTGTGATAATTTTGTATAGGGCAGTTCAGTTCACCCCAGTAGAGACAATGGGAGCTTCATCCACTGTGCCACATCTGTTTTCTACTCGTTTAGAATACGGACAATGTTACATCTTATACATTCTTTAGGATCCCCTGTTATAAATATCCCTACTTATTTGAAACCCACTATTGTCCAAGCTAGGGGACAATCCTATGTCTTTGGGGGGTGCCAATCCGACAGCAAATATGCCACCTGTTTGTGCCAGTTGACATGCACACCAGAAAATCTGGCAAATATGTTAAGAATCTTAAGATTCTGTGGGATCGACCTCTCAGGTTAGCAAGATACAACAATAAGTCATCAGCGTATAGGGAAATTACACCTTTCAAGTCCAGATTCTGAATGAAGCCCTGCACCAGTGTGTCTCATCACACCCACCCTACCAGGGTCTCTACTGCGAGAGCAAACAATAGGAGGGTCAAGGGGCATTCCTGCCTTGTTCATTGCCCCAGCTGAAACTCACTGGATATTGTCCCATTGACTTGCAACTTTACAGTGGAAAGGGTGTGGAGCAGCTGCACACACTCCCAGAATTCCAGTCCAAATCCCATCCTCTGGTGGACCACCATCCGACATGGCAATTCAAGGGAGTACAAGGCCCTGTGGCATCCAACAAAAGGAGACTACTGGTTCTCACAGTCTGTCCCGGTTTCCAAGGACCCCATACAAGCACCAGAAATTATGGCTGGCAGAACAGTGGGACATAAACCCTGATTATCTGCAGCAATCAGTTTGCTGATCAGCTGATATAGGTGATTAGCTAACCCCGTGGGGACATTCTTGGAAGGCCAACACTCCAGTACATTTTTGTTCTTGCACCCAGACTGTTTATCTCCCAGGTCAACCTCAAACCACCACTGGAAGAGCCTCCAGTGCTTATCTCATGGTTTCAAGCCCTCCTCTTAAGTTGCTGGATCCTGCACTTTGCACTAATTCTTACTCCTTTATTGGGCCCAGTCCAGTGAGCCATGAGCAACACCTTAGTCCCTACGGCAGGACATAGCTGTAACATCTTTGTTATTATGCGATAAGACTCCCTGTGTCCCTCATGGCAGCATTCCATGGACTAAGCCACTGTCAAAAGCCCCAGCCCATGCAAAATGCCTCAGATCCACCACCTAGTTCAGGGACACTAATTAGAACTGTAATAGCGCCTTGAGACCCTCCGGGTAAGTAGAGCGCTCTATAAATGTCTATGATGGATTGATTGATAATGGACCCAAATCCTCCTTGTACCAACAGCCATAAACAATGGGAATGGAAGTGAACTTCTTGGAAGGCAGTTAAATATATGGTCCTCCCTGGTGGCCTTGCATACAGTTGAGTACCCTTCTGCAAATACATTTGCCCCCTCACAGGTGGAGACAACATACCCTATTTGTTTGTTCCATATGCTTTTTCTCCATTTTGTCTTTCTCTACGCTGGTCCTCTTGTGATGCTCTCTTGGTCCCTCTCTGGTTCTCCCTGTAGTTTTATATTTTATTCATTTTAGCAGACTTTGTTTTAGTTAGATTGTTCATATATTTGCTTGCATGATATTCTACTGCGAAGACGTTGCACGCAGTACATGCTGTTTAATTCTAGGAAGCCTTCCTGCAACATTATATGTACATCTCGAACACGGTTAGGAACAGTACAAGATACCCTAGTGCTTACAACTGCCCGCTCAGAGACAGCTTCTAATAAATAGACACACCATTACATCAATGCTGCACATCTACCACAGTAGGTTTTTATGATTTAAATACTGTACTTTAATCTTAGAGGTCAGAGAGGCATTCCAACCTCAAGAGTCCTGGAACAAAAGCTGTTTTTCAACATGCGACTCAGTTAATGCTGGATTTCCAATCCACCAGCAGACCAAGTTGCTCAGTTTTTGATTCTCAGGCTACCCTAAGATGGGGCAGAAGGTACCCTCGAGTGTGCTCTCAGATTAGGGTAAGGGCTTTGGAGGAATATATAAGCTCTACATACATACAGAATTATCCCACCATAGTTGGATAGTTTATTCTGTTTACCATGTTCAATATTGGTTTGTTTCATCTGCAAAATCAGTGCAGCTCTTTCTTTCTAATCAATACTATGATTGTTCAATAAACGTATTGAAAACTTTCATTCTTATATTTCTTGTGATTATTTTGGCATGTGTAAGTAACCAACAAAAGAGGTAAGATGGTCCCTTGAGGATCAGATGGTCAAGTTCAAGGGTGCCAAATCACCTTTCACTCTGCATAGTCTAGGGGTTGGGTGAGGCCCTGTGAGCGAGCAAGGAATTAGCCCAACAGGATATGATGGTTTGGAGGACTAAATTCATACCTTTCTGAAGTCCTATTGTCCAACTACATATCTTTCTAAGTGGAAACTGTATAACAGTCCACAGATTTGTTCCACTGGTGTACCATGCTCGGTGTTGTGTGTCTGTGAATCTCTCTTTAAGAGCACTGTATATGGCAGTATGACACACTTACTACAATAATCCACCTTAGGGTGGAGAACCCAGCACATACACTCCAGAGACATTATTCTTTCTGTTCCTTTCTCCGGGACTCAGGATGCCTATCACTCGTTGGGCCTAAGTGATTAAAAGAAAGACAGTGTGGCAGAGACTCCTGTTTGTGCGACACCGCATGGAAACCTGAACACATTTGCTACCTTGGATATGAGATGCCTCATATGTATCATTGAAATTCGCATTCGCAAAGGCCGAAATTCGCAGAATTTCGGACTTAGCGAATGGGAATTCGCAAAATGATATGTATGAAGGAAAATCCATTGCAAAATAAGGAATCGCAAAATTTGCGATTCCTTATTTTGTGATTGCATTTAAGGAATAGCAAATTTTGTGATTCCTTAAATGCTATGTAAGAAGGCATAAAAATTTGCTAAATTGCCTTAAGGAATCGCAAATTACCACCAACTTCTAGTTGGTGGTAAGTTGCGAATTCCTTGAAAAATGCACATTTTTAAAATTTTCAAAGTGCCCTTAGGGCATGTATGTGCACCACATGTGCACCTATGATTATTTCAGGGGTGCAACAGGGTGTCCTTTGGACACCCCTGCACCCTTGAAATTATTCTCAAATTGCGATTAGCAAATTGCGAATTCGCAAATTGAGAAATAATTCCCATTCCTTCCTATGGGTCTCCTGGCCCATAGAAATGAATGGGAAAGTATTCCTTAATTGCGAATTCGCAATTTGCAAATTCGCAATTAAGGAATATCAAGAAATCGCTAAAAAAATGTGTTGTTCTTGATACATAGCATTTTGCTATTCTGAAATAGCGATTTCTTAAAAATCGCTATTACAGAATCGCAAATTGGTTCCTTGATACATAAGGCCCTAAGAGCCGGATGTACAAAAGGGTTTTTCCCATTCTGTGTCTATGGGGAAATGCGTAGATGCATAGGGGCCTACATTCCTAGCATATATGTAAATGTATGTTTGGGAATATTCTGGGGAGCAGGATCAAAGTAATCTGCTATCAAAAAGCCAAATTACACCTGAAAAATAAAGAGGTGGAACTTTTATATATAGTACCACTCCCAGGCAGTTTGCCCCATGCAGTAGACTAAAGTTCGACCCTAGAGATGTGGAAATAGAGGTGGATTGCTTAGCTAGAAGGATGAATCCAACTCAAGCAGAACCAGAAGGCAGCATGGGCATGAGTGATACACAATGAAAGTAAGATATGCCCTTCCACGAGATAGGCACTTCCACTTTCCACTATCCTAGAAAACTCCCAACAGCTTGACAGTAAGATCTGAATGGCATAGAGCATCACTTACGGAGCGGAAAAGAACTACACAGCCATGACTTCACAAAAGGAAGGGTGAGGTTGATAATTCAGACAGAACACTTAATGCAGTACAGTACCACAACAAACTAAAAGAAAAGTGATTCTGAATTTCATTTGGTCAACTGAGTAACGGTATATATATATACATACATATATATATATATATATATATATATATATATATATATATATATATATATATATATATATATATATATATATATATATATATATATATATATAGCAACAATGTGTGTGACAGCGTAACAGGCCACCTGTCAATCTGATTTAAATTTAAATCAGTGTCCTTGCATGTTATCCGGTCGGAGGATGGGCCGGAATAGATCTGGAATATGTCTGTTGTGGGATTCCAAGGCAGGACGTGTGTAAGGTTCAGAAAGAGGTGCCCTTGTAGGGGACAGGGGACGTATATTACCTATGCACAGCCTGGGAATACGTTGCATGAAATGATTTTGGACAAATCAGCTCTTCGCAAACACATTTTAGTTTACTAATGAAACACCTGAAAAGATATGCAAACAATGTATACATTACTCTTCAAATCCCCTACCTGTTCAAACCATTCTTTCATCTTCGCCTCCAGTGCCTCAATGTGATAAATGGCTTTGTTAACACAAGGTGAAGGGGTATTTACCAGTGCACAACTACGACGTTTTCTGGGGTGGCTCAAAACCACGGCTTTATTTTTACCTGAAATAAAAAACAGAGAATTCTGCATGTAATTGCGATACAATTGGTAAGAACCGTGCAGCCTTTTAAATTTACAGGCGACAGCTCTAATCCCGGTAAAGAGCGTCGGTATGATTCCCAAATGACATCTCGTCATGCTCTATTAAATGCACATAAATTTAGCTTTGAGTTACAGCCTACTGGAATTTTAAACATCTGACATCAAATCATTCAAGCTTAAATGAAAACCTTACAAGGAATATTCCAGCAGGTTAACACAGGAAAGGAAAGATCGCAAGACATGACAGAGGATTCTCATAGCAATTCTCTGTTAATAGCAATGTTTGAATTGCTCATAAAAGGATAAAAAAATAGTATTTTGCATGGAAATGCTGAACCCATCCTGATGAACATAATTCAGGTCCCGAGATGACACACAATGAAAGCTGTACTGACAGCTGTCGGTAAACCTCGATAGCCTCTCAGTTTCTAATAACTTAAGCAGCTGAGAGAAATAATTGTATTGCAAAAGAGAACTAACAGCAGCCATCAAAGCATTGGATAGACCAACTTTAAAAAGGGGCGCATTGTATAAAAATACTGGTCACAAATTATTCATATACCTTATGTGGCTTATCTCTAATTTTGACATGCAAACTATGAACTAACTAGCTTACCCGTCGCGCGTTGCTGCGATCTCAGAAGAAAGGAAATTTAAGGAAACTTGTTATGATAATATTCAATTTACATTGTGTCCTTTTTATTGAAACTTATTCCTTTTAATATGGAAAACATTTTAAAGTGGGGAGGCAAGATGGCGGCCGTGACAAGCGGCTGAGCGGCAGCACTGGACACAGCGCAGGGATGGAGTGATGCACCTTGATGCAACCTCGACACCTAGGCTTTTTCCCTTCAGTAACGTTGGATCACGTTGGATCACAAAAGAAAGAAAGGCTACAAAGACCCCGTGGCTACATGATCTTCTAAGACACGCGGGGTTTCACAAGAGCAGATTGCGGTGGTGATATGCAGCCAGCGCATTGACAGAGAAAAAGCGCCGTAGAGGCACAGCGGCGGCCAAAGCGACGGATGGTTACCTCTCCAAACTTTGATGATCCTCTGATGCTTTTCGGCGTCCCTTGCAGTAGGCTGCCCCGCACGGGTCTGCGGAGGCTCCCGGCTACAGCTGCAGCTACAGCTTCGTCTAGAGTCGGAGCTCACGGAGTTCGCGGAGCCTGGAGGCGGAGCCACGCAAGGCCGGCGGGACCTGGGAAGCGGAGCGGAAACGGCAGCAACTCCAGCAGACCCGACAGATCCGTTAGACCTGACAGACCCGGCAGGCCGGCACAAGGAGGCGGAGAGGTACGGTGCTGCAGCGGTTCAGTCAAGGTGAGGCAGGGGATCTCTCTGCTCATTGTATTTGCATTATCTATGGCCCCTAAAATCAATACTGGGGGAAAGACAAAAAAAGGCACGGTTGATGGCATCTCTGTATCTGGCATCGCGGTCAACACCCTGAGTATAGACCCTGTGACAAACAACGGGATGGAGGGAGCAGCACCAGAAGCAGTGTCAGGATGGGCAAAGCTGCAACCGCCCACAGGGCAGAACTCCCCTAAGGTCGGAACCCGACAAGCTACAGCCACCGCGACTGTTAGTGTTGTGGAAATGCTGAACCGGAATGAAAAGAAAAGAAAATTGAAGGATTTTGAACAAGCCTCAGCAGCCGTGAATTCTGGGTTGTCTGTACTACCTGTGCTTCCTGTGCCATCTGAGTTGCTCGCTCCACCATTACCGGCCACCACTCCAGCTGAGAACCCAGGTATAGATCCGGCGCTGCAAACAGCAGCACTATCAGCTTCAAATCTTCAGCAGCCACAGCAGTCTTGCCCGCAGACACAGATCCCTCAGTCATGTCAGGTGGAGGAAGCCAGGGATGAAATCGCAGGTGGGGGCACGTCTCTGATGATACGTTCAGAGTCTCTAGTTGCTGGTTCGGGGTCTAGCGATATCTGTGCTGCCAACAACAGCGAGCTCATCACCCCACTACCCTCACAAGATGTACAAGATGTGCTGATCCCTCCAACTGAAGGGACAGTAGTCCTACTAACTAACAGTGAGGGCGATCAAGGAGGGTTATCTACAGCTGAAATACTCAATGAGAGTACCATTCTTACCACGGCCCCAGAGGTTCACAGGGGTCCACTTGCCAGTTCTAAAACCAATACAATTCACCCCGGGACTACCTTCGGTGAGAGGGAAAAGGAAAAGACCCCCAGCGAGTGCTTCTTCTCCGTCACAGAGGAGGTCAACTGGTCAGAGGAGGATGATGAGCTACACAGCTCAGATATTGATGGTAGCAATCCGGAAACAGAGAGCGATAGTGAGGCAGGGTTACCCTCATCAATTATCAAGAATGTGCCCCCTCAAAGGGATCACACAGCACTAACTTGGGACCACTCTCCTACAACATCCCTTCAAGGGAATTCTAACCCGGCGATGGGCAATGTAAGGCACAATGAGACGTCGCAGCTGTCAATGATGACGATGATGGAGTCAATTCATCAAGGAATAACTGCACACAGAGAAGAAACCCGGGCAGACAGTCTTAAATCCCAGGCAGCGATAAGAAAGATGAAAGCAGTGGTCAGGAAGCTCTCAAAAGCCTGGGCAAGTGTTGGAGACAGGGTTTCAAATTTAGAAGAGAGGGTAGTTGCCACCGAAGCAGAGGCGGCTGCAGCCACGAATAAAGTAGATACGCTGGGAGCTCAAGCAATTGACGTCCAGTGGAAGCTGGAGGACCTTGAGAACAGGCAAAGAAGGAACAATCTCAGGGTCCTGGGTATTCCGGAAGGGGCAGAGGGTCAGGATGTAAAAATGTTTATTGTTAAAACATTTGAGAAAGCATTTCCAGACATCGCCGGTTGGAACTGGACCACTGAAATACAGAGAGCACATAGAACCCCCTTCAAATTGAGGAAAAATGCCAGAGAAGGTGATAAGCCTAGAGCAATCTTAATCTACATAGGCAATTTTCTTCTTCGTCAGTCCATATCAAAGAAAGCCCGGCCAGACTCTAAAAGAACATTTGAAGGAGGGTCCTTCTTTGTTAGGCCGGATTTCTGCCATTCCACCGTGGAACGTCGATGGAGATTAAGACAATTAATCAAACCATTCCAGGACAAAAGAGTGCAGGTCTACCTAATTAATCCTGCTCAGTTAAAGATTATCCACCTAGGCAAGACCATATATTTTTCCTCGGAAATCAAGGCTCAGGAGTTTCTAGACTCTCTATAACATGTTCCATTATTCATATAAGCCAACAAAGGCAAAGGTCCCAATTCCTGTTACTGGATGAAGTCTTAGGTTTAGCTTAGTATAAGTTCAAGGTTGAATCTCACAGAGGAAAGCGTGACACGTTAGGGAGATTTGTGGGAGATTAGTGGGAAACTTGTAGGTACACATAAGGTCGAGGTTGAAGTTGGATTTAGTGTTTGCACTGTGTCCATTGCCGCACCCATCACACGCACAGACTCAGTCTGCGCGCCTCACCGAGGAGCGAGTTGGGGTCAGGGGGGTGGGGAGGGGGGGGGACTCTCGTGGGAGGGGGGGAAGGGGGAAAAAGAAGCAAAAAGAAAGTTCATGCAATAAATATGTTTATTGATATATCGGAGATGTTGAAAGTGGTTACACTTGTCATTGCTAGATTCAGGATAAAATGTGATTGGTTAGCTTGTTGGCTGGTTTCTTTTCAGGGGTATGTCAAGGATTAAGATAGTCAGCCTCAATATAGGAGGACTGAACGATTGGAAAAAGAGGGAAAAGTTTGAGGAGTATGTTAAACTAATCAGGCCCGACATTGTCTGTATACAAGAGACCCACCTACCATGGAAAAAGAAACATTGGTTGAACATAAGGGGGTACGAAATATTGTCTTGTTCCTCACAGACCTCACCTGTAAGGGGGGTAGCCATCATAGGCCGGGTAGGATTGGGGGGGGCTAAAAAATCAAAAGCTGACCCGTTGGGAAGATGGGCTATATGTGAATTGAAACTAGGCATCACTCTTTGTTCAGTGTATGGCTCCAATCTGGACGATCCAGGGGTGATGGATTACATCGAACGGGAGCTAACTAACTGGCCGTCACCTTTGGTATTTTGTGGGGACCTCAATATTTCAGCAGATTTTACAGGTAATACCCCATATAATGGCCGAAAGCCCCGGGTATTTAGGGTGGTCTCCTCTATAATACATTCTTATGGCCTGAAGGATGTCTGGGGTAATCAAAAGAAAGAGGAACCTGGGTTTACATACTTTTCACATCCATTTAATAAATATACAAAATTGGATTATTTTTTAGTATCAGCCACACAACTTAGCAATGTCGAAATTTCAATGCTCCCAAAGCTAATTTCGGATCACAATCCACTTGTCTTGAATATGTCTGTCACCAAACCTAGGGAAAAAATGAGACCGTGGTCCTTTGATAGAAAACCTCTAGTGGATAGTATATATAGCTCATATAAAGGAGTGGTCCCAATCTTTCTTTGACGCCAATAGATACAGTGCATCCCGTGGCATGGTCTGGGATTGCTTCAAGGCTGGTTTAAGAGGGGAGACAATTAGCTTTTCTGCACGGTTGTGGAAAAATATGAAGGAAGATAGGGAGTGTCTTTTGGCTAAATTGGCGAAGGCTGAGGAACAACATAGGAGAGATGTATGCCACGGGATCCAGGGGTCCCAGAGCCTAGAAAGTTTAAATACTATAAAAGCAGATATCCAGCGGCAATTAGCAAAGAAAGCTGCAGCAGAATATCAGACCCGCAGACTGGGCATGTATGAAACAGGCGAGAATGCAGGCAGGGCCCTAGCACTTCGGATAAGACAAACCACCTCAAAAAATATCATCACTGAAATTAAAGATGGCGAGCAGACCTATAAAAAGCCAACAGAAATTTTAGAGGTTTTTAGGCGATTCTATCAGGTTCTCTATAAGGAGGAGGCAGATACAACCTACCAGGGTACAAATTGGCAGGATACAGGTATTAATCTGACGTCCAATGAGAGGGAATCTTTAGAACAGGATATCACTATGGAGGAGCTCCTGCAGGCACTGAAAGATCTGTCAGCAGGTAAGGCAGCAGGGCCTGATCTTATACCCCTGGAAGTCTATAAATGCCTGAGGGAAGAAACGGCCCCTCTCCTGCTAGACTTATTTAACGGGGTTATTAATACAGGCATTATACCAGAATCATGGACTAAAACCAATATTGTGATCTTTCACAAAAAAGGCAAACCCAAGGAAAGCCCAGGCTCTTATAGGCCTATATCACTAATAAATAGCGATAACAAACTTTATGCTAAAATACTGGCTTCACGGATGGGGAGGATTATTGCGGGTCTCGTCTCTCCCTGGCAGCATGGTTTTATTCCCGGAAGGGGTACCACCGACCATATAAAAAGAGCCATAACTCTGTTTGATATGCATGCTGGGGAGGGGGGGGGGGATCGCGATGATCCTCCTTGATGCTGAGAAGGCGTTCGACCGGGTTAGGTGGAGCTTTCTCTGGAAAGTGATGGTTGGCAAAGGATTCGGCCCCCGATTTCTACAGGCAATTAAAGCCATGTATTACAATCCAATAGCTAGTATTCAGCTAATGGTCGAGGGCTCCAACCTGATCCATATCTCAAGAGGGACAAGACAAGGGTGCCCGTGCTCACCTATCCTATTTGCACTGTATATTGACCCCCTGATTTGCCACATTATGAGCAATATCAATATAAAACCAATTATCACCAACGGACTCGAAACCAAAATCCTCGCATACGCGGATGACATTGCTATCACCACTGTTGATCCTGCTAGTGCTATGAGGGAATTAATTAACATCACCTCTGATTTTGGGAGTGCTTCTGGATATAGACTGAATGTGGCAAAAACACAGGTATTATGTTCAAGTAAAACAGTTAATCTGGATGATAGATATGTGGATTCAGTAGTTTATTTGGGAATCACAATTAATGCCCAGACACAGGAAATTATTAAAGATAATTTCTCACCTTTACTGTTGAAAATGAAACAGGATCTAAAGAGAATAGATACTCTACATTTATCAATTATAGGCAGGGCCAATGTCATTAAAATGACAATGTTTCCAAAAATCTTATATAAATTTTGGTCCATCCCCTTCAAAATAGACGACATTTTGATTAGGGAAATGGAGGCAATTTTTATGAACTTTGTCTGGCAATATGGTAAGGTGAGGAGATCAATCAAATTTATGTCTCTACCCCAGGAACAGGGCGGATTGGGTATACCTAATCTAAAATTCTACCACTGGTCTTGTCTCCTTACAGATATGGCTATACTTTTCTTCCCTGCTGACATGATACATAACCAATGCGGTATTCCATTTATATACCAGTTAGTACTAGGGAACGAAGCATATGGGGTATTGCTAAGGCACTATGATAAACATTTCTTCAAGTCCCCAGGGTATAAAATATTGGAAGATATCCGGGCGGTATG
Source organism: Lissotriton vulgaris (assembly GCF_964263255.1). NCBI lineage: Eukaryota > Metazoa > Chordata > Amphibia > Caudata > Salamandridae > Lissotriton > Lissotriton vulgaris. Next base: position 1,465,131,879 of record NC_141691.1, read on the forward strand.
GTTGGCAATACAGAAGAACCAGAGCATTCCGAAGTTTAATAAGCATACTCCACTTTGGAATTCAGGGCTATTCCCGCACTTAAGTAGAGATGGTTCCTGGAGACACTGGGAAAGACAGGGAATCACCATACTGGGCCAAGTGATGGTAAAGGATGCTCTGAGGCCCCTTGATATTCTGAAGTCACGATATGCACTTGAAGGCTCCCAAGAGTTTAAATATATTCAATTGACCAACACAATTAAATCCAAAAGACCCACCATAGATATATCAAAAGAATGCACACTCTTAGATTATATGAAGGGAGGCGGCCGTCGTATAAGGAAAATATATGTATTATTCCTGGGGACACTACCAGATGATATGCTTAAGACAGAGGCCTCCTGGGTTGGGAAACTGAGTGACCCCGATATCGATTTAGACAGAGCCATTCTTATGGATAAAAGGTTCCTACGATCTTCAAACCTAAGAGCGCAGCATTTTAAAACTCTATTTAACTTATATCACACACCGGCAAAACTGTTTGATTGGGGAAAGAGAGCGGATAACGACTGCCCTAGATGTGGTAAGGGCCCTGCAGATCTGCTTCACATGTTTTGTAGCTGTGAGAAACTAGGGCCAATCAAAAACGAAATTGTAAAGTTTTTAGAGGGGCTGCTAGGTGTCAGTATTGACCTATCCCCTACACTATTAATAATTGGGTTTGGCGCCAAATTGGGTTTAAGCATAGAGTCTGAGGCCCTTGTTTTTATAGCAACAGCAGTCTTTAGAATATTAATTGCTGCTGCATGGAAGGACACTGGGGCTCCAACCTTTCAGATGTGGATTTGTAGGTTACTTGGGATCCATAACATAGAGTCGGAGCTGTATGCACTGAAGGGAGCGAAATCCAGGGGCATGGGACTAAGGCTTTGGTCACCCGTGGCATCATGGAGGCGGTCAAAAACCCTAGGCCTTTAGCTTTTTAATATCCATGTAGATATTCCCTCTTATTCTTAACATATTTCTTGTATCTTCTCCCACATCAATGGTTTTAATCTGTTCGAATATCCGTACTATAAGATGAAATTCTATTATGCATATTTAAATTCCTGTATGTATATTTATATGGTATTGTTATGTTAACAAGTGCTTTCTCTTATGTATTTGATATGCTATTGTCATGAACTTTCAATAAAAATATAAAAAAAAAAAAAGGAAAACATTTTAAAGTGTTGGTTAAATTCTGTTTATTTATTCGAGCGCTTGTGGATACACGTTTTTTTCCATCTGGTGCATACACGAATAAATCAGAAGGTTTTCCGACGCGTGAGCTGGCCACATACAGTTGTCCATGTGAGAAGCACTGATTTTCCAAATCTAGTCCACACACTTGCAGCGATTGTCCTTGTGCTTTTTTGATGGTCATTGCAAAAGCGAGTCGCACCGTAAACTGTAAACATTCAGTATTGGAAAGATTATGAGAGCCCTTAACAATTTATTTATTTATTTATTTATTTTTGGCAGAAACCTTTGCGGAGTGTACTCAACTTTTAACAATTTTTTTTGCCAGAAACTTTCTCGGGAGTGTACTCAACAACTTCCCAAAGTTTCATAGCGATCGGATGAATGGTGTAGTAATGCATAAAGGACAAACAGACATACTTTCGTTTTTATATATATAGAAAAGATATGTCACATTGCTTAATAAACATTAATTAAGGAAGTCTCTGTTTGCGACCTCCTGTGATTGGCTATAAAGAGTGATGGCGGTCTGCAAGAAATAGCAAACAACGCCCCTGTGTTTGCACTTCCAAAAGGGATCCTTTTTTTTTTAAACAGTCTGTGTTTATTAAAGGAACCAGTTCTGCTTTTAAAAAAAATAAGTTTCCTATTTGGGAATTGATGGAAAGGAGCAGGTGGTGGTCGTCTGGACCGCTCCCTGATCTCCCCAGGCCGATTGAGTCGATTCCCAAAGGGGAAGCTGTCCAACAGGGACATCCTATCCTTAACAAATCTGTTACCATCTCTTTTTAGGAGTCAGTAACATTTCATTGCTTTGCAAACCATTATTAGGTGTCATTCCGAATGGTATTTAGGAAGGGACTCTCCTCTCACACCCCTTCTGTAGGAGTGTAGGATCTGCTTACTATGGTTACCCCCACTTTTTGCAGGTGTTTAACTGTTTTTCGACTTTTAGTCTGGCTGGGGCCCTGCTATCCAGGACCCCAGACTAGCTGCTTCCTGTCTAAATTGATTCCATGTACTATAGGTACACTCCAGTTTGGTTACTGGGGTACCCTTGTGAGTCCCTAGTATATGGTACACTAGCTACTAAGGGCATAGGTACCCCAGAGACCTACCAGGGGCTGCAGCATGTATTATGCCACCCCTGGGACGCATTCCAAAATGACACCACAGGACTGCTACTGCAGCCTGAGTAAGGTGGTGCATGCACTCCTTACTGAGATATAGGTTACCTATATCTACCTTAAATCACTGCACATAGAAACCTATTAGTCACCCCAATGGCAGGCTTTATCAATCCTGAAAGCAGGGTGCTTGGTTTCATGTGAGAGGGTGCCCAGGCATGAGCAGGGCCCCTCTGCACCCTTTGGAATCTATTCTCTGGGGCTGTTCTGTGATGTAGCCAGACCATATAATCTTAAGTGCATTATAACCTCACTGTAAATGCTAACTTTGGATTGGCTGCATGGAAACATGTCTTGTTTGGTGTCAAACACTTTGGAAGCCTATCCTCCCTACCCCCCTCCAGTTCTGGCGGCGGGGCTAGAATTACACCCTTCTAGAGGGAGAGGCATGTACACACCGGTAAACCCGAAACCAGTTTAAAAGAGCCCTGGCATCAGTCTGGCCTCCTGCTGCTGCTGTAACCACCTCCCAGAAAGGCCTTAGTGGATTGGGTCTGGGTGGGTGCACTAAGAGTGCTTTGAAGTCTGCACTGGGAGCACATTTGGTGTCCCTGTGCATAGCCCAGTTCAAACCGGTTGCAGGGGCTACCTGTCCCTGCTCTGACGCAAAACTGGACAAAGGAAATGGATGTAGCCACCCCTCTTTCCAAACGCTTCCATAGGTGGATCCCTAGAGTTAGTCCAACCCCTTTCTTAGGTATAAGTAAGGACCCCTGGCAACAGGATTTAAGATATCCCTGGACAAAACTCTGCACCTGAATCATCGAACTTCGACACTCTACTCAAGACTAGAGGACTGAAAAAATCTCCCTTGGGGTCAAGGAGTGACTCCCCTGCTTGGCAGGCACCAACAAAGCATTTGCCAGTCTGCATCTCCGAAGCTCCCGACAGACTCTGAAGTACCTGCAGCCCAGGAAGAATATTTCCAGACTTCTCAGAGGCCGACCCAAGTCCCCAGCAAAGCTGAGACCCGCAGCCCTTGTGAGTGACGTGGAACCCGAACTCCTGGACACGTGCACATTTGCTAGTGCGTTAACTTCTCGACATTTCTTGAAATCGCGCTTTGGGTTACTTGTAGCCCCAGCGCCGAACACTATCTGCACTGAAGATTGTGGGCCTACACTCCACAAGTGTTCCGTGAGCCCGCTTCTTGCATTTCCGCTTGAGGCCCCTTTCTCGATTCCTGGTCCGTCAACTGGTGGGTCCCCATGAAGGCAAATCTGATATTCCTTGGGCTTCTCTCATTGCTTCAGATGTGTCCTGACTCCCCACCGCAGGGTGAGTCCCTCGGTCGTTGCTGGTGCCCACCGAAGCATTTCTTTACTTTCTGCCTGGATTGCTGTTGCCAAGGCTTGGTGGGTCCAATATGGGCATCAACACTGCAGCACTCGACATCCTTTGTAGGGCAGCTCAATTTCAGATCCCGGTTGTCGTCGACACCTCCAGCTCCTCGTGGCTGAAGAGTCAAGCATCACCTCCTTCACCTGAAATCACCAAACATCGGTGGGCATTCGACTATCGTGCCCCTTGTCACTGGCAAGTGACCCAGACTCTGTCCCCTCTGCTTTCAGGTTCTGCTCATCTTCGATCCAAGCTTGGATCACTCCGGACACTTTCCTCTTCAAAGACAGCAGCACTTTGCAGCAGATCGTCTTTGGAAACGATGACGATTTCTGACACCTAAAGACACCTGTGCACCTGGCTTTCCTGGGTGAGGTAACTCGAGTACTCCGGTGCTCCCATGGGTGTTGGCCCTAGAACCCGTTAAGTTTAAAGGAGTTTGCTCAAATTCCTCTCCTAAGTGTCCTTTATCTTTCAATCTCCAACTGCGAGCTTCCCCATAGAAGCTAACGGCGTCCCGCAGCTGTGTTCACCCACTGCACGTGTCCTCCGTGGGTCCCCTGTGTCACTACCTTGGGTGGTTCCTTGTGGGCCCAGCAATTCTACAGGCTCTAGGCCTTGTGTCTAGTGAAGTCATGGTTCTTACACCACTTTCTTAATATATGATTTGGCACTCCCCTAGGGCTCAACGTATATATTGTGCTAATGTACTGGGTGCTATTAAGTTTTCTGTATGTACTTTTACCTCTAGCCTCAGAGACTAATGGGATGTGTTTAGAATAAATACATATATTTTATATATATACCTGGTGTGGATCTCCTTTCATTTGGTCATTCACGAGATTAAAGACTGGTAAAATAAGCTGCTTTACATTCCTTCAAGACTAAACCTGAAGGCTGCTCTCCATAGCTACCACTAGGATAGCTTTCAATAAAGGTTGTCTTTAAACCTATCATCAATAAGGGTTGTTTGGACTGGTGCAAGGTGCTCACTAGAATAGTGGACAGCATATGCCAGGCCAACTTCTCACATTGGTGTGCAGGGTTTGGGATTCAAGCTTGCCATTATTTTACCAGATAATCTCAAGTGTTTGACTAACTGAAAACCACTAAAGGTACCTGAGGTACATATAATACAAGCTTAAAGTACAGCTTAGAGTTGTGTGTCAAGGGCTTAGCACACTCTTTCTACAACTCAAGAGAGTTTAGTAGGCCACACGAGCGTAGGTAGATGCATACACCACACCACACTAGTAATGTCTTCAAGGCCAGGAACCAGTGGGTCCCCGCCAGATGTCAGTCTAGTACAGGCATCCAAGTATGACACATTCCCATTCCTAGAATTGAGGGCATTGTGTACTATGAGGAAATTGAAGACAGGCAAAAGTGCCAACACCCACCGCCACCTAGAGGTACTACTGCTGGATGATCCTAGAAAGGCTTCAGGGTCTGATGGGGTAGGCAGTGGGGGTGGGGAAGCACAGGAGGAAGGTTCCAGGGGTGAAAATGCCTGGGTTCCAACCCCTGAAGCTGACCAGGAAGGTAACAATGACCTTGACCTGGAAAGTGCAGCTCCTACTGGAGATGAGGAGGAAGGCCAAGGTGGCCCTGTCTTTGTCCCCCCAGGAAGAGTTGGAGGTATACCTAGGAGGTCCAGATCTCCCTCTGCAGAGTCTGACCATTCTGGTGTATCTATAGGGACATCTGTTTCTTCTCATAGGAGGGAATCCTCCCAGGAAAAGAGAGAGAGACAGATGAAAGGCTTCAGGGTCTGATGGGGTAGGCAGTGGGGGTGGGGAAGCAGAGGAGGAAGGTTCCAGGGGTGAAAATGCCTGGGTTCCAACCCCTGAAGCTGACCAGGAAGGTAACAATGACCTTGACCTGGAAAGTGCAGCTCCTACTGGAGATGAGGAGGAAGGCCAAGGTGGCCCTGTCTTTGTCCCCCCAGGAAGAGTTGGAGGTAAGCATGGGCGGAAAATCCGTTTCGCTCGCGGATTTTGCGGATTTTCGGTAAATTCGCAATCCGCGAGATTTGCGAATCTCCCGCAAAATCCGCAAATCCGCGAGCAGCGGATTTTGCTCGCACTGTTCGCACTGTTCGCGTGAGTTCGTGCCCCGCGAATAAGTGCAAAATTGCAGAAATACGATCTTAGCAAAACTGAAACTACTTACCAGGTTCAAAAGTTCAGGCTCATCATTAGTAGCCATTTCCTGTAGTGCTTCCTGAGGGGCCCATCCAGAGTTCAGTTGCCAGTTGCAACTATTATGTGACCCTGCTCTGAACCTCAGAATAGTTACACATATGCCACAAAGGTCCTGAATTACAGCTAAGGGAGACAAGCAGGAGCCAGGCTGGAAGTTCAAATCCATTAATCAGCCCCTAATTCATTATTGTCAGGTGGGGCAGGGCAGGTGTTGTAACTAATTTTGCAACAATGAAAGCACTTAGCAAGTGCAAAAGATCACTAATCAGGAAGCACTAAGGAAGCAGGTGCCAGCTAAAAAAATATTCTGTGACACATTAATCAGCCCCAAATTAATTCAGGTCACTTGAGGCAGGGAAGGTGTGCTTGCGTTGCCATAATAATGTACACTGACTGGACAACCAGAGGGTGCTGTGATGAAACAGAGGGTGGCATGGGTGGGCCAGAGGGTGGCATGAGTAGTCAGAGAGTGGCAGTGGTGACAGAGAGTGGCAGTGATAAAGAAGAGTGTCCCAAACAGGCTGGACACGTAGAAACAACAAGTTCGCGAAACTTGCGACCCGACAGGTAAGTTCGCAATTTGCGACATTGTACAAAACCCTCGCGAACTGGCAGAAACCCGCGCAAACACACAAAAAAAAAATCCGCAAATTCGCGAGAATTCGCGGATTTTGCGGATTGCGAGTTCGCAAATCCGCAAAATTCGCGAACGCGAGATTCGCAAAATTCGCCCATGCTTAGTTGGAGGTATACCTAGGAGGTCCAGATCTCCCTCTGCAGAGTCTGACCATTCTGGTGTATCTATAGGGACATCTGTTTCTTCTCATAGGAGGGAATCCTCCCAGGAAAAGAGAGAGAGACAGATGAAGTATGAGAAAGCCTAGCTGAGAATAAGAAGACAACAGGTGTTAATTCAGAGACAGTTATGTATGTATGCAAAAAGCATTACAGTAACAGGAATACTAGATTGTGAGCAGATGCTGAGCTGCTAGAGGTTGTACCCTTATGTTACTTACTTTTCTGACCATATTCATTAGGTCCCGTCGGTGTATTACTTCTAGCACACACACAATGTCAAAGGAGACTCTAACGTACTCTGAATAATATATCCAGTCCCTGTTGTTTGGCCCTTCCCTCCTCTCTGGACCAGCCACAGCACCAATTACCTCCACCATCCCGAACACTTCCAGTGTTTTGCTAGACAAACTAGAGAAATTGAAGAAAAAACAGATCAGGACTGAACTTCACGCCCGCAGGTTGACAGACTATTTGAGGTCAAGCGTGATCCCTGTAGGTTAGCAAATTCGCAATACCCCAGCCATCTTCACCCAGGATTCCAAGTTCCGTACCAGTTTCATCCACCTAGCTACAACTTGTTCCCGTCATTGGATGGTCCTCGGAATAGACACAGCCATCGAACACAGCCGCCTAGAGCTAGAAGAAATTTCAGAGCTTGAGAAACTCATCCTGGCAGACCCCCCACTCACGGACGCTAAAAGCCTTCTGGACAAAATTAATTCTACCATTGCCACATTCACTACTTTTGAACTCAATAAGAAAATCACGAGGATCCAAAAAGATATCAAATACTATAAAGTGGAACAGACCTACCCCTACCTTAGCGACGAGTTCTTCAACACACCATACATCCTCCCCGAGAACACGCAACTAGGGCCGCTACCGCAACAATCAAAGAATCACCTTCTCAGACTCATCCAACACCTCGTTAGAAGATTCGGATTCTGGGAACAACCCGGGTACTTCGGGAGCCACCAACAGACCACAACCCCTACTCCCACCTGTTTTTTTAGGACGAGTCCGCGGATGCGGACAACCACCACCACCGAATCGCCCCACCATGACCCGGCAATACCAGCCGCAATTCGCAGGCGAACGCCAATACGCAATCGCTACTACCAATGGGGACCCCCTCAATAACCACCTCACACACGACTACAGAATCCGACTTATCAATACCAATATTTAATTTGTCGGACCACATCTTGACCCACAAAGAAACCACACTTCTATCACGTGGTATAACCTTTGTTCCTACTGAACGGACAAACTATCTTGAACTCCAATCCAACCTCTTGAAATTCTTCAGACGCATACGTCTGAAACAATTCTTTGCAGACAAACCTGATTCCACTACCTTAACCACCTCACCCTTTCGACCTCCCTCGACCTTCAACCCCCCCCACCAACTCGGACAAAGGGGGCGGGATTGTTGTCATGGGAATAAACAAATATGACTTGGAAATACAGCGCCAACTCTCAAATCCAGACCACTACCGCCCACTTTCTAAAGACCTATTAAACGATATCAGATCCAAAATAAAAGAAGTGACTAACCAGGCGAAGGAGCTGAATATCATTACCAGGAAGGAGTATGAATTCCTCAATAACCCCCATCCACGGACTCCTGTCCTATATGTCCTGCCGAAGATCCACAAAGACAGTGTCAACCTCCCGGGATGCTCTATCCTCTTCGGGTGTGGGTCAAATCCTGGAACCATTGGGGAAATACATAGACGCTATCATCAAGGAATTTGTTCCCATCACAGACACCTTTATTCGTGACACAATGGACCTAATCAACACCATTGAAGTCTAGGCCTTTGACACCTCTACACAATTGATGGTCGGCATGGACATTGAGTCCTTATATACCAACATCCCCCACAGTAAAGGCCTACAAGTCACCAGAACACTTCTACTTTCCAGACACCAACCTACACAGATCCCCACAGAATTCATCATGGACCTTTACGCATTGCTCTACAAAACAACTACTTCCTATATCGTGACACCTATTACCTACAAGTGAAAGGTGTATCGATGGGCGCATGCTTCGTCCCCAACTTTGCCATTCTCTTTGTACATAACATGGAGAAAACACTCATCCTCAATCCCACCAACCCGTACTTGTCAAATATCGACCTGTGGCGCCGATATATTGACGACGTCCTCCTTATCTGGAATGGGACCACTGATACCTTGAACCCCTTCATTGATTGGCTGAATAGCGCACAAGAAAATCTGAAATTCACATGTGACTGCAAGGAAAATGATCTACCATTCCTCAATGTCACCATCCATGCAGAGGATGGTAAACTAGGAACCTCCCTTTACCGTAAACCCACAGAAAGAAACACTTTGATGCAATACTACAGCCACCACCTACGAGGCCTACGTGATGGCCTACCATATGGTCAGTTTTTGCGCATCAGACGCAATTGTAAATGGCACAATGATTAATTCCTTGAAGCTGAAATCTTAACGAACAAACTGATACACAGAGGATACCCCAGTCGCTTGGTTACCAGAGCGAAGAAAAGGGCCTGGTAATGCCACTGGGAGCACCTCCTGACCCCCCAAACCAAGAAATCCATGATAAGGATACCATTTGTGTCTACATTTAGCCCTGACAGCAGCAACATAAGCAAGATCATTAAAAAGAACTGGCCTTTACTACGCTCCCACAAACAATTTCAAGACCAACCCCGTTTTCCTATCAACGAAGCAACAATCTCGCCAGCCATCTGGTACATGCCATAACCTGGTCTAATCCACCCAGTGACAAACCTACAATAACCGCAGCCTGGGGCTTGGATCCTGTTGTGGGACATTACAGATGCCAGAGTTGCAGTGTTTGCGAACTTACATTCAACACCAAGGAATTTAGCTACAATGGCCGTGTCCATAAACTCAAGACCCAGACCAACTGTAGATCATAGAACGTGATCTACGCCATTCGATGCCCATAAGACCTGACGTACATCGGACAAACAACCCAGATGATAAAGCAGCGCATCATCCAACACAAGAGCAGAATCAACTGTAAAGTTTTCACTGCACCCCTGGTCACACACTTCATCGACCACAAACACCTGGACACAGACATGAGGTGGCAAGTGATTGAGAAACCGTTGTTGCCCATCAGAGGAGGCGACATCAAAAGCCTATTGAATAAGGCTGAATGTAAATGGATGACCCTGTGTGACTCTGTCAATCATGGCTTGAACACCATCGACGAGTGGAATAGTACTGTGACCACTTAGTTTTTAGCCCCATCTGTCCCATTAGTCTGTTTTCTTTCTACTCATGGTTGTACCCCCCACCATGTATCAGTACCCCTTCTCCAGCTTACAGTAGTGCGATCTCTACTGACTTTCTTAGCTAACAAATACACAGCACCATGTAAAACACTATGGGCCAGATGTAGGAGCCCTAATACCGGTCGGTAAAAGCTGTTACCGACCGGTATTAGGGTTTTCATATGTAGGGGGTCTATATTTTACCGATTCTGTAAATTTACCAAATCGGTAAATTTACAGAATCTGTAAAATACAGAATCTGTATATTTACCGATTCGGTAAATCCATATGTAGGTGCCACTCCTGAGAGTGCCACAGGCCCTTAAGAGTCGGTATTTTACCACCCAATCCTATTGGGTGGTAAAATACCGAATTCAGGTGTGCATGCACATCTGTGCATGCACACCTGTGCAATGTGACACACAGACATGCCCTTAGGGCATGTATGTGTGCCACATGGCACACAAGCCTGTAGTTGGGGTGCTAGAGGGTGTCAAAGTGACACCCCGTGCACCCTTGCAGGATTCGGTATGTACCGATTCGGTAAATACCGAATCGGTATTGCCCATTGATTCCTATGGGCTTCAAGGCCCATAGGAATCAATGGGCAATACCGATTCGGTATTTACCAAATCGGTAAATACCGAATGTTAACGATTCGGTAATTCACATTTAAAAATTTGCTACATCTCCCTCCTTCTAATTTACCGATTCATAAATACCGAATCGGTAAAATTTGGTATTTATGAGTCGGTAAATTAGAATTACCTACATCTAGCCCTATGTATCCGTAAACCTCCCTCACGGATTTGCCAATGTAATTTGTGTTGTTTAAATTGCAATTGTGACCTCGCGTTTCTCTGAGATTGTCTGTTTATTCTCCCATGTATGTTTTGTAATGCGGGACTACATACATGTAACTATCAATAGACTGTATCCTATTAACCAATTGTTGTCTGCCTTGCTTTGCGCTGTACAATCATTCACGTCCTTTGTGACTCTGTTCGCTCCCTACAACATTGATAAAGTTTGCTCCGGCATATTGATGCCTTCCCCTTTAATTCTTCTTCCCACATCTGGCCCCACCTACCGCAACACGTCACACTAGACGTCTCCACCAAGCGGGTCACTCATACTTTATACAAACATTCTCCAACACCTAGCTGAAGCCGTCACAGCTCGACTGCCGCTTCACCTGCCCCCCGGATCCAGTCCGCAACGGTTACCACAATTAATTCAGGTATGTGCTTCCCTCCACGAGCCTCTGGCAACCACTTCAGCTCCGCTGGATCGTTGGTTGTGCCTGACTAGATTTATCCTCCTCTTTCCTCCCCGCTAGGTGCTGCTCCTACGGAACGTCCATCTCCCCCGGACTCCAGGAGACATCCACTGACAGTTCTCCACGTTTCCACCTACATAAGTTAGTATCTCACCATTTTTTCCTTCCACCCTGCCCCCGCATTCACCCCCTTGGACGATCACACGACCGCCTTACACTCTCATTCTCCTTTTTCAGTAACCAGGAAGACGCTGCCGCTTCCTTCCACCGGCTCAGGCACCCGCCCTCATTGCGGTGCCACACAGGTATGCTTGCCCTTCATTAATTGAGCCATTTCGAACCGATCCGCCTATCACTCTAGATTAGACACTCCCCACCCCCGGCGTATCAACCCCAGGTATTGCCTGCCCTCGTGGCCCCGCGAACTTCAGTCAGCACATGCGTAGTGAAAGATCCAAGTAACCAGCTGGCTGTCTGCACCGTGATCTCCGCGCCACCGCCGACGCAATCCTTTATACCGCTCCTTACACGTATGGTTTGCCTGCTGCTGTCCACTCGCGCTCAGGTTAAATGCCCACTCCTATGGCCACACATGACCTGTTTTGCTCGCAACTGCTGGCACACTTGTTCTCATCACCTTGTTGTAGTACCGCCGTGAGTCCCCCACCTCAGGCACTGTAATTCGTTGTCATTCACCAGCATGCATCCTCCACGATTTCTCCCCGCCACCACAGCCCAGATTCAACCTTTCACCAGCTTCCGGACCAGGGCTCTTCCACGCACTCCCTCGTAATTTCCAGTCCCGAATCCTGCGCCTGCTTCCCAGCTCCCCCTGCTCTCCCCTGAATTCTCCTTTTCATCCCGCAGCACTTTACAAACTGGACAACCCCGTCCTGAAGACGATCCCAATTCGAGAGGATCGAAACGCCGTCGACTCTACAGCGCAATATTAGGCGCATATCCTACAAATGGCTCACCTAAATTGAAAGTTTATGAATACAGTCGATATAATTGTATTTTTTGAGCCATCCACTGTATATTATTCACACAATTGTTCACTTTGCGCCGTTCACGCTGTTCACTGAAACCACTTGCGTCGCCACCTCTACTCACTTGTATATATTGCTTTGCACCAAGTGCCTTCGGGTTGTTACATGATTTCTTTCATACAGTGCTGCTTTAACTGTATACCCTGATGAATCATTGCTTGAAATATATGGTGATTAACACCCCAAACCTAATACAATTTGAGTCTCCTTTTATTCTTGTTACTGTAATGCTTTTTGCATACATACATAACTGTCTCTGAATTTACACCTGTTGGGATATTGTCTTTTGTTTCTACATTGCACCCAATACCGAAGTGGTCTATGGGTCCTACTCCTGTTATGTTTTACGAGAATAAGGAGACAGCAGGTAGTCTTAGAAAGGGAATCTCTAGAACCTGAAAGAGTCAGAAAAAAAGATGGGGCTAGAGTCCCATGGTGGCAGCAACTTCCCTAGTGGTAGAGAGCGATCTCATGACCATAGGAATTTAAACAAGGTTGTCCCCCCTGCCAGAGTGGGGTTGACATCCACACTGGAAAGGGCCTGCAAAGTTCAGACGGTCCCCCAGGAGCAGTGGCCAGCTATCTTGTGGCTCTCTTTTGCAGACAAAGGCAGAGATAAGCTCCTCACTGTAAGAGAAGAGGATGATGATGATTATACAGTCCTGAAGAGTGCTCTTATTGAGGGGTTTGGCCTAACCATTGAACAATACAGGATAAAGTTCAGAGATAACCAAAAGGCTCAGGCTCAGGACTCTGTTGACTTTGTTGATTGTGCTACTAAGGCTCTGGAGGACTGGTTACTTGGCAGTAAGGTGTGTGATTTCACAGGAATGTACAACTTAATTATGAGGGAGCAGATCCTAAATAATTGTCAAAATTAGCTGTTGCATCAGTTCCTGGTGGACTCTGATCTGACCTCCCCCCAAGAATTGGAAAAGAAGGCAGACAAATGGATCAGAACCAGGGTGAAGCAGAAGGTACAGAACCAAGGTGGTGACTAGAAGAAGCAAGATTCTAAAAACTCTGATAAGGGTGGGGAAAAGGATAAAGACCAGAAGTCTTCTCAAGGTCTCCAGAAATCTTCATCTGGTGGGGAATCCCAATCATCCAACGGAAAAGGCCAAAAGAAACCATGGTGTAAAATCTGTAAACAGAAAGGCCATTGGGCTAGTGACTGTAATAAGTCCAAAGACTCAACTCCAGTCACCATTGCCCCTAAGGCAACTGTTCCCCTTACTTCAGGTCAAAATGGTGGTATGCAGAATAAGGGTGTGGAAGGGTTACCCCTGAGTTCTGAGATGGACTCTGACCTAGTCACAGTTCCAACTCAGGCTGTCCTGATCTGTGATGGATGCATGGATAAGTCCTCCTTTGTCAGTCCCAGTAATCTGGGCAAATACAGACAGCAGTCTTTAATTAATGGAAAATAGGCTTTGGCATACAGGGACACAGGGGCAAGTGTCACAATGGTAACACAAGACCTTGTGGCTCCTGAGCAGATCATACTTGGTGAACTCTACCAAGTGACCAATGCTAGCAATGTCAGGACTGCCCATGCCCTGGCAGTTGTTAATTTCTCCTGGGGAGGGGTAACTGGCCTCAAGAAGGTTGTGGTAAGTTTAGACCTCACTGCTGAATGTTTGCTTGGCAATCATTTAGAGACTTCAGCCTGGTCTGAAGTAGAGCTCAGGACCCATGCAGAAATGTTAGGCATCCATGTACATGTGTTTGCTGTGACTAGGTCACAGGCCAAAATGTCAAAAGCTGAACAGGCCCTGGATTCTGGAAGAATGGATCAAGTGCCTTCCAAGATAAGGAGCAGCAGGTTTAAGGCAGAGCCTTCCCCCTTGACTCAGAATACAGTTCAGTCTCTTGAGGGAGATAATTTTAGTCCTGAAGAAGGAACTGTCCCAGATGAGTTTGAGCCTGATCAGGTTGAGTTCTTGGGGACAGGGGGCCCTTCCAGGGCAGACCTGAGTCAGGAGCAGCTGAGCTGCCCTTCTCTTGAACCCCTCAGACAGCAGGCTGCTGCTGAGGCTGCTGGGAATGCTAGTGGAACTCATAAGATTTATTGGGATGATGGACTCTTGTACTCATAGAGTAGAGACCCCAAGCATGGTGCAGCCACGAGGTTGGTTATATCTTTGAATTTCAGGGGCTTCCTATTGACACTAGCCCATGATATTCCCCTAGCAGGTCACCTGGGCCAAAACAAGACATGGGACAGAATTTTCCTTCACTTTCATTGACCCACATGTCTGAAGACACCAAGGAGTTTTGTCGCTCCTGTGTCTCCTGTCAAGCCTGTGGCAAGGCAGGTGGTACTACAAAGGTCCCCCTGATACTACTACCTGTGGTAGGGTTTGCCGAATCAAGTATTCTTTTAAACTCTCAAGTAATCTACTCGTATTTTCTTTCAGGTTTTACCATGCCGGGACCACCGGGGAAGATACCTGCCCCTCAAAGAAAACAAAATGGATGACCACAGGTAAGTGTTCCATACATTAATACTATTACATTTGGAGAAGGGTTCGTGATGGAGCTCACCCGTTTATAAGTATTTGTCCTAGCCCGTCTCCAGGTGTCTAATAAGTAACTTGACTTTGAAAATAAAATAAAACATCTTTCAAAATTCTCAGACAAAAGTTGAAGGATATTGGACACAAGCCTAATTTAGATTTCTTTTTAATTTCTATATCTGACACAGTTAATTTCATTTTCATTTAAAATCTTTATTCGCTCTGTTAAAATAAAAGATCATAAAAACACAAATGCATCATATCAAACCGTTAAAAAGACCATAACACAATTTACAATCATAATATTTTAGGTAACCTTTACAGTAATTCAAGTTAGTGTGCCCATCGACTTTCTTTTTCTCATACAAACCCACAGAAAAGATGCTACTGAGAAACAAACATCCGAATTAGGTAAAGACTTCAAAAAGTACAGGGCCACCCTGCATTGTTTAAAATTTTGAAGTCTTAAGATGGGTACAATAAAAGTTTCTTTTTATTTGTGGTAAAATTTACAAAACAATACCAAGTGTAGATCAGTTTGGGGTGAGACGTTGTCACACGGACACGAGAGGAGGTCAGTGTGCTTGAACTTCCTCTCTGGGAACCTGAGCATCAGGGGGATAAAGTTGAGACGAAAACGCACCAAGATAAATCTGTGTTGAGCCATAGTGATACGTGAGAGGTAGAAATAGTGATGGTCTCCCGCAGGCCTAGGGGGAACGAGGACATAGGTCCTAAGCGCCTGTTGTTGACGAATCCTCCCCCTGCAAATGAAATCAGCCCTCTGCATGTATAGATCAGTCAGTTTCTGTTTAGAGATGATCCTGCAAGAAGCTGGGTCTTTAAACATCTCCTCCTGTCCGATTGCTCTTAGCTCGGCTTCTACTTAACTGAGCCAACGGATCCCTCTGCGACCCTCCGACCTGAGGCAATCGCCAATAATACGTTGAGTTAAATTAACCGTCGACCTCCACCAGACGGAGAGCCACAGTAGGATTGGTGCCAGCCTGATGCAGTCGGACAGGTAAGAGAGTCCTAATTCAAGGTGTAAGATGAAATTAGATGCTGTAGTTGGTAATCAGACCCTAGACTTAAAAACGGTGTCTTCCATTCTCTGCAATTTCTCAATATGAGCCATCCCTCAGACTCCGGCCCATAGGTTACTGCCGCCTTTGTTTTGACTAGATAGATAGTTTTAACCATGTCGACAGGGCTGGCCCCCAACTTCTTCATAAAGCCCCTTATCGCTAGTAGGCTTCTTTCCATGCCAAGGGCTCTCACAGCCACCAATTTTGACCAAGTTTGTTTGCTGTCAAACAGAACACCCAGGTACGCAAAGAAGTCAACTACTTCGATTTTTTGGGAGACTCAGTGAAAATAAGGCACTTTTGCACCTCGGATAGCTCCAGTTATGATAATAAAAGATTTACCCTCATTTACACGGAGGTCCAACAAGGCCATAAAGGCAGCATATGCAGTTAAGAGACTCTGAAGGACTATGCCTGTCCTCGCTAATAACACTGCAACATTGGCGTAAGCCAATAGTGGTAAGGGGGATCCGTCAAATCTAGGGAGTTGAGAGTTGAGCCAGACATGGCCGCCTCCACCCCGTTGGTATAGATAGAGAAAAGAAACGGGGCGAGGACACAGCCCTGCCTAACCCCCTTCTCGATTTTAAACACACAAGTGCATTCTCCATTTCGGCCATACCTCACACAGACCGTGGCATTGGTGTATAGCTGGAAAATGAAGTGAATGATTGGAGGATCAATACCCATTTCCGTCATCATGGGCCACAACTTTTGATGGGACACACAATCAAACGCAGCTGACAAGTCCATGAAGGCCATGTATAGCTTTCCGCTCTTGGCCTTTGTGTACTTGACTATGCAAAGCGAGAGATTTAGGCATTGGTCCACTGTCACCTTTCCCTTCTGGAAACCATATTGAGATTGCATTAAGATGTTTCGTTACAGTGCCCATACCTCCAGTCTGGCTAATAATAGCCTCCGCATTAATTTTGCTGTTGTGTCCAGAAGGGAGATGGGTCTATAGTTCTTCGGACAGGCCCTATTTCCCTTCTTGAAGACGGGAACTAGAACGCTGTGTTTCCAGGAAGGGGGAGGGGCCTCTATAGCTATGCTGTTAAATACGTTTGTTAGAAGTGGGACCCACATGTCTCCATTTTCCTGAAAGAGGTCGATGGGGACCCCGTCAGGACCTAGCACAGTTAATTAAGTCAACTGAGGTTTATTCACAGTTCTGTCGGTAAAGGGCTGGGGAGGTACTGTTCTTTAAATGGTTGGAATGAAAACCGTCGGACAAAGTTGCCTCCCATTATCTGCCCTTGTGTCTCCTTAACCCTCCCAGTAACTGGGCACGCACCTGGGCTAGCCACGTTCTTCCAGGAGCATGGCAGGGCATCTCGTCCGGGTGTTGGTCTCTTGGCCTCAAGCGGTTCTCATCCTGGCTGTTACTTGTATTAGGTAGGTTGGAGCTCTTTTCCCTTTCAGCGACTCCGGGGTCCTGCTCTGTTTTCTTTTCGGCGTCTTCCACGTTCCTACTTCAGCCATCTGCTTCTCGAACTCTCCCTTCAGTCCTCACCACCGTGTATGCTGGGGAGGTTGCTTTAAGAGGTCTATTCCCTTCCATTTGTTTTGGGACATCCTCCTATTCCTCTCTTCTGGAGATAAAAACCAAGGAAGGACTACTGGTCCCAATCTCTGTTGCCTAAATTTCTACCATAGACCGTAAACAGAGAATACTAGATTCCTCATGAGTCACGGTGTTGGAGATGAGCAAGGGTAATTCATCCAGAGTATCTTCTGTAGTGGGTTCAACAGGCATAACATTTTGACATACCTCTCCCCCCTATGAATTTCATGCTCAGGGAAAAGTGGAGAGCGGGACAGAAAGTCTGCTTTATAATAGTCTTTTCCTTTATAATGTCGTACTTCAAATCTAAAAGGTTGTAATGACAAAAACCATCTTACAACTCTAGGATTGTTACCCGTTTTTCCATGGCCCATTTAATAGTAAGGCACTCTTTCTCTATAACTGGATACTTTTGTTCATGGGGAAAGAGTTTATGGCTTATAAAAAGGATTCTTTCTTCTAGCCCCTCATTATTAATTTGGGACAATGTGGCACCCAATCCAATGTCTGATGCGTCGGTTTGTAAGATGAAAGATTTTTCAAAATGTCGAGATGTCAAGATGGCGCTTTCTAAAAGTTTAAATGCTTTATTTACTATCAGTGTAGTGTTTTGAAGGTCATTCTTACTCGCTTGTTTTTTTAATAGGTCGGTGAGGGGGCCTGCTATCTCCCAATATTGGGGTATGAATCGTCTATAATACCCCAGGAGACCTAAAATGATCGTACTTCTTTTTTTGTTTTAGGCAAAGGGGTGTCTATAGTAGTTCTTACTTTCTCTAAGCATGGGCGCAAAATCCGTTCCGCTCGCGAATTTTGCGGATTTTCGCAATCCGCGAACTCCCGCGAATTTGCCGAAAATCCGCAAATCCACGAGCGGAATGGATCCGGGGGGCAAAAGTTCAAGCTTCAAGCTTGTAACTATTTTAGAATGGCGCCGGCAAGCTGCCTGCGCCATTCTAAAATAGTTACTAGTTAGCTTCAACAGGAAGCACTATTAGAAGTAGTTGCTCGAGTTTAACTGAATTAGAGCACCTACTTTATTTCATGTATTAGTGCTTCCTTATGAAGCTAACTTAGTAACTATTTTAGAATGGCGCTGGCAGCTTGCCGGCGCCATTCTAAAATAAAACAGGAGAGGGGCAGAGGGCAGAAGGGCACAAAGACGAGTGTGGCAGAGGGCAGAAGGGCACAAAAACGAGTAGGGCAGAGGGCAGAATGGCACAAAAACGAGTGGGGCAGAAGGGCACAAAAACGCGTGGGGCAGAGGGCAGAATGGCACAAAAACGAGTTGGGCAGAGGGCAGAAGGGCACAACAATGAGCGGTCTCGCAAAAAAAAAACCCGCGAACACGCAAAGCGCCCCGCGAACACGCAAGGCGCCCCGCGAACACGCAAATTGCCCCGCGAACACGCCCCAAAAAAAATCCGCAAATTCGCAAATTTTGCGGATCGCAAATTCGCAAATTCACGAATTGTGAATTCACACAATTCGCCCACGCTTATTCCTGAGTTTCTATCATCCCATTCCCTAGGACATATCCTAAGTACCTAACTTTGCTATATCCTACTCTTGATTTATTTTGCATTCATGTATAAATTAGCTTCTCACAATCAATAGTTGAAGGCTTTTGTGACAGTGAACAAGATGTTGCTCCAAAGTTTTGCTAAAGATGACTATATCATACAGATAAGCTGAAGAATAGGATTGATGATTTTGTAAAACTTTATTAATTTATCTTTGAAAGGCTGCTGAGGTCCATGAAGCCCAAAAAGCAAGACTGTAAATTTATACAGCCCGATCATGGGTGGTGATATACTTGGCTTCTCCTAGGTTTTTTATCAGCTCATCTATTCTTGGTAGAGGGTATGCATCACATTTTGAAATAGCATATACTGCTCTAAAGTCGATACAAAATCTGATCGAGTCATCGGGTTTAGGTACCAAAACTATCGGTGATGACCAGTTACAATTGGGATGGTTCGATCACTGCCATCTGTAACATGTTTTCTATTTCTTTCCTAAGAGCATCTCTATGGGCAGCTGGTATTCTGTAAGATTTCTACTTAACCACAACACCCTTTTCTGTTTGAATGGTGTGTTCGGCAAAACAGGGTCTCCCAGGAAAATCGGAGAAGAGAGAAGAGAAGGGCCGTATAACCAATTGTAGGGAGTCTTTATGTACTTTGGTTAAGGCTTCATTTATAACTAAACTCCCCAGGGTAGTTGAAATATACTCCGTGGGTTGGACGAGATGTACTGGTTTTGGTATAGGACCTAACCATATTTTAGAAGATTTATGTGATAGTTTTGTTGTTTCCTATGACTTATTTGAAAGCAATATTTGATGTTACATATTTTAGTGACAATTTTATATGGTCCTTTCCATTCTGATTTTATTTTTTGGGATGTTGTCGTTATGAGCACTAACACCCAATCAATTGAAAGTGACGCCATTTCTTTCCTTTGGTATAGAAGGTTCTTTGTCTTGTTTGGTTCTTTTCTAGGTTGGTATGGGCTAACTCATGTAGTTTACCTGTTCTAGACTTCAACTGACTTGTATACAACAAGTGATCCTCTGTTTCCTCCCCAGTGTCTTTTTTCCAGGCTTCTTTAGTCATTTCAATTAGAGTACAAGGTTGCCTACCATGAAGTAGTTAGAATGAACAACAACCTAAACTACTTTGGATTTGTCCTTGTTTCACAAAGAGGGTGAGTGGTAGAAGTTGGTCCAAGTTTTCCCCTTCCCCACTAAACAGTTTTTTAAGGTAAGTTTTAGGGTTCCATTATATCTCTCCGCTAATCCATCTGTTTGTGGATGATAGACTGATGTTTTGATGTGAGAGAGGTTTAATGTTTTGCACACTTGTTTAATAGGTGAGAGACAAAAGGTGTTCCCTGATCCATAAGGATCTTCTTAGGAAATCCTACCTGGGCAAACAATTCTATTACACAATCTATATATATAAAAACGAAAGTATGTCTGTTTGTCCTTTATGCATTCCTACACCATTCATCCGATCGCCATGAAACTTTGGGAAGTTGTTGAGTACACTCCGCGAAGGTTTCTGGCAAAAAAATATATATATATGTAATGTAAAAATACAAATCTGATACATGATTTCTTCTTTAGTACTTTCTGTAGGCTTTAACCATTTATCAATAGCCATTTTTAGTTTTGAAAATAGGGTCTTGGGATTATCTCCAGGCGCTCCCCTTTCCTTTCGGAATTTAAGTCTATAGGACTCAGAGTCCATGCCCAGATGATCCAATATAACCCACTTAACCTCTTCATATGAAGTGTTTCCATTGGCATTTGCAATTTGATCAGCAGCCTGTGCTTCTCCTGTTAAAAGGGGAGCAAGAAAGAAAGGCCATTTAGCTACAGGCCAGGCACAGACTCTCGCAGCTCTTTCTAAATTTAGAAGAAAGGAGTCAGGGTCTTCCCCTAATACATATTTCCATGGGGCCACATCAGGACCCATATCAGTGGCGGTCAAGTCCCTTGAAGCTGAGAGGTTAATTATATTTGGTCTTCAGCCACTTTATGAATGGTCTCTATTTGTGATTTTGTAGCATCTCTGAAGATCTCTCAGTCTGCTTTCACAGAAGACATTTGTTCCTCGAGATCTCACTTGAGCTTCTTTTCTCCTTGAACTAGTTGTTGTACTATATGCTCCATTTATCTATGTCAATGGTACCTGCCCGTATTCTCCACCATGTGTTGTAATGCAGGAGTAATAAGAGCTGGTACGCACATACATTTTTTGCATATTGCCTTTATTTATCTTTCTCTTGCAAAACCAATTATTCTTTTAAACCCTCAAATAAACTTCTTGACTTTTGTTCCAGGTTTCACCATGCCCGGACCACCAGGGAAGATATCCGCCTCTCAAAGAACACAAAACGAATGTCCACAGGTAAGTGTTCCAAACGTTAATACTATTAAGTTTGTGAAAGGATTCGGGATAGAGTACACCCATTTATAAGTATTTGTCCAAGCCCGTTACCAAGTGTCTAATAGTTAACGTGACTTTGAAACGAATAGAAAAACGTCTTACAAAATTCCCTAAGAAATTTTTGGGAATCTCGGACAGAGGCCTAAATTACATTTATTTTTAAATTCTCTATCTGGCACAGTTAGTTAAGTTCAACAAGGTTTATTCTCAGTTCAGTCGTTAGAGTGCAGGTGAGGTACTTTTCTTTTTATGGGTGGAATGAAAGCCGCCCAACCCAGTTGCCTCCCGCTGTCCACCCTCACGTCTCCTTGACCCTCCCAGTAACTGGGCACACACCTGGGCTAGCCATGCTTCTCCAGGAGCAGGCCGGGAAATCTTGCCCATGTGTTGGTCTCTTTGCCACTAGAGGTTCTCGTCCAGGCTGTCACTTGTATTGTTGGAGCTTGCTTCCCTTTCGCCGACTACGGGCTCCTGCTCTGTCTTGTCTTTCAGTGATGCTGCGTTCCTGCTCCGGCCGTCCTCTTCTCAAAAATTCCCTTCCGTCCTCGACGCCATGTACACTGGGTAGGTTGCTTTAAGGGCTCCAATTCCGTCCGTTTGTTTTAGTCTTCATCATATTCCTCTCTTGCTGGTATAAAAACCAAGGAAGGACTACTGGTCCCAATCTCTGTTGCCTGGCTTTCTACTATGGGCTGCAAACGGAGAATACCCAATTCCGTATGAGTTGTGGCATTGGAGAGTATCTTCTGTAGTGGGTTCAACAGGCATACAATTTGACAGCTCAGTAGGCCTAAAAACTCAGGGTGGAGGAATAGAATAAAACCTCTAGTTTCTCCACTTTTCCATTTTCCTTTTTTAAGTCTGGGTTCACTCAGGAGAACTTTATCCAGGAGTTCAGCAAATAAGAAATCCCAGGGAACTCTTGGAAGCTCATTTTTTAGCTCCTCATTTTACCCTTTTAGAAATAAGGTCATCTGTGTGCTTTGGCCCAAGGAGGTTTCAGCAGCCAGCTCAGAATATTGTGCACAATAGGATAGTACATCGGACTATCCCTGTGATATCTCGAACAAGGCGCAATCTGCTAAACTTCTTGGACAGTTCTTTCAAACATCTTCTTGAAGTTTGCCAAGAAATTGGCATAATAGTTCAGATATGGGGCTTCAGTGACAACTAGGGAAGTTTGCCAAGCAAGAGCTGCAACAGTCAAGGAACCAATCACATACTCCACTTTAGATCTGCTGGGGGCCCAGGTCAAAAGGTAAAACAAACCACCAGGTCATCCAAAAATTCCTTCAACCTTGAAGGATTTCCAGAATTCTTAGAAGTTGATGGGCTGATGGCAGGAAGATCCAAAGACCTACAATGGATTGTTTGGTGAAAGGCAGCATTTTCGGCCATTAATTTCGGTGTTTGTTTATTAAGGATAGCAGCCAGGTCTACTCCTGGATCCTTCCTGGAAACAGTCATAAATGTGGGAAGCCACAACCTGTTCAGGTCTGTACTCTTACTCATACTCACGGTCCAGGCCTTTCCCTATCCAATGTACTAGCAATTGTTTCCAGAAGCCATACTGTCGCCACACACTAGAATATGCAGTACCCAAGTGAATTAAAGAAGCTGCCTAAAAACCTCTTTACTGGAAAAAGTCTTCAAAGGAATGAAGAAAACCAGGAATCCCGAATCTAGTAGTGGAATTATTCAGGGGCACTGTCAGGTTCAGCAAGTATAAGGAGCGAGGAAACAAGTAAAGGAACATCACTTTGTAGCAATATACCCACCAACTAGACTGAAGGCTTTACATTGGAAAGTAACAGGAAAAGGAAATGACATCAATACATCACATGCCTTAAAAAAATATAAAGGCTTGGGAAAATCAGGAAGTAACCAAGGAAGAAACAGCCGTGATAGAAAAGGAAAAGAAAGAAGACTGAAAACCTTAAGCAGACTAGCTGTGGCGTACATTTAAAAGGCAGCTACAACCCCTCTAACAGGTGATTGCCATTTTGAAGCTGGAGAAGCAAGGGGCAGCAGTTAGGAGCCCAGGAACACGAGGGAAGGCAGCATCAGGTAAGAAAAACTCACAGCCTGCAACTGCATGCTTGATATGATGCCTTCTATGCCCCAGGAACCCTGAGACCACACAAGGTACTGCAGTTCTCTGGTGTTCGGGTGGTGGTGATGTCACATCCGCAACATGGAGCGATAAATAAGGCCAGGGATTGAACCACAAACGATGTTACATAGAATGAGGATGCTCGACTGGGAATCTTGTTGCATCACTTTTGGAAAACGAGGGTAAAATGTGGAAAGGGGGCATTGGATGAAGGGGAGGAAAAGCTGTCAATTAGCTGACCACAACTTTGAGTTACTTTTTGAGGCACAAGGAACCCATGGGATAGAGTGGAACAGGGTCACCAAGTAGATAAATAATTGCATGAAGGCAGTAATAATCAATTACAAGAAGTGGCTGATTTAAATAAGCGCGTTCTTAAATATTATCAATGGTCAAACTTGCAAACCTTGTTAGGGGCCTTAATCATCGATCCAAGAGGCTGAGTATCCAAAAGCTGCCACAAGAACAGGATAGAGAAATAACTGCTCCAGAAGAAGCACCCTTTCAAAAGGACTGGACATGCCTTTGTTCTTCAATATTTCCAATGCAAATCATCCCACTTGGTGCTACCAAAAAGGGGGTAGCAATCCTGTACAGAATTAAGTTGGTAAGGGAAACAGTTCTCAAGATCGAGGCAGACCAAAATGACAGATACTTTAATGCAGTGGTAGATTTTTGGTCTTCATAAGGCACATCCTAATATCTAAAAAATACAATTCTAATACTATCCACAACACAAGAACAGAAATCCTGAAATGTACAGCGGGGTTAAAAGCATGGGCGAATTTTGCGAATCTCGCGTTCGCGAATTTTGCGGATTTGCGAACTCGCAATCCGCAAAATCCGCGAATTCCCGCGAATTTGCGGATTTTTTTTTTTGTGTTCGCCCGTGTTTCTGCCAGTTCGCGAGGGTTTTTACAATTTCGCAATTTGCGAACTTACCTGTCGGGTCGCAAGTTTTGCGAACTTGTTGTTTCTACGTGTCCAGCCTGTTTGGGACACTCTTCTTCATCACTGCCACTCTCTGTCACCACTGCCACTCTCTGACTACTCATGCCACCCTCTGGCCCACCCATGCCACGCTCTGTTTCATCACCACACCCTCTGGTTGTCCAGTGTACATTATTTTCGGCAAAGCAAAGCACACCTTCCCTGCCTCAAGTGACCTGAATTAATTTGGGGCTGATTAATGTGTCACAGAATATTTTTTAAGCTGGCACCTGCTTCCTTAGTGCGCCCTGATTAGTGATCTTTTGCACTTGTTAAGTGCTTTCATTGTTGCAAAATTAGTTACAACACCTGCCCTGCCCCAACTGACAATAATGAATTAGGGGCTGATTAATGGATTTTAACTTCCAGCCTGGCTCCTGCTTGTCTCCCTTAGCTGTAATTCAGGACCTTTGTGGCATATGTGTAACTATTCTGAGGTTCAGAGCAGGGTCACATAATAGTTGCAACTGGCAACTGAACTCTCGAGGGGCCCCTCAGGAAGCACTACAGGAAATGGCTACTAATGATGAGCCTGAACTTTTGAACCTGGTAAGTAGTTTCAGTTTTGCTAAGATCGTATTTCTGCAATTTAGCACTTATTCGCGGGGCGCGAAGTTGTACTGGGAAGCCGCGAACTCACGCGAACAGTGCGAGCAGTGCGAGCAAAATCCGCTGCTCGCGGATTTGGCGGGAGATTCGCGAATCTCGCGGATTGCGAATTTCCCGAAAATCCGCAAAATCCGCGAGCGAAACGGATTTTCCGCCCATGCTTAAGCGGGGAATCCAATTATGGGCAGAGACGTAATGTAGCACGGAAAAGGACCCAACATAAGTTACAGGGTCCAGTGGTCTTGTCACAGGCATCAAGTGACTAGTTAGGCTCCTTGGGCTTGGTAGACAAATCAAGGACTACACATTTTTTTAAAACTCTTTATTTGTGACTGCATTCTATAGCACATTATATAATTGGTCTTTTCAACAGGGTACAGTCTTTTATCTTTTCACCCACAACAGATTAAACAGATTTAGATGATACCTACTTCACAATACTACTTCTGAAACGTATCAGAGATCACTTAATCATATCCGTTATATAGAAGGAGCGACAATTATTTATGAGGGGATCAGACCATTGTACTACAACAAGTTACATCCAAGTTGTGTAGCACTGAGCCTAGAAAATCTAAGTCTTAACAATTTCCCATCCCTCCCAACTCCCCCCACCCCGTCTCGTACGTCTCCTGGTCCCTCGTTTAAGGGGCAACATGTCTTGGCCCGGAAACAATCTCACATGGAATATTGTGCTCGTCCGTTACGGACTAGCCTGTGCATTCCTCGGGGTCTATTCCTTAACTGCTACCCCCATAACCTTCCCTCATATGATTCGTATCTACGAGTTGTCTGCCTGTGATGGCAGCAGCTCCATTTCCTCCAGATCAAGCAGCATCCGCTCCCAGTCCTGCGTAATTGGGTATTTTCGTTGTCCTTTCTCTTCCTCCCTACGCAATACGGTGCCCTCCGCTCTGCCCCACCTCAATAGATCGGACCGCCATACCTCTAGGTCTGGAGGACTAGTGGACTTCCACCTCATGGTTAAAGCTCTAATTGCCAACAGCAATGATAGATCGAGGAACTTCAACTGAGCTTTATGTTGTTTGGGGCGTTTCCGGTGTCCTATCACACAATATAACGCCTCTTCTGGCACCTGCAGGGCTGTGACTGTACGCAATATACGACAAAAATCCCCCCAGTATCCACTCAATCGCGGGCATGCCCATATCATGTGAAGGAGGCCGGCCTCGTCTGCCTTGCAACGTGGACAGCTGTGGGGAGAGTCCGGGAACATTCTATGTAGCCTTTGAGGGGTGAGGTACGCCCTATGTAGTACCATAGCCTGTATAAATTTGAACTTAACATTCCTGGACACCTTCCTGAGATGTTCAAGGATAATCTTCCAGGCACCATCTGCTAGAGCCTCCCCTGTGTCCAATGTCCAGGTGTCTCTTAGTGCGTTAAGAGATATGGCTGCATGCTCCCTGATCCCAGTATAGAGCCATCTCACTAAGTGGCCTCTAGTCCCCATGTAATAGAGTAGGTGTACTAATTCATGCTGTGTAGGTTTAAATCCTTGTGGGGCCCATGTACGTCTTATGTAGTGTGATACTGTGGCATGTAGAATGTATAACCGTGGGGGAGCCCCAGTAATTTGCAAAAAGGAGTCATGGTCTAACATCGTGTCATCTCCAAAGAGGCCTCCTACCGTGTCCACCCCCACCTCCATCCAGGGCTGCAGTCCACGTCAGTCGTCCCGGCGGTGTTGGGATACCCAGCAGGGGGACGTTGTCTGCGTAAGGTTTGGTCTCAGACGTGTACGCTAGTCCTTTCTGCCAGCACATCAGGGCCGTGTATAATAGAGGATGGCAATCCCGAGGGATCCTGGTCTTAGGCAATAGTAGGGAATGTAGTTCACCGCGTGCCAGTCGGTCTGTGGTTAAGTCGATTATTATTATTAAGGGAGGCTTATAAAGCGCTTGGTTACGCTAAGAAGCGTGTCCCCGCGCTACAACTGAAAAACTCAGAGCAGTAGTGAGGAGTGAGCCCAATTATCTTGAAAATAGGTGTGTTTTTAAGTTCTTCCGGAAGCTGGATTCCGATGGGTCTAGGCGGAGATTAAGGGGCAGGGCGTTCCAGCACTTCGCTGCCAGATGGCGAAAAGAGCGTCCACCCATGCGGGCCCTTCTGACCCTAGGGACCTCAAGTAGACCTCTGTGTGAGGAGCGCAGAGCGCGTAATGGTACATACTTGGTAACTAGGTTCTGAAGTGGTGTCGGCGCTTTCCTAGCAAGAATACGGTGACAGGTACAGAGGGCTTTGAATTCCACTCTGCTTCTCACTGGCAACCAGTGGAGAGTCTGAAGGGCAGCTTTAGAATCCGATCTTTTTGGGGTTTTTAGGCTGAGGCAGGCTGCCGCATTCTGCAATACCTGGAGGCGGTGTATTGCCTTGCAGGTGGCTCCCAAGTACAGTAGGTTGCCATAGTCTAGGCACGATGTCACGAGGGCATGTACCAGCGTTCTCCGGGCGGACATAGGAAGGAGAGCAAGGACCTTCCGTAGGATTTTTAAAACGCTGAAACAGACACCCGCCACTCGGTCTATTTGGGGTCCAAAAGACAAGTTAGCATCAAGCCATACACCAAGGTTTTTGACTTCCTGACGGGGCATAGGTGCCTCACCTAGGCATGGAGGCCACCATGCCGACGACCAAACAGATGGACTCCCCCCACCACGAGCACCTCGGTCTTGTTGCCGTTTAATTTAAGGCAATTGGTGGGCATCCAGGTTGCAAGATCTTGCATGCAAGCCCTGAAACTGTCCATAGCAAGTTCGGGTGCACGTGAGAGGGAGATAACCAGCTGCGTGTCATCGGCGTATGACACAATGTTCAATCCATAACTCACGGCAATCTACGCCACTGGAGAGACATAAAGATTAAACAAAGTTGGGCTCAGGGACGATCCCTGGGGAACGCCCTGTCCCAATCCTATGTCTCTAGAGTAGTGATCATCCTGGCGGACTTGGAAGCTTCTCCCAGTCAGGAAGGATTGGATCCATTGGAGTGCAGCTTCAGATATTCCTCCGTTATTCAGACACTGTAGCAAGTTGGCGTGAGCTACAGTGTTGAATGCTGCACTCAGGTCCAATAGGATGAGGGCCATGGTGTGACCCTCATCCGCCCCCTGACGTAGGGTCTCCACCGCTGTTAGGAGTGCAGACTCCGTAGAATGACGGGGACGGAAGCCGAATTGAGTGTCGTGTAATAAGGCAGCTTTTTCCACGAAGTCCATCAATTGCAGATTGACCGTTTTTTCGGCTACTTTGGCCAGGTAGGGTAGGAGTGAAATTGGACGGAGGTTCTCTAGTTTCTCAAAACTGATGGTTGGTTTTTTCCTTAGAGGTAGAACCACCGCCTTTTTCCAGTCTTTAGGTACTGTCATGGTACTAAAAGACACGTCTAATAGATGTCTGATGTAAGGTTCCAATACCACCAGACTATCTGCCAGACGTTTAGGTGTGGTAGGGTCCCGTGGAGAACCCGACCTCACAGATCTACAGATTTTTAGGAGATCTTCTGGGGGCGGGGTAACAAAGTTGGTCAGTCTGTGTCGATCTCCTCATTCCCTAGGGCTTTCGACAAATTCTGTCCCAGTTATAGGCTGCGTTGGAAACGACGAGTAGATTTTGGCTATTTTCTCTGAAAAAAAGTCTGCGATTTTATTGCACGATTCGGGGGAACAATCGTCTGGGACAGTGGCTGATTTTCCGCTCAAAAGACTTTTGTAGAGCGAAAACAGCTCTTTCACTGAATTACCAGCTTCACTGATTCTGGACGTATAATATGCTGTTTTGGACTTTCTAATTAGGCCATGGTAAAGTCGCCTCTCGGTCAAGTAGGCGACTCTAGATTCTTTGGAGAAAGTCCTGCGCCATTCTCTTTCAGTTCTCTTCAGTGCGGTTTTCAAGACTCTTAATTCATCGTTGAACCATGGGGCAGTTTTCTGAACACGGCCCCCAGATTTGGTTTTTAGAAGAGGAGCTGTACAATCGAGTGCCTCCTTAATGCGTTTGCAAAGATTAGTATTGGCCGTGTCAGCGTCATCCCCCCAGGTCTCCCCCCTTTAGTCAGTGCCTCGCAGAATTTAGGCTGGGAGAAAGTAGCCCATTTCCGCCTGAGGTGATACAATACTGTTGGCTGCGGGGGTCTACTTCCAGGAATACGAATAGTGAAAGGGACTAAATAGTGATCCGACCAGGGGATGGGTATAGGGGTCGTGGCTTCTACTTCCCCCCAGTTGACAAATATGGGATCCAGCAGATGGGATCATGGAGATTCCTACCCGCCACCCATCGAACTAGCCACTGGAGCTGACTGGCATAATAGTAACCACGCAGGTCCGGCACTCCAAGGCCTCCCCGTCTAGTGCCTAATTGTAATTTTCGGAGACTGATTCTCCTCCGTCCAGAGCCCCAAATGAGAGTAATCAGTATCGTGTTTAGTGTATTAAAGATTTGTTGTGGGAGGAGAACCAGCAGGTTTACAAAGTAGTATAACATACGAGGGAGCATGACCATCTTAGAGACGGCAATTCTACCCATGACGGACAGGGGCAAGGACAACCAAAATCCCACACTGCTACGGAGACTATTAATGGCCCTGCAGACATTGTCCTCGATCTGATCCTCGGGCAGTCTATAAACATTAACGCCTAGATATTTGAACGTGGTCTGTGCTATTGGAATCTGGTACCCACCAAATGGAATATGAGGAGGGTGTTGTAGTTCCCTAAAATAAAAGCCTATGGATTTTGCAGGGTTAACGTCAAGGCCAGACACGGCTTCAAAGTGATCAAAGATGTTTACTGTGGTCGAGTGGTCCCCGTCCAGGTCCCGGAAATACAATAACATATCGTCAGCATATATCGATATCAGGTTATGTGTCCCTCCAATGGAGATACCTACCCTATCCACACGAGCTTGAAGGGCTATAGCTAGGGGTTCCAGTGTCAGGACAAATAGGAGGGGCGACAGCGGGCAGCCCTGTCGGGTGCCTCTGTGAACTGAGTAACTGTCTGAGATGTATCTACCAGTACGTGCCCTGGCCGTAGGGTCCGTATATAATAGCCGTACCCATTTTAGTAGAGCTCTGGGAAGCCAAAACGTCGTAACACTTCAAACATGAACGTCCACGACAGGGAGTCAAACGCCTGCCGGAGGTCCAGCATGATACAGCCAGCCCGGGGGAGGTCCTGCGGCGTGGCGTACATGAGGGCGTGGAGTCTCCGCGTGTTTTGGGAGGTACTCCTATCCGGGAGGAATCGTCAGTGATCCGAGTGTATCAGGGCGGTAAGCTGGGTCTGGATCCTCAGAGCAATAGCCTTGCTGAGTATCTTGTACTCTGTGGATAGCATCGAGAGGGGTCTATAATTAGTCAGCTCAAGGGTATCCCTGCCAGGCTTGGGTATAGATGTAACTAGGGCCTGCATCGTTGAAACGGGTAAATGACCCAACTCATACGATGTCTTGTAGATTTTCTCCAAGATATGCCCCAGGGTTCCAGAGTAAGTCCGGTAAAACTCCACTGGTAGCCCCTCCATGCCTGGCGTCTTACCGTGGTTGAGGGATCGGATAGCCATCCGGATTTCCTGCTGCGTGATGGGCCCGTCTATCCCTGTCTGCTCGTCTCGAGTCAGGATTAGGAAAGGTAAGTCCTGTAAGAAGTCCAGGATCCTGCTTGTGCCGTCCGTGGGGAAAGGAGATACAAAAGGGGGTGGTGATGGATGGAGCATCTGAATCAATCAAACACTCACACCCAGTCAAAAGATCTGGGTTTAATCCATCACTGTTCTTTAGCCCACTCTGCCACCCCAGTTCAGACATGGCTATATGCAAATCAGTCTGACCCTGTGCCTCATGGAAACAGTCCAGCCCGAACTGCCAAGCCATGTCTTCCCTGGACTGGAAACAAGCTTCCGAGGACCGGTTTCTGGCATTCCAGCCGTCTTCAGCCCGGCTTGCTTGAATCCAGTGGCAAAATGAGCAAGGGACTCACGTCTGAGCATACCCTGCCACACTTATGGCGGCCAAAAGCGATACAAAAGGGGGTGGTGATGGACAGAGCATCTGAATCAATCAAACACTCACACCCAGTCAAAAGATCTGGGTTTAATCCATCACCGTTCTTTAGCCCACTCTGCTACCCCAGTTCAGACATGGCTATATGCAAATCAGTCTGACCCTGTGCATCATGGGAACAGTCCAGCCCGAACTGCCAAGCCATGTCTTCCCTGGACCGGAAACAAGCTTCCGAGGACCGGTTTCTGGCATTCCAGCCGTCTTCAGCCCGGCTTGCTTGAATCCAGTGGCAAAGTGAGCAAGGGACTCATGTCTGAGCATACCCTGCCACACTTATGGCGGCCAAAAGCGATACAAAAGGGGGTGGTGATGGACGGAGCATCTGAATCAATCAAACACTCACACCCAGTCAAAAGATCTGGGTTTAATCCATCACCGTTCTGTAGCCCACTCTGCCACCCCAGTTCAGACATGGCTATATGCAAATCAGTCTGACCCTGTGCCTCATGGGAACAGTCCAGCCCGAACTGCCAAGCCATGTCTTCCCTGGACCGGAAACAAGCTTCCGAGGACCGGTTTCTGGCATTCCAGCCGTCTTCAGCCCGGCTTGCTTGAATCCAGTGGAAAAGTGAGCAAGGGACTCACGTCTGAGCATACCCTGCCACACTTATGGCGTCCAAAAGCGATACAAAAGGGCGTGGTGATGGACGGAGCATCTGAATCAATCAAACGCTCGCACCCAGTCAAAAGATCTGGGTTTAATCTATCACCGTTCTTTAGCCCACTCTGCCACCCCAGTTCAGACATGGCTATATGCAAATCAGTCTGACCCTGTGCCTCATGGGAACAGTCCAGCCCGAACTGCCAAGCCATGTCTTCCCTGGACCGGAAACAAGCTTCCGAGGACCGGTTTCTGGCATTTCAGCCGTCTTCAGCCCGGCTTGCTTGAATCCAGTGGCAAAGTGAGCAAGGGACTCACGTCTGAGCATACCCTGCCACACTTATGGCGGCCAAAAGCGATACAAAAGGGGGTGGTGATGGACGGAGCATCTGAATCAACCAAACACTCACACCCAGTCAAAAGATCTGGGTTTAATCCATCACCGTTCTTTAGCCCACTCTGCCACCCCAGTTCAGACATGGCTATATGCAAATCAGTCTGACCCTGTGCCTCATGGGATTAGTCCAGCCCGAACTGCCAAGCCATGTCTTCCCTGGACCGGAAACAAGCTTCCGAGGACCGGTTTCTGGCATTCCAGCCGTCTTCAGCCCGGCTTGCTTGAATCCAGTGGCAAAGTGAGCAAGGGACTCACGCCTGAGCATACCCTGCCACACTTATGGCGGCCATAAGCGATACAAAAGGGGGTGGTGATGGACGGAGCATCTGAATCAATCAAACACTCACACCCAGTCAAAAGATCTGGGTTTAATCCATCACAGTTCTTTAGCCCACTCTGCCACCCCAGTTCAGACATGGCTATATGCAAATCAGTCTGACCCTGTGCCTCATGGGAACAGTCCAGCCCGAACTGCAAATCCATGTCTTCCCTGGATCGGAAACAAGCTTCCGAGGACCGGTTTCTGGCATTCCAGCCGTCTTCCGCCCGGCTTGCTTGAATCCAGTGGCAAAGTGAGCAAGGGACTCACGTCTAGCATACCCTGCCACACTTATGGCGGCCAAAAGCGATACAAAAGGGGGTGGTGATGGACAGAGCATCTGAATCAATCAAACACTCACACCCAGTCAAAAGATCTGGGTTTAATCCATCACCGTTCTTTAGCCCACTCTGCCACCCCAGTTCAGACATGGCTATATGCAAATCAGTCTGACCCTGTGCCTCATGGGAACAGTCCAGCCCGAACTGCCAAGTCATGTCTTCCCTGGACCGGAAACAAGCTTCCGAGGACCTGTTTTTGGCATTCCAGCCGTCTTCAGCCCGGCTTGCTTGAATCCAGTGGCAAAGTGAGCAAGGGACTCACGTCTGAGCATACCCTGCCACACTTATGGCGGCAAAAAGCGATACAAAAGGGGGTGGTGATGGACGGAGCATCTGAATCAATCAAACACTCACACCCAGTCAAAAGATCTAGGTTTAATCCATCACCGTTCTTTAGCCCACTCTGCCACCCCAGTTCAGACATGCTATATGCAAATCAGTCTGACCCTGTGCCTCATGGAAACAGTCCAGCCCGAACTGCCAAGCCATGTCTTCCCTGGACCGGAAACAAGCTTCTGAGGGGAAAGGAGCTTATAGTGCTCTCAGGTGATCTCGGAATGCCCTGTTAATTTCAGACTGCGTATGTACGACCCTCCTGGACCCATCTCGGATCTGTGTAATTACCGGGGGTTCAGGGTTATCCCGTACTAGCCGGGTCAGCAGGGCTCCCGACCTGTCTGCCTCGGCCTGTTGACGGCGCAAATACTCTTTATGGTCTATGACCAGCAGTGTTTCCAACAGCTCCGCGTGTTCTATATTGCCAGTCTGCAGCTCCCCCTTCCGCCCGGGGTCCGCATTCGCTTCCCTCTCCAAGATTTTCAGACGGTCCTTGACCCCGCAGAGCTTCTTGTGAATTTCCTGCCGTGCACCCACTAACCGTCCTATGGCAGCCCCCCGTATCACAGCCTTCATGGTGTCCCACACCACTAAATTGGACGTTACTGTGTCCCATTCTCCCGGAAGTAGTTGTCTAGGGTATCCGATAGTGACGCGCGAAAGGGACCATCTTCTAGCAACAGTGGGTTAAGTCTCCAGGTGGGCACCGGGGACGGTACCCTACCCCAATGCAGGTCGAGCGTCAGTGGTCGATGGTCGGAGAAGGTTTTAGCTAAGTATTCTGATAAATTACACATGGACAATATAGAACTAGAGCACAAGAACCTATCAAGTCGTGTGTGTAGGTTGTGTACCGGGGAGTAGTAAGAGTATTCTTTATGGGTCGGGTGTAATGCATGCCACGCATTCACCATCCCCCATCCCGTAAGCCTAGTCCGGAATGAGTCTGTCAGTCTATGCACTCCGGTCACCTAAAGGGGAGGGTGCGATCTATCCAGGTCTACATCTAACACCATGTTCCAGTCCCCACCCAGGATCCAAGGGATATCTACCCAGTCAGCCAAGGCCCATCCTACCTTGGCCAGGAATGCCTCTTGCTCAAAATTCGTGGCATAAACGCTGCCAAGAACAAGCAGTGTACCATCTAGTGTGCCCTTCACCAGGACATATCTGGTGGTCAATCTTCTTCTCCAGTTCTACAGAGGGACTGCCATGCCGTACCCAAATGGTAGCACCTCTGGAGAAGGCGGAGTAAGAAGTAGAGAATATGGTTCCCCTCCATCTCTTCCGCAAAGTGTGTATGTCGGACACTGTTAAGTGGGATTTCTCTATGAACGTTATTTGGGCATGATTGCGTAGTAAGAATGCCTGGATCCTGTGTCTTTTCTGTATGACCCCAAGCCCCCGCACATTCCAGGTAGCCAGTCTATACTTTCCTATGGTGTCCGCCATAATCGGTCCCAGATGAAGGGCAAAATAATGCCATGCCCTTCGCGGCATATGGTGTCATTAACAGCCAGGAGACGTACTTCTTCCGACCCAAAAACAGAACTATTTTGGCGATCAAGGACTACACATAAACAAGTTAGACTACTCCTTCTGCTTCAATTTGAGAAGGGTCAAGACTGATTTGCATATAGCTGGGTCCAAACTGTGGTGGCATTGTGTGCAAAATAATAATTGATTGGGATGCATCACTGAGTAATTGCCAGTGCCTGAAATTAATTGAAGCATGCCATCCATCACTTTTTGCATACTTCTGACTGGGTGACAGGCCTATTCCAGCCCTTCTTTATGCTGATGAACGCAGTTTTGTACATCCCTCAACCTGAAACATTTACTTCAATCTTTTGTTGCTTTTATGACCCATCTGGATCGTTCCATAACTTTTTTTAAATCACATATAGCGGTTGTAGGCGCAAAGTTGACAAAATATAGTACTTATTTCATACTGGATGTATGTGTGCCTGTGAAGGGTAAAGCACAGGGAGAGAGCAGTACTGCACAGCATATGTGTGGTTAGTGCATGTACTAAGTGTATGTGTGCATGCTGGGAATACATTACATGAGAAATGTAGTTCTGTGTAGTGCATGCACAATGGAAGCATGTGCTGGGTGTATGTGTGCTTGTGTTAAGTACAAAACATGAAGGGCAAAGTGTTGTGCAGCATGCACGTGGTGAGTGTGTGTGCTGGCATTGTGTGTGTTTGCAAAAACATACTCTTGTACAATACAGAAAAGCTACAGTACTGAACTGTGCGCCAAGACTAACTGTGGGCTGAATGTATGTGGGTCTGTAGTAACCCAATGCATGGAGGTTACAGTGCTGGAGAGTATGTGTGCTGTGAAAGTATATTGAGTGTAAGGATGCCTACAATGGTAAATTACATCGAGGACCCTGGGTTCCATTTTGGGAAGCCCCGGCCGGCCCGGTGAAGGCATGAGGATTAGAGGAATCCTCCAACAGACAGATTAGCCTATGTTGGACAAAAAAATGCTTTTGCCGAATTCTCTATGCACTGTATGATTTCAGTTAGCATTCGCTGCACCATTTTGTATTTAGCTGCCATTTTGAGCAATGATCAACACTAAATTCCGTCTAATTTTGTGTCTGCCTCACTGAAAAAGCAGCTGCCAATGTATTCTCTGTGCTTGTATTTCTCCAAGGTTGAGTTTTGCTGTTCTAATGAATAGACCGTTCTTATTTTCGCATACCTTTCTGACTAGATAGGCCTGCTCCCACTGCTCAGAGTGGAGAGAGCAGGGAGAGTAACCTTGACTGCAAAATAATGTGTGCCCGGTCCCAGGATTGCAACCCATACTTCTGTATCTCCTTTGCTCACCAGCTACTAACTGGAAAATTCTAGTCTGGGCGTGTCTTTAGGGGTATTGGAAATGTACTTTATGGAATGCCATGTTGACTGAAGTCAGTCCCTCTGCAGCAATCTAAGGAGGCTGGTCAGACTGGACTCCACTCAAGTGTACTTTCAATAAATGTCTTTGGTTTGTATTCTCTACTATCTAACATCAAGGAGCTAAGAGGGAATATTGGGTCATGGGTCGCCCTCCACTCAATACTACTATCGCAAAAATGAGCCAGACCACCAAGGCATTTAGAAATTCATTATTTTCATGTTGTAGCAAATGTTATAAAGCTTTTGCAACTAACTCCTCTATTTTAATTATTGAGGTAGGAGGTACACCCATGTTGTGCCATTTTAAAAGAATGCCCAAGCCCTTAATATAACCCCTTCCACGCGGATGACGAGCTGGGCTCGTCATGGCGTAGCCTCCTCGCACGCTGATGAAGAGCCCAGCTCGTCACGTAACACGCGATTTAAAAAATCTCAGCGTACGAGCGGAATTCCGCTAGCGCGCATGAGGTTAAAATAACAGTTGTGAGACGAAAAATATCACACACCTTAGTGTCGCACTCAGACAGACATGAAAAAAAGTGTGTGAGAGCAAGATGGTGCCTCACGGGCGCACCACCAACGGGAACCTGGCAGGTACTCACCAGGATTGCCCTGATCTCATCATTGGCACCATCAAGCTCAAAGGAAAATGTGTCCAAATGACAAACAAGACAATGTGTTTGTGAAAGGGTGCAGTGTGAATAAACCACAGACAACACATATAGTGTCAAAAACATCATATAACTCACAAACAACACGGATATATGCCTTTATTCTGTCTCTTTCGTGTTGGTTGTGGAATCTAAAAAAGTGGGTATGGCTACTCCTTATCCAGCAATACTCTACTTGCCGACATGTTTCATTGCCATTCACATTGTTGGCAATTTCTTCAGGGAATCAAACATTTTTAAGCCACTGCACTGGACATACGTAGTCTTCACAACTGTAAAAAACACATATAGACCTGCTTTATAGAAAACCTTAAAAACGGGGGAAGTTTTGAAATGCGTGATCCCAAATGAGCACAAATGTACACAACTGCATATTATTTACCCTCAATCGGCCACCTGGAGTCCAGGTGGCCGATTGAGGGTAAATAATATGCAGTTGTGTACATTTGGGATCACGCATTTCAAAACTTCCCCCGTTTTTAAGGTTTTCTAAAAAAGAAGAAATTGTTGTTTTTGACACTATGGGCCAGATGTAGGTGTCCATTAAACGACCGGTAACGGACGATTTCGGCCGTTACCGACCGGTAAATGGTCATTCCTGATGTAGGGTCCCTATTTTACCGATTCGGTAAATTTACCGAATCGGTAAAATACCGAATCGGCAAAAATACCGAATCGTTATTTTTACCGATTCGGTAACCTTGAGATGTATTATGAATAGGTAATGGGTGGTAGTGTTTCTCAAAGAGAAAGCGTCCGCACATACAACTAATACAGCTCTTAAAGCATGTCTACGTGTAATATCAATTTTTATAAATATATTAAAGTAAGGTGCAATATTGTCCTGTTATACACCCACCACCAGGGGTGTAAGATTAGCAAAAAATGCTAATGTCAAGAACCAAGAGAAAAACAGGTTTATCTAGCACTCTCACATTAGTTGAGTATTCCAGACAATGATTATTGTCATTCACAGGTTCTAAGGTCAAATAGAAACAGTTTACTATTGATAATAAGCTTCAATTATTAGGAAGAAGTTGATTTGTAGAAAGTCGATTTCCAAAATACGGATCCAAACAAGATGTTTAGGCTTCAAATTCTTTATTAAATATACATTAAAAGTTATTCCAGCTCACAACGCCGACACGTGTTTCGTCTCATAGAGACTTTTTCAAGGCAAGAAATGTTATGGTAAGATGTACATGTAACACAAGTCTTGTTTTCCAGTATCAGTAGGGATGAAATCAACAATAATGTAATCAATATGAGTCCAATTAGCGTATTCCAGGGAAAAGTGATCCTGAAAATCCTGGTCACTTAGCCCATCATGTCAATAAGAATAAGTGACAGTCCAATGTTGCAGTCAACAATTTAGGTAGTGTTCCTATAAATTTAGTAAGTTCTGTAGTCTTGCTGCGTGGAGATTAGTTCAATATTTCATAATTAGTACTGGGACCATGATAAGTCTCTCTTTGAAAGCGTCGTCCAGGGGAAACCTCCACTGCTCACCACTTGGTTCTCCACGCAGCAAGACTACAGATGATAAAGGAAGCATATAAAGTAGAGCCTGGAACCCAACTTTAACCTTTTGATGCATATATCTATGTGGCTGACATCAAGGTGTGAAATCTGGTCACTCCCATGAACTTTGTTGTGGGACATTCAGCTTCTGAGTCTTGCCTGCTGTGACAGACAGCCTTTCAAGAGGAAAAGGTTACACTTCAAAAGAAGCAGAACATCAACATAAAACTTCAGAGATTAAACCCTAAATCCCATTTGATTTGATGTCTGGAAAAGAATTATAAAAAGGGAGGTTGAGACCTTAAAAGTTGTCATCTGCCAAGCAGCCAGACAGTATATGTGAGAAGATGTAGCTTTGCAAGACTTCTACCTGTCACCAGGACTAGGGACAAAGGCCTGCTAGTCTCCCTGCTGGGTGAGGGGACATCACCCAGGGAAGGGAACCAGACCCCTTGCCCAGGAGCCTAGAGCACCAGCACCTGCCTGATTGCCAAGAACCTTGTGCCCTATGAGGAAGAGGACAGCATTGGACAGAGGGAAATCCAGTGGGAAGCCCTACCGATAGGTCTTCCTGAGCGAGGTGTGAGGGCAATGGCTGTGCACTGATCAGGTCATTGCCCATGTGTAGGAACGGCCCAGTGACCCCTGTATGCCAGGAGAGGGCCACTATGACCGGAGCAGCGTAAGGAGCGATGAGTGGGAAACGCCAAGCCTGCACCATCTCATTGCTGTTAAACCGTATGCCAGAGGTGGCAACCGTGGTGAGGGTGATCAGACCACAAGAGCGCCAAGAAAGAGAGTATTGCAGAAACCCCGTATGCCAGGAGGAGCTGCAGACACCACCGTGGCCAAGAGTTTGGGTCATTTCCTGGCCAGAAGATTGCATCTGTGGCCGGGGGAGTCCAGCCTGTGCACTAAGTCCTGCCCCTGAGTGATTACCCAAGGGCCACAAGGACGCCGCTGGCTACGTCATATCCTCGCTGGGCTCCAGTCAGGAGTGAGAAGATCAGATCCCCTCAAAATGGAAAGAGTGACCTACCTTGTGATTGCTAGGAGGAAGCAGCTCTAATCACTGGAATGAACCAGCAGCACTGCTCGGAGGAGAGAGCCTGTGCTGCTGGGTGCTGCCGCTTAAATCATAAGTAGCCTGACTTTGCTGAACAGGACCTGGTCTCATGAGCCCCTGAGGAGAGTGCACCTGCTGCACCAATTAATGCTTTCATACCACCAATGGGCCTGTGGGGCCCCAGGGGACTCGCTACTAACGGTGCGGCGGCACCATAGACACTTTTGACTAAATACTAAGGAGTCTTGAGTATGGCCTACTAGTAAGCATTGCATGAATGTGGCCACCAGTGAATGTTGATTAACCCCGACCTCATTAGAAGAAAAAGCTTTTCTATTAGGTACACCAGAGCACCTCCATCTCTTCCAATAAACTGAATACAGTTGGAGGGTACCAAATAGGATTTGGGTAGCTCGCTAAAAACCCACAATGCTATAGTGTGCTTACAATCAAGAATACCAATACTCTGCTACCTCCATCGATGGCACTCCATCATTCAGCTATGATGTATCAGCTTCATAACAATACCCCCTTGAGGCAGGTCCATGCTAAAGGCCCAGTGAGCTGCATAGACAACAAAGGGCAGCATCAAATTCTGGTGATGATGATCTGTGTGCTGACAAATGGCTGCTCTTAATGCGGCACCAAAGTGTAAAGTCATGGATGGAGGTAATTTTGACAAGATGATCTCGGGTGCTCACCTTCCTTTCTGAAATCAAAAACATTTAAACATTTTGACAGACTAGAAATATTGTGAGGGTTTAAGGGCCTCCTCCCCTGTTATAAATATGTTCTGTGAAAATAAAGTTATATAGAACTAAAATCCGCTACAGCTATGACCGTAGCATGTAGGACGGAGCTAATCAAATAGTGGTCAGTATGACCCCTGTATTCGGTGTGATATGCAAATGTTAATCCATGTGTTTGTGCTTCCTACATGCTTGTAAACCTCTGTTACCCATATGTCCACTAAGTGAAATGACAGACATAGGGTATAATGTGGTTCCTCCTAGCTGGGATCATAGGTATCACAAGCCATGCAGTCTAACAAGGCTTATAGGGCTGAGGATTGACTTTATTTGATGCTCCCTGTGCGAATACCCTGTTAGCATGAGCCTCTAATTGCCTCCACCTGGCTTATGGCAGAGCAGGAACTGCATTATCAACCTCCCAGATGACTACATGCACTGCAATGCCAAGATCATTTACTGTGGATACATAAAAATAGGAGTGAGTTGAACTCCACTGGAATAAATACTAGGACATTCTTCCAGATGCAATCCCTAGAATTCCATCCGCACCCACATTCAGGACTGTTGACCAAAGTCCAGTGATCTTGCATACTGCCCTTATACAGTTCTCCATCTGGGCGCTGCCATGCCGAGACCAGACCACCTAATGCAACCTACTGTCCACAAGTCAGTACGTTTCACTGTTCCGATGGTCCATTCCCAGTAAAAGATGTGCATGAATAGCCAGGGCCTGACACTGCTTAATTTGAGGGGGTTGCTGGTGGGGGCCACTGGCACTTATTTTGGGAATTGACCCACATTTCCATTCACCAGACATTGAACAAAGCAAGAGAGGAACAATCAAATAGGGGGGAAAAAGGAAGTACAGAAAGATGTAAGATCTGTCAGAAAGGGAAAACACAGGAGTGATATAATGGGAGAGGGAGTGTCTGGTAGTGAAATAAAGAGGCCTGACATGGATTCAAGTCAATGTAGCCTTGCTATTTGCCATGCCTACATTTAATAGGACTGGCTGTGGGGTTTTAGCACAGCCTTGGGCACCAGCACTTATTATGCTGCAAATTAAGCACTGGACTGACTGGAAAAAGATCCTGAATCATGTTTGACAGCAACCTTCCTGGAGGCTACCTCTCTCTTTAGACACTGTCTTAAAGTGATCACAAACCAGAACTTACCAGGTCAGGCTAACCTCAGGCATGCTCATTTACCCACCTACTTAATCAAATATTCAACATGAGCCCATTTGTACCAAGGCTCATGCTTTTTACCTCAAACCACTATACCACCAGGGGGAAATAGTGGTTACTCTACACCTTCTCGCCTACTAGCCTATATGTAGAAATTGCTCCCAAGGGAGCAACTGTAGCATGGGCCTAGGCCATTTATTTGCCTAATAAAGACAGGTATTGCTATGACCTAACAAAAGCACATGCAAGAGCATTTGGGGTGGGGAATGACTTTTGTTAATGCTGTGCGGTTGGTGTATTCGAGGAAATAATATTTGCAAGCACATTTGATTTGTGATAGTCACATTTTAACATAAAATCAACCCAGAAGACTACTAGTGGGTCTATAACCAATAAAATATCAAATAACCTAAGAAGATTCCAGGTCAAGTGCATATAAATAAAGAAGCAAAATTTAATATTGAAATTGGAAAAAAATTGGAAAGTTTAAAACGTTCTGGAAATGTGAAGGAATTCGAAATTGGAGGCTAAACTTTAAGTGGGTATTCTGTGATTGATTTGTGGAACAGTGCAAGTGCATCAAACAGAAAATAGTATGGACGATGGGTTGCCTAAATTGAATTTAGAAAAACGGAATTAAATCAAATATTATATGAGTTATGTATTGTTTCGTGGTTG
The DNA here is from genome assembly GCF_964263255.1 of Lissotriton vulgaris. NCBI lineage: Eukaryota > Metazoa > Chordata > Amphibia > Caudata > Salamandridae > Lissotriton > Lissotriton vulgaris. The sequence continues at coordinate 1,465,173,970 of NC_141691.1, forward strand.
AAATTACCTAATTTGCTTAGGCAGGGGTCCACGGCTTCCAGCAATGACTCAGTACATTTCCCCGGATGACCTAAATGATTCAGTGGGTTGTCCCTTGATTCCAGTAATGATTCAGTGGGTACCGATAGACGAATCACTGGTATAGATTATTCCTCAATGGCATGCCACCTGGTTTATTTAATATGTGGTAAAGTGACAAGTGAGTGTGTACTTTAACCCCTTGGCAGTGGCGGAAAATGCGCTGCGGCATGGCGAGTAAGCGCAGCGCTGCCATGCTCGTGACGGAACCACGCCTTCATGAGTCACGGGCGGCGTGTGCTCTGACACGGCCACGCCAGCTCATTAATTCGTCCGCACAGGCGGGGAATTAATGCCGCTTGGGCGGACCGGCAGCCGCATGACAGAACCACGCCGTCATGAGCACACGCCGCCCGTGGCTCATGACGGATTGGTCCCGTCATAAGCAGGCAAGGGGTTAAACAATGCCCAGTTGTTTGACAACAATCTTTCTAGATCCATACAAAAGAAAAATACATTAAAACTTGAAGCTATTACAGCGATATCAAGCCTTGCCTGCACTATTACAAGAGTGACATGTTTAGAAAAGCAAAATAAGATTGTCCAGACAATTACTACCGAGAATGTACAGCAGCAGAAATGCCAATACTAATGTAAGTAAGAAAATGTCAAATGTTACTCACAGCTGACAGCTTCATGGGCCGGTTTTTGTAATTCTTTTCCTTCTTTCCCAATGCAGACCAACTGAGCCAAGGCCCGTGATATAAGTGGATCATCTGTAAAGAAGATAAATGCATATATTTCAAAATGTAATGCCCTTTACTGGCACTATTGCTGAACAACACATTAATCAATTAAATAAAGACTGTACATTACAAGCCTGTCCTGCTCCATTGAAATTAAAATTAAAATGTTTATTCTTTAGATATGATGAGGGAAATATGGTACAAGTCTCAACACCTCCAGTGCTGTGGAGGCAAATAGCTATCCCCAAGTGTGGTTTCTTCAAGTGGAGAAAACAGGGAAATAAATCGACATATGCAAATACACACTTTCCCTAACACTAAAAAACCCATATTTACCTGTGCACATTCCATTCTACTGAAGCAGGTGTGGGGAAGGAACAGATATCTATGATATTTCGGAGTATACTTTTTTGAAGTTTTGTAAGGCATATCCCAAGTAAATAAACAGAAATTGTAGGGACAGGTATACAGATTAAATTTTCACTTCTTTCGGGTCTCCAGAGATAGCTTTACATCGATAACCTCATGTTAGCACAACATGTAACATAAAGGAGCAGGGTCGCCACAGCGCTGGATGCAAAATGGCCACCACATAGTGAGGCTCTGCAGGCTGGACGGTGGATCAAGCAATAATCCGGCGGCACGGGCAGACATCCTTGGCCCAAACCGTGCAGCCTGAAATAAACAAGATCGCGGCCTGTGCGCTGCGACCTTAAAGTGGCGGAACAGCTTTAGGCGGCACCCAACCGACCCTCGACCCTAAGATGGTGTAAGGGCGCCTGGTGCCATGCTTGGCGGGAAGTCTGAGGAGCACAACACAAGAACTGACCCAGCTGCGGTATCTTGCACTACGGAAGACCGGTGCTGTAGGTGAGACCCACCGGGTGCAGTGCAGCATAAGGCTGCACCGGCCGGGGATCGCTGTGAGTAAAGCGGCTGGGATAACCGCCCCCCTACCTGTGGGGTCACTGCGGAGTGCAAACACCCGGTAAGAGTGACTGCAGGGAGGGAGGGGTAACCGCTGCTGATACGTTCCCCCTTCTCCTGCGTGTAAGGATCGATGAGGACAAGGGTCTCACTGTGACTGGGCTGATGAGGAGGCTGGAGGTCCTGCTGAGTGCGTCCGGCGCATAGGAGGCCCTTCGGGGTGACAAGTGTAAGGACACATGCATATCACGCGAAGAAGAGAGACTGGCGCAGCTCACCTAGTTGACTGTGGTAGGAGGGGCCCTGGAGAGTGGGAGGACCTGCCGCCTACGGACAAAACGGCCTTGAGGAGCCCGTCCTAGCTCAAAGAGAGGTAGGCTGGGGTGCTTGGACAAACCCCAACTGTATGCAGGGTGGTAAGGTGACAACTGTACGATATTGGCAAGCTGGATGCCAGACATCTGAAGCTTTCATTTGAACAATGCAGAGTTCCATGGGTGGGGTCCTCCAGTAGAAGAGATGCCGGCGGCTGCTCTGAACTCCACTGCGACACTAGAACCCAACAAATAGAATTAATGTCAGACCATCTTAAGCGGCTCAGAGACCAAGTCTCGAATCATGATGAGCACCTCATGGAGGCTGAACAATGTGCCTCTGCGCTGGAGGATGAAGGCACTGCTACCCGGAGAACCTGCTCCGCATGAAAAAAGTGCTAGAGGTGATATGCAGCAAGAGTGAAGACCTCGAAGTGAGGTCGCGCCACAACAACCTGCGCATCGTGGGAATCCCGGAGACCACAGCCATGACCCGCGTCGAAGACTACGTTGAGGAAGAGCTAAAGGCACTGTTTGGAGCAGTTCTATCAAAGGTCTGCATCATGGAACGTACCCACAGATCACTTGGCTCGAGCTTACCGCCGGGAGCCCTGGCAAGGCCACTAATTAGCATATTTGTTGAACTATAGAGACAGCGATTCCGTGCTGCGCGGGACCTGCAAGAAGCAAGATATCAGGGCAACGCAGTCTCCTTTTTCCCTGACTTCACCCTAACAGTGCAATCTGTAAGGAGTGAATTTGTGCCGGAGAAGAGAATGTTACAGCAGCAGGACATCTAGTACTTTCTCCTGTATCCGGCTAAGCTCTGCATCTTCCACTCGGGCAAGACTATGTTTTTTACTGACCCTCTACTTACTACCAAATATGCTCGCTCCCTTGTGCGCCCTACATCGATTGCACGGGCGGGTGGAGGCCAGGCAGCAGGAGACTCTCCCAAACAAAATGACTGAGCCAATAGGCGATCCACTACTAGCCGGCAAGGCAGCGACATAACTGGTAGGGTGGGGACTATGCCCCACGACTCACATCTTCTTCCTCCCAGATGGACTGCAAATTTTGTGAACAATTGCCTGGTAATTTGTCCTCCCTGCCCGAATGTCTGAGAGGTCTTCCCTCTCATCTGTACCTCGTCCAGCCGCCCAGCTTACAGCCTCTGCCATTTGCGGAGCCCCTGGTGCCACCCCCAGGATGAGTCCTATGTTTGCTTTAATGGTTGGCCACTGTTGTCCTGTTTGGGTTTGGGGTAATGCCTATCAGCCACGTTGGAGGGCTGTAGTGGGTGGGCCTCTTGGGTAAATACCAAGCGAGTGACCACGATCAAAGCAGTAACATGGAATGGGCATGGGTTGAATGATTGTCGAAGGGTGAGACTGGTAGCGACATATCTTAATAGGCATGGGGCGGATTTCTGCTTCTTGCAAGAGCTACACTTGACAAGTAAAAGCTGTGCGTGATTATGGGCAGGATGGATGGGTGTGAAATTCACAGTAGGCTATTCTGATTATGCTCGGGGTGCGGCCATCATTGTCAGAGAGGGACTCCCTTGGCAAACGCACACTGCGCTATGTGATCCACAGGAGAGATATGTAATCGCGGGTGAAGAACTTGGGAGGCAATCGGTCAGGCTTATGTCGGTATATGGGTCAAATGTAGATGACCCTTAATTCTTCAGCGAAGTCTAGAGGCTGATGGAGTACTTGGCCCGGAGCAATCCTGTGGGTGGGGGAGGTACTTCAATGTTGTTCTTGACTCGACTATGGACAGGTCTGGTGAGTAGCGCAGGCCTCAACCGCGGGCGGTGGTGCAGCTGCTGACCATTATGGAAGACCATGAGCTGGTTGATGTTGGGCGACGCCAGTACTCACACAGCCATGAGGGCACCTGTGTCTCTGTGGTGGGTCCCACCTGGTGCAGGATGGACTACTGCATCAGGTCGCTCGACATGGACCCTTGGGTGCACAGAGTTGCCCATCTGGCCAGGTCTCTCTCCGATCACGCTCCGGCGTTGCTGAAATTCTCATTCCCCCATGAAACACACAGGCCCTCCAGCTGGAGGCTTCCCTCTGATGCACTCCGGGTCCAGGTCTTCCGAGAGACAATTAGTGCTGACATAACTGAATATTTTGAGCTAAACAGTGGGTCTGTGGAATTCCCCTCAGTATTATGGGAAGCGTTCAAAATGGTAATCAGTGGTAAGTGCATCGCCAAGCAGGCGGGCGTGCTATGCTCACTCCGAGAAGATCTCAAGCGCTTGGAGGGGGAGATTCGGGGACTCGAATCAGAGTATTTTGAGTCTAACCAACCAGCAACCTTAGGGCGAATCAAAGAGGAGATAGCAGAATTTGAGGAGGCCGCACACAGAGAGTCACACTATTTGGGCAAAGAGGCACGAGCCCGACATTACAGGGAGGGCTAGTGAATATATCAGCGAACTGCCTAATGGCGACGATGAGGTGATTGCTGGTCAGGAGGCAGTACTAGCAGCAATGCTTGCATTTTATACTTCGTTGTACTCGGCGAGCCAGTCACCGGCGCACCAGTACCTGCTCACCCTCCTTGAATCGATAGAATTAGCCTGGCTACGCGATGGACAGCGTAGTTATCTCAACGAGATGTTCTCCGAAGAGAAGGTGATCGGGGTAAATCTGGCCATGCCCGGGGACAAGGCTCCCGGACTGGACGGCCTCACAGCTTTCTTTATAAGGAATATGCACCGCTTCTGGTACCCCACCTCCTCAATATGTACGAGAAATCACTGGAATGGGGCACGCTTCTCCCCTCCCTCTGGGAGGCGATAATTGTTACCATTCTCAAACCAGATAAAGACCCACAGCTATGTGATTCATATAGGCCGCTATCGATGATTAACCTCGACAGTAAAAACTTGCAAAACTATTGGCTACCAGACTGCTACCTCTGCTGCCATCGGTGTGGCTTCGTTCCTGGACGGAGCACCTCTCACAACCTCTGCACCTTTTTTGAGACCATGCAGATGGTGGATCATTCCCTCCCCGCTGCTGCCATCTTCTTGGACGCGACCAACGCCTTCGATATCCTGGAGTGGTCGTACCTGTTCACACTCCTCTCCTGTGTCGGCATCAGCCCATATTCCTGAAAAAATAGCCTTGTTGTACTCGGCCCCTAGAGCGAGACTGAGAATAAACAGCGTTGTGTCCCCCCCATCCTGGTGGCTCGGGGTACACAACAGGGGTGCCCGCTCTCCCCCTTCCTTTTTGCTGTGGCGACAGAACCACTTGTGGCTCGGCTCAGGCATCATCATGCTCGGTGCAGCCTAGACTTTACCCCCGGGTGGTACTGGTGTCCATGTACTCGGACGATGTGACCCTACATGTTCTACACCCGGACGAAAACCTGGATCCCATCATGTGGGAAATCATCCGATTTGGAGGCGTTTCGGGTGTTACCATACACTGGGGAAAGTCCACTATCTTTCCACTTACCCCCGCCACAGCGCTGTTTCAGTCAGAGTTTCTGCTAAAATGGGCGGACTCCCCAGTGAAATACCTGGGGATATGGCTCAGCCAGAACACTGATGAAATATGGAGCTATAACTATGGCAAGCTCGTGGATTGACTGGAGAGCAGGCTGAATAGGTGGGAAACACTCCCTCTGTCACTGGTGGGCCAACTGGCCATAGCCAAGATGGTTGTTCTCTGAAAGTTTTTATATGTGTTTGTCAACCTCCCTCTCCCTCTCCCTCTCACTGCTGAATTGAAATGGTGACTACGCTCAAACTTGATATCATTGGCATGGGCAGGTAAGCATCTGCCATCCGTATTGGATGGCAGATACTTACACTGCCGTTCGAGCAGGGAAGCATGGACACCCCAGATATGGAACTGTATTATTTATAACCGTGCACAGGCTCCATTCAGATACCACTGGGTATACCCAACCCTTTTCATGGCACACACCGCCCTTGAAACTGATATGGCTGCCCCCATACCACTCCACATGGCACTGTATGGACCACACAGCAGACCCCGAGCTGAGGTCGATACGGTAGGCTGCACAGTGTGGGTGTTGCAGGAATTTAGGCGCAGGGCGCAATTGGAGGCACTCTTTGCCCCCTCAATACCACTTACAAGACACCCAGTAATGCCCTTTATCGCGGAGACTGGGGTGTGCCAAAGGCTGCGGATGCTACAGCTTCAGACGATGGGAAGAGCGTGCCCTGTTGGCATATTCATTGCCATAGACGACGCACTCTGGAACGACAACCCCGGGATGCTAGACAAGCTGACATATTATCAGCAGAGAGCAGCGTTGAGTGCATTTTTTGTCTCCTTCCCAGTGACACCACCAACATTTCAAGTACTAGAGTATTTCCTGACATATTCATTCATGCAGAAACTTATTACCCATCTTTATACCGGAATGCAACGCGCGTCGTCGATATGTGTTCCCCCTGCGCAGTGTCAATGGGAAAAGATTCTGGGAGGACCGTTTGAAGAGGGAGCGTGGGTTTACTGCTGTGCGCAAATAAAGGAGATGTCACCCAACTACAGGCTGTGCCTTATTCATTTCAAGTTCCTTCACAGGTTGTATAGGACCCATATGTGGCTGAATAAAGTAGGATTAAGTGATGATGCGTGGTGTGGTTGCTGCCAAGCGCCTGAGGCCTCCTTATTGCACCTGGCCTCGGAGTGTCCGGCTGTTGCAAGATTTTGGGAATGCATTTTTGATATGCTAGACTCAATGCTTGACTGTGGACTTGAGAGCTCCCCCCTGTTGGCCCTCCTGGGGTATGTGTGCAGAGTGTCTGTGGAGCGCAGGATATTGGTGATGGTGACCATGTTGCTGCTTCTGGCAAAGCATTGAGTAGCAATCTGCTGGGACCATAAGCGTAGCATGAGATTGACTGAATGGCTGAGGGATGCGGTGCTCTGTCACAACCAACTATCCAACTACTGGGAGCTCATGCTGGGACAGTCCCGCCCGCAGGAGGTAGACTCCCACACCGTAGCTCATAGGGAGGCTACCTCTGAGGAGATACAGGCACTGCAAAAAGATCAAGCAAATCACCAATAGGGGCGCTGAACATGCTATAATTACTGGCACTGTCAATCTGCGAGATCCAGAGAGTACTCCTCCCCTACTTCCTTCTCTCTTTCACCCCTATGTATTCCCTCTCTCCTCTCTCTGTCTGTCTTTTTATAGAGGTTAATGAGCACGGCGCTCGATGGTGCAGAGCGTATCGCTTGAGGGGAAGCAGTCCCGCTGAGCTGTGGCGTAAAAGTCCTGCGCTCATTAAAACATCCAGAGTGTCTTGCGGAGCCTGAGCGACATGCTGGATCTGAACAACACATAGAGATCAGGTGATTGCTGTGGACTGTTCGCATGCGGTCTGTGTGATGAGGAACTGAAGTCTAAATTAGGCTCTATGAGTGAGTCGGAAACGTGTGGTCACGTTTAGGAATTAGCGTGATGTATCTACTTAATTCGGTATACACACCAACGCCTTGATAAATAAAACGTAATCCGATATTTAGTTATTGTCACTCAAGTTATATAAGCCCCTCTCATATTAAGGTCTTTGTATAATAAATGATTGAACCTTTTTCCCTGCCAACTGACTGGTTATTGGTAATTGGTATTGGGGGCTATTAGTAAGTATAGCTCTATATGGTATTATTTATTTTTCGGTACCTCAGTTGGCGACTACGCCGGGACTCCGCGTTGGGGTCGTCCCTCCGTAATCGGAAAAAAACGGGACGTTAGAAAAGGCAATCTTGGTCGAGGGGGTGGACTGACCGAAGTTTGGGAGTTACTCCGCTCTCCCGATCAGGGAGCCTCAGCTGCTACTGACCCCACACCGGAGTCCTACGGGTGTAACCCAGAAGCAGACTGTGTTGGTCTTCAGGAGTTGGCAGTGGGGAAACTTGCAATCAAACCTGAGTGCACCAGGTGAGTGATTCTTCCTGTTTTGTGTTGGACACACTTTGATTTTGGTTGGTCGGTATTTGGTGGTTTGAGACCACAGAGAACTTGGTGGAGATCTGACGGGGCAGTACTGAGACTGCACGTGTGGACTCTCCTGTTTTGAGCAATCTTGGTGAACAATAGAGATACGAACCAGACGCTTAGGTGTGACTTGTGATAGTTCGCACCCGGCCGGACTGCTCTCGGGAATGCTGGCAGTTACGATTGGGTAGCCCTTGGACAGATCTGGAGCGGCGCTTAAATAGCGGGCTAAGCCAGAATAGTCCGGGATGTGAACCAGGAAGACTGTCGGATGGTCCGTAGGTCGGTCTGTGGTTTGAAAACCTGTGTGGCTTATCTCTAGGTAGTCTGAGGACAGGACTACTTAATTTTGGGCTTCTTTTTTGTTAAGAATTGGAAAATACACAAGTTCTCCATGGGCAGGAGTCGACGGGCTCTGCCTTTTTGTTTGATAAAGACATGTCAATTTGAATAGTTATTTTTTTTGTCTTCTATGTTGACGAAGGATTGTTGTATGTTTATGATATGTGAATAATTGAGGTTACTTGAACATGGCCATGTGTATGAGAGTGTTGTAATTAACTTTCTTTTCCTTCCAGACAGAAAAATTAGACTCTAAAAAGAAAAATGCCGTGCTTCAGTAAGTTATGATTCGGCTGTATTTGTCAGAAAGGTACAAGATTGGATGAGAGTCAGCCGGCTCCTCCAGAAGGGAGCACTAGTCATGATATGTATTGTAAGCACGAGATTGCCCCACTCCTATCTAATACCTTATGGCACAAATATACGAAAGAAATGTATATGGCCTGGTGTTGTAAGTCACCAGGACTCCAGTACGCACTACTTCAATACAATTATTTGGCGTTAGTACATTCTTTTTATTTAAACAAACAATGTTAAAGCAATCGTTTTGTTCACTTTGATATTTTACATTCCCAAAAACAATATATTCGTATCATTACTTTCACAGAAATGCAAACAAATTCAATAGTTCGTACAACTTAAATCAAAATGATTAATCTACACCCAATGCATTTCGGGGCAGGTGCCCCTTCGTCAGGGGTATGTGTATAGAAAAGGAAAAAAGAAAAGAAAGAAAGAAATCTCATTACTCTTGATGCAAGAATGGAACTGAATACTTTGATGCGAAGTTTCTGTGATAAAACAGCTTCTTACCACGAGTATGTAGGAATTATAAATTCCAATAGAACTTCATGAATTTGTGTTGTCTGGATAAGGGAAAACGATATAGGTTTTTTAGTATACATATCTATTTATTAAAATAGACATCGTATGGGCAAAGATATTGCGAAACTGTTACCTGAGTAATTAACTGTGAAAAAATCTGAAAAAAAGCGAAAACGAGGGGAATATATATGAGAAAAAACGTACATGGAGAGCATGCAAACTTTTCAAACATGCTCATTAATTGAGCTCACCTGCGCTGTAGTCCAATATTTTTCAAGAGCCTAAACAAAAAATAGAACCACAGTCAAGAACGCTGAATCTAGTTTGCGTGTGATCATGACTATTCCAATGTATTGCACGGCGAAGAGTTTACCTGCGAGCCTTAGTTGTTTTGTTTCGGTCTCGCCAGATTCTCAAAAACAAGTAATCCTGCCAATAAAAAATAACAGTCTTTTAAACACTGGCCAGCGCATAGCTGTTTTAAAATGACCGTAGTCGTCAGACCGCTGTCTGCCCTTACCGAAAAATAGCTGATCTGCCACCTGTAGTAGCGTTCTTCCCGAGTCTCGTTACAAGCGACTAGTCCCTTCTCTAATTTAAATACGTCAATTCGTACATGGATACAAACGAAGGACTTGCTCCGTGTTCCGTTTTTTTAACTAACGTAGCGACCCTTCTTCACTCATTAGAGTCTCAACTAAAATAAATATAAGTATGAGTTAACAAAAACCGTATTTAATTCACAATATATGTTATATTCTGCAAGTATGCAAAAAGTACGCTGTTCGTCGTCCGTAAACTACTTCACGAAAAAATTAGCCGCCATGTTTGAATGGTAAGCCACACTTAATGCCGAATCTAGAAAACATATATTGAAAAAGGAACACAACAAAAGAAGAAAGAAAGAAGTGTAAGGGAGATTTAGAAAATCATTTACAAAATACTATGTCAATCTCAGGTCATGACAGTTCCTGCCTATTTACATTCTCCAATACATGGTGTCACCAGTAAACAACAAGCTGCCTGTTGTGTTTCAACAGCCTGACGTTCTTTAGTATGTATGTATACCTATGTGTGGGTATCATTGTGTGTCAGGCAACCCGAGGGCTCCAAATGTGTGTGCCTCATAGAAAACATATGAGTTCCAGTTTATCATTCAATCCATTCGGAATAAGGGTTTGCAATTTGCAAATCCAAAAAGTCTCCCTCTGGAGAAGGGCTTTTCCATTGTCCACACCCAACCTTTGTGGAACCAATTCAATTATTTGAACTCTTAGTTGGGCAATAGAATGCCCCGCTTCAATCCAGTGCTTAGCCAGAGGTGAAGTCAAATTTTTGTTTCGGATACGGCTTTTATGTCCCAAAAGTCTCAGTTTTAGTTTTCTGTCCGTTTTGCCGACATATAGTAATCCACATGGGCACTTGATTGAATATACCACATGTTCAGAGTTACAACTGGTAGTGTGTCTCAACAGTATTTTTTCACCTGTACGAGGATGTAGAAGAGTATCACCAAGTATAGCATTGTTACAATTTTTGCAGTTATAACATCTCGTGGTGCCTTTATATACTGATGTTTGTGTGGTGATGTCACTAGTTGGTTTGTTGAGTAATTCCTTTAGGTTTTGTGATCTTTTATATGCAAACAAAGGTCTATCAGAAAATAATGATCCAAAATCTTTCTCCGCTGCTACGATCTCCCATCGTTTAAGGATTATTCTTTGGATATCCCTTGATGCTGATGAATATTTTGAGACAAACACCATCCTTTTGTTGACCATATTGGGTTTTTTTTGTAAAAGATCTGTGCTTGGAATTGCTTTTATCTTATCCAGATGTGCCTCTAACAATTTATTAGGGTAACCCCTATCCAAATATCTTTGTTTTTGTTGGTTCAGGCTCTTTTCACATTCTACCTCATTTGAAGAAATCATTTTGATCCTCATAAACTGTGAAGCTGGGAGATTGTTGATGAGGTTTGCAGGATGGAAGCTTCCATACAGTAGTGCTGTGTTCTTATCAGTCTCTTTCTTAAACAGTTTAGTTTGGATGGATCCATCTTTTAGTTCAACTAGGACATCCAAAAAAGGTAATGCAGTATTGCTTACACTGTGCGTAAATTGTATCCTGGGATTGGCCAAATTTAAACTCTTGATGTTTCGAAGAAGCTCTGCAGAGGAACGTTTCCATATTATGAATATGTCGTCGATGTAACGTTTGTAATAAACAATTCCTTCCTGCCACGTAGGGTCCTCAAGTATGTAGTCCAGCTCAAATTTCGCCATGAAAATGTTGGCATAAATACATGCCCCCGGAAATCCCATAGCCGTGCCTGTTAGTTGAGTGTAAAATTCACCTTGCCAAAGAAAGTAACTATTTTGAAGGCAAAACTCCAATAACTATAGTATAAGATATTTGAGCTCTTCCGGTTTGTCTGATCTTAACAAAGCCCATTCCATAGCTTCCAATCCCTGCTTATGAGGGATTGATGTATAAAGGGAAGCAAAATCAATAGTACAAAGTGTCCAATCTGCATCATCATCAATTGTGATTGTTGAGAGACTCATCAAGAAATCTGATGTATCCTCTAGATATGTGACCCAATTTCGAATGAATGGTTGCATATGTGCATCAATGAAAATGCCAAGATTCTCAAAAATTGAAGAACATCCGGAAACAATGGGCCTGAAAGGTGGGTCATTCAAATTTTTATGTACTTTCGGTAGAGAGTAAATTTTGGGTCTTCTGGGATATATCTGTCTCAAGTACCGTTTCGTTGTGTTGTCAATCCAATTTAGATCCTCAGCCTTATCCAAGATGTTGTCCAAATTTTGAGATATACTTGTTGTCGGGTCTTTTTCAAGTTTAGCATATGTTCCCTCATTCTGCACATGCTCATCACCCTTCTGTTTGTAGAACATGAAATCCATGAGGACAAGTCCTCCACCCTTATCTGCTTTCTGAAACATCAAATCCTTGTTCTTCGCTAACCTTTGGAGAGCACTGTATTCCGCTCGTGTAAGATTCTTAGCTTTCCTCTTGAATTGGATTCTGTTCATATCAGCCTTTACTAAAATTTCAAACGTATCCAAGGTTTTGTGGGATATTGGTGTCATGAAGTTGCTTTTTGGTTTAAATTGTCTATCCACATCCACCGTATCTTCTACTGGGTTTAAAATTGTAAAGAAATGTCTCAACCTCAGGATTCTCATGAACTTGAAGAATGCTACCTCAACTTCCAATGCGTTAGTATGATATGTGCTCACAAAAGATGTACCTTTGTTCAAAAATTTCTTTTCAAAGCTTGATAAGGAGTAGCTGGAGATATTGATTATAAGGTCTTGGTCTGACTTCGCAGCCCTGTCTTTTTCAGTTGTTCTTTGTCCTTCTCCCTTTCCTTTTCTTTGTCCGCTTCTCGTCTTTTGTCTCCAGTTTGAGTTGTTGAAACCTCCGGTGATTTGCTCGGTGGTAAATCCTTCTCTAAAAAAGAAACCGATGACGGTCCAGCTGCTATATCTACTTGGTCTGAAGGTTGTGATGTTGATTTCTGTGGTTGTGTGGCAATCAAGGGTTGTCTTACAGTGCTCAGTTCACTATCAGAGACTACACTCTCGTCCGAGGAAGCTGGTTGTTGTTTTTTACTGCTGAATCTCCTCTTGGCGTAGACTTCCGCCCACGTGTAGGCCTCGTTTAACTTATAATCAATAGTGTCGCGTTTGAATTTGCGCAACTTCGTTTCTTCTAGCTCCTTTCCATATTTATCCAATCGTGTGTTGATATCTTCTAAGGTCCTAGTCCATACATCTTCCTCAATTCTCTCTGATAGATCTCGTTTTATATTGAATATTTCCTCCTCCAAGTCACTTATGGTCTTCGCGAGTTCCTCAATTAGCTTAAATAGCGGGCTAAGCCAGAATAGTCCGGGATGTGAACCAGGAAGACTGTCGGATGGTCCGTAGGTCGGTCTGTGGTTTGAAAACCTGTGTGGCTTATCTCTAGGTAGTCTGAGGACAGGACTACTTAATTTTGGGCTTCTTTTTGTTAAGAATTGGAAAATACACAAGTTCTCCATGGGCAGGAGTCGACGGGCTCTGCCTTTTTGTTTGATAAAGACATGTCAATTTGAATAGTTATTTTTTTTGTCTTCTATGTTGACGAAGGATTGTTGTATGTTTATGATATGTGAATAATTGAGGTTACTTGAACAGTGTATGAGAGTGTTGTAATTAACTTTCTTTTCCTTCCAGACAGAAAAATTTGACTCTAAAAAGAAAAATGCAGTGCTTCAGTAAGTTATGTTTCGGCTGTATTTGTCAGAAAGGTACAAGATTGGATGAGAGTCAGCCGGCTCCTCCAGAAGGGAGCACTAGTCATGATATGTATTGTAAGCACGAGATTGCCCCACTCCTATCTAATACCTTATGGCACAAATATACGAAAGACAATGTAGAATTGCAATGGCCGTTAACAGTCTTTTGACGAGAAAAAGATTCAATATTTACAAGACCGTCTGTTTTCTGAACGAAGCAGACAAGCCATGTTTGATACCCTTATTATATGGCAGAAAGAAGCAAAGCGTAGGCGCATCAGAGCAGAAAATTGGTTAAGATAAAAGCCGGACAGACTGTTACCCAGAAAGCTGTTGCTTATGATAAAAATCAAACTGAACAGAATATTGATTGTTTGAATAGACAGTTTAGATTGCAGACCGATAAAATTATATTACTCGAAATGAAGCTGAAGACGAAATAGAGGATTTGTTGGATGTTCGACCTCCCCCACCGTATGCACCGCAGCGCGTGTATCCCCCTATCCACCTTGAGGTGCCCACTGCTCCCCTTGCACCAGCCCCCGTTGTAGCTGTATCTCTAGCTACTGCCGGCACTTCAAGTACCACACCTACCTCACTAAGAGATATGGCTACCCTAATTCCCGGTATACAGCCACCCATAGGAATATCTCGTGTAACTTTAGCATCCCCAAGTCCCATATGGACTTCTCAGTCGGCTGGTGCAACACCTGAAGCAAGGGAACAGACCCCGTTAGGGAACGCAAGTGGACTAAACGCTAGGCGACTGTTCACTAGAGCAGCAGTTGGATATAGTGAAAAAGAAGCAATAACAGAGCAGGCAGTTAAGTGGATGCGGAACAACGTGTATACTGTTACTGACTTATGGAGTACCATAAGGGATCTTGAACCCGTCATGCAACTGCATGCACTATATCAAATGTCTTGTTATCTTATTGAAATTTGGGAAAAATGTTTTCGAGACGGGTTGGCACCTCAGATATTGTATGACATTATGGACCGAACTCATAAGTTTGATTTAAGCCCAGGGGAAGTGTACAGGAATGTAGAGACATTAGTAAAATACCGAAGTAGAATGTTTTCGAAATGCCCAAATTGGGATTCTCAACATCCCATGAGGGAAGTGCATCCCATTTTTAATTCCGAAGTACCCGAACTACGTAATGATCAGAATATAGTAACAAGGGACAGAGTAGAGGCTCGGTTTCAGGAGCAATGGGTATACACTCCATGGAAGAGAAGTGACGTTTTGGCCCTAAAATCTCAGCTACCCGATCCCCGTAAGAATCCCACCGCCTACTATAAGGAATTGACGGAAGCTGCAGCTTCAGCAGTAATGACTTTAGCCGATTTTGAATTGTTTTTCAAGTTGTTGGTCCCTGTGGATATATGGCGACAGGTACATGACACTGATCATGTCGCAGAATTAGGAGGTACATGGGAACAGTTGAAAGAATGGGATAAGGACCGCAAGCCGGGGGACAAGTTGAAAAATGAAATTACTACTCTCCCAGCCAAAATTATTGCTTACATGCATTCTTTGATTCCACCTCCCAAGGTTGATTGGGACAAATTGACAGCCTGTAAGCAAAAGAAAGACGAAAGTGTTTCCGATTTCTTCACCAGGTTTGAAGGCACCTTCATTGGTTCTAGCGGGCAGGACCTTGCTACGGAGGGTGGGACTCGGTTATTTGTCAATCGCTTTGTGACCAACTTGTTACCGGAAGTCTCTACCCGGCTACAAGCCGCTGAGAGCACTTGGACTACATCTACCCCTTCTGTTATACTAAGTATGGCTCAGTATTATGAACATAGGGAAAATTAAAGGAAGGACAAATTGGAAAAGAAGGCTAAAGATCTCAAAACTCGAGTGTTATTGCAGCAAGTTGTCGAAAGAGGAGGAGGAAGAGGAAGAGGCGGCCGAGGGCCTGTGTCCAGAGGGGTGGGGACAGGAAGGGGTGGAGGCCCAGTCCCGACTTTGGGGATAAATCAATGTGCGTACTGTAAACTGGAAGGACATTAGAGAGCCCAGTGTCCGTCGTTGTTAACACAGAACGGAGCTGTCCGAGGACGGGGACGTGGTCGAGGTGGTCTTGACCGGAGTGATATGCGTAAAGAAGAAACGGCGCAAGGACATTCTGAGCGAAATAATTTCAACAATCCGCAAGGTAGGCAGTACTTTAACGAGGACTATGAGTTTAGGGACCAAGATGGGTATGCTTATACATTGGACAGCCAAGGACAGAGTGGGGGCCAAGTGTCTATATCCGTCAATCAACAAGGACCCTTTGTGAAGGGGAAATTGATGGGGACTTCTGAAAATTTTCTGATTGACACAGGAGCAATGAACAGTTCAGTTGCTCGATCACTGGTACCAGGGGCTCTGTCCGGGCAAAATAATGTTTTGGTAGGATTTTCAGTAGTTCCGGTGGTAAGCCCCATCTCCAGGCCACTCCCATTCACTATCGGTCCAGTTACTGTTGACTCACCCTTTTTGTTGACTTCGCATTGTGGTGAAAATGTATTGGGTCTGGATATGTTAAAGAAATTGAATGCAAACATTCACTGCTCTCCAGATGGTCTACCTGATGATACAATCCCCCAACCAAGATATGAAACAGTATTTTTCTAAAAACTAGCCCCTTCCACCTGAATTCGCCACTGTTCCCTCTACGCTGTGGGCTACGGGGGATGCGGATGTCGGTAGGTTAGACATCCCTCCTGTCCATAAAAAATTAAAAGCTGGTGGAAAGTTACCACGGATACCGCAATATAAGATCTCACCGGCTGGTGAGCGAGCTTTACTTTCCATTATACAGGATTTGATTGATAAAGGGGTGGTAGAGGAAACAGCTGCTAATGTTTGTAACAGCCCGATTCTCCTGATCTTGAAAAAAGCTCCTGACCCTGGGAATTCTGAAACCGCCGATACGTATCGTTTTGTGATCAACTTACGAGAGGTTAATAAATTGTGGTGCCCCAGTATCCAGTGGTGTCCGGCATCACTACCATACTTACCATGATTCCCCCGACTGCAAAATATTTTTCGGTCATTGATCTAAAGAATGCTTTCTTTAGCATCCCGATTCATCCAGATAGCCGTCAGATTTTTGGCTTCTCATTATCTGGCCGCAGTTTCAGATTTTGTCAAGCTCCTCAAGGCTACACCGAGAGTTCTAGTATCTATAGTCAGGCTCTCAAAGCTGTTTTAGACGATTTAGTTTTGCCTATGGGTAATGTGCTCCTACAATATGTGGATGACTTACTGGTGGCATTGGATACTGAAGAGGGTTATAAAGATGCCACTGTGCGACTATTGCACCATCTGGCAGCAAAGGGTAATAAGGTGTCCCTGTCTAAATTCCAATATTGTCGACAGGAGGTGACTTACTTAGGTCGTCTACTGTCGAAAGCGGGGAGGCGTTTGACTCCTGAACGTATTACTACTATTTCTAACATGTCTATCCCTTGTACCCAGTGTGATGTTCGTGCTTTTCTTGGCATTACTTCCTACTGTCGCCAATGGATTCCTAACTTTTCTCTTCTTGCTAAACCTTTGTTACATTTAACCACTAAGGACGTGCATGAACCTCTTCCGTGGACTGATGAATGTCAACAATCTTTTGACTCTTTCAAATCTGCTCTTTATTCTGCACCCGTCTTGGGTACCCCTGATTACCATAAACCTTTTGTACTTTATGTGCATGAGGTCGACGGTTGCTCGCTTTCAGTGTTAACACAAGGATTTGGTGGTAAGCAAAGACCGTGTGCTTATTTTTTGGCCACATTGGATAATGTTACCAGAGCGCTTCCTAGCTGTCTGAGGGCCACTGCGGCTGTCACGGTGGTCGTCCGACAGTCGGAGGGGCTCGTTCTATATTCCAGCTTAACGGTGATGGTGCCTTATGCTGTGGATGCCTTGCTAAATAAAACGAAAACACAGCATCTTACAAGTGCACGCCTTACGGGGTATGAATTAAGCGTGGGCGTAAAATCCGTTTTGCGGGCGAATTTGCAGATTTTTCACGATTTCGTGATCCGCGAATCACGCGAATTTACCCATAATCCGCAAATTCGCAAGCTGCGAATTATTTTGCTTGGTCGCACTTGAAAAATACAATATTGCGCGCGCGGCATTGTCTTACCGTGATTCTGAGTCCACCGAGTTGTTTTTCTTCAGGTTTTGCGTGTGCGGCGCCATTTTTGATCTTGCTGCTTGATCTCGCGAGAGTTTTTGGAACGCAATTACGTTATTGCGGCTCGCGATCTTGCACGACAAGAGTTTGTCCACGCGAGTACGTCATAAAAGCCCGCGACGGCACGCAGCTGACTTCCGGCGGGAGATTTAAACAGCTCGCGTTCGCGAAATTGCAATTCTGCACAAGAAATCCACCGCAGGAAGCATGAACATTGTGAAAATTATGATTTTGATCAGAATAACTCCTCAGATTCACATTTGACTGCACTTTTTGGTGCAGGAGTCCATTTTTTGGGGTGGGGTGGGAGGAAGGAAGTGCCTCAGAGTCTCCAACTTCCTGTTCCTGTCCAGCAGGCTCCTCCCAGTGCTTTGGGCATGTACTGGTCACTTTTCATTTGGCTGTTGAGCTGGAAGGATTACTGCTGCTGGATTTGTATTTGAGGACTTTTTGGACTTTGGAGTTTGGATCACTTTTGGACTTGAGATTTTACAAGTAAGTTGGTGTTGTTTGTTTGGGGCATTGCAGTTGAGGCAACTACTGTTCTAAAACTTTTTTCACAGCTTTAACAAAATATATATTGTGGTGGGTAGCCACAGTATCCAGTAGGCCCGGGGTTAGTCATGGGTGCATGATACAACTGTTTCTGTGATTTATTTTTTAACTTAATTCTCATTTATGTCATGGAATTTCAGCTCACTGTTATATGTTGATTTTTTCTTTAAATTTTGGGGTGCCTGTAAAGCCTGACTAGCCAGTAAGCCCAGGTGTAGTGAGTGGTGCATGGGCCTAGTCTTTCTTTGAGGTGTCTTGAATTTAAACATCATTGAGGGCATGGATGGCATGGGATTGTGGTGATTATTGAGTGTTTTCCGACTTTTTGGAGTGGTGTTGGGGTCTGGCCATGTGGTTGGGGGCAATTTTGAGGCCTGGTACAGGCAGGGCCTGGCCATGTGGTTGGTGTCAAGGGCCCATTTTTAAGCCAGGCCGTGTGCTCAGGCCTGCACCCAGTTTGCCTTGCTTTCAACAATTATGCCCAGGAGTACTCAGTGGTGCATGGGCCTAGTGTTTCTCTGGGGTGTCTTTAATTTAAACATCATTGAGGGCATGGATGGCATGGGATTGTGGGGATTTTTTTAGTGTTTTTCGACTTTTTGGGATGTTGTTGGGGCCTGGTCATGTGGGTGGGGGCCATCTTGAGGCCTGGTACAGGCAGGGTCTGGCCATGTGGTGGGGGTCAAGGGCCCGTTTTTAAGCCAGGCAGTGTGCTCAGGCCTGCACCCAGTTTGCCTTGCTTTCAACCATTATGCCCAGGGGTACTCAGTGGTGCATGGGCCTAGTCTTTCTCTAGGGTGTCTTGAATGTAAACATAATTGAGGGCATGGGATTGTGCTGATTTTTGAGTGTTTTTCGAGTTTTTGGGGTGTTGTTGGGGCCTGGCCATGTGGGTGGGGGCCATCTTGAGGCCTGGTACAGGCAGGGCCTGGCCATGTAGTGGGGGTCAAGGGCCCATTTTTAAGCCAGGCAGTGTGCTCAGACCTGCACTCAGTTTGCCTTGCTTTCAACCATTATGCCCAGGGGTACTCAGTGGTGCATGGGCCTAGTCTTTCTCTGGGGTGTCTTGAATTTAAACATCATTGAGGGCATGGATGTTTCGACTTTTTGGGGTGGTGTTGGGGCCTGGCCATGTGGGTGGGGGCCATTTTGAGGCCTGGGACAGGCAGGGCCTGGCCACGTGGTGGGGGTCAAGGGGACATTATGAAGCTAGGCAGTGTGCTCAGGCCTGCACCCACTTTGCCTTGCTTTCAACCATTATGCCCAGGGGTACTCAGTGGTGCATGGGCCTAGTCTTTCTCTAGGGTGTTTTGAATGTAAACATTATTGAGGGCATGGATGGCATGGGATTGTGGTGATGTTTAAGTGTTTTTCAACTTTTTGGGGTGTTGTTGGGGCCTGGCCATGTGGGTGGGGGCCATCTTGAGGCCTGGTACAGGCAGGGCCTGGCCATGTGGGGGGGGTGGGGTCAAGGGCCCATTTTTAAGCCAGGCAGTGTGCTCAGGCCTGCACCCAGTTTGCCTTGCTTTCAACCATTAGGCCCAGGGGTACTCAGTGGTGCATGGGCCTAGTCTTTCTCTGGGGTGTCTTGAATTTAAACATCATTGAGGGCATGGATGGCATGGGATTGTGGGGATTTTTGAGTGTTTTTCGACTTTTTGGGGTGGTGTTGGGGCCTGGCCATGTGGGTGGGGGCCATTTTGAGGCCTGGGACAGGCAGGGCCTGGCCATGTGGTGGGGGTCAAGGGGCCATTTTTAAGCCAGGCAGTGTGCTCAGGCCTGCACCCACTTTGCCTTGCTTTCAACCATTATGCCCAGGGGTACTCAGTGATGCATGGGCCTAGTCTTTCTCGGGGTGTCTTGAATTTAAACATTATTGAGGGCATGGATGGCATGGGATTGTGGGGATTTTTTAGTGTTTTTCGACTTCTTGGGGTGGTGTTGGGGCCTGGCCATGTGGGTGGGGGCCATTTTGAGGCCTGGGACAGACAGGGCCTGGCCATGTGGTGGGGGTCAAGGGGCCATTTTGAAGCCAGGCAGTGTGCTCAGGCCTGCACCCACTTTGCCTTGCTTTCAACCATTATGCCCAGGGGTACTCAGTGGTGCATGGGCCTAGTCTTTCTCTAGGGTGTCTTGAATGTAAACATCATTTTTGGCATGGATGGCATGGGATTGTGGTGATTTTTGAGTGTTTTTCGACTTTTTGGGGTGTTGTTGGGGCCTGGACATGTGGGTGGGGGCCATCTTGAGGCCTGCTACAGGCAGGGCCTGGCCATGTGGTGGGGGTCAAGGGCCCATTTTTAAGCCATTCCAATAGAAGCTCAGGTTAGAGGTCCTGCACATCTAACCTGGGCTTCTATTGGAATTATATAGCGCATATTAGCAATCCCATTCTCGACGTTTTAGCAGTTTCCTGCCGGTAAAACGGCGATAATTTGAATGAGGTTCTTGCTAATATGCCCTATTTTTTTTTTATTATTATAGACACATTAATACCATATTACAGTTCTAGTGAGATTTACAAACCACTGGCCTAAGGCCAGGTGGTTTATGATGTCACCAAAACCCCTGGGTAGCAACATAGGACAATACTGCAGTTACCTTTTATGTAATTTAAGATTAGCAAGAAATAGATTATATTTTAAATCATTGTTGGTTTTAATTTATTATAATTTTTACTAAAATGCCTACACTGCTCTAAACAATGGTAAGCAATGCCTAAACCTGTATTTTCAAGTGGATTTTATATGTGCTGAAAAGTATACGTAAATGTGTTCGACTACATGATAAAGTAAGGAGTGCACTTTCACCACAGTTCCATAGGATTTTTTAGACTACTCCTTTGAGACAACACAGCAAGTGTAAAATGAGCAAAAATACAACAGGCACAACTTTTTAGCGCATCTCAGTTACACTACGGCCTTAATTATCAATTGGGGATAACTGTATTGCTGTTTTCACATTCAATAAATAATTCTCCCCTGTGGTTTGTCATTATCAGTTGCAGTAGTTAATGGTAGTTATACGTTTTTCTCTACAAATGGGGCATAACATGGGGATTTTGGTGCTTACAACACTTCATATTTGCAACGTCTGCTTCGCCAGGTAAATGTTGTCAGGTTTAAGCTTCCGAAATTTACCCGGTGAAAAATCAAGTTTTCTACCATAACCTGTTTGGGTAGGGGGTGGGAAGGTGTGGGGGGGGGGGAGGGGTGCTGAGACCTATTTGAAGAGCCAAGCTTTCAGTTTCTTAGACTGAGTTGGCTGCCCTAAGGTGAAGGGGGAGTTCGATCCAGGCTAACCCAGCACCTTATAGCACATACTCATAATTCCAAAACCCGTGCAAATAATGGTTTGCAAAAGTGCTGGAATTTTATGAGTCACTCATAATTTATGCTTGTGGTGCAAAATGTGCCATTTGTTGGTTTATATGACAGATCCAAAATCAAGGAATAAAGAATTTGCAGACATTTAAATCTGCAGTTTGAAATTATGACAATAGAAAATCCAGAAGTGGGCAGTCCTGACTTGTAAATGAAGGATGGGGGCAGGAAAGTGGTAATTAGGAACGGAATGAACATCAACACAGCCATGATTGCCTCCTATATTGTTCTACTCTGTTTTCACAAGTACATTTACTCTTAAAAAGGATGGAGTAAGAATGAAAACATGGTTAGTTACAACACCATACCTTCAAGGAGTGCAAAGAGAGTGTTTCTATCAAATTTAAACCTATTTTCACTGAGCTTAACATTTTACTAAAAGCTGTATTTGCATATGCAGATTTGTGCTATACTTACACCAGTACTTCCAGCAGACAGGCCACATGAGTATGTATATTATAGAAAATGGAATGCAAATGGGAATCGATCATTTGAGCATATTTTAGTTCGTTTAAATGGAAGTGTTTTGTCATCCCGTAAATTGTTGAAATGCAGGCAAGCTGCTTGTGGAAACATGCAATGCTCATTTTTCCACATCTATTTCATAGAGGTGGTCAAGCCAAGGAAAATAAAATCGAGAAAGGCTCAAGCTAGATGCTTGCCTATGGCTCAGAGCGAGGTCATCTTGGACCCTCAGGCCAAAAGCGAGCTGAGTTTCCATGTAGCTTCCGCCTGCTACCCACGCTCTAACCTCTTGTGCCAAGAACTGACGACAAAGCAGTGACCTTTGATGAAACACGCACGAGGGAAAGAGATATCCAGATATTGTCTGAGCCACACAATGTGAAAACGTAATACCTGGAATGAGTCCCAGCTTCCTCACTTAATCAAACAGTATGATCCCAGGCAAATATTTTATTTCACATACAGTGATACCCTCACTGGTGGGTTTAGCTCTCTTGGTACCTACTCATCCCAAACCTGCTTCTGTGGCTATGATCTCGAAATAAACCCTCTCTAGACCCTAGACTCACATGTCCATCACTCAAATATGTTCATATTTCTCTATACTAAGTCACCACTAATCCTGTTCAGGTTCTGGAGTAGTACTTTGATGCCTAATCAGGGGTAGCAAGCTTTATATAAACGCAAACTCCTCCCTCTTTAATCCCTCCACTATCCTTTTCAACCCAAATAATCCAAACCACAACCCAAATAACACCCAATGGACTGCGCCAACACACTCGCCCCCTCCAGAACACCACAAGACAACACAACAAGAAATCAAACTGGTTCGCCACAGCTCTCCAAGAATCCAAACACTCCTGCTGATGACTGGAAAAGATGTGGAGAAACAGCAAAAATCTGGAAGCACACCTTCAAAACAGCCACCACGGCACACCACCAACTCATCAAATCCACAAAGAGGAACTTCCTCCAAGACAGAATCCTCTTTAACGCCGACAACTCCAAGTAACTCTTTGCCATCATACAGGAATTTGCCAAACACAACAGCGAAACAATGGATGTCCCTCTCTCCCAAGACCTTTGCAACAGACTCAGCTCCTTCTTTCCCCACAAGATCAAGATGCTCTATGACAACTTCGACAGCCAAGACCTCTGCACCACCCCAACCCTCACGCTTAGCAACGGATGTACGTTGTTACGACGCGTGGTATTACCACGCGTACCGTTACAACACGTATTTTACAACGCAAGTCGTTACCACGACTTGCGCTGTAGGGGTGCGGACTTAGGAATAGTTTAATTTACTATTCCAACACCAGCCTACGTACAGTAAGGAAGGTGTTGGAATAGTAAATCTACTATTCATTGTCCTTTAACACCCTCCAGCGCAAGTCGTGTTTACAACTTGCGTTCTAAAATACGCGTTGTAACGGTACTGTGGGGTAACATCCGCGCCGTAAAGGATGTTCCCCTTAGCAACACCACCCAACAGACCCTACTCACCTGGACCCCACTCGCGACTGAAGAAAGCCTAAAGACCATGTAGAGACTCCAATCCGGAGCACCTTCTCACCCCTGCCTGCCACACATCTTCTACAGGGCTGCCCCAGCCATCGCACCCAAGCTACGTCAAACCATCAACTGCTCCCTCAAGGCTGCCTCATTCCCTGACAACTGGAAGCATGTCAAAGCCAGCCCCCTCCTGAAGAAACATTACGCAGACCCGACAGACCTCACGAATTTCAGGCCCATCTCACTGCTTCCTTTCGTAGCCAAGGTCATCGAAAAGGCCGCCAACATCCAGCTAACACACTTCATCGAAGCCAGCAACATCCTAGACACCTCTCAATCCAGATTAGGTAGCAACCACAGCACCGAGACCGCCCTCCTCGCCGCCACATACGACATCCGCCCCCTCCACGACCAAGGCCAAACGGCAGCCCTCGCCCTCCTGGACCTATCATAGGCCTTCAACACGGTCTCCCACTGCACACTAGCCACCAGACTCCACGACACCGGCATCCAAGAAAAAGCCCGAAACTGGCTATGCTCATTCCTCACAGGCAGAACACAGAGAATAAGACTCCCGCCCTTCCTCTCAGAATCGACAGAGATCAGATGTGAAGTTCACCAAGGTTCCTCCATCAGCACCACCCTCTTCAAAGTCTACATGGCCCCCCTTGCAACCATCGTCAGAAACCCTGGTCTCAACATCGTCTCATACGCCAATGACACCCAGCTCATCCTCTCCATCACCAAGGAACCCAACATCACGAGGCGCAACTTCCAAGAAGGGATGAAAGCCGTCACAACCTGGAGGAAGAACAGGTGCCTGAAGGCAGAACACAGAGAATAAGACTCCCGCCCTTCCTCTCAGAATCGACAGAGATCAGATGTGAAGTTCACCAAGGTTCCTTCATCAGCACCACCCTCTTCAAAGTCTACATGGCCCCCCTTGCAACCATCGTCAGAAACCATGGACTCAACATCGTCTCATACGCCAATGACACCCAGCTCATCCTCTCCATCACCAAGGAACCCAACATCACGAGGCGCAACTTCCAAGAAGGGATAAAAGCCGTCACAACCTGGAGGAAGAACAGGTGCCTGAAGCTCAACTCAGAGAACAGAAGTTCTCATCATTGGCTCCACCCACTCCACTTGTGACGACACCTGGTGGCCCCCGGCCGTCAGAAATCCACCCACGCCGACGAACCATACGCGTAACCTCGGCATCATACTGGACTAATTTCTCACTATGAATCGCCAGATCAATGCTGTCACCTCTGCATGCTTTAACAGCCTCTGCATACTATGTTAGACATTCAAGTGGCTCCCCCTCCCTGGCTCCAGGAAAAGGGTCATGCATGCACTCGTCACCAGCAGATTTGACAACAGAAACGCCCTCTACTCAGGAATCACCAAAAAGCTACTCCTCAAACTCCAGACCGTTCTGAACGCCGCAGCCAGACTAATCCTTGATATCCCATGACACAACCACATCACCCAGCACCTCTGCAACCTCTACTGGCTTCTCATCTGAAGAAGAATAACTTTCAAACCTCACGCATGCCTACAAGGCCCTCCACAACATCGGACTTCAATACCTCAATGACCGAATTAGATCAATAAAACCTGATAAATTACAATTTGTATGTTTACGTTATGTCTATTGTGTCTTAAGTCCTATGTCAAACATTAGCTTTTCCACGCTCAGACCCAGCAATAATGAGCTATTCAAAATGACTTGGGGAATCTTCTGCAAACAGTGGTTATATTTTACCTTACTAACACCATGGACATACACAGCAGACTTAAGACTGCTCAACATGTCAGGACAAAACACATATGAGTAAATTAGACATAAATGTACAGCATTCAAGGGTGAGCAATAATAGAACCATTGGGGTCCAACTGAAAAGTTATGCAGAGTGCTTTTGTGGAGATGTGATAAGGTTTTGCTACTTCATCAAAGTTATTCTGTTTGTGAGTGTGGGTAATTCCAATGTTCTCCGCTTTTTCATCCTCCCAGAAACCCTCTTCTGTATCTGGATCTTGTCCCTGGGAGCATTTACCATACTCTGCAGCAAAGTCTTCAAGGCCCCTCAGATACGCCGCCTCATACATTTTAAGGAGTAGAACCAGGAATCAGCAGCTTGCAATCTGAGCTCACGTGACTCTGCTTAATAGAAGACTAAACATTCAATATCCCATTGGATTACTCATTTGTCTAACAGGAAAGTAAGCAGCAATGGTATCTGAACTGAAATATCTGCTTGGAAATACATTCTGAGCTAAACGACGGGTATCTTTTCATCCGCAATGAAGATAGTCACCTGCATTGCCAAATAGACTTTTAAGATGCCATTATAATGGCTGGACAGAGAGACCACTGCCATCATTGATAGATTCAAATCTTCAGAGAGAACCAGGAACACACACTTGGCAGCTCTAATTGGGCCCAACTTTCTGCTCCACTACTGCTGAACTAGACCTTTCCCTGCATTCATCCACATGGCCATTAGGTAGGTGGGTGATGAGTGGGGAATACAGCAGCTAAAGTGTGACAAAGTGTTACTCTGATGTAAGGAAGAGAAGGACACTGAGCCTGACACTAATGAAAATGGAGGGATGAGGGGCTTCCAGGTGAACTCTGATGTAGGACTGGATGGTAGGTAGTTCTGGGAGACAAAGAGGCACGGCCTGCTGCCTGCAGAAATACTGCAGACACTGCTTTAGTGGCAAGAGTGTATACAGGACACCACAAAGGCAGCCCACTTGTCAGAAAACATCACTCAAGCACACATAAATAATCCCCAGCAGACCAGTGGAACCAGAGGGGAAGATAGCTGACAAGTTCCTGTGTAGGAAAATAGACAAGGTACCTGAAATGCAATGCACTAAGGAAAGCTGTAGTTACAAAGCTCATAAGAAATTTGAGTGTAGCACCAATGTTTACTTCAATATAGGCACACATATTTCACAAGCCTAATTACAACAATTTGGCCATGTTTACATCTACTATCTAGTTAGGTTGGCAAAATGCTGTAACGCACAGGGGATGTGAGAAAAGTCACAGATCCCGCTTCTTTGAACGTCCAGCTCTCACCATTGGTGTCCAGTTGCAGACTAATCTCAGGTGGGAGTGTTCAGCTGTGAAGGTAATACAAAATGCTGAGGTAGTCTCTGTTGACTACTGCCACAATGCTGAGTACAATTTAGAACATAAACAAGAATCACTATACTCCAAAAAGCCTCGGAGGACCTTTGATGTAGTTTCTGAAGTGTGCAATAAATTTCTTTTTAGTTTCCATTTAGAATGGAGGGGAACAAACTCGCTTTTATCCTCATCCCCAAAGTTGAAACTTTAGATACTTTTTGAGCATAGAGTGTTTGAAAGTAAATGTCATTTATGAATGCTGGGAGAGCCACTTCTTATCTCTGTTATATTAAATCAAACATAAGAATTTTAGGCTATGTTTTTCACTATATGACGATATCATATTGTCTTGCAAAAATCCCACGCATTTGGAAAAGCAGATCTGGCGGCGAAGCCTTTTCCTACATCCCTCCTAAAGTGTGAAAGGACATATCACTACACATAAGAGCCTCTATCTCACTTCTTTATTCCACAAGAAGCTGAAGACCTGGCTTTTCCAGTAGTCCCATTAGGCCCTAGGTGAGTTTAGACTCACACCTGCCCAGCACATAAACACCCTCCCCGGTGATAGTGCGCTCTACGAATCTGCATAATATAACATCAGATAAAGTGCTTCTATCATTTTCTACCAACTACTAGATAATTATAGTATATTAGGCAGCAACTGGGAGTCACAAGGACGACAGAGGAAACCTTCCAAGTTTGATCTTTGCTTACCATGCAGCTGGTGGTCACTTTCTTTAGGGCAACAGTGTAGTAACTGCACATCAGGCATTTTCTTCTAGTGCGCTGAAAAAATAACAGAAAAAATAAAAAGGTTTGTATTAACACTGTATTTTACAGAAGGAACAGAATATTATAATAATATAGTTAATGCATACTGTTTTGTCAAAAAGGTTCCTGGTTGTTGTATCATTCAAACCGGGATAGTCCCTAAGATGTGGAAACACGCTATTGTGAAGCCTCTATTTTAGAAACCCCTTCGGTATTGGGACATTTCTGCCTCATATCACTACTACCCATTCAGGGGAAAGTTGCAGAAAAGCATGTCTTGCAGGTGGAGGAAAACAACATCACCAGACACAAATGGGGTTCTATCCAGGACATAGCACACAGTCAGCCCTTTTAATAATAACCGATAAACTAAAAATTATACTGGACTAAGAGGGCTCCGCCGCTATTCTCCTTTCAGACCTAAGTGTGGCGTTTGGCACCGTGGACCATAATATCGTAACTTAGAGACTAGGCAACATCGGTATCCTGGGCAAAGCAAAAAATTGGCTCAACTCCTTCCTAAGCAAAAGGTCATTCCAATGCATGGAATCTGCCAATTTCTCAGACACCTTTCTGGCTCCCCATGGAGTACCTCAAGGCTCGGCACTCAGCCCGTCCCTGTTTAATATTTACCTGAATCCTCTAGCATAAATTGTTCAGAAGTTCGGACTCACAATTGTGTCCTACACCGACGAAACACAATTGGTAGTCTCAGTGTCGTAGGCAGTTAACTCTAATCATTTTCAGCTGGTGCCATGCTTGGAAAAGATAGCCAAATGGATGGATAACTCCAATCTAAAACTGAACGGCAACAAACTGCCATGATGTTCCTGGACAACTGCCCAGGGCAGTGGTCGAGGATCAGCTGGCCAGGGGACTGGGGTGCCCCCCCCCACCCCCATTCCAAAGGTTTCCATAAAAGAACCTGGGGCTGTGGCAAGACCACAACCTTTCTATGGAAACTCAAGCCACAAAACTTTCCTCAGTTTGTTTCAGCATCATGAGGATGATCCGTAAGATCTTGAGCCTCTTCTCAGAACAGGCACGAAGAACAGTGGTCCAGGCCCTATTGATCTCAAGACTGGACTACGGCAATTCCTTGTATCTGTGTTCCCACATATATGTGACTGACAGGCTACAAGTTGTCAAGAACGCCGCGGCGAGGATGCTCCTGAAGATCCCTAGACAGGAGTCAGTAAGATCCTCATTGAAAAAACTGCACTGGCTCCCCATCCAATAAAGGCTGAGGTTTAAAGCTATATGTCTAGCTCACAGAGCCATGTATGATAGGGTTCCAGCCCTGTTAAAAACCATGGTCACCCCATATGTCCCTAATAGATCTCTCAGGTCCTCATCCGACTACCTCATGAACACCTTAAGCATAAAGAGATCTCGGTGTGGAGGGATATCCTTCTCACACCTTACTCCAAAGCTATGGAACTCTACGACCAAGGAACTGAGACTGATCAGAGCGGAGAGAAGTTTCAGGAAAAAACTCAAGACGTGGCTGTTTCCTTAAGTTCCCTCCTCTACACTAAGCCTCTACACTGTGTCGTCTCTCGGTAGCGCTGGCAAGCCCTTGGGCAGCCATGCGCTCTATAAATCCCACACACATAAACATAAATAAATATGTGTATTAGTTCGAGAACAGCCCACAGGTCCCTTCTTTAAATCTAATATTGAAAGGTGAAAGGGAGGAAAATAACATAATGCTGTGCAACTGAAAGGGTGTGTCTTGGCTCTGCTCCTCCCACATCTCATAAAAAGAAGATGGCCGATTTCAGCATGCACTGTTGCATTGTCTGCTAATCTCCTTCCCACAATCTGAATCATGAATCTTTGCAGATCCAAGAATGGGCAACGCAGACATGGGTCAGAGGAAGAAGAATGGTTTCAGAACGGGGTCAACTGATGCCCCTGAACCTGACCCCAGAAGCCACGAGATCTGGGTAATTGGCAACAAGAACAGTGAAGATACGACCAGAAAGTCATGTGTTCACTGACATATGCAATGAAATAACTCGACAAAGTGGACACAAGTAGAATGCATCTAAATGTAGACTTCGCAACCTGGCCTAGAACTAATACAAGGTCGAGCAGAGTTACTGAAGTGAAAGGAGGATCAACATCCTGAACACCATAGCAAGCACAGCGTAAACTCTCTCTCTAGACTTTAAAATGTCCCTCGATCTAGTCAGACTGAGGTCCAACTGTAAACAATTAGTCTAGTCAGACTGAGGTCCAACTGTAGACAAATAGTCTAGTCAGACTGAGATCCAACTGTAAACAATTAGTCTAGTCAGACTGAGGTCCAACTGCAAACAAATAGTCTAGTCAGACTGAGGTCCAACTGTAAACAAGTAGTCTAGTCAGACTGAGGTCCAACTGTAAACAAGTAGTCTAGTCAGACTGAGGTCCAACTGTAGACAAGTAGTCTAGTCAGACTGAGGTCCAACTGTAGACAAGTAGTCTAGTCAGACTGAGGTCCAATTGTAGACAAGTAGTCTAGTCAGACTGAGGTCCAACTGTAGACAAGTAGTCTAGTCAGACTGAGGTCCAACTGTAGACAAGTAGTCTAGTCAGACTGAGGTCCAACTGTAGACAAGTAGTCTAGTCAGACTGAGGTCCAATTGTAGACAAGTAGTCTAGTCAGACTGAGGTCCAACTGTAGACAAGCAGTCTAGTCAGACTGAGGTCCAATTGTAGACAAGTAGTCTAGTCAGACTGAGGTCCAACTGTAGACAAGTAGTCTAGTCAGACTGAGGTCCAATTGTAGACAAGTAGTCTAGTCAGACTGAGGTCCAACTGTAAACAAGTAGTCTAGTCAGACTGAGGTCCAACTGTAGACAAGTAGTCTAGTCAGACTGAGGTCCAACTGTAGACAAGTAGTCTAGTCAGACTGAGGTCCAACTGTAGACAAGTAGTTGGTATTCAGGAAAAAGAATGAGAATTGAGCTCTGCAAACATTTGTGAATACTTTTTTCAAATGATACTACTGTCTAGCAGAAAATGAGTTTGCCTTCATAGAAGAGGCTCACCGCCCAATTTTCAAAAGACAGATACTCGGGGAGGATTTATACCAGATGATCACAAAAATATGAAGCAACAGGATCTGGCATGGCATGATGATAATAACTAGGGGCACTAACTGCACCAGATGAAGACTCTCATCTTAATTCATACTACTGCATGCAAGCATTGAAAATCGTGGCCCAAAGGTAGTAATTAACTTTGTAAAGAGGTCACCTCATCACCAGTGAAAGACCACTCAGCACTACGAGCTCACAACAGAAGCAACCACGAACAAGACAGCAATGGTACTCTCAATTTTAATTCTGCAGCGACATTTGTGATTGCTTTTCTCACCAACATGGATATTCGAAAAGAATACTACTAATACTGCATAAAGAGACAGAGAGACAGAGATTAGTGATTATACTGCTCAGGCATAAGCAATTTATGGCCCTGAAGAGGGAATTATGGGAAAGTTGGCTGCGATTCCCATTCTCCCAGTTCCAGGGACTGCGATTGGTGTTTTATTCCCGTGTGTGACGAAACGGCATGCTCTAGCCCTTGCACGGGCCTATGTTGAGGAGCGCAGTGGGTTTGGCCAGCAAACGGCGTGTTCACGTTTTCTGAAGCTTTCCCCACCCACTTGCCACAGAAATACTCGTTTGCTCTGTGTCCAAAGTCGGCATGGTCCCCGGTCACTGATGATATAATACCTCTTATGCCAGCACCAGTGAACCAATCAGTGGGTGCATATGGCACAGTAGATGAATACCAAAATACAGCAATTCCCTGAAAACTGAGCTTTACAGAGCAGAGCACTTAACCCCAAATACCCTGAGCACAGAGGAGCACAAAATGAAAGACAGACATGAGAATGAGAGACAGGTGAACAATCCGGCTCCCTGCTTGATGGCAAATAACACCGTGAGGGTTGAAGGCCAATGAACGAGACAGCACCATCAGTTTGGGAGTAAGAACCTGACAGAAACTGTTAAATAATTATTATGGAAAGGCCTAGTATGTGGACACCTGTGCTATTGCAGTGCCCCTGGCAGCATGTGAATGCAATTCACAAATGACATTTACATGCCTGATCTTAGTGGAACCCTTAATATAGCAACTGGGGAACCCATTAATGAAAATCTTCCCTGGAAGCAGACTAGTGAAAATTGGTGTAAGTGCCTGTGAGAAGCAAGCCCAGAAGAAACTACTGGTAACACGGAAACCTGCTTATATAAAACATTACAAGAAAAAAGAAGTCTGCAGGAGAACGGAGTAGGGATCAACATAGTTAGCAAAGCACATGACAATGAAAGGTGATTTAGGTCGTCCACCATGGCACAGTGGTATAGTCCCCAGGCTCACTGGGGGCACTAGAATGCAACAATGAAATCTTAGCAAAGCACCACAGTGTACTATACTCCTTTCAGTTTTTCATAGGGGTTACATAGCTAATGCAGCTGCATTTCTGTTGGACATGAGCAGTTTCCTGTAGCTACCTATACCATATTGTATGCATCCATATTGCACAAAGTGAATGTATAGTTCATCATGTACTCGTTTAGCACTCTCTAAAAAGGTGAAGGCGCGAGGCTGAGCCACATACAAGATGGGTGCTTGACTGACAAATGGTTTCTGAAAGAGCCTTCGAAAGAAGCTGCACATTAGCCAGCACATCTTGCTGTACAGACATCTCTGACGCGTCCTATGAGGAGACAGCTGCTTGAAGTCCCACCGGATGTAAGCCTGTCAATTTCTCATGCAATGTACCTTGACTTGCACAGGAAGTGAATTGGCAGATCTAGATTTCTTTCAGCAAATAGATCTAGTGCTGAACAAGATTAGAACAGAGTGAAACTTAGAAATAGGTACGAGTACCATTTGCTATTCCCATTTTACTACTTCGCTGTCCCTTTTAGCTGCCTTGCAAAGCCTGCAATTTAACAACTGTGTCTTCTCATCGTACAGAACTAAGTATAACTTTCACTTTGCTAATTTCAATGGCTAGTGTGTTTACTCGCTATTAATCAGTTTATCCACGTGCTGCATCTCCTTATTTTAAAAAAACAATCAATTACGAATGCACAATGGTTCCTCGTCTGCATCCACTGTTGCATGAGTCACTTCCTCTCATGTCAATGATGACAGAGAATTATTGAAAGGTGTGTGAAGTGGCTTCTGTCACCATGTGATTTTGAGCGGTGACGTCAGCAAGATTAAACTGGTCACCGCACACTGTCAGTTCTGTCCTTAGGATGTTTCATGTATACAAAAAATAGCTAACAATTGATTGGAACAAAGTTGAAGATTACCTCTTCTGGAAGTGTGATGAGGTGAGACTGCCCACAAAAGAAAATGAAATTGTATTTTAGAATCTGAAAACTATGGCGCACAGGTTAAAATTCCCAATCACATTCAGTGTAAATTAAACCAATATTTTACTAGGCGCGTTGAAGTTCTTAGATACCAGTAACATTATTAGTGCACAAAAATCAAAGGTGATCCACCGAACACCGGATTTAATTTTTATGGACAACCTCATTCTCTCATCAATAGAAAGCCATCTGCTCATTGCAGTCAGCCACAGATCACTTCTGTTTGCACTATCCTGGGTTTAGCATATCTCAACATCCAGAGTTCAAAATTAATACCAGCAAGCCTAAATCACAATTATATTGGAAAGAAATGTTGACAATGGAGCTGATTCCGATCTGAGTCGGAAAGCTCTCCAACCAAGCCGCATCCAGAGTGTTTTCTGACCAAGCCGGAGTCCTGCAGTCCGACCGAGCGAGTACAATGCGGCCGTAAGCTGCCAGGACTTGGTTCGGTCGGACTCCCATAGAAGTCAATGGGAGTGTACGACGCGTACATGGGCTCCCTTTGACTGATTTTGTACGTCGCGCACAAGGGTGCCCCCTACGGTGGGTACGCGTCGGTGCCATCAGCACCGTACATGCCTGTGTTGGGGAGACCCTTGGGTCTCCCCCTGTGTGCGAGTCGTAAGGTGGTGGGTGACCGGGTGTACGATGCGGACCCCAAAAGGCAACTTCCTGGACGTGTTGCGAGCCAGACACTTCGGCTCGCACCAGCTATCCGACTCATGCATCGTACTGGCTCGGTCGTAATTCGCACCCATTGCACGGCACGGTCAGCTTACGGATGAGTCGTACGGAGCGGTTCGGACCCGGAAACGACTCGGTCAGTGAATTTCGTTTTGCTCACATCATACTTGCTCGCGCGTGCAGGTGTACGAGTCAGGTGGAAAAACCACGTACGGCTCAAATTTTTTCCGGCCCGATCGCGTTCGGTGCCCTTCCGACCCAGATCGGAATCGGCTCCTGAGTGTAACCTCCAGATGGATCACTGGCCAAGCAGCTGCGTTTGTCTACATCAAAATTTAGGAGACACAGCAAGGTGGCAATTCCAGCCCTGGATTAACAACTTCTGACCTGATGGAGTGAGATATGTACAAGGAATGCTACATGATCCTCATTTGATGAATTTCAGATACACACTTTCTATGTTTATTGCATGCTACTTGACAGATTTTCAAACTGCGCTTTGCAGTGCACTTGTATTACAAAACGTACTAGAACATTTATGTTTTGCCTATACTTATACGTTCTGCAAGGGGGTTACCTTCACTACTGTGGAGGAGCGTCACCCCACTGATGGAAGGTAGCAGACAAAAGAAAAAAATTAATGACAATAAAACTATTTTATTGTAATTTCATTTTTCACTTTCAGTCCGCGGAGTGTTGGGCGGGCAGGGCCATGTTGCAGCTCACACAGCAGGGGGAGGAGGAGTGGTAGGCACTGAAAGTGTACACACAATTTTTGCTACCTGAGAAATACAGTCAATGATGCTACATTACAATGTCCCTAGTAGCACCACTGGATAGGAGTGCTGGGCATATAAAAAATGTAATGGGCTGTCCTCACACACCACCAGGTGTCATGCTTCATCATAGGACAGCCCTCACTCTCTAAAAACCCGGTTTGATAGAGAGGGGGCCTACACCTGAATACAGGGAGGCACTTTTATTTATTTTTTGGAGGGTGGGGCGTGAATAGTGAGTTTTAAAAACCAATATAGCATCCAGATTACATTTAATTATTGGACACATTACTTGGTATTAAACTTTGAGATGTGGGGAATAGGGGAACTATTACCACATCACCAATGTAAAAGTTGTCATGTTTCTGCCTATGGCTCTACTGAGTCTGCGGTATTCTTCAGGACGAACAAACGGGCTCCTTATGTGGCAATGTTGTACTAGGAATTGCCTCGCTGTTAGGGTGACTTCTGTCTACCTCTAACCTAAAGTTTAGTTCATAGGTACCTGTGGATACATAAATGATTGTTTAAGATGCCTTAATTATATGGAGGACATAAGTAACGTTATATATATAATGCTTGCGCAGCATTACATGCTTGTGTGATGTTGTGATACTGCAAATGTGAGGTAATACTAAAAGCATTTCTTTACTTAATTGTAGGACCAGCTCACAATCTTAACCCAACGTAGGATCTTCAATGCCCAGGGGAAACTACAAATTCAAAGAGTCTTAGAAAAGACAATGCACGTCATCATCTCCTTTACCTTACCATCACTCTTGAGGATATGTAAAAAATATACAAACTAGGCGTAAACTAAAGATGTCGGATGAAACCTTTTGCCAGGCCCAAACCTTCCTTTGTAATACTTATAAGTCACCCATAGGGTAGCCCCTAACCATCTCATAGGACAGGATGCGCTGCATTTAAAAAGTTGAACATATACTTTTAGGTTTTACATGTTCTGGTAGCGAAAACTCACAAATATGTTTTCGACTATTGCAAGGCCTACCTCTCCCAAATGATGCCATTGGGTTACCTATTACTTTTAACAAATTATAAAATTTACTTGGGAACCTGTAGGAATGCCTTGTCTGGTGTCCGCATATTTGTAATTTAAAACCCTCTTCAATGGTAAAGTCATATGTTAAGTCACAGTTCTGAAAATGCCACTTTTAGAAAGTTGGAATTTTCTTGTTCTAACCATTTAGTGCCTGCAGCCTGTTTCCTGGGTCATATGTATGGGAAAAATTCACAAAGCCAACTGCCAACTGGACCTAGATAGTCACACAATAGAGGGTTTGGATGTTGGCAGGATGGGCCATCCTGAGTTGATGAGATGGTCGAAGGTGTCACCTGCCACACTTGCTCTTCAAAGGCACTCCCCCAGCTCTCACACTAAGGACTTTGCACTAGCCTATTGTGCCTGAAGAGAGACTGGGACCAGTGGAGGGAGGTAGGAAAGTCCCAACACTTCTGTAGGGGGAAGACTCCAAAAGTTGCTTCCACTTAAAAGTGAGCACCAGCTATAAACATAGGACTCTCAGACCCACTCTTCAGTACACTCCTGAACCTGGGGATACTACAGAGGAAGGACTGCCCTGATTCCAGAGGATGCCTTGCTGCTTGTGGCCTGCCCTGCTGTCTGAGAAGGAAAGGAAGACTGGACCAGGAACCTTCATCCCAGGTGAAAGTGACTCCAATGGTCAGTCGACTGACCTATTCTGAGATACACTGACACAACAAACTCCAGAGACCTCTCTGCAACTGCCCAGCTAACCTGCTGTACTGGACCTGCCTGGACCTGCAACAGGACCTGCCTGAGCCAACCTGCTGGCCTCTTTTGGAGTGAGTCCCCAATCCCCAAGAGCTGCCCTCTAGGTCCTGGACCCCTTGGCATCGCAACAGTTGAGCTTCCTCTAGAAAAAAAGGAGAAATCCTTTAGTTTAAGGTTCTTTGCGACCACGAACAGTCTCATTCGTGCTATGATCTTGCCACCAACACCGACCGCCAACACGAAGCTTCAGTGAACCAGACTCTTTGCACTACAGCGACCGAAAGCAATGACCAGCAATGTGAGATCTGCACTTCACCCTATAGCATTGATAGCCTGTGGTGGCTGCCAACGCAAAGCTCCAGCAATGACCATCCCCACCGCCCGACAAGATATTCGTGCTACAGCGACGACCATCTGCTATGCCCAGCCTACTTTTCGCTCTACAGCAGTGACTATCACCTCACGGGCTCCTCCACTGTGAACTCGACTCTTCATGCTGGACTTTAGAAGGTAACTTTTTAAGAAGGACTAACCTGGTCCCTGTATCCTACCCATGCACCATCACGGACAGCCTGAACCATGGAGGTCAGTTAGTGGTCACAGCTGCGACCCTTAGTTTGCCCCTTGCTACCTCTGGCAGCACTGCCTTTGAGACCCCTGGCTTCAGAGGTGGCAAAATCAGTGCATGGAACACAGGAGCCGCTAACACTAATGGACGTTATTTGGATCTCCATTTTCAGGGTTTTCTGTCATATTTTTATTACAAAAATATTGAATAATAATATTCATTATTAGTTTAATAAACAATTGACTATAATCAGCTGGAATATGACCCTATCTGACAGCTAAAGTAAGAAAAAAATGCCTTTTAATGTATGTTGTATGCATGCTCGTGTGTGTATGTTTAAGCATGTGCGTGTGTGTGTATGTGACTCAAAGTAAAGGTCAAATGGTGTGTGATGTCACTTCCACTACCCCAGGCATTTTGGTAAATTGATACCCATGGCCTTAACTTGTGACTTTCACCCAATCTCGCACAAATCAGATAACCATAAGTGGTGCTTTGTGCTTTTAGGCGCTATACTTACCTTAAATCTTTGACATTTCATATCTCTGGTTCTACTGATTAGATTTTTGTCGTTTGGGTGTCAAATAATTTATTACATTTTACTCTATTTTCTTTTTAATTGGTGTGAGATTTTTCTTGGGTTGTGTTTTCACTTTATTGCTGTTTGTGTGCTACATAAATTCTTTACTCATAGTCTCAAAGTTAAGCCTGACTGCTTTTGTGCAAAGCTACCAGAGGGTTTGTGGTGCACTATGACAAGGATGTGGCTGTTGCTTGAGAAGAGCTCACACCCCCTCAACCAACAACTCAATTTCTCACACTAGGATATCCCAAACACAAAGCATGGGGGAAGGATATTCATCATAGGTTGCTTAGAAGTGCACAAGAGTGCATTAACTCAATGGGAGGAACAAGTAAGGTCAGCTGATTGTCATTTGCATGCAGCAAGATACTGTCTGACAAAATGAACCTTGAGCTCTTAATGAATTAATGTGAAGATGGAGAGGGTTTATTTTCAGAGGGAAATGGGAACACTTGCATTTTGATCTTCTCAGTTTACACTTTGAAACTTCTTTCTGGCCAATGCATGTGGTGCAGAGGCCAAATAGAGGATGTGTTCACCAGTCAATCCAACTACTTGTTTCTAACAGATCTGAATAGCAAGCTGTATGTTTTGAACGTCATGTGCACTTAGATGGGAGCCATGGGCTTAACAATACAGTAGTCACAGACAACCTTTCAGTAAAATGTGTTATTTTCAGTTATATCTCCTGTCCACTTCACATTTCATCATGGAACATGGCTGTTTTCAAGTTCACTAAAGACCAATAAATATAGTAACCTTCAGGTTTAACATTTCCCCACTTTTCCCTTGAGAAGTGCATGGTGGCATTGCAGAGTTTGGGGAAATATTGGGCTTGGATTATAAACCGGTTTCGCATTCTCCAAGGCTAAGAGTACAGTACTATACAATAAGACAAAAAGGCCTAGTAAGAGCATATCCTGTCCAGTTCCCGCCTTCTCCCCTACTGAAAGTCTGTTTCTCTCAAAATAGGATGTGAGCCCTCACTCAACCTGAGTGAGGGCTCAACCACAAACACATTCTTGATAGGTCCTTGATCCATTGGGACTCTCCGATCCCTGTGATCCCTTTTCTCTTTGCCTAAATTGCCACCTGCTTTAGCAGACCCCACCACCCTATTCTCCACCCAGGAAGAATACATTATTCCATGAAGGTAATGGTGGCCTGTTTGGTGCTTTCTGGCTGCATGTCCCTGAAATAGTAAGCCCTTCTCTTGTAAGGAGTTGCCCGGTTCAGTTCCTTAAACTACCCTGTCTGTTCGCGACCCAGCCCACAAGGGAGGACCTGAATGAAATGAAATTAAAAATGAAATGAAAAGGGGATTTGTAAAGCGCGGCTGCTGCCCAAGGGCGTCCAAGCGCTAAGAAGAGGGCATAATACTCTGAGGGGCTGGGGATGAGTTAGTTTCTGAAGAGAAAGGTTTTCAGTTCTTTACGGAAGGAAGAAAGGCTCTGGTTGGATCTTAGGGAGAGAGGAAGGGAGTTCCAGAGCTTGGCGGCATTGAGCTCGAAAGACCTGCCTCCAGCCCTGGACCTTTTGATTCGAGGGATTGCGGCAAGACAGGCATTCGCTGAAAGAAGTTATTTACCGGGGCAGTAGGGGGTAAGAAGAGAGTGGTTGATTTCAGGGCTGGCTCTATAGAAGGCCTGATGGGAAATACAGAGGGCCTTAAATTTTATTCTGTTTCTGACAGGGAGCCAGTGGAGAGATCGGATCCCTGCTTTGACTGATTCTCTGCGGGGTATCTGGAGTAGGGTGCGGGCCGCGCAATTCTGGGTCCGTTGGAGCTTATCCAGTACGTATTCTGGAGCACCCAAGTAGAGGACGTTGTTAAAGTCAAGCCGAGACTGAATGAGGCCTTAATGACAACTTGTCTGGCTTCGAGAGGTAAGATTGGAAGAATATTTCTTAGCAACCGGATTAACCCGAAGCAGGTTGCTGATGTTTTTGTTGCCTGAGTGTTAAGAGTACGGGTTTTATCTAGCCAGACTCCTAGGCTCTTGAAGTCCTCCTTCGGAGATGGGGGTGTACCCAGACTGGGGGGCCATAACTGATTAATAGTGGTGGGGGAGGGGGGACCGAGAAGCATATTCTCGGTTTTGTCACCGTTCAGTTTTAAGGAGGATGCCGTCATCCATCTTCCTACTTCCGCCATACAGGCGGCCAAATTGATCTGTGGGTGCCCACCGTTCTTATGTGCCAGGGAGACCACGAGCTGGGTGTCGTCCGCATATGATATGATCTTGATGCCATATTGACGGACGACTCCAGCCAGTGGTCTCATGTACACGTTGAACAGCGTGGGGCTTAAGAAGGAGCCCTGAGGCACCCCACAGCTCATAGGTTTAATTGTGGAACAGGAGTCGCCATCAAAGACCTGGAAAGTCCTTCCGCTCAAAAAGGTCTTTAGCCAGATAAGGGCATCTCTGGAGACTCCCAGATCGTACAGTCGTCGCACCAGAGTTTTATTGCATACCGTATCAAACACGGCACTAAGGTCGAGGAGGACCACTGCCACTGATCCACCTCGATCTAAGATCCTCCTGGATTCTTCCACCACGGCTAGAAGGCCCGTTTCGGTGCCGTGTTTTGGGCGGAATCCTGTTTGGGTGGTATCCAATAGAAGGTTTTCTTCCAGGTGTTTTGTTAGATGGAGGTTTACATGCTTCTCTAGTATTTTACTTGCCCAGGGTACAAGGAGATGGGACGATAGTTGTTGGGATCGTTCAAATCGAGATTAGGTTTTTTCACTAGCGCCTTCACCATCGCCTGTTTCCAGATGGGAGGTACAACTCCTTTTTGTAATGAGCTGTTCAGTAGCTCTGTAAGGGTAGGGAAGATGGCTTGGCTGACCTGACACAAAGAATCTATTCTTGGCCTTTGCCCAGCAGTGTAAGTGGGGAGGTACACTGATTTTTATTCTGGGACCTGTGGGCAAACTCACTTGCCCACCCAAACTCACCACCTTGCCAACCAAGGAAGTGCACAGCTTTCTGGTGCATGGGTGAGAGTATGTCAACCCCATTCCAGAGCGCATGTATATGGGCCAGCTACAGAAGCCAGCAAAGCTTTATAAAGGGGTAATGTGACTGCATTTCATTTGATCTGCGAGGAGGTGAACGGTTGAATAAAAGATACCCTTCTGAGAGGTCAACATGGAGATCAGAGGAGAAAATGCTTCTACCTTTTATGTGCGACAGTTCCATATATTGGAAGTTAGTAGGTAAGACTTCATTCTCTTAAATAAAACACTCAATAGAAATCTGAGATTTTGCAGCTTCTTCCTCATGGGATCTTTGAAGGAAGATTCAGAGTCAAGTGAATATGGAAAGAGTGGTAAAGCTATCCATGGGCACATCAGTGTACTTGTTATGTTATGTTATGTTATGTTAAGTGTTGCTTATAAAGCGCACTGACACCGAAGCTTCCTGGCGCTGGTAGACAGAACAGAATGAGGGGAAGGTAGGAGGAACAGAGTCTACGTGGAAGTGGGAAAGAGGTGAGTTTTAAGCATTTTCCTAAATTTGAGAAAAGAGGAGCAGGATTTAATAGAGGGAGGGAGGTGGTTCCAGAGCCCAGGGGCTAGATGAGAGAACCGGCGTCCGCCGAATCTCTTAGTTTTGGTCCTGGGGGTGATCAGCAAGTCGCGGTGGGCGGATCGAAGATTACGTGTAGGGCAGTAAGGGCGGATGATAGATTTTAGGAAAACAGGGGAAGGGCAATGAAGTGCCTTGAAGGTGAGACAAGCTACTTTAAAGGCAGCCCTTCGCTCAACCGGGAGCCAATGCAGGTTCGTAAGTAAAGGTTTAGCTGATTGCCATCTAGGTGTTCCATGGATCAGGCGGGCAGCCTGGTTCTGAACGATTTGAAGGCGTTGAGTCAGGTAATGGGGCAGACCGTGGTAGATGGCATTGGAAAAATCCAAACGGGAGAGTACCAGCGAGATAACAGTTTGGGTGAGTGCTGCCGGGGGAAGAAGGTGGCGGATTTTGCGGATCCTCCGAAGTTGGAACATGCAGGAGGATACCACCGCTCCCACCTGAGCACTGAGAGAAAGCTCGGTGTCAATAATGACGCCCAGACTTTTTACTGATTTTGCTGGGATGGGGGGGGAGCCAAACTCTGGAGGCCAGAACTGTGGGCCCCAGTAGGTGGAACTGAGTCCGGGAAGTAGGAGCTCAGTTTTTCCGGGGTTCAACTTCAGTTGGTTCTGGTTCATCCAGAGTTGGATATGGGTCATGGCTCCATGAAAAGTTGTAATGGCATTTGGTGAGTTGAGGGGGAAGATGATTTGGAGATCGTCAGCATAGTTATAGGTGACGATGTCCCATTTCAGAAACGATTGAATGAGTGGCCGGAGGTAAAGATTAAAGAGGAGCGGGGAGAGGGAAGAGCCTTGGGGAACACCACAGGATGTGAGAGTTTTTTTTGCAGTGTAGGGATCAAGGCGGACCGCCTGTGTTCTCCCCGTGAGGAAAGACCTGACCCACTCGAGGGCAACGCCCTCGAGTGGGTCTACTTTGTCTACTTTGAGCATTGCTAAGGTTAAACCGCAGATAAACATCAAACCTTCAGGTTTGTACAGTGCTGAACAGGCCTCTTTATCGCTGGACGTTATTGTTGGATGACTTATATGTCATTGGCCTATAAGAGTCAAAAGGGCAAGTGTCAGATATCAGACACTTCCATTGATTTGCAGCACACCCCTAAGAACAAT
The DNA here is from genome assembly GCF_964263255.1 of Lissotriton vulgaris. Taxonomy (NCBI): domain Eukaryota; kingdom Metazoa; phylum Chordata; class Amphibia; order Caudata; family Salamandridae; genus Lissotriton; species Lissotriton vulgaris. The sequence continues at coordinate 1,465,215,988 of NC_141691.1, forward strand.
GCTCTATCACATTATATTTATCCTCCTTAACCACATTGCTGCAGCGGTAATTTTTCCACTGTGCGGCAATTTACAAAAACCTGCGTTACATGACGAGCTCAGCTCGTCATCCGCACACGACCACCGTGGCTGATGACGAGCTGAGCTTGTCATCAGCAGCGAAGGGGTTAAGGAAGTTTCCCTGAAAAATACAAATTAATTTGATTACAAATGTGCTTTCAACCAAATATGGATATTACGCCCTACTTCAATATAAAACTGACAAGCACAAAATTCTTACTTATCACCAGTAATAAGAGACAAGTTAAACTCCCTTAAAAGCTCAGCAACCTGAACCATTAAAATGGAAGGCGGCACTCACCCAACTCTCAGAAAGTATCAAATTCACTAGATTCATAAAGCACAAATGTTGTATAAAAATCCAAGTCGTAATGAAGACCCAGACAACATGGTGTTAACTATCACTCCTGCTCAAAATAGATGCCCACCTATTTGAAACAAACTTGACAATGAGTCAATTACCTCGGCCTCTCCTACTTGAAGACTAGCAATGTCATACTCTCCAGTGTCTCAACATGAAGCATGTACCTCAACAAGGAGCAATGCATGGCGGCTCCCACCATATCAAAGGACTAAAGCAATGAGACCAAATTGTCCTGTCCTAAAAGGACCTCACTAGCCAATTTTGCAGGCCTGCGTGAGTGTATACTGTCACATATAAAGGCTATAAGGGCCAAAGCAGCACCTTACCTGTGATAAGACCGATTCCAGGAGGACTCTCAAGATAAGAAGATCATAAAACACCATAAGTCTCCAACCTTTTAAGTACTAAGATCTACTTTTGTTCAATGAAAGTCATTCCGAGCTACTAATAGTAGTGACGTCCCCTTCTAATATGGTCAACAGTGATAACATCCGTACATTAAGCTGGGTTGCCATCAGTAAAGTAAAAAAATATCGATTTGAAATGCCTCTACATGGGTATTGCATAAAAGCCATAGTTGCAATCTCCCTGGCACCAAGCTAATACAAGGAGTAATAAATCACTCCAACTTAAATAGAAGCTTTAAATACATTTTGAAAACTCAACCCTTTTTTTCTAAACATCAGCTTATGAGTAATAAAAATATACACATTTTCATCTTGACTACATGTTTTTTCACTTTTTGTATACATAATATAATTAGGGCTCCCGGTTTTATGGTATTTATTTTTTCACATTGTATTTATCCATATTTACTTTTTGGGCATCTTATTGGCATTTTTCCGTATTTATTTTGTGCTTTAATAATAAATGGAGTACAAACATGATGTGTTTTTACATTTATTTAACTGATAAATATGCACTCATACTTTAATGCCTGTTGCGTTTTAGCAATTAAGCAGCCAATATAGCAGAAAACTACATCCACATGTAAATATTAGCAATATAAACAAATATATGTTAACATATACCTACATTTAAGTAAATCCCATTCTGTTTTTTAACTTCCTGTGCTGTCTCCCTGCTCAGATGTTGGCTTGGAATTCATGTAGGACAGTGTCGAAAGTCACTCACGAAAAGCACATTTTGTCTGTATTTTTCTGCTGTTAAAACTAAATACAAACAGAAAACAAATTGTTTTCTGTCTGTATCTATCAAAATCAGTAAAAACGGAAAACTGGGAGCCTTAATTATAATTCAACCAAGCAAAAGCTTCGGTAATACTACGCTGGGCTGCACCCAGGAGAGGTACTCGGAGGCACCTGGAGAGGGACTGGTAGCTCACGAGCTACTCGTTGGAGACGCCTGCACCAGACTGTGCAGAAAAGACAGTATGAGAAAACCATCCTTTCTAAACGGTGTCCCAAAGACCTGGAACTTTTTGCGCTCCCTTTAAGCCCTGGCAGCAGTTCTTCCTCAGAGCACAACTGCAGTGCAGTTTTATGCGGCCCCAAGCTTCTTCATGCACATCTTTCCACAGTGCTGTTTCAAAGAGCACTCGCAGCTCCCCATTCATGCAATCCCTCCCCTAACTGCTCAAGTCTCTCTTTTTCTAGGCACCGCTGCCCTGTCAATACCAGTGAGATTTACTTGCTGCAACAAATGCTTGTGCATGAGTGGTAGATCGAGCCATTAGGTTTGAAAAGGATCTTAGGACTCACTAGAACTTGTGGCTCCATGGCTTCCCAATTTATGGTAGGGAGAAGGAAGTAAGACACATTAATAGATAGGAAGAAGAAGAATCGTGGGTACACCAATCCCCCGGAAAGACTTGAAAAAGGAGGAACTTTAGACCTATTAAAAGTCAGGGTGGTTAGTAAGATGGGAGGTGTCAGCTAAGCAGAACCAATGAACAGCCTAACTGATGATTACTACTAGCGGGAATGTTCATCCTTGAATTTACAACTTGAACATTCCCAACTTGCAGAGTAACGACCAGGGCTGCCGAAAAGTCGGTGGGAGTTAGGAGCTGGGAGCTCTGTCCAGTCACAGATGGAGTTGGAAGCTCCCAATCTCAAGGCCTGGATTGCGGCGGGATGTTTTACTCCTACTCTGGCAGACCACACACAGTCATCAGTTTGTGTGAAAAGAAAAAGAAGAAAGAAATAACAAAGAGAACCCTCTCCAGTAACCATAGGCACATCCCTTGAAAGACAGCTGTTGGCCTTTCTCCAACTGCCATGCCACCTGCACAAAATTAGACAGCTATACAAACGATATTTGAGCGCTCTCCCTTGTACAACTATATGAAGTGGATCATTCGCTGCAAATTACATCATTTGTCAGATGGTTGGGTGAGTAGAAATCCTTGTAAATGACATGGCAGAACTAAAATTTAAAGTGAAGGGATATAGGAGGCAGTCAGACAGACGAGTTGAAGACTCCAAAGGATGATCCCGACTTAATAATATAAGGTTTGTGGAGCTTCCAGAGTGGGTGGAGGGCAATGCGCCTTAGCATTTTATCAAGCAATGCATCAAGACATTGTTGAGGGTGATATAATTGTCACCAGTTTTATAGGGGAAGGAGCTCATAGAACCAAGGTCCCTGTGCCAACCCTGGGGGCCCACCCAGAGCAATAATAGACAGAATCCTTAAATTTAAGGACAAGGACATCATCCTTCAGTATACAAAACAATGGAGAATTTAAGTATGAAGACAAGACCGTACAGGTATTCCCAGATTATACTCAAAGAGTTCAGATTCTAAGGCAAACATGTAATTCTTTGAAATACAAACTCAGCAGGATCACCCTAAAATATATGTTGTTGTTTCTACTCATAACTCCGGATTATTCATGAGGGAAAACCCTGCTCTTTAGCTCTCGAGATGACCTATGGATATTACTGAAGTTAGGTGACCCAGACGGACAGAGCCCAGCTAGAGCCCATTGATGGAACATGAGATCTGTGGGTGGCAGTCAACCCTTTGATCAATATTCATGTGCTTATGGATGCCCAATAGTACGGTGCAGGGAGGTAGGGTTTGGGAGCAACTGTCAGAGAGGTAGTACTCTGGAGACTTGTAGTGCGTACAGTATTAGTTAGAGATTTTTGGTGCTATGGAACAAGTAAAGGAAATAAGAACCAGAAGTGTGTGTACACCACAGTTACAGCTAGTGCACCCTATTGGGTGTGGGTAGCGAGGCATAGAAACATCTTCTCCATGTGTGGAAAATGTTTAATATTTTACTTGGCAGAAGCAACAGCCATTTTGTCTGTGGTGTCCATTTTGTTTCCTTCGTAATTCTCCCGTCCTTTGCTGCTCGTCTTTTTCTGAGTGTGCTATCTATTTTAGTTGACTTCCTGACTCAGCTAAAAGCAATGTACGTGCTGAGAGTTTGTAGCTGCCAGTATTGACAATCATTTACTGCTGCCATAAACATTTCTGCTACCCCTCCCACTTTGCTGACCATGTAGTTTTCATCTGCCCTTGTTTGCTGATAACTATTCCTAAAACGTGTTCTTGCGATTTCTGTTCACGTGCTTACACTGCACAAAACCTGTATTTAAAGGGCACTGGTTTGAAAAGGCAGTGTCCTACCCCAGGCAGCACTTATGAGTGCTGTGTGGATGTGGTCCCACTCATGAGTGAGTAATAAACTTGTTATTTATTTCCAACTCCAGTGCTGATCTATATTTTGTTGGTCTCTGAACCCGTGGACAAAAGGGTGACCCTGCACCAATGTACCCCTTAAAAAGGGGTACATTTCCACAGTTGGCGCCCGTCATGGGACTCCATTGGAGACGCAGCCGTCCGAAGGAGTGGTCTTGATGGAGGATTGGTGTGACTTTTCCGGTTTTCCCGATTTGACCCTTCAGGTGGTAGTTGGTCTCAACTGGGGTTTTCTTTGGCGCACTTTTGAAGTGACCATTAGGTCAACCTGAGATCAGCAGGTGGGATTTAGAGTCTTCTGTTTGGTAAGGTCGCTAAAGCGGCACACTTGATTTGTTAAGCCTGGGCTTTTTGTTTGAATTTGTTACTTAATTTTTGCAAAAATTGAAGGCAGGTAATGTGAAGATTTTTCTCCTTTTGAAGTATTTTAGTAGTAATATTTTATATATATTTATGAGACATGCCTGTTTTCAGCACACTCGATAAATGGCGTAGCTGCTCTTGTAGTACCAAAGCTAGTTTAGAACAAAGTCGAACGGCTCCCCCAGAGGGGACACCTAATAGAGACATGTATGTCAAATATGGTATTTCTTCCATAATGAATGGTCCACTGTGGAACAAATACACAAAGAAAGATTCTGATCTGCAAAGGCCAGTGAATGGGCCATTTGATTTTAAAACGGTTCATTATGTACTGCACTGTTTGTTTGAAAGAAAAAGTAGGCAGGATATGTTTGATTGTGTGCGTATGTGGGAGAAAGAAGTGCGAGAGAGAGAAAAAGAGCAGAAGATATAGCAGAAAAAGAACAACGAAAAACAATATTTCGAAAAGCAATAGAATTAAGAAATAAAGGAAAGAAGGAAAAAATATAAAAAGAAGATAGGGAACATCGATTAGAGGAAATTGGCCAGTATCCTATTAGTCGCCCTATTTATCCCATACTTAATATGCCCGAGGATGATTGCATCCTATTAGAACGACCCCCACCCCGTATAAATTTCCTACTCCAAGTGCAACTGAGGATGAGGTTTCTGACGAAGAGCATTTGCCTTCAGACGACAAAGAACCAGATAAACAAGATGGGTGACAGACTCGCTCTACTTTGACTAGAGCAGAAAAAGATAAATTAAAAACCGCTGCTAGGGAGAAGGCTCATCGATCTCACGCGGCATCGCTCATTGTAATTATGGTTCAATAGGGGAACAGTGCAGAGCAATTTTTTTGTGTAGAAAAATGTGTTTGGGAGATAATATTTGATTATAGACAAATTTCTCGGGAACTAGTGCCAGCTGATATAAATACTGATTACAAACGGTTAACAGAGTGGACTTTCTCCTTTTTAAAACCTATCTGATATGATTTGACAAGCGATTAAAATACGAGATGCAACATTACGTTTACGAAAGCAGCAAGAATTAGCTAGAAAACAGAGAGGTATAAAAGTGGTTCAATGTCAAGCACAGAATGTAGATGCTCCGGCGGAAGAGGTTCCACCCAGCAGTACTACAGTTACTGTAAAACCTATGCATGAAGCTGCACCCCTGTATGTTCTTCCTAAGGGTGCGGGAACAAATGATGATAAAACTTCAAATGATGCAAAGGGACATTTTATATATAATTGGGTTTACACTCCGTGGAGTAGAGCTGAAGTGATGGCTTTTAAAGCTGCTTTGCCCGACCCCCGGAAAAATCCTTCCGCCTTCTATGGGGAGATAGAATGAGCCATTAGCTCCTACACTATGACCTTGACGGATATTGATTTGTTCTTTGGGCTTATTTTGCCTCCTGATATGTGAAGCCCAATACGTAAAATAGATGACAATGTAGCATATGGTGATACCTAGGAACATTTAGAACAAATAGATGCGGGAAGGGAGCCTGCACAGAAACCTCAGAAGGAGATATTAGAGCTTCCTAAAGCTACTACAACTAAGTTAAAGACTGGCATACCCCCTAAGAAAATAGATTGGACTATGTTAGCGTCCTGTAAACAGGAAATGGATGAGCCAGTTTCTGACTTCTTTTCAAGGTTTGAGGAAAAATCCCACGATTTTAGTGGTCAGTCATTGGCGGATGATACGAGTAAGCATTTGATGGTGGATACATTTATCGCTAATATGTTACCGTAAATAGCTAGTCGCTTAAAGGCCGGCAAGAGTTCTTGGACCAAGTCTTCCCCAGTTTCCCTTTTGACTATGGCCCAATATTATGAGCGGCAGGAACAGGAAGCAAGAGGCAGGGAGGATAAGATGGTTAAGGAGTTAAAGACAAAAGTTATGTTGGCTCAAAGATATGGTCCACCGTTTAGGGGAGGTGGAAGAGGTGGACGTGCAATGTATAAACCTGGAGCACCCCCTCTTCCTCGAGCAAATTTGTCCCCTGATCAGTGTGCTTATTGTAAAAGACTGGGCATTGGCGTTCTGAGTGCCCTCTTTAGCGAGGTCAGCAGTATCAGCAGGGAAGGGGCAATATGAGAGGACGCCCAGGGAATTCAGGAAACAGGGGATGTATGAACAAGGACCAAATTACTCTAATACTTTTGATATATGAAATCCATATCAAATGTATGATTATTCCGCTTATGCCCTTGCAGATTCTGAATATGCATAGGAACGCCTAGGATGGGGTAAGGAACCGGTTGAGGTTCCAGTAGATCAGATGGGTCCTTATATTGATGCAAGTGTCTTGGGATCTACTGATCGGTTTCTGGTTGATACAGGGGCTACTTGTAGTGCTCTGTCTAAAAATTGGTTCCCTAGGGCTCCCCTTTCTGGCACAATGATAACATCAATAGGATTCGATGAGACACCTACACCTAGCCCACTTTCACAGCCACTTGAATTCAGACTTGATAAATTCACTGCAACATGTCCATTTTTGCTTTCCCCTACCACACCAGACAACATTGTGGGTATCAATATGCTTAAATATTTTTGTGCTACAATACGTTGTTTTCCGGAAGGTGTGCGTGTTATTTTGAATGACAATTATCCAATGGTTAAGAGATCTTGTCTTATCTATGAGGATGTCGCTCTGGCGTCCTTACCCAGTACTTTGTGGGCTAAATCAGATACTGATGTGGGTCAAATGGTTATTCCACCTGTACATATTCAAGTAAAGGAGGGTGTCTCATTGCCTTGACTACCCCAATATAAAATATCGAGAGAAGGTGAAGAAGCATTGGCACACATTGTTCAGGAATTGCTTAAAGTGGGGGTAGTGGAAGAGGTCCCCTATAACACTTGCAAGAGCCCTATCCTTCCTGTTTTGAAAAAAGACACTGAAACTAAAATGTACAGATTCATTATTGATTTGCGAGAAGTTAATACATTTGTAGTGCCTCAATATCCAGTAGTTTCTGATATCACTACACTTATCACTATGGTCCCTCCTACTGCCACTACATTTGCGGTGATTGATTTGAAGAATGCATTCTTCTCGATACCCATTCACCCTGACAGCCGTTATTTGTTTGTGTTCACCCTGAAAAATAGATCATATCGGTTCTACAGAGCTCCAAAGTGCTATACAGAGAGTCCTAGCATTTACAGTCAGGCAATAAAAAGGCAGCTTGATTCTTTTCCTCTACCTATAGGGGTGACCCTTATCCAATATGTCGACGATATCTTGTTGGCTGCAGATACCCCTTATCAGTGTAAAGAAGGAACACTGCTATTGTTATAATTTCTTGCCTCTCACAATCGCAAAGTCTCTAGAAAGAACTTGCAATTTTGTAGACAGCAGGTTACTTATTTAGGTCACCTCTTGTCTAAGGAGGGACGTGCACTTACACCAGACTGCATTCAGACTATTTTAAATACTCCTCTGCCCCGTACTCATAAGGAGGTCCATGCTCTGATTGGCCTCTCTTCTTTTTGTAGGCAGTGGATCCCTAGTTTTCCACACATTATTAAACCTTTGTTGGCACTTTTGACTAAAGCCACTCCGATGCCCCTCCCATGGACTACTGAATGTCAGAATGCCTTCCAACAGTTATGCCAAGCTCTTTGCTCTGCACCAGTATAAGGAACCTCAGACTGTGCCCTCTCGGTTTTAACACAGACACATGGTGATAAGCAACGTCCTTGTGCATATTTCTCAGCTGTCCTTGACCCAGTCGCCCATGCGCTGCCTGGATGTTTCCGAAAAGTGGCAGCAGTGGCTGTATCAATATGTCAGAGTGAAGGAATAGTTTTGTCACATAAACTGCTTGTGTTAGTACCCCATTCGGTTGATGCTTTGCTAAATCAAATGAAAACACAGCATTTGACTAGTGCTCGCTTGACAGGATATGAATTGACACTTTTGGCCGCTCATATTACACTGAAAAGATGTTTGCCACTAAACCCTGCTACATTGTTGCCAATTCCAGTGCGCTTTTGGGGTGGCAAACAATTTTAATCGCTTATGAAAAGAAAGGGGCTTTCTCACCTCACAGGGGACACAGATAATGCATGGAGAATTGGTACATAATCTCCTCACTGCCCTAACCTATCCTAAGAAAGTGGCAATTGTTAAGTGTAGTGCACACAAGAAAGTGACTGATAGAATAGGGGCAGGTAATGCCTTTGCAGATCACACAGCTCATGAAACAGCTCGTGAAACCACAATGCAGCAAAGTATGTATGTAGTGAAGTCACAAGCTAAACTTTGACATGATGCCAGGCAAGAGGTGCTGGACATGCAACTATCTGCCTCCACTGATAAACTAGGCCAATGGTCTTAGGAGGGTACACTAGATGATGAGGGCTGTTGGAGGAATAAAGATATGAACAAATGGAAGTTACCCACAGCTTACTTATACCCCATGATTCACATGGCACATGGGCCAGCACATGTTGGTGCATCCTCAATGGCAAAACAACTTATGCAAGTTTGGGATCATCATGATATTGCCGGCACTGCTAAAAATATGGTCCAGTCTTGTTCGGTCTGTCTTCAGTATAATCCTGGAAAGGGAACACAAACTCCAACAGGGGGGTTTGCAACACCAACTGCACCTTTTGAGGTCCTGCAAATGGAGTACATTCAGTTTGAGCACTGTAATAACTTAAAATATGTCCTAGCAGTGGTGTGTGCCTTCAGTAAATGTGTGGAGGCATATGCTACAAAGGATAATACAGCTCTCACGACAGCGAAAGTTCTCCTAAAGGAGTTCTTCCTTCGGCCTTTGTTGGGTCCTATGGAATGATAATGGACCTCATTTCATTGGGCAATTTGTTGAATATGTCATGAAAGGGGTTGGGATTCAGCAGAAATTTCATGCAGCTTTTCATCCACAATCAGCAGGCTTGGTGGTGCGTGATAACCCTACCCTGAAATTGAAATTGGCTAAAATACAGGCTTCCACATTTTTTAAATGGCATGATGCCCTGCCCCTAGTACTACTTTCTATCAGATCAATACCACATACACGATCTGGCCTTACAGCATATGAGGTTGTGTTTGGCAGAACCATGATTATTTGGGAAATCCCTAACCTCGCCCTATACATGATGTACCCCATGTGTTGATGAGTGACTATTTGTCCCAGTTAACTGACAGCGTGTCTCCTATTTATCAGCAGGTACGGGAAGCCCTTCCAGACAGGTTGCAGGGTAATGGCCATAATCTGCGGCCTGGTGACTTTGTCTTGACGGAGTCCTTCCAGCGGACCAGTTCCTTAGCGCCTCGTTTGGCGTGGACCGGATCAAGTCCTTCTGAACTGCAGTGCGACTGACTAACCAGAAGAATTGGGAGCATTCTACCCACTGTCATAAAGTTCCACATGCCCTCGTGAGCCCAGCTGCGTTGACAGATCACCGCAACATCCTGGTCACCGAAAGAGTACAAGCTGCATCACCTGAAGGACCTGAGGAAGTCTTCCTGGACCATATGATCCCTGGTGCATCGAGATATCTGCTTCGATCCAGAAAGAAAGACATTTCAGCGCAGAAAGAGACTGTTTGAGCCACTGTCCTGGGTGGTTAAAGACGGACTACAAAGGGGGGTAGCCTATTAGTGACTACTCTTCTCAATGTTAGTGAAGAATCCAACTCCTGCCCAGGATCTTAGGGCACTATCTGTTTTGTTGTTCATTGACAAAATGAACATGCCAGAGGCAAAGAAACCGAATGCTGCAAAAGTCTGTAGTAAAAATATGATGCTCGCTATTGGACTAACTTTGACTGTTGTCATCATTGCTGTCATAATGTGGGCTGTAGAGGAAGTAGTTCCAGCTTGAAACTTACTGACTGCTACTACTCCAGTCCCCACCGAACATTATTATTTTACTCTTCCCTATCATGAAAGAAAGCACCGAATGTCGAACCTCAATAACATTTTCATACAAATGTTGCATCATACTCATAATGCCATGAACACTAACAACTGCTGGGTATGTGGAATGATGCCAGCACATCAGAAGAAGGAAGGAACACCTTTCATTTCCTCGCCATTCTCGCATAATGGCTCCTTTAGAGCCTGGTTTGTAGTGTTGTGGGCCTCTGAAATTGCTAATATCACTTTAGTAAATGTAGGAGAACTTAATGCAAAGCTATATAAAGTTTGTTACCCAGATGAGGAATGGGTCCCACAAGCCAAGGGAACTGTATGGGGAGGAGTATTGCAGAGGAAATTCCTCCACACTTTATGTTTTCCCAAACACTCGAACGGCCAAGTGTAATGGGCGTTTTGTCATCGATTTTACTACAGCCCGAGCAAATCTTTGTGTGAGCAGTTTTGGTAGTATCCCAGTGGGAAAAAGTGACTCTACCACAGTATTGAACATTACTGGAACGAACAATAGTAGATTTCTATCCTTGCACAACACATTTCATTTGTGGGAGTAAAGGTTACTATCATCTACCAATCGGATGGTCCAGAACATGCTACATGTCCTTCTTGCTTTCACCTGTGTTCCTAGCACCTGCATCTTATCATAAGGATCAAAAACTGTTTAATGACATTTCCTTGAACCGATTCAAAAGAACTATAAATAATGATAAATTGGATCAAACTGACACTGCATTACAGCAATATGTTGACTTTAATTTGGGACTCTTTCTTTTTTGGTGCGGCTTTAAATAGAAAGAAAATCAGGCACTTAACCCGTGTAGTAGAGGCTGTGACCAATCAGCCAGCAATGGTGCACGCAAATATTACAGAAGAACTCCAAATTACGAGAATTGTGACTTTGCAAAACCAAATGGTTCTAGCTGATTGTGGTGGAGCATGTTGCATTATCGGTAGTAGTTGTGTTTTTATCCCTGACCATGCCCCTTCTGTTTAAGATGCAAATTCCAAAATGCATAAAATAGCCACTGAGATACATCATTATTCAGGAACATGGACTTGGGCTGGATGGTTCTGGAGTGTATTTGCTGTATGGGGCTTAAAAGATTTTATTGGTCTTGTTCATAATTATTGCAATTCGCTTATCTCTGATATGGAGTTTGATCCCACCACACAGCTACTGGTGGGACTAGACATCAAAAGATTATATACAAGCTTACCCCAGGACTCCACCCTCAAAGTGCTAGAGGAAATGCTGACAAGATCGCAATTGGAACATTCAACACCCAGGAAGTTTGTCCTGGATTGCGCCAAACTCGCACTTAAGGAAACTATTTCGAATTTGAAGGTACATACTATCTACAAACAAACGGTACCTCGATGGGCAGCATTTTTGGCCCCAGCATGGCAGGACTCTATGTCTACCACCTGGAACTCACACACATCCTATCACCAAACAACCCATTCAATGACTCAATGGTTTTCTGGCGTCGGTACATCGACAACATCCTCATGGTATGGACTGGCACTGAGGAGTCGCTACACCATTTCCTAACCTGGCTGAACACACGAGACCCATTTCTGCGTTTCACGAGTACAAGCAACAGTAACCAATTACCTTTCCTTGATCTAATGATCAACTGAAAAGGCGCCAAGTTAACCACCACCACGTATTACAAACCGACGGCAAGGAACTTGTTACTCCAATTTGGAAGCTTCCACCCGCGCCCCCTCAGGGAAAACTTGCCCTTCGGGCAATTTCTGCATATTATGCGAAACTGCAGCAGCAAAGTGAACTATAACAAACAGGCTGCCGACCTGGCCCAGAAATTACGCCAACGTGGTTACCCGAAGAGAATAATCACCAAGACAAAGAAGCGCGCTAAAAATCAAAACCGGGACGCCCTCCTAGAAGTGTATGAACACACTGAGGCCAGCACGCGGCTTACCTGTGTCACATCTTACAACCGCATCTCAAACCAAGTGGCCAACATAATAAAGAAAAACGGGAGGATCCTAAACACAGGCAGCTGTGAATAGTCACAACCACTATTCGCCTACAAAAAATCCAACAGCCTGAGGGACCAACTAGTGTTGACACGGCCAAGAACCAACGAACGCACAGCAAGCACCACACTACACACTGTGTGGGGCCTGCCTAGAGTGACGGAACACTACCCCTGTGGAGACTGCAGCATCTGCCATCTAACACAGCACAGCACAGCAAGACCCTAGACCTGGAACCAGGAAGGACATGGCATCAACTGAAGCATACCAATTGCAATTCCGCAAACCTAATGTACCTCACTGAGTGCCCGTGCAAACTCAGATACATAGGGATGACAACGAGAAAAGTGCGCACGCAGATCACAGAACACAGAAGCACGATCCGGTGCAAGAAGCCCAACAGCAGACTCATGAAACACTTTCTCACTACAGGTCACACCCCTAACGATATGCGGTGGACAGTAATTGAACAAATTCCGGTCCACCCCACTGACAATGAGAAAAACCTCCTCACCAAAGAACAGCGCTGGATCTATAGACTGTCAACCCACATACGGGGCCTAAATAACAACATTGCTTGGAACAGCCTAAAGAAATAATTATCTTGCCTCGGAATAGCTTAAGGAAATTATCCCTTGTCCCCTCCAGCCACCTCTACAAACCCAGCAAGGACTGTGCCAAACATACATGCCTCTACTCCATGTGAAGCCTTAACACTACCAGTAACCAGTGTTTTGCCCCTTTACTGAATACTAGAGCATAGCTCACTTGAGAGCTGCACCGCCCACCACACTGCACTGACTAGGGGTTCGAGTCAGCACCTCTGCCTAGTCATACACTTTTTATTTTATTTCTTTATTTTGTTATCCCTTATTCTTTAGTAACACACAAGGCAGTAAACTCTTTTATTGCATAAAAATCCTTTATTGCATAAAATTATTTATTATGTAAACCATTATGGAGATTTTCTCTTCACTACTGCCACGACAACCATCTAGGGCATGAGCGCATGCATCTTTCTTCTCTGTCTATCCCACAGATGCTGGCTAGAGAAAGACACGCCCACTGAGAGTAGCACTGGGAGCACGCTACTCACACAGACCACGCCCATCCTCAACGAGCTACTCCTGTGATCAAGAGAGGGTATTTAAAGCCTTCTTCTCCAAGCACTCGGTTTCTTCGGACCTTGCGACTGGATCACAGGTAGTCCATTGGGCCTGGAGACACAGCCAAGTAAGTAAGGAGGCCGGTCCCTGCTCATGGTACAGCTGCCAGTCATGCTGCTTTTGGTCATAACATGAGCGTGCAGCACTTTACCGCTAGCAGCGTGTGACCTCCCCTCCTTTTTAGACATGACCTTTTTTCTCCTTTTTCTCCACTTCCAGAGTGCTAAATAGTCCTGACCATCCGGCGGAAGTCCAGGGAGTTTTGTTCTCTGTAGACAGGAGTAAGCATCCTACGTGTAGATAATTTACACATTTATTTTACGCATCTAGGTACTAGCACCTGTAGTGCATATACAAAACCGGCAATTGCCACGTTCCGTCACAAGCGCCTACACCCCCGCCTTATTCGCTCACACGTCTAGGCACCAGGCGCTAACCCACCCATGTGCGTGGTTGACAATTTTGCGTTTTTTAACTTTGTGTCTCTTGTTTGTCCTTTTTTCCTTTACAGGTACAAACTGAGAGGAAATATCTCTTACATATATCAGCACCTTAGCGCATGCTTCACATACAGGGCACTGATAATCAAATAGATCCCTGTAACACCCCCACACATGGGTCCTGAAGAAACCAGTTTAATAAAAAGGCCTGGCTGAAACTAGTCGACTACACTGGACGTGAGAGACCATAAGTCAACCCCTACACGTCCCAAGCCTTTCTTTTTAACCTCTGCCTGGGGCCCACCAATAAAGTAACCGTTAGGGACCCCAAGGACAGAATTTTTAAATTGTATAGTATTGTATGTGGTTTTTGTATAGCGCATCCTGGCGCTTTTTGATTTAAACCATCAACCTCAGATGAAAAGGAAGTGAGCACAGAGATACACTAGCAGGTCGGAAAGAGCCAGGTTTTCAGACTACCTCTGAAGCTCATGAGGGACTCACTCCGTCTGATACTCAACGGAAGTCCATTCCAGAGGCGCGCTGCAACCACCCAGAAGGCCCTGCCCCCCAGCCTGGACCTCTTAAATCTTGGGACTTCCAGCAGGCCAGCTCACGCCGAGCGGAGCTGTCTCTGTGGCCGGTACCAGGAGAAGCAGCCCTGCAATGGGACTGGGCCTAAGTCGTGTATCGCTTTGAATACCAGGCACAAAGATTTAAACAGTACCCTCTCTTTGACCGGCAGCCAATGCAGGTCCCGTAAGGCCTGGGCTGATGATGCACTTCGATTCCTCTTTAGGGCCAGTTTGGCCGCAGCCGACTGTACTCTCTGCAGCCTGTCAATAACAAACTGGGGAGCCCCCAAATACAGGGAGTTACAATAGTCCAGCCTGCTCAGCACAATGCTACTCACCACCAGTGAGCGCTTATCATCTGGAAGGATCGGGAGAAGTCGACGCAGCATCCATAACAGACCGAAGCACAGGCCGGCTGTCTTGTTGGCCTGCGACTCAATTTGTAGGTTTCTGTCGAGCAGGACCCCTAGATTTCTTAATGTGTCAGACGGGGGCACTGACTCCTCCTCCTGAGTAAGCCTGAACTCCCTCGGTAGGTGCTTCGTTAACCCTGCTGGGGCGCAGTACAGCACCTGTGTTTTTTCCCCGTTGAACTGCAGGGAGTTCTTCCGGAGCCTGCTGGCTGTATGTCGCATGCACTCTTGGAATGTGTCCATCGAGACTGCATTTTTCCCTCCCAGGGAAAAGGCCAGCTGAGTATCATCTGCATAATTAACCACCTCTACCCCAAATGATTTAATGAGGGGGAGGAGATGCTGCAGATATACGTTAAACAGGATGGGACTAATGGCTGACCCCTGTGGAACCCCGTGAGCGACTGGCGTCTTGTGGGCGGAAAAGGGTGCCAGTGTAACCACCTGCTGTCGCCCTGTAAGATAGGACCGCAGCCGCTGAAGTGCGCATCCCCGCACCCCCATTCTCTCCAGTCTTCCTAGCAAGATAGTGTGGTTTACTGTGTCGAATGTGGCCGACATATCGAGAAGCACCAACACAGTGACATTCCCGTTGTCCGCCCGCATTCTCAGTTTGTCCAGCATCAGAGTCAGTGCGGACTCCGTCCCGTGTGCTGGGCGGAATCCAAACAGATCTCTATCCAACAACTGGTTTTCCTCCAGGAAGCCGGATGGTGACTCACCCACTGCCCGTTCCAGGATCTTGATCAGGAAGGGCAGCAAGGAGATGGGTCTGAAGCTTTCCGCTTTGGCGGGGTCCAAGGAGGGTTTCTTTACCAGGGGAGTCACCACTAAGCGTGAGCGCAAAATCCATTCCGCTCGCGGATTTTGCGGATTTTCGGTAAATCCGCAATCCGCGAACTCCCGCAAATTTACCGAAAATCCGCAAATCCGCGAGCGGCGGATCCGGGGAGCAAAAGTTCAAGCCTTCAAGCTTGAAGTTGATGTAACTATTTTAGGATGGCGCCGGCAAGCTGCCAGCGCCATCCTAAAATAGTTACTAAGTTAGCTTCAACAGGAAGCACTAATAGATAAAATAAAGCAGGTGCGATTGCATAGTAACTAACCCCGGGCGTAGTGGGCGTAGTGGGGCTCCGCGGAGCTACGCAGAATGGGCGAGAAGCTACGCCCACTCCCGCACTCCGCGTAGCCCCACTACGCACCTCCCTCCCGCTCTCCAATACATACATTATTTAAGCAAAATACCCTAAATAAACAAGTTTAAAGCAGTTACCGTGTCCGGGGCTCGTCCGGGGTTCCCTATTGGAATAGCGTCCCGTCAAAGATACCAATGCGCATGCGCGGCCGCCCGCGCATGCGCATTTCTCCCGAGAAATGCGCATGCGCGGGCGGCCGCGCATGCGCATTGGTATCTTTGACGGGACGCTATTCCAATAGGGAGCCCCGGACGAGCCCCGGACACGGTAAGTGCTTTAAACTTGTTTATTTAGGGTATTTTGCTTAAATAATGTATGTAGGGGAGGGCGGGAGGGAGGCGGGTGGCGGCCGACTCGGCTACGCACACGGAGTGGGCGTAGTGTTGCCCGGCTACGCTGTCTACGCAAAATGCGTAGGAGGCAACACTACGCCTACTCCGTGGGCGTAGCCGATTCGGACGCCCAGGGTTAATAGTAACACACACATGGTCGCTGGAACTAGTTGAAGCTCAAATTCAGTGACTCATTCATCAGCCCAAAAACAATTTTGAGCGTCTTCGAGGCTGGGCAGGTGTGCCTTCTTCCCAAATCTACCGTCGAAAATCAGCTGTGATCCTGGATAGAGGCCTTTGTATCCTTGTCTTTCACGAGCGCAATCCTCGTGCTGTTCCTGTGACCAGGAGCTTCTTTCTCTTCATCTGCTGCTCTGATCGGTCTCTGACCATTTATACACACAAGAGGCACTTGAACTCGCACAGAAGACCCCCCCATTTAAAAAGTCCGCAAAATCCGCGAATCCGCAAATTCGTGGATTTTGCAGATCCGCAAATCTGCGGATCGTGGATCTGCGAAATCCGCCCATGCTTAGTCCCCACCGCCTTCTTCCAGCCATCTGGGACCGATCCCTCCTTGAGTGACTGGTTGCAGGTGCGTTGCAGCCAGGGAAGGGTTGGAAGAACATATGTCTTCCAGATTTTTACCGGCAAGGGGTCTTCCGGTGAACCCGAGGAAACACTATGTGCCAGATTGTTAAAGATGCAATCCTTAAGGTCTGGGAACCTTTCCAGGGTAGCTGACTGTTATGGATTCCCTTCCGCCTTTTGTGGTAAGAGGTCGTGGTCACTAAGCTTGTGACCTTGGAATCTGTCAACCATCTTTGCCACTTTTTCTGTAAAGTTACAAGCTATTTTGTTGCACAGATCCTGTGACACTATTATCTTGTTGCCAAGTTAGGCAGGGGCGGAAAGCTCCCTGACTATTTTAAACAACGCTTTCGTGCTGTTGGGGGCTTGTAGGATGGAGTTGGTGTAGAAATCTGCTTTACACTCCAGGATCACCTTCTTATATTTACCCTGTACCAGTTTTAGTTCTTGTTTGTCCACCTCTATATACTTCGTACGCCACTTCCTTTCTGCCTTTTTACATACCCGTCTCAGCATTTTCAGCTTGTCAGTGTACCATGGGGTGGATGGTTTCTTCCTACTTATTATTATTTTAATTGGGATCAGCCTGTCAAGAGCTCCTGTAACACATTTGTGGTAGGCTTTGTAATTCCCCTCTACTGTGTCCCGAATATCGAACAGGTCAGCCCTGGGAGGGGACAGGTCGGCATCTATTCTGCCAAGATTTCCCCACTGCCTACCTGTTCGAAATGCCGCTGAGTGTCTGGTGGAGCCCGATATCCCTCCTAACGTAATTTTGAACCGGATTAGGTAGTGATCCGTCCAGCTTTGCGGTGTAATATCCAGTACGTCAATATCTAGAGGGTTGGCAAAGAGGAGGTCAAGGATATGACCACCCTTGTGGGTCATGGAGTTTACCAATTGTACCAAGTTCAAATTGTTGCAGGTATCTTTCAGGTCTCTCGGATGGTGTCCCAGCGAGCCATTATCCCACAGATTGAAGTCTCCCAAGATCCCCATTCTGGAATGAGTTAATGCAAGGCTCACCACTACATCAAGAAAAGCCTTATAGGATGTGACACTTCCTGGAAGTCTGTAACAGACTAAGCCTGTTAACAAGTTTCCTCTCTGTCTCTGTATCGTAAGACCCATGGTTTCAATCCCCGCAACATCCTCAACCTGCAAGGCGGAGCAGTTCAGTTCCTCCTTGAAGATTACGCCGACCCCCCCCTCCTCTGCCCTTCCCTCTTGGGGTATGAAGGATATTATATCCCGAAGGGCAGGCAAACCCTAATTCTACCCCGCAACACACAAATCTCACGCAACACACCTGCACAGCACACTCACCTTCCAAAAAACCCGCTCCGCAGTAATCTGGCGTCGCAGCACACCTGATGATGAAGCATGCCACCAACTAGGTTGGTGGGTGAGGGCCTTCATACTAAACCAAATGGTTTCCCATGCAGACTCATAGCATACAGACATAGCTAGTTCAATCATTTACTGCTGCCATAAGCATTTCTGCTCCCTCTCCCACTTTGCTGACCATGTAGTTTTCATCTGCCCTTTTTTGCTGATAACTATTCCTAAAACGTGTTCTTCCTATTTCTGTTCACATGCTTACACTGCACAACACCTGTATTGAAAGGGCACTGGTTTGTGAAGCCAGTGTACTACCTCAGGCAGCACTTGAGAGTGTTGTGTGGATGTGGTCCGACTCATGAGTGATTAATAAACGTGTTATTTATTCCCAACTCCACTGCTGATCTCTATCTTGTTGGTCTCTGAACCTGTGGACAAAAGGGTGACCCTGCACCAGTGTACCCCTAAAACGGGTACATTTCCACACATGAATATCAACTTAACAAATCAGCACATAATTTACAGTTTGTTTTACACTTCAGTGGCACAGGTGGCAGCTGTAGTTAGTTAGATCACAGTTTGGGAAATAGTTGGAACAGTTATGATGGGCAGACACAGACTTGAAATTAAGGGGGTGTTTACCAAGGGTGTGAGAGGTAGGTAGGGAAACTTGTGATACACTGAGCACCTCATAGAAGCAAGAACATGGTTTCATGGCCCATAGAGAATATGTTGCACCATTGACAAAGGAGGGTGGCAGACAAATGCAATAGGAGAGTCAAGACACACAGTGAGAGTACAACCCAAAAATATTGATTATGGGGATTAAATGTAGGCTCCCACCAAGGAACGTAAGAGGCTTAAATAAATATATTAAGTGCAATAGAGTACATTTCCATCTCCAGTGATACACAATAAAAATAGCATTTTTTCAGGAATTATACCTACATGATGCAGGGGTGTTCAAGCTGATGAAAAACTTAAGGGGGCAAATGTATTCCTATACTTTTTCTAGCAATGCTAGGGGAGTGGCTAAATTGTTAGCCCCAGGTATCTCCTTCTAGCTTAGATATATGTCAGTGGATGTGGAGGGAAAATATGTGCTGTGAACAGATTATTGGACCTGGGCGGAATTTTGAATTCTCAAAGTTTACGCATCGATCTTCTACTCTGTGGTGTTCAATCTGTTGACTCCTTAATTGGATGGTGAAATTAAGTGGACAGAGATTTTACCTGCATGATGGTTTTCAAAATGGATAGATACCCACATAGGGCTAGCAATAAACCGGGTATGATGGAAACTTTAGCAGACATAATGCAGCAGACAGCCTGGATGTCTGGAGGGAGCTTCGCCCTAGGGACAGGAGTTGTGTATTCACCCACATATAACACATAGTTTATTTGACGTGTCATGATTTCACACTACCTCATTCCCAAAGTTCAGAATGCCCACTATCTGAACAGATTCCTCTTGGATCACTCCCCCTTGTTTATAAGTTATTCGGATTGCTCAAAGAGACCCTGCCAAAAATATGTAATACATTTCTAGAAATGCATGTTTCAAAGCGACTCATTTTAATTTCTTGCATCAGATATATATATATATGACGTTGCAAAGCCTTCATAAGATTTTTACAGACTGGTCCTTGGATCTTTGGATTCCCTTAAATGCAGTCCATGGAAAGTATTGTTTCTCCTTATGACATGGTGATGCTTAGCCCTGTAAAATATTGGGAACTGAGGAACCGGAATTGATTTCTGGTCATGCAAAGTATATAATCAATACTTTAGAATTAGCATGCTGTATCTAAACTCATTTTCACAAGCACGCGAACACTAGCATAAACCCGACTCGCATTAATCTAGAGTTCTAACATACACTGCTTTACACATTTCTCGCTTGCTTGACTCGACCAACGCCATTTTGTGGCCTCCCTTGAAGCCCTACATTGACCGACCCTATTCCATTTCTGCACCAAAGTCATTCTCATGAGAAATAGCTCAACTGTTGCAATACTGCTGCCTCAGCTCGTTAGGCAGCCAAGGTTATAGGTAGCAGGAGGAGGCCAGATTGGCATATTCCAGGAGGGGTGCGGGCGGACTGTCTCGGAGTTAGCAGAAGGGAGTCACCCGTACGACCTTGCTAATCTAGGATGAGCTAAACCAAGAGTGCTTTGTCTCCCATATATGGTCATTCCCTCTGCGCCAATCTGTACCAACTTGTATTTTTCCATTTTAGGTAGCTGTATATATGTGATGTTCTGACAATGTGCTAGCAGTCTTCTTGGCGGACCTCATGGGGTTAGGTCGGAGCTCCTCTGGCAGAGTTTGTGTTTGTTATAATAAACGATTGGACCTTCTACACTGCCTACCGACTCATTATTGGTAATGGGGGTGAGATTAGTTGTATGCATAACTCTAATTGGGTAATGGTAAATAATTATCGGTACTTCAGTTGGCGACTCCGCCGGGACTCCGCGTTGGGGTCGTCCCTCTGTAACCAGAAGAACGGGACATTGGGAGGGGTTGAAGAATAGACCAAGAAGGGTTTGGGGTCTGCTCCACTCTCCCGATCGGGAGAACCCCAGCTGCTAGTGGCCCCACACCGGAGTCCTTCGGGTGTAACCCGAGAACCAACCACGTTGGCCATAAGACAGGAGTTGGCAGTGAAGAACGTACAAACTGACCTGCGTGCACCAGGTGAGTGTCTTCTCTCGTTTTGTGTTGGATAAATGTTTTTGCAATTACGGACTTGGAACTTGGCATTTGGTGACCTGCGGTCACGGAGAAGCTTTTTGAAATAGGGGGTCTGACGGGGCAACATTGGAATTGCACGTGCAGATGCCTCTGGTTGGTTTGTGAGGGATAACTAGAGATAGAGACTAGACGCCTTTGTGGGAATTGCGGTTCTCACTTGGCCGGACTGCTCTCGGGAACGCCGACAGTTGAGATTGGGTAGCCCTCGGACAGATCTGGAGCGGCGCTTGAAAAAGCGGGCTTAGCCAGCATAGTTCGGGAAGTGAACCATGAATACTGTCGGATGGCCTGTAGGTCGGTCTGTGGTTTAGAATCCTGTGTAGCTATCTCTAGGCAGTCTAAGGACAAGACTGTTGTCAGAAGATGGTTTTTGCAGCTTTAAATAATTGTAGAAGGGTTCTCCACAGGTGGGAGTCGACGGTCTCCACCTCTTGTTTGCAAATGTATGTGTTTTCGTTTTACATTCGCAAATATCTGCGTTTTCATTTTCTATGTCAAACTGAAGGTTTATTTTGCAATGAAAGAGTGACTTTGAATGAAAACATGGCCATGTGTATGAGAGCAAGGTGATTAATGATCATTGACTTTTCTGTGTTGTGAACGATAATCCTCGATTCCTTTTCAGCTCAAATTAGGTAGAAAAGGACAATGCCGTGTTTTAGTAAATTGTGCTTTGGCTGCGTTCACCGAGGGAGCACAAGGTTAGACGAAAGTCAGACAGCTCCTCCAGAGGGGACACCCAGTCATGATATGTATTGCAAGCACGGGATAGGACCCCTTCTTTTTAATACCTTATGGCACAAATACACCAAGGATAATGTGGAACTACAGTGGCCGAAAACGGGGTCTTTTGACGAGAAAAAGATTGAGTATTTACAAGAACGTCTCTTTGCCAAGCGTAGTAGGCAGGCTTTGTTTGACACCCTTAACAAATGGCAGAAAGAGGCGAAGAGGAGACGCATTTGGTCTGAAAAACTCCTGAAAATCCAGCAAGGGAAGACTGTTGCGCATGACAAGAATAAGACCGAGAAGAATATTGAGTACGCTGATAGAGCGTTTAGATTACAGGTGAATAAGAGTTACGTAACACGAAATGAGGCAGAAGACGAAATAGAAGATTTATTAGACAAGAGACCCCCCCACCATATGCTCCGGAGCGCATATATCCTGCAATGCCCCTTCAAGTGGTGGATACACCCCGAGCCTCCGTCCCGGATCTCTCACCCTCCTGGGGAATATTAGTGCCCCATCTAGCACATTCAGAGACCCGGCCACCCTTGTCTCTGACTCCAGGAGTACCCTGGAATCACCTCATGTGCCGATAAGCGCCCAAAGCCCCGTGTGGACTTCCCTGTCAGCCGGCACAACACCCGGAGATTCGGGACAGACACCAAAAGGGGAAATGGGAGGTTTGGGCGGTAAGCGGCTGTTCACCAGAGGATCCGTGGAATATGGTGAAAAAGAAGCCTTAGCAGATCAGGCCGTCCAATGGATGCGGAACAATGTATATACACTAGCCGATATATGGAGTACTGTTAAAGATTTAGAACCGGTAATCCAGCAACACGCACTGCGCGAAATGTCAAATTTTCTCATAGGAGCTTGGGAGGTAAGCTTTCGTGATGGCCAGGCTCCCCAGATACTCTATAACATCCGAGATTGGGCAAATAAATTCAATTTGGATCTTCATGAGGTATACAAAAATATAGACACCTTGGTGAAGTATCAAGGCAGAATATTTTTAAAGAGTCCCAATTGGACTTCTCATTATTCCATGAGGGAGGTTCATCCTATTTATCATCCCGAAGTACCAGAGTTACGTGACAATGCTCAGCAAGTGATACGGGCTCGAATAGAGGCCTGGTTCCAGGAACAACGGGTATACACTCCTTGGAAAAGAAGCGAAGTTCTTGCTCTTAAGTCCCAATTACCCGATCCTCGTAAAAATCCCACCGCTTACTATAAGGAATTGACAGAAGCTGCGGCCTCTGCCGTAATGACCCTGGCTGATATAGAGCTATTTTTCGGACTACTAGTTCCTGTTGATATATGGCGCCAGGTGCACGATGCTGACCATGCAGAACTAGGGGGCACCTGGGAAGAATTGAGAGGTTGGGACCGGGATTGCAAACCTGGGGACAAGCCTAGGAATGAAATAACTTCCTTACCGGCAAAAATACTAGCCTATATGCACACCTTGATACCTCCGCGAAAAGTTGACTGGGACAAACTGACGGCTTGTAGGCAGAAAAAGGATGAGAGTGTATCAGACTTCTTCACTAGGTTCGAAGGAGTCTTCATAGACTTTAGTGGACAAGATTTGGCCACGGAGGGTGGAATTAGGTTATTCGTGAACAGGTTTGTAACTAACCTGGCCCCGGAAATTGCTTCATGGCTACAAGCTGCAGAAAGTACCTGGACTACCTCCACCCCTTCCGTAATTTTGAGCATTGCTCAGTATTACGAACATAGAGAAAATGAGAGTAAGGATAAAATAGAGAAAAAGGCCAAGGACCTCAAAACTCGAGTGCTGCTTCAGCAAGTAGTCCGAGGACAAGGAGGAAGGAGAGTAGCTAGAGGGCCCGTGTCCAGAAGGGCAGGCACCGGCTGAGGCACGGGCGGGGCTCCAACGGTTGGGATAACCCAATGTTCATATTGTAAAGAGGAAGGACATTGGAAAGCACAGTGTCCGTTGTTGCTTGCCCAGAATGGTGCAGTACGAGGCCGGGGACGAGGACAAGGACAAGGCGGCCCGATTGGAGTGATATGCGCAGAGAGGAAGGACCAGGCAAGTCTGAGCGAAATCATTTCGACGGTCACCAAGGCAGGCAATATTATCATAATGATTACGAATTCGAAGATCAGGATGCGTATGTCCACGCATAGGACAGCCATGGACAGAGTAGGGGCCAAGTGTCGGTCCCAGTCAACCAGCAGGGACCTTATGTAAAAGGGGAATTGATGGGGACTTCTGAAAATTTCCTAATTGACACAGGAGCAATGAATAGTTCCGTTGCTCGATCATTGGTTCCAGGGGCGGCTCTGTCCGGGCAAAATAATGTTTCAGTGGGATTTTCGGGAGTCCCAGTTGTCAGTCCCATCTCCAAACCTCTATCATAAACGATTGGTCCCGCCACTGTTGAAACACCTTTTCTGCTGACTTCGCATTGTGGGGAGAATTTGCTGGGTTTGGATATGTTGAAAAATTGAACCCCGCGGATGGGGTTTATTTAACAATAAAACCTTATGCCGACTGCATGAAACGATGTTTTGCTAAAAATGAACCTCTTCCCCCCGAGTTTGATGGCATCCCAGCTGCCTTATGGGTAACTGGGGATGCGGATGTAGGTAAGCTAGATATCCTCCCGGTACATATTTCACTGAAGAATGGCGCGAAATTACCGCGCATCCCGCAGTATAAGATTGCACCAGCTGGTGAACGGGCTCTACTGTCCATTATTCAGGATCTCATTGACAAAGGTGTAGTGGAGGAGACTGCTGCCAATATTTGTAATAGCCCGATACTCCCTATTTTGAAAAAGAGTTCTGACTCCGGTGATGCTTACCGTTTTGTGATCGATCTTAGAGCCGTTAACAAAATCGTGGTACCACAGTATCCTGTGGTAACGGACATCACCACTATCTTCACAATGATTCCACCAACTGCCCAGTATTTTTCGGTTATTGATCTGAAGAATGCTTTCTTCAGTCTCCCTATCCATCCTGATAAGAGGCAGATCTTCGGATTCTTGTTATCTGGCCGAAGCTTCCGCTTCTGACGCGCACCTCAAGGCTATACTGAGAGTCCGAGCATCTATAGCCAAGCCCTTAAGGCCCTGTTGGACGACTTAGCCTTGCCAGAAGGCAATGTGTTGTTGCAATATGTGTATGACTTGTTAATAGCATCAGATACAGAAGAAGGCTGCAAGGCTGCCACTGTTAAATTATTACACCATTTGGCAGAGAAGGGTAATAAGGTCTCATTGTCTAAATTCCAATACTGTCGACAGGAGGTGACCTACCTAGGTCATCTACTATCGGAAGAGGGTAGACGACTAACCCCTGAACGTATTACTACTATCTCTAACATGTCTGTCCCTCACACTCAGCGCGAAGTTCGTGCTTTTCTTGGCATTACCTCTTACTGTCGCCAATGGATACCTAATTTTTCCCTCCTCGCTAAACCTTTGTTGCATCTGACTACTAAAGACATGCATGAACCCCTCCCCTGGACGGATGAATGTCAACACTCTTTTGACTCTTGGAAAACTGCGTTATATTCTGCTCCTGTCTTGGGCACTCCTGACTACCGTAAACCTTTTGTACTACACGTGCACGAGGTCGACGGTTGCGCACTCTCGGTGTTGACACAAGACTTTGGTGGTAAGCAAAGGCCTTGTGCTTATTTGTCAGCTACTTTGGATAATGTCGCCAGAGCACTTCCTAGCTGTCTGCGGGCCACAGCAGCTGCTGCAGTGGCCATCCGGCAGTCGGAAGGACTCGTTCTAAATTCCAATTTGACAGTGATGGTGCCGCATGCTGTGGACACATTGCTAAATAAAACGAAAACACAGCATCTCACAAGTGCACGCCTCACTGGGTATGAATTGACATAGTTTGCACCACACATCACGATCACAAGATGTGCAACACTAAATCCGGCTACGTTGTTACCACTCCCTTCAAGTGAAACCACCAACGATATACATGATTGCATTTACCGTACTGAAGAAGAGACAAAAGGGAGAATTGACCTTGCTGACATTCCTCTATCTGACCCTCAGGGGGAGTTATATGTGGACGGGTCCTGCTTTAAATTAGCAGACGGAATAACAACTGCTGTGTATGCAATTACGACTGTGAAGACAGTTGTCGAAACGTCTTGAGTACCGCACCGATCTGCCCAAGCTGCTGAATTAGTGGCTTTGCTACGAGCCTGTGAGCTAAGTGAGGGACTCGAGGTTAACATTTACACGGACAGCCAATACGCCTTTGGCGTGGCCCATAGCTTTGATCGGCTGTGGAGGGAGCGGGGTTTCCTTACTTCTCATGGTCAGAAAATACAGAACGGCCCCCCTGGTGTTACGATTGTTAGACGCCCTCACTTTGCCCAAGAAACTGGCTATAAACAAATGCAGTGCACACAAGGCAATAGTGGACGAAGTGGGGGAAGGGAATGCCTTCGCAGACCAGGTAGCCAAACAGACAGCTCAATCCCCAATGTCAACTATGTTTGTAATGTCCTCCGCGAGGTGGGTGGAGGAATCCGAAATGTTTGATAACACCATGGAAAGTGTGAGGGAATTACAGAAGGAAGCCACCCCTGCAGAACTAGACAAGTGGGAGACAGAAGTAGGGAGGTTGGACGAGAACAATTGTTGGGTTGATCGGACAGAAAAACAGAGGTGGTTGTTGCCCAATGCATTAGTGCAGGCTATTGTAACTATGGCACACGGCCCTGCTCATGTAGGAGCAAAAGGTATTTGTGGACTCTTGGACCCAGTATGGAATAACCCTAACATACAAAGGACGGCTGTCCGGTTGGTCCAATACTGCATGGTTTGTTTGCAACATAATCCAGGAAAGGGAGAAAATGTCCTAAGTGGGAATTTTGCAACCCCAACGCTACGCTTTGAAGTGCTCCAGATGGATTATATCCACATGGAACATGTTAACAATCTGAAGTATGTCTTAGTGGTGGTTTGTGCTTTTAGGCCTACCCCACTAAAGAGAACACTGCCCTGGCCACAGCAAAAGCCCTCCTCAAAGAATTTGTGCCCCGATTCGGTTTGCCCCGTTTGATTTGGTCGGACAACGGGGGGCTCTTCCATGGGGCCCTTGTTAAGCATATTTGTGATGGCTTACAGATTAAACAGAAATTCCACGAGGCCCGACACCCACAATCAGCAGGGCTGGTGGAGAAATACAATGAGATATTGAAACTAAAAATGGCTAAGATTCAGGAAAGCACAGGGTTGAAATGGCCTGACACCTTGCCCTTGACCCTTATGTCCTTGCGGGTTACCCCTCATGCTCGCTCTGGGCTCTCTCCTTATGAAATTACTTTTGGGCGGCCCGCTAATGTATGGGGGGTGGCCAGACCCAGATCCTTCTCCGAAATAGAATATCCTATGTTGATCGATTATCTGTATGCTTTGACTAAAGATCTCCGTTCTATTCATCAGCAGGTAGCATCTGTGCTGCAGCCTCTGCCAGAGGGCCCCGGACATCTACTACAACCCGGCCAGTGGGTTCTGGTCAAGAAGTTTGAAAGAGATACCAGCCTGGCTCCAAGGTGGTCAGAGCCACACCAAATCCTACTGGCGACCCAAAAGGCTGTTAAGGTAGATGGGAGGAAGCACTGGATTCACGTCTCCCATCTAAAAAACTGCTGCTTCCACTTCCATACGATCAGCAACGGCCAGGGGGAATTCTAAGTCAGGAGACCGAGAGAGCTACTGCATTCGTACCCTTCTCCGACGCCTGCGAGACAGAACAAAGGCGAAAGGAGGGAGTGAAGAGATCAGGTGAACCGGTTTCTACTGAATCTGTAATTGCTCTGAATCCTGCTCCAAGTACCCCGGCAAGAGAAAATTCTAATGAAAAAGAGATACCTATTGTGTTGTTTTCTGATCAGGAAGTTCCGGGTCATGTGTGATACAACCTGCGGCCGAGGAAACATCACGGTGCCTCAGACCCCACCATTAGGAGATAGGGAAAGACTCAATTGAATAGACAGGGTTTGCTAGCCAACAGGTCTGAGGTACTGAGCGGGACACTGGACTGAACTCGTTGAGAGCAGGAACTTTGATCACTGTGCTCTGTTCAGAAAGAAAGACTAGTTTCTACAAACGGCCAAGGTTGAACAACGGAATCATTCTGACCACCACTCTTTGATTTTCTTCTGATGAACGATAGGAGTCTACCTGTGAGACTCTGACGGACACAGGGAAAAAGAACCCTCTGGCAGAACAGACTGCTAGGCCCGAGTTTAGGTTTTTGGACTTTTAGCTAGGAATGTACCCTTTTGGTCGCATTGTACTCGAAGAGGAAATTCCCATTGCACCGCAATACATGCCATTTCATGAACCAATGTTTTCCGCATGGACCACAAAGGTCAAGGTGGCCTTTGTATTGGTCATAACTGTTATATTATCTATTTTCATGGGCTTATTCATCTATTTAGAGCATAAATACCCTTTGCAAACTCTTTTATCCTCTACTGTTGCACCACCTGAACACTTCATGCTCACTTTGGCACCCCATAAAGAAGTACACCACCAGACCTATGCGAAAAATGTATTTGTAGAGATGCTTCATCAAACGCATAGTGCCATTAACATTACTGATTGCTGGGTTTGTGACCTTCTGCCCTCTGTTGTGCATAATCATGATCTGTTCCTTTCATTGCCCCTGTCCTATTTAGGAAGTTGTGAAGCATGGTTCAAAATGTTTTCCGCCATGTACAATCATTATATAGACAATCACCAGTATTACAATGCGAAAGATTATAATATGATTATGTGTATATATAGGGGGGTTTACCCAAACATAGTCACTGGGACCTGGGTTATATAAGTACTGAGAAGAAGGGGTCCCAGCGTGAGTGTAACAAAGTATATGCAATTCGAAAAAAATTCTAAAGAAACAATGAATGCATCCACATTGTTTTATTCACAATGGGACTAGGTATATTAAATATACCTAGTCCCATTGTGAATAAAACAATGTGGATGCATTCATTGTTTCTTTAGAATTTTTTTCGAATCCCTATAATATGATTATAGCACATATCGAGGCACATCAGGGATTTGATCCACAAGGCAACGGGGACGGGGATCGATAGACCCTCAGGCCTGTATGAATAGGTACGTGGAAGTTAGGAACAGTACCTGGTTGCAAGATGAACTCTATGCTTTTAACAATTTTAATGCTTCCCAATATTTCCAGCTTTTTGTTGATGGAAATGTTACCAGTGACCGCATTGTACCTATTCCTATTTTAAATGCTTCCTCCGATTTCTGTGTACAGGGGATGGGACATGTACAGGTTGGCGACAGTATTTGCAATTATACCTATCGTATGAAGATACCTAGCAGTCCTCCACTGTTAACGCCACCCAATGTGTATTTTGTATGCGGGGAAAATGCTTACACCTGGTTACCCCGTGGTTGGGCTGGACATTCCTACCTGTCCTTCCTGTACCCACCTGTGTATGTAGCTCCGTCTGACTATCATAGAACGCACCAGCTACATAGGACACGAGTAGTACCCAATAGGCAACGTAGACAGCTCATAGCAACAGAAGTCGATCAGACTGACACCTCCTTGCAACAGTTCACTGATTTTACCAAAGGTTTGGTCCCATTCTGGGGACCAATATTCAATAGCAGAGAAATAAGAAGGCTGTCCAGGATAGTAGAAAATGTCATTAACATCACTACTGACATTTTGGCCAATATCACGGTTGAGCTTCAGGCGACCAGGCTCGTTGCTCTCCAAAACCGTATGGTTTTGGACGTTATCTTGGCTGATCGAGGCGGAGCATGCCGGGCTATTGGCAGCTCCTGCTGTGTGTATATTCCAGACTCCGCCCCCACTGTTCATTTGGCCATCCAGAAGCTGCATCGCATAGCATCCGAAATGCATATTGACAACGAGTCCTGGTCACTGTCAGGCTGGTTCTGGGGGCTCCTGTCTACCTGGGGATGGAAATTGTTGTTGATTTTGGGTGGAGCAGCCGGAGTTATCTTTACCTGCTGCGTCCTGATGCAATGTGGTCCGGCTTGCTGCTCCTATTGTGCCTCTCGAGTAACGATTCTGTTCGTCCCTGCCCCAGTTCCCGCCAAGATTCAGATACTGCAACAGGAGATTCATGAATTAATGGCCATTGATGAGGGGGTTTTCAGAGAGTAATTTATTTAGCTACACCACGCTAAAAGGAGGGTTTAAGGAACCGGAATTGATTTCTGGTCATGCAAAGTATATAATCGATACTTTAGAATTATCATGCTGTATCTAAACTCATTATCACAAGCACGCGAACACTAGCATAAACCCGACTCGCATTAATCTAGAGTTCTAACATACACTGCTTTACACACTTCTCGCTTGCTTGACTCGACCGATGCCATTTTGTGGCCTCGCTTGAAGCCCTACATTGACCGACCCTATTCTATTTCTGCACCGAAGTCATTCTCATGAGAAATAGCTCAACTGTTGCAATACTGCTGCCTCAGCTCGTTAGGCAGCCAAGGTTATAGGTAGCAGGAGGAGGCCAGATAGGCGGCACATTCCGGGAGGGGTGCAGGGCGGACTGTCTCGGAGTTAGCAGAAGGGAGTCACCCGTACGACCTTGCTAATCTAGGATGAGCTAAACCAAGAGTGCTTTGTCTCCCATATATGGTCATTCCCTCTGCGCCAACCTGTACCAACTTGTATTTTTCCATTTTAGGTAGCTATCCCAAAATGCAACTGTATATATGTGATGTTCTGACAATGTGCCAGCAGTCTTCTTGGCGGATCTCGTAGGGTTAGCAAGGAGCTCCTCTGGCAGAGTTTGTGTTTGTTATAATAAGCGATTGGACCTTCTACACTGCCAACCGACTCATTACCGGTAATGAGGGTGAGATTAGTTGTATACATAACTCTAATTGGGTAATGGTAAATAATTTTCGGTACTTCAGAACAGATAACAAGGTCGTAGAAAATATTACGAATATAAGAGTAGAACGGTCCATTTAGTGTTGCCTGTTGAATATTACCTAGACATCAGCATAAATAACCTAACATGGATTTGCATTGTTGGCAATGGTGTTGGCCAAAAGGCAGATGGTAATACATTGGATGCAGGGGAAGGGTCCCTATACAAAACATTGGAAAAGGATCTACAATGGGATCTAGTAGATCACATTTGCATGAAAATGATCCAGACAGATTATAAAATTGATGATGCGGAGATGTAGAGACATGGAGGGCCATGCTGAATCAGAGAGTAAACTCAGAATGGCTCAGGGGAGCCAGGAGGATGAATCAGCCGAGCTAACAAAAACAAATATATGATAACAGCCAGTGAAAGGGATGCAGGGTGATAGGAGGTTGTAAGGGATAAGGGGAGGAGAGACTGTGTTTCTCAAGTATACATCCGGCTATACCTGTGGGGGCATTGGAAATGTTGGTCTTTATGATAAAAATGGATGGACTCACATAGGATTAGTTGTTGATTTTGTGTAGGGTGGAACTCATATTTGCAGACGTGACTGTATGATGCCAATTATTTGACTGACATTGGCAGTATAACTTAAAAGATGTTGATGTGACTCACAGTCATTGTTGATGTAGAATGTTATATTATATTATATATATATGTATATATATATATATATATATATATATATATATACATATATATATATATATACATATATTTATTTATTTTCTTAAATCAAAGGATTCTGCAGCCCTTGGCACTAATCAAAGAGTTAATTGATGACCAAGGCTCCAACGCTGAGGCTGCAAGTAATTTCACTGTATCCAGTTGCACTATATGATAGCTGCTCTGGTAAATCTTATTTGGGAGGTAGAATAGGGAATTTAGTACACAGGGCAAAGGATGTTGGGGATGGTTGGGTAAGGAATGCAATGCATAGGACAGAGGCTGTTATGCAACAGGGTGCTTGGAGATGTAGCCAGCAGTGACTAAGGTGTAGGACCGAACTTGGAGCTTTCCTCAAAAACATTAACATCTTTTCCTTACTGCTGAACCCTCTGCACTTCAAAAAAGTCTTCACACCAGCAAATAGGGGAGAGGCATTCAAAGAGTGGTGGGATTATGGTTGCAGGGTGCTTGCAGACTTTAATAAGGGGGACGATTGTGATAATTTGAGAATTGCAAACATGTGTATAAAATTAGAAAATAAGAAAGCTTTAGTGCCTGGTTTAATTCTTGTCGGAATGGGATGTCCCCGCCACAACTATGGGCCACCTGCCCCATTTTAATGTGGGTAGACCATAGTTTGACGATGGTGGAGACTGTCTCTGCCATGGTCAAACTCCTTCAATGGCCTACCGGAGTAAGGGGCGTTGGAGGTTTGGCTATATGTCCGCCCACCTAATTTAGATGGGTGGACATATAGCTGTTTTTCAATGTCCATCACCACCAGGAAAAACCTGGTGGTAAAGGGCATTGATAAGAGATCAATAGATTTAGAAAAATTTGAAGTGATGGATAGGGCACTAAAGGTTTAGTTGTTGTGGGGCTAGATGGCCAAATGGGAAAAGCCTAACAGCAGCTAGATAAGGTAGAATATTTCTAGGTAGCTCAGACAGATGTTGGAGGAGAATATGGAAGAGGGAAACTGCACATATAGTGGTCATGCCCCAGAACATCAATTCTCTGGATGGGGAACTTACCAGCAATTAAAGCGATTGCAGGATTTATGATTTTGGTTGATCTTGTGATTGCTATATTAAGTTTGGGACCTGACAATTGGAAACTCCTCTGAAAATTTAATTGAAAGTTAATTTTCAGACTGTTGGTTGGGGTGAAAATTGTGACTCTGAGCCACTGGAAAAAAATGTCAAAGCTAGAAATAACAGTGCAGTACGGTAAGATCTGCAACACAATGGCAATGGAGACACTTTTGGGTCCCCTGCTCAATGACCATGACAAATGTCTGGCAACTTGGCAACCAGTGTTAACTTTCATGGAGAAGGATTGTAGAGATATCACATGCACACCGAGGCAATGGGCATTATAATTCTTGGATTTGAAGAACAATGAGAAATTTATGAAGAGCAAACCCCAAACCAATTAATACTTGAGAAAATTATTTAATGGAAGCAGTGACTTCCTCTTCAACTTTGCTACTGGGAAGAGGGCAGAAAAGATGGATTGGGATTGTTTTGATATAAAGCCGTATTTTATTAATAATATTAACCCTTTGAGACAGCACCACATTTACCAGTATTCATGCTCTAGTGTTTTTATAGAGGGGCATAATACCTCGTTTGATTATGTCTGGGATCTACAGTGCATAGATATTTCCAACAGATAAAATTAAAAGCCTTCTCTGAGTCAATTAGAATAGCCACCACATGTGGCTGAGTAGATGCTGTAATATCAGTGCTAGACAGTGGATCTGAGATATTTTAACATATGAGAAAGTGGATTTCCCTATACACGTGCCTTAATACATACACATAAAACATATATGTGTTCCTTGAAAGGATTATATGTGTCTTAATGTGCAGTGTTGCAAAGTCATTTGTATACCAGCTTGAATTAAAGTAAATCATGTTGCATATGTACACTCAATTTAAATATACTACGATTATGGAACTCCATTTCGTACAATACACATTTACTAAACGATGTTGGTAAAGTGTAGTCTCATTCTGAAGTTGGCAAAACAACTTTGAAAAATAGTAGAGTTCGCTCCTGTTAGTGTTAATTGTATCTCTTTGTCATGGACTTACTTCTCATATTCCTTCCCATGAGAAGATCCTGGCACCTGCTTATTAGTAGCCACATACAAGTTGTATCTCATGCTTCCACTTCCATTCACTTGCACTGAGAGAAAATGTATAACGTTTTTGATAAAAAAAAGTTTTTTATAGATTTTAGCATTACATGCTTCAACTATTCAATGGAAAAGCTCTGGTTTGTTGAAATGGCAATTGTTTTATATTATTTTTAATTGCATTCGGCTATTTTGCGTTAAATGCATCTTAGACTTTGTAGGCTATCATGAATGTTGCGTTTCTTTACAGATTGTGGTGCAGTGTGTGCCGCGTAATTGCCCTCACTAGGAGAATAGGAGGGTGGCGGACCGGACTCCATATGGCGACCTGAGCTGCAAGAGGTTAGGGAGAGATTTCTCCACAGACCTCAGATGGAGCATGCACGAGTGCTTGACTTCACTTGGTGATTCGGCAAGACAACCGAAGCACATTGAACCAAATTTAGGTATGGTCTAACGGAGCGGGCCCTGTAGTTGTCTGAAATGTCTTCAGAGTGCACAAAAGATGTCATCTGGGTTGTAAGCAATGGCATAATAGACTGGTTGGGAATTTAGAAACTGGGGGTGTACAGAGACAGAGATTGAGCATGTGTGAGCCTATGGTTTAGAGACAGTGGGCTCTAGGGATGGTGAGAAAATGAGGAAGGTAGGCAGAAGTGCCAGAACCCAAAGCACAAACGCTTGAAGGATACATGTGTGAGAGAAAGAGGCCCTCTGATCTAGCTGCCTCAGCCCCTTTGCTAGCACCTCTGGCTAGCAAAGATCAGCGGAATGCAAGAGATCTTTAGGTGTGAGTGTACAATACTTCCCCCCGTCCATGAGGTCAGTTAGAGAAATATTTACGAAACACCTTTCCTATCTTCCATTCCATCCCTGCCCCCGTCTCCAACGGGTGAGCTGTGGGTACAAGAGTAGCAGAACCTTTCCCCTGAGTTCAAGGTGTGTGTGAAAGGCAAAAGACAGTGAAGGTAGCCAACAAAATCTAAATATAGTAAACCTTCATGGGAAGGGACTTCTGCCCACATATGTACCACCAGTACTGTAAAACCAAGTACAAGTGCAAGTATCACTAACGAGGATGGAAAGAAGTCCTTTCCCTAACACGGTTCCTTGATACAGAGGCATTAGGGATTTTACAAAAGAAGGTGAAAGACCCCAAAACAATATAGATGCTGAACAGTGGCCACTCTTTTTGTAAGTGCACAAAGAGGCCCATAATTATCAGCTTGAATCTTAAGACTGTAATATGTAAAATACCCACGAGAGGCTGGGGTACCAAATAAGTTAGAGCTTGTGAGAAAGTGCCTACGGGACCATCAGCCCAAGGAGAGTAGGGAGGTAATGCACAAGTGAACGCTGCATGTGGCTGTCAGTAAAGTACCCGATGGAGGGGTGCATGCGACTAGACAAGACAACTCCACTTCGATTGATCAGTGTAGAGTGCAAGTGTGATCTGGCCCAGCTGGGTGCAGAGATCCCTGAAAGTACAGCCTCAAATCACTTGAGAAGTGATAATGCGTACAGCGGGAGGACTAGTTAGAGGCTTCCTTTCACCTCATACTAGTGACGCAGATGATAAAGACCCCTCCCTGTCTGCTTCCGACACCCTTCTTCCATTGAGATACTACCCAGTGGCCAGGGTAGTGTTACTTTCCACTTTCAATGGACTCCCATTGACTCAATGAGTATTAAGAGATAGTTCCCAAACAACGAAGAAAACTTAACCCAGTTTAGTGAAGATCTGCAGTGTGTGTTCAAAGTACACATACCAAATGGAGCAGATTTTATTTTTAATAATTGTTGTGGTTGGTGGTACCAAGTGAGGTGAGAGACCGGTTGGTGTAAAAGTCACAGGACCCTGGAACATATAGGGCTTTGAATATGGCAAAGGATGCATTGTTGAATGCAGTTGTGTATGAGTGTCTGCTGAAAAAGGGTTGGACTAAGATCTTGAATTGCAAGAAGAGTAACAATGAGCTACAGACAGATTTATCAACTAGACAGGCATAAGGATGTGTTTCAGGCATAACCAATCCGATGGATACGGCTCAGGAAGCTGAAAGTGTTGCTTTTGTGCTGGGATTGTTACTCAATGTAAGTAGTCATAAGTAGTCAGTTGATGACAATATGTATTGGATGGTAAACTAAGAAACTAATGGAATTAGTAACTATTATGTGCTTGGCATGAAAAAGAAGTACTTTTGAATCATAACTGATGTCTTTGAAATTACATAATATGAGGCAAACAGCGAAGAGAAGAGGGCAGGGAGCCCCTCAAAGGGAGAGCAAAGGGGAGAGGCAAGGAGAAGACATGGTGAAGAGGGAAGGGGTAATGGAAGGGACAGAGGCGAGAACTGGAGGATCATGGTTTGCCTGAGGCCAACTAGAGCAATGGAAAATGGATTGCCCAAATGCTACAACAAATGTGCCAGGTCTCGCTGACCCTCCTGAATTCCACCAAGTTATGGGGCAGCCCGAGAGGGTCTGACTGTGTTAAGAATACTCTAATTGTGATAAATCAGAAAGGTCCTTATATAGATTTCTTTAAGAATGATAAACATATCACTTGTCTCATTGGCACTGGTGCTAGCCACTCCGCCCTGAAAACATTAGGGTTTCCCTCATTATGTCTCTGGGACTTGTCAATGCGCATAGTCAGTGTATCCAACCAGTACATCTCTGAACCAGTTTCTATCTCACTCAGGCACTTCACCAATAAGCATTCATTCATACCTAGCCATACCTCACCAGCTAATCCTTTGGGTCAAGGTGTTTATGTTAATTGAACTGTACTGTGTTTTGCACCCCTGAATGAGTCTACCTTAATATAGCGCAGCATGGTGCGATCAAAGCATTAATTCTTCTTTGCGAGAATTCCAAGTGTCATTCTACTGTGCATCTCTGTGCACCTCTGCTAGGGCTCAGAGCCTTGTCCCACTGATCTCCGAGCAGTGCAATTTTTTTTTTTAATAATAAGATGTTATTATCGTTTTATTTTTCTTCTGTGCGGGACTCGGAGACAGGTCGGGATGGGGCTGGTTTGCACTCCCTAAGTGGGGATGTATGACGTTACAATGCATACTTTTACAACGCATACCTTTACAACGCATTTTTTACAACGCAACATCCATTACAACGCATTCCATTACAACGCATGCCATTACAACTAATTTTTTTAAATTACCTTTACAACGCATTGCATTACAACGCATACTACCTTTACAATGCATACCATTACAATGCATAACATTACATTGCATGTAAGGTAAGTATTGGATAGTGTAGGGGTAAAAATGACTATTCTAACTCCAGGGGGTGTAATAGTAGGGTAAGCTTTGGATAGTGTAGGGGTAAAAATTACTATTGTAACTCCAGGGGGGTGTAATAGTAGGGTAAGTGTTGGATAGTGTAGGTGTAAAAGTTACTATTCTAACTCCAGGGGGGTGTAATAGTAGGATAAGTGCTGGATAGTGTAGGGGTAAAAATTAGTATTCTAACTCCAGGGGGGGTAATAGAGGGTAAGTGCTGGATAGTGTAGGGGTAAAAATTACTATTCTAACTCCAGGGGGGTGTAATAGTAGGGTAAGTGCTGGATAGTGTAGGTGTAAAAATTGCTATTCTAACTCCAGGGGAGTGTAATAGTAGGGTAAGTGTTGGATAGTGTAGGGGTAAAAATTACTATTCTAACTCCAGGGCGGGGTAATAGTAGGGTAAGTGATGGATAGTGTAAGGGTACTATGTGTTGTAATGCTATGCGTTGTAATGGTATGCGTTGTAATGACTGCGTTGTAATGACATGCGTTGTAGTGGTATGCGTTGTAGTGTCATGCGTTGTAATGGTTGCGTTGTAATGGCATGCGTTGTAATGGATGTTGCGTTGTAAAGGTTTTGTGGTTATGGTAGTGCGTTGTAAAAGTTGCGTTGTAAAGGTTGTTTCCCCCTAAGTGGGCATGATGGCTTGGCTGGCCCTCTTGGGTCGCCCCATTGTCTCAGGGTATGGCTCGGTACTTGAACCTCTTGGGCATTACATCGATTTCTTTATAAAACCATTTGTAGCCACAACCACATGCTACATAAAAGACACAATGGACATGATCAACATCATAGAGGACCTCCTGTTTGATCCCACATCCAGCACCATGTGTACGCTGGATGTGGAATCACTCTATACAAACATTCCTCAGTATGAATCATTACGTGTCATCGAAAAAGTTCTTGAGACACGCCCCGACCACACTGAAGAACCGGGTTTTAGAACCCAGCGGCGCCAGGGAAAACGCCCGATGTCTTCGAGTTCCCCTGCCTTGGCAAACAGAGACACGGGACACTTCTCGGTGACGTCAAAGACCACATTTATTGGCTGCAACCAGGAACAGAGGTCTACGGAGCACAACACGGGTGGTTCGCTAGAGTCTGCACAATTTAGTATTGCGAGACATCGTCTTTTATGCCAAAAATCACATTCCTGACCAGCATCAATTATTTACAAACGAACCAATCACATGGTGACATTTCAAACATATCGCATGACGACAAACCCACTTTCAGTTGTCCAGCCCACCAGAAATGACAAGGCAAAAACCAACATTCTTGCTCGGACAGGCCGGACGGACACATAATAAAAGGACCTCAACCCAAACCATAATTAAGCCATAAAAAGGAAGGAACAGAAACAGATGAGAAGCAAGATAGAAGGGTGTGTGCATGTACCATAAACTCAGCAGTGTCCTGCTCTTTGATCTCTATCTGACCTGCTGCCTAACAAGGAACTGGCTCAACAAGGCCAGCTTCGGGCAAGGGAGTCAGTTTGTTCAGGTCACACAAATGTCAGCTAACGGTGTACGTGTCCCAAAGACTTGTTCGGCTGTAGTGAAGAACTGGGTTTGTCAAATACCCAGCGGCGCCAGGGACACGCCCAAAGTCCTCTGGGTTCCCTTGCCTTGGTACACAGAGACACGGAATACTTCTAGGTGGCGTCAGAGATCAAATTTATTAGCTGCAGCTAGTAGCAGAAATCCCAGCAATGCAACACGGTGTACAACTCAAGAAACTGCTCAATTTTACTAAGGCGAGACATCCCTATTTTTACACAAAAAGGTACATTTAAAATGCACGCCCCTGCACCAAAATTCAACCAATAGAAAATACATGACATCACACAGCATCATACAGTAAAGTTCATTTTACAGTGTCCCAACCCACAAGTTAATATTTAGGCATATCTAAATAATAATCTGGAGGGCCCAGACAAACCCTTAATTGAAAGCGTAACCCATGAAATGAAGAAACAGTAAAGAAAAGTAGTTTCAGATAATGTGCAAGATAACAGAAACGTAAAGAAACTTAAAAGTTAGCAAATGTCTTGAATGGTGATTGGGAAAGTGGATAACGATCTTGCAGGGAAATTGGCTTGGCAGGGTCAATTCCAGGTGAAAGGCCAGCTTCTGAAATTAACTCCAGCGCACGAAGAAAACCTTAGTTAATGTATACATGACCCACAAAAGGTCAGACTGCTTTGCTCGCAGACTAACTTCTGAGGCCATGTAAAAGGCAACACCAGATGGCAGTCACGACGCATGGCAAAAACCCATGTTTAGAAAAGAAAGTCGTGCACTTTAAAAGCACGCAAAATCACAGAACCTCAGTAGTCATCGGCCTATGTGAGGGCAACCACAAAATGGCTGCTGTACACAAAATGGAACCCGAAGGTTCGAACGAAATCCCTGAATACGTAGTGTTCCCATTGATCGATTATGACGAAAACACTCATACATACTGCACTCGTCATTTGCGGTCCGTTGACACCAAAATCGTCTAGGTACGACGACCTTTATTGAACGGGTTCAGAATTTATCCTCCAATTGTTACAGATCTGCCTAACAAATAACTTTTTTCTATTTGAGGGTCAGTTCTACGGCCAGGTCCGGGGAACTTCAATGGGAGCGATTTTTGCTCCAAATCTGGCCATTCTGTATATGGACCATCTTGAGACATCCTGCATCTTGGATGTATCAAACCCTTTCCACAGTGGCATAGCCATGTGGAAACGATACATTGATGACATCTTTCTACTGTGGTCAGGACCCCCAGACAGCCTAACACAGTTCCACCACTGGCTCAATAACAACAGTGCAAGACTGAAATACACACTAGCCACCAGCAAAGACTCACTACCATTCCTAGACCTAGAAATAAAACACATTGAGGGCCGCCTTTTAACAAATCTACCCCATAAACCCACAGAGAGAAACACCCTGCTTAACTATGCCAGCCATCACCCTCGCGCTTCACGTGACTCTCTCCCGTTCTCACAATTTCTACGCATCAGGAGAAACTGTTATTTTAAGGAAGATTACTTCACAGTGGAGAAGTGTGGCTCAGGGGTTAGAGGCGGCAGACCCGGAAGCTGAGATCGGCCCTGGACCAGGGTTCAATTCCCCGCCCCGACGGGGGTTGGGCTCAATAATTCCACGGACTCGATAATTCTCACTCCGGTGCCTACTCAACTCACGGGTTCACACTCTGCGACTCTGGGCAATAGCTTGCTTAATCTCCACAACGGCCCCTCGCTGCGGGATGCCTGGCTTTCACCTTGTGGATACCCTGCCGGGGTATCTCACAGGGGAATACCAGGACGGGTTCCCTAAGCAAGCGCATAGATGCCTGCGATGTGGGCGATTTGCGCTATATAAATACATGTACATTTACATTACAGAGGCAAAAGTTCTGAGCAAAAAACTCAGGAATAGAGGGTACCCACGCAAACTTGTACGTAGGTCTTTGAAACAAGCATGGTACTGCCCCAGGGAAACCCTCCTTGAACCCAAATATAAACAACCACAAGACAGGCTTATATGTGTTACCACATTCACTCCAGCATCTAATGCCATCAAAAAAAGTGTGTTAAAACACTGGCCGGTGTTAAACGCTGGCCCGCTTAATCTTGAGCGTCCAATGTTTGCCTTTAAGAGGGCCAAGAACATAAAAGACCACTTAGTACGTGCTTCCCTCCCACAACAATCAGTAAAGGCCACACTCAATGATGCATGGGGCCTTCCAACTCTCTTAGGGAATGCCAAATGTGGCAGCTGCGTCTGCTGCGATTCAACCATAGAAGGAAAATGCTTTGAATATGGTGACATTAAATTTTAAAGAAAATATTTTTCTAACTGCAATTCGTCCAATGTGGTATATGCAATTTTATGTCCCTGTAAACTCATCTATGTAGGTAAAACAAGCCAGAAGATCAAACTAAGGATTGGACAACACCGGAGTCGGATATGCTGCAAGACAGCCAACGCCAGCTTGTGGATCACTATACTGAAAAAGGACACAATGAGAGAGATCTTACGGGGACTGTCATAGCCATGATAAAACCCCCACCTAGGGGAGCTGATGTCTCAACGTTACTAAATAAGGAGGAACTGCACTGGATTCTGAGGACTAATAGCATTAGGAATGGACTCAATCGTATTGAGGACTGGACCTCCTTGCTATAATAGACAATCAGTGATATTCCTTCCAATACAGAAACTGGATATAAATGATACATGTGACTCAATGTATTGTACATTATCATGCTAGAAATTTGCATAATCTATGTCACTTGCGCCGTTTAAACACCACCAGCTCACCAGTTTTTTGTCACACGCGCCGGCAGCACCTTAGTTATTATCACTGTTTCCCACTCCTCTCTGACGTTCTAAGATGACCGCCACCATAGAAGGCTACACGAGCACAACAATTTGCCGTTCCAAGATGGCCACCGCCCCTGGACCATGAGGCTGTTAGTCTCTTGCCTCTTTCCATCACCCACCATGTTTGGCTCCAAAGTCATAAAGTAACTTGGAGACTCTGCTTCACCTCACACGCTATCGAGCGCCAGCAGGAGCCCCCGTGCCCTGACTTTCCGCCGTTATTCAAGTAAGTAACCAAAACTCTGGCAGACCGTGCTCGTGACCAGCCCCTTTTGGTTAAAATTCGAGACTTAATCTGATAATTGAGTGCTTTGTATTTTAGGAGGTGCAACCTGGCACCCAGCGGAATTGTTACTTAACCAAAAGCCTCAAGTGCGATCTGGCACTGACCACTGACATATATTGATATCAGGAATTAAACCATACAAGGAAGGCCCATAGCCTATTGACGGTAAATGACTTTTCACTGCGCCGTTTTGAGCACCCCCCCCCCCCCCCCCCCGTTTTTAAAGATCACATCTGAAAGCCGGTTTTAATATAGACTGTTTGTCACCGCAGATTTAGTGGCTGTCAGCCCCCGTTACGGATCTACTGAGCCGTATTACAAGCCTGTCATCACCGTTGAACCTTGTTCATCCTTCAAACGTAAGGAATGTTTTACCAACACTGTTTTACTTTGGGCAATCTGTACCGAACCGCTAAATAAATAATGGTCAACAGCAGCAACGTAATACTAATGCTTGCTTCGAGAAATTAAATCCACAATTTAAATACAACGGCACTATCGTTTTTTTTTTAAATTCACCGCACGTGCATCGCGTCGCCCGCCACCACCCCTTGTGATTCACATCAAGTGAACAACTATGATACGCCTTTATCCCAATGGTTCCTCCCCATTTTTTGTAGTTTCATCCATCGCTGTTTTTTCACCTTAAACCACTGCGCCTTCAACCTTCACTGACATTGCCATTTTAACACCTTAAACCACTGCGCCTTCAACCTTCACTGACATCTCGGGCACAAGCCGCATGAGTACTGTGCAAGTAGACTCTAGTCCTGAAGCGGATGTCCTCTTCTTTGTGTCACACATCAATTCACCCTCACAGAAGT
This sequence comes from Lissotriton vulgaris, assembly GCF_964263255.1. Classification (NCBI taxonomy): domain Eukaryota; kingdom Metazoa; phylum Chordata; class Amphibia; order Caudata; family Salamandridae; genus Lissotriton; species Lissotriton vulgaris. The sequence continues at coordinate 1,465,258,507 of NC_141691.1, forward strand.
CACCAATCAGATGCCTAGCTGTTTAGTTTTACTTATCTCTATTTTTTGTATTTTTCTCCCCCCTTTTAGTCCCTTGTAAATGTTGATACTGTAATGTGATATAGGAAAAATATGAGAATAAGCTTAAGACAACAATGAACTATCCCTTGTCCTGAAGATGATGCTTTATATTGTTGTGAATAGCATCGAAACGTCGTCGACACTAAAAGCACCATATGCAATATGATTTTATAATATTGTAATGATCAATGGTGTGAAAATGGATATTTAAGTCTGTCATAGTGATTACAAACAAACAGACACATCTTATACCCTGCCTTTGGCCATTCTGTTTTTCGTTGGTTTGTCTTGTGTTCTGTGGGTCACGGCTGTGCCCACTTGTCATTTAATGTTTTGAATCACAATCAACTGAACTTATATAAAAATAAATTCTTGTCCGGCTGGACGAAAGACATACGATCTATTTAAGCGTATGATTATTGTGGTTGTCCATTTTGCCTAGCTTCTTCCACTCTTCGTCATGGGTTGCATTACAACGTTTGGCAGTGCTGTAGCTCTGGTCATTGTTTGTTATGACTCGCCAGTGTTCCAGAATTCGTTTTTTTTACTGGAAAAATGGTCAAGCCAATATACCATTTCCCACAAGGGCACGAAATACAATACTCTGTCTTGCATTTAAACAACTTTGTTATGTGACATTTTTTTGTATATTCCGAATAGTGTGATCTCCTTTACGTTGTCAAAGTATTTACAGGCTTTACATTGGCCACAACATTTGAACCCCCTTGTTTGGTTCCGCCTACTGTTTTGTTTGGATGAAAGGTGACTATGGACTAATAAGTCCTTCAGAGATGTATTTCTTTGAAAAGTGACAGCTGGATATGTGCCTACCTTGTCTTTCAAAATAGGATCATGTACATCCCATCGTTTTCTCAGAATCTGTCTAAACTGATGGATTTCTTAGTACACTTAGTAATGAAGCAAATTGGTTCATTAGTATTTCCCATCTGTCTCGCTGTAGGTCGAAAAAGTGCCTTGTTCCTACTGGTTTCACCTGCATGGATACTGGCTGCTGCCAAAACTTGGTTGGAATACCCTCTCACTTTCAACCTTTTAGCCATCTCATCCTGACTGAGTCTTTTGGTAGTCTCTACCCTGCAGTTCTGTTTAGCGCAGAGAAACTCACTATATGGAATACTGCATTTTATGCTAGGTGGGTGGCAGCTCTGTGCATGCAGGATAGAATTTCCCCACTGTCTCTTTTCTGAATAGTTTTGTCACCAAGGTTCAGATAAGCAAATATCCAAGAACTCAACGCCACTGTGGTTCATGGGAAAACCATAAATTCCGATCTTTCTCATTTAGAGCCAAGCCAACCCGTTTCAATGAATCCTCTGAGCTGTTCCAAAGATATGTATGTAGCGAAGCCAATTGACAATTCTGTCTGCCTCTATGACAGAAGTAATTAAAAGAACAACTAAAGAATAGCAATGCTCTTAAGATATATATTTTTCCCACAGTTGCTGTCATGTTTTCAATTCCCCCCTTTCGTTCGTGACCTTCAGGGAATTCTGAAACATTGTATTCAATCAAGATTAAACGTGTGACAGTCACCGGGCCATTGCTATGTCTGTAGTTGGTTTATTAGTAGACGCCATTATGAGGTATTTGGTTTTGAATATTAAACTACCTGGCGCAAAGAATGCACATTTGATACTGTGAAAGCGAAGACCTATTTCCCTAATAATGTTACCAACACATTGTATCAATTTACACCGTGAACAAAATATTTTCACTGTATCACCTCACCAGACCCGACAGGTCGTGCGGCTACATTGGCAACAAAGAAGCAGGGCGCCTGGAGTGTCGGGAGTGCGCACTGAGGCGCTACGGCTTGCATGAGTGTGCTTTGGAGTTCATTATTCCAGTGGCCCATTTGTTTCCATCCCGCTGCTCTTAGCAATTAACTGAATGACGAGGTGTAATCTCAAGCAGCAACTTGGTAAACACTGCTAGCATTAGCAAACAAGCGAGGTGCATTCATAGAAATACATACGTACACTGACGACGGTAAAATGTATCAAGAAAATTTTCTTGAGGAACTAAAGATTAAGCAAGAAGTCTGATTTAGTGAAAACTGGAACCGCGTATTTCACCTAATCATAGGCTCGGATATAATGTGGGAGAACACGGATAATCTTGAAAAAGCATTAAAGGTTGAGGAAATTGTATTCATCTGCTCGGCTAAATGGTATTCACCCCCTTCCTTTCATTAAGAATGATTATTAATATTTTTTTTTGCAGTTTTATATAGCAAGAACTGGACCCGAAGGTATCAGAGCGCTTTACATGAAGCACCAATTGCATTACAGATGGGCACATTCATTTTTAGGCACAGGGAGATGAAGTGATTTGCCCAGAATTACAGGATGCTTGAGCCTCCTGTCAGAGTCCAACCTGGCTCCACAGCTTCAAATTCGATCGCTTTAGCCGTTAAGTCACACCCTCTTGTTTGTGGTTTAGAGTAATGTAAGGTAAACTTCTCTTATGTTATGTCCAAGTTACATATTGGAAAACTGCCGTAGCGCAATTTTACATTGACATTCGCACCGACTACTCAAGCATTGAAAGCCAAAAATGTTACCTTTCTACTATAAATTCAGATGAGTGGATAGATGAATAAGGGCAAGATTGGGTGAAGGATTGAGCGCACGGACGCATGGTTGAATGGATGAGTGAATGAACGTGTGAATGGAAGGCTAGATTGACTGGTGGATGCATGAGTAGAAAAAGTATGCAAAGACAGTGTACGGGGAGCAGTGCAAGAAATAGGACAGTGTCACGGGTAGGAACTGGAAGTGGGGTGGTACCACCTGGCTGGTTGTAGAATTGTATTGTCAACTGTTCGGTATCAGGAGAGAAACAAAACGTTGCACACAGACGAAACTCCACTGAGCCCGGACAGCACTTCAAAGAGCTAAAGGTCGCTCCTACTCCATGTAGGCACCAACAAGGAGATTGGAACACACAAGCCCCTGTGACAAGAACCAATCAACATCAGCAAGTAGAATATCAAAGCATGGATGTTTCAGAAGGACGTCATCACTATATAAAGCATCCATCAAAATGTAGCCTTGACATTGCCATCTCTACAGGAGAAGGAATCTCTGTGAACAAATGGACAAATCCATTAAGAAATCACCCAAAAAATATATATCTAGGTTCCAAACATTGCAGGCACCAATGGATTCAAACAGGTTTAGGATCTCTGGGCACATATGGCCAGTATGTCTATTATTGTCAGATGTATTTATCCTGAGATATTTTAAAGAACCTGTATCTTCGCTGAAGGAGGATCAATTGTTATCAGCGAAAAGGATAGAAGGTGAGAGTGTGTTGAAAGTGCAAGCTTGGGACAGCTGCTCTTTCACCTTACATTGTTCACAAGAATGTGCACTGAGTATCCAGGTCAGAAATTGAAAATGTTAGACCTATCAGCTGTAGGGTGGTCAGCCCCCAAACTTTTTCCCTTCTCTCATTCGGTTTTGTGGAATTCATCGTTGTTGGCCTTAGGACTCTGCACACTTTACCGTTACTAACAAGTGTCAAAGTATGTGTGCTCATGGCTTTGTATGTGTGGGTCAGCATCTTGAACTGGCATCTCTTCTGGATAGGGAGCCAATGTAGCTTTTTTAGGAGCAGAGTGATGTCAAAGTGTTTGGGGGGGTCAAGTATGAGTTTTGCTGCTGCGCATTGTATTGTATGTAGTTTCTTCAGAAGGCGTGCAGTGATTCCTATGGAAAGAGTGTTATCGTAGTCCAGCCTGCTGGTGCTGAGGGCTTGAGTGACAGTCCTTCTGGGGTCAATTGCGAGCCACCTGAAGATCTTACTGAGCATGCATAGGGTGTGGAAGCAGGCAAACGAGACTGCTTTGACCTGGTTCTGCATAGATACCTTGCTGTCCAAGATGATGCTGAGGTTGCTGGTGTGGTCAATCAGGGCAGGGGAAGGGCTGAGTTTAGCAGGCCACCAGGTGTCACTCCATGGCGAAGTTGGTCCCAAAGATGAGGACTTCTGTACTGTACGAGTTGAGTGTGAAACAGTTGTCCTTCATTCAGTCAGCGACATTCATCATACATCTGTGGAAGTTAGTTCTGGTGGTGGAGGGGTATTGTGACAGTGAGAGGATGAGCTGGGTGTTGTGGGCATAGGAGATGATGTTGTACCCATGCGATCTGACTTTGTAGGCCAGGGGGTTATGTACATGTTGAAGAGGGTAGGGCTAATGGACCATCCTTGTGGGATGCAGCAGATGGTCTCCTTGGGCTCCAAGGTGAAAGGTGAGAGACAGATTACCTTGGTTCTTGTGGTGAGGTATGAGGCAATCCATTTGAGGGTGTCTCCCTTGATTCCTATTTGGCTGCTGACAGGTCCAGGAGGATGTGGGATGCTATTTCGCTGCAGTCTAGTAGGCCCTAATGTCGTTGGCGGATGCTATCAAGACTGTCTCGATGCTGTGCTTGGCTCTGTATCTGTATTGAGAGGGGTCCAGGAGGTTGTGATGTTCCAAGTGTTTGGTGAGTTGCTGGTTGATTTCCTTTTCGAGAACCTTTTCTCGAAAGGGGAGCGGGGAGATGGGCTTGTAGTTCTTCAGATCTGCGGGGTCAGTGGATGCTTTATTCAGGAGGGCCCTCACTTCTACGTGTTTCTAGTCCTCAGGGAAGGAGGCTGTGGTGATGGAGGGGCTCAGGACTTTCTTGAGCTCGTCGCCAATCATCTTGCCACCGAGATTGAAGATGTGGTGGGGAAATGTATCCGAGGGGGCTCCAGAGTGTACGGAGTTCATGATCGAGATCGTGGCTTGAGTTGTGAGAGAGTCTCAATGGATGAGCAGATGTTTGGGGTTTATGTTTGTGGGTGTGAGTAGGCTGATGCTGTCTGCGACAGGGGGCTGGGGTTTGAAGTTCTCTTAAATGGCTGAGATCTTGTCATGGAAGAAGCCGCCAGGGTGTCACATAGTTCTTGGGAGGGGATGATGATGTTTGCCGTGGCTGTGGGGTTGGAGAACTCCTTCACAATAATGAACAGCTCCTTGCTGTGGTTTATGGTGGCTTGCAGTCTGCTAGAGCATTCTTCTTTGTTTCTCTCAGGACACAGTGGTACTGGTTGAGTCCTGTTTTGAAGGTGGTATGGTCTTCTGTCTTTTCGCTATTACACAACTTCCTTGCTAATTGCCGGCAATTGTGTTTGTGGGATTTCAGCTCTGCGGAGAACCAGCTGGGTCTTCTGGCCTGTACTTCGGATTTGGCTGGCTTGGCTTACACCCTAGTAGCACATTTAAATGTACTTTTAAGTCCCCAGTAAAGTAGTACAGTATATACCAGAGCCTGTAAATTAAACGCTACTAGTAAGCCTGCAGAACTCATTGTGACACCCAATTTCATAGTGGGTCACCGGGTTAATAGAGGTAAATCTGTGCTGTTTCCACTGGGGGCACTGGTGGGGATCCTGGACAAGGATTTGCCATCATTGTGGTTATGTTTTGAGACAGATGCCTTTCGATACCTTGCATCAAGGTGGGTCACTCTATGGCAGAACGTCAGCAGCTCTGTATAGAGCCATTGCCGAGTGGCTTGACTTAATTCAGTACATTTCTAGAACACACTCCCGCTCTCCATGATGAGAAGAGAGGCTTGGCAAAAATGGTGTTCCTCCCCAGGTGCTTGTATAATATACAGAATGCCTTCTTTACACTCTCATGCACCCTGTTTATGACGATGGACAGTTTGTAGGGCACTTTTGTCTGGACCCAAGGGCAAAGTGGTGTGGCATTACCCAAGCTCGAATGTGGTATGTTGGAGGGTGTTATTACTAGCAAAGGGGAACCCCTCTAAAGGAAACTAAGGTCAAGGAGAAGAGGGGAACACAGCTGAGCAATTATATAAGACAAACTCCCTCATGATCTCTATTTCTTAAACTTTTTAGAAAACATTGAGTATGGGCTAAACATTGATGTATACACAATTTGACACTTTAACAGTATAATTTATTTATCATATTTTTATTATTATTTGGGTGATGTATGAATATGTTTGGTTGTGATTGACTGAGCTTGTGAATTGACAAAGAAAACTGTATTGTATCATTTTTTTTAGGGGTCTGGAGCCACATGGTATATTTAGTCTATCATGGGTTGGTAGTGTGTAACTATGTATAAAAAAACTAAATATAAATGAAAATGTATGATTCTATTATCTTAAAAAAATGAATGAAAAGTTGAATATACTTTAATATAACTATTCTTGAATAATAAAACTATGATAAATAAATTATACTGTTAAAGTGTCAAATTGGGTATGCAACATTGTTTAGCCCATACTAGATGTTTTTTAAAAAGTTAAAGAAATAGAGGTCGTGAGAGAGTATGTTGGAGGGCGGACTGGGTTTGCCGGACATAGAGCTTTATTATTATGCTTCAAAATTACAAAATGCAGCACAGTGGCCGTTTGAGGATGATAACTGGGAAAAGAGGTTGCTCCACGACACATATTATGTCCAGCTGCAAGTGGGTTATCCCATCCTCAGGCCAAGACTAATGAGAGGAGGACCTGTACCGCTGTGAGTATTTTAGCCCGTCCAAAGACCAAGACTACTGAGAGAAGGACCTATCCCACTGTGAGTGGGTTATCCCATCCGTAGACCAAGACTACCGAGAGGAGGACCTATCCAGCTGCAAGTGGGTTATCCCATCCAACATTTCTGCCCATTGAGTCAGAACCTCCTCCACTTTCAATTCGCATCTCATTGACCTTCATTGGTGCAGAAGATTTAAAACAAATACGGGCTATGGTCCCCAGCATCTCCCCTTTTTGATGGCTAAAAACATGCGTATGTAGCCTGGCCCTACTTGCCTTAATATGTTTGATGGGCCATGATGGGACTTAACATTGGCTCAGCACCAAAAATAAGAATATCATTAGCAAAGTGGAAAGCCAAGTATGACTAAAATGGACAGAGCCTCAACATGATGAAAGCCCAAAAACATATTTAGAGGCACTCTCTCCCCAATGCAAAGAAAATGGTTAGGCCGGCCAATTGCCTTGCTAATGTAACACATGGTAGATTTGAAGCTACTGCCAATCACAAATGCCCCTAAAGAACCATTACAGATCTACTTTTGTGTGAAGTCCTTACTCGGCTTCCAGTTTTACCCATCATTTCTGGGATTCAACGATCTCCTGGTGTCAAGAAGTAGATCAGAAAACAGGACTTAAGGCTAATGTTCCAGGCAGCGCTGGTTTCTGTGCTCAAAGCCTTCCTGTGCTGAGGTTATTGCAGTCAAGGAAGAGCAGGTGGTATGTGCAGAGTGTCACCACCACCTGGAAAAAGACTATGCACTCCTGGAGGGTAGCATGCCTGTGAAATACAAGTTCTAGAATTCATGAACTCTCATGTTGTTTGCAGGTGGCAGCATGCTTCTTGTTTGTTGGCCCTATCTTCTTAGGAGCTGCTGAGAACAATCCAGTTACAGATAAGAATTATGGAGGTCAACGAGCTTAAGAAAATTAATTTTAATATTTAAAGTTAGGTGTCAATGTTTTATGACTTTTTCTAAATATTTATGTGCCTTTAGATATCCATTCTAATCTGCAGCTGTGTGTAACCAGCAGAGTGACACGGACTAACAAGGCAGAGAGTGATATCCAGTGTCTTATCCCATTTTCCTTTCCAAAGATTTGTTATGGAAATCCTTGTGAAAAGATTTGTTTTGATCTGAATGATGCTTCTCAATTGAACGCTATTCTGGGTGTGCTGTATCTGACTTTATTTATACTATAAATTGACTGGGCAGGCAGAACTTTGCAGTCAAAATCAGATTATTGTCAGAGTAGTTGATTGATCCTTTTAAGTGCTGGTTCGCGAGGGTCTGTCCAGAAGCCCACTGCCAGTGCAATTAAATGTCAGTGTGCCCCATTCCAAGACTGCATACCGAAGAATTCAACCCAGGCTTCTTTAACCCACTACCATATATGACTGCCCCTTTATCTCGCCCTTGCAGGTTCTGGATTGTTTCTCCCTTTTAGATAGTTTTTCCTTTTTCACTTCCTCTATCTTTCTGCTTTGTTTATTTTTGCCCCTCTTGTAAATAAATAAGTGCCAGTCTACAAATATAAGCGTCAGTGGGGCCCACCAGCTCAAATTAACCATTGGTCCCTTGTGATAATCCAGGGAATCATCCTTTTAAAGCTCTTCCTCCAAAAATTGGTTGGATGAATTCTTTACCTTCTTGTTGTGTAGAGTTTTGTGCTATATCTGATAATAGAAAACCCTAACGTGTTACTTCCACACAGGAGCTATGATTGGAAAATTAATTCAGGACCTGGGGCCATCTAGACCATGATGCCAAGTTTATGCACTCATTAAATCTAAGACAAATACCTTAAATAGTATTCAGAGGAAAATCAGCCTAATTGTTTCATTAGACAACCCCAGTCACTTGCCTCTTCTCCATTGTATAGTGTGCCTGAAAAGGGTGTGAATTAAGACTGTGCATTGGTTATGAAGCACTCTATGAGATCTCAGAGAAGAACCACTGTCTACTACCATGAACTGTTTTACTAGATTATGTAGGAAGCTGGCTCTGTATATATTATCCCAAAGTAAGGTACAGTGTGCACAGTGTCTACAGAGGGTTACAGAGGTAAAATCAGATAATACCGTACTCTCTATTTGTGGTAGTGTGGGCGAGCAGTAAGGTTTTATCAGAGGATACTGTTAAGCATTTATTGTACAAACTCAGGCAAAAAATGATGTCACACACTCAAAGACTGAACTCAGACCAATTGGTTGTAGTAAAATATTTGTTTAGTTGTATTTTAATTTCAGAGCAAACAGGACTTGGTACAGGTGAATAGAATTGTACTTTTCAAGACAGATTGATCAACAATCAAGCTGGATGATAATGACTTTTGTTACAGGTTTGTAAAATATTTAAATACAGTTGAGACTACTTTTGGATTGCTTTTTTGAGTACTTCTTAGATTACTTTTTCTAATCAGTCTGATGTGCCTAGATATCACACTGAGACATTTCCTTCACCATTCTTTAGCTCACTCAGCCACCTCAGTTCAGACATGACCATATGCAAATCAGTCTGACCCTGTGCCTCATGGGAACAGTTCAGCCCGAACTGCCAAGCCATGTCTTCCCTGGACCGGAAACAAGCATCCTGGGACTGGTTTCGGATTCATAATCCTCATCAGCCAGGCTATCTTGAATCCAAACTGGGGTGGCTGAGTGAGCAAAAGAATGGTGATGGATTAAACCCAGATCAGTTGACTGGGGTGAGTGTTTGATTTGCTCAAACGCTCCGTCCATCATCCCCTTTTGTAACGCTTTGTTCGCCCTAAATTGGCAGGGTATGCTCAGACGTGAGTCCCTTGCTCACTTGGCCACTGGATTCAAGATAGCCTGGCTGATGAGGATTATGAATCGGAAACCATTCCCAGGATGCTTGTTTCCAGTCCAGGGAAGACATGGCTTGGCAGTTCGGGCTGGTCTGTTCCCATGAGGCACAGAGTCAGACTGATTTGCATATGGCCATGTCTGAACTGGGGTGGATGAGTGAGCTAAAGAATGGTGATGGATTAAACCCATATCAGTTGACTGGGGGTGAGTTTGATTTGCTCAAACGCTCCGTCCATCATCCCCTTTTGTATCGCTTTGTTCGCCCTAAATTGGCAGGGTATGCTCAGACGTGAGTCCCTTGCTCACTTGGCCACTGGATTCAAGATAGCCTGCCTGATGAGGATTATGAATCCGAAACCGGTCCCAGGATGCTTGTTTCCGGTCCAGGGAAGACATGGCTTGGCAGTTCGGGCTGGAATGTTCCCATGAGGCACAGGGTCAGACTGATTTGCATATGGCCATGTCTGAACTGCGGTGGCTGAGTGAGCTAAAGAATGGTGATGGATTAAACCCAGATCAGTTGACTGGGGGTGAGTGTTTGATTTGCTCAAATGCTCTGTCCATCATCCCCTTTTGTATCGCTTTGTTCGCCCTAAGTTGGCAGGGTATGCTCAGATGTGAGTCCCTTTCTCACTCAGCCACTGGATTCAAGATAGCCTGGCTAATGAGGATTATGAATCCGAAACCGGTCCCAAGATGCTTGTTTCCGGTCCAGGGAAGACATGGCTTGGCAGTTCGGGCTGGACTGTTCCCATGAGGCACAGGGTCAGACTGATTTGCATATGGGCATGTCTGAACTGGGGTGGCTGAGTGAGCTAAAGAATGGTGATGGATTAAACCCAGATCAGTTGCTCTGTCCATCATCCCCTTTTGTATCGCTTTACACCCTCTACTATGCCACTGTGGACTGTGGGTTGCTGCGGGCCGGAATAACAGGCGTGGAGGCCGTATATATTGGGCTATGGTAGCTCTTTTATTGTTCTCTTTGACAAAAGTACGGGTGCATATACACAAAGAACTCCGGGGTGTAGCTTTGGTCGCCTCCCAGCGGTACGTGGTCCAGGGGATCTTCCAGAGGTCTTCACGTCTTCCGGGCGTTGGGAGGACCTCGGAGGGAAAATAGAGAAGCAGGGGTTAGTCCTTAGGTAAAGACTTCTCTGGTACCGTTACCAACACCAGGGCGTGCGGGGAAAAGAGAGAACCGTGAGGGAGGGGGCGGATAGGGATGCAGAGAGGGGGGGGGAAAAGAGGCGGGAGAGGGTAGAAGGGAGGTGCGCTGGTGAAGGGGGGGGGTGTAGGGAATATTATACAAGATTGACTAGTGAAGTGTCTCTAAATTTAGTTTATATACAGTGCAGAGGTGCTCTAACAGTGAGATCGAACTCTATACAAATATCTACAGGTTTCTACAAAGGGGGTACACGGAGACGGTAACACGGTACTCACGTGCCCCGCCGTAACTCTCCCGCGAGTTACGGCCGCTCTCCAGCCACCTCCTGAGGACTCCACCACTCCTCGGTCCAGACGTCCTCCAACTCTCCGTCTTCGATCCTCGTACTCCTCTCTCTCTCTCTCTCGATGGTTCTCTGTGCGCTGTCTCCTGCCACGAGTCGGCTATCGGGAACGTTCTCCTCTCTTCTTCGGCGTCCTTTATAGTTCCGGGCCCTGGGATGGAGGTGGGACTTCCGGTTTCCCGGTAGGCGGCTTCCGGTTCGGGACTTCCGGGGTCAAGGCGCTCGGGAGGTTCCGTTTCCGGGATGAGTCTGGGTTGGTTCCGATGGTTGCGTGCCTGCAGGGGAAACAAAGAAGAAGGACTCCTGGTTGTCAGAGACGCAGGAGGATTAGAACTCGAGGAACCCTCGCTCGAGGGTCTCTCCGTTGAGGTATGTCTCGTTCCTCTTCCACATCCCCTTTCCCTAGCTATCCTTCTTGTGGGAGTGGAAGGTGGGGGATATCTGGATAGGTAGTCTGCATTTCCCTGCTCGGCCCCTTTTCTATGCTTTGTCTGGAATCTGAAGGGCTGTAAGGACAGAAACCAGCGTAGCACCCTGTCATTTGGTCCCCTGTTGCGTGCCATCCACTCTAGGGGTGCGTGGTCCGTGTACAGAATGAACTCTCGCCCTTCTAGGTAATAACGCAGGCTCTCAATGGCCCATTTAATAGCTAGGGCTTCTTTCTCGACTACCGTGTAGTTCATCTCACGGGGAAAGAGTTTCCTACTGAGGTAGAGGATAGGCCTCTCTATGCCCGACTGGTCTTTTTGGGAGAGGACCGCTCCCAGTCCCTGTTCTGAGGCATCAGTCTGGAGAACGAAGGGTTGTGTGTAGTCAGGACTGATGAGAACTGGCTCGGACAACAGTGCATTTTTCAGGTTCTGAAAAGCCGTCAACATTTGAGGGGAGGGTTGTCGTAGTAGGGTTTCTGTTCCAGGGGTTTTCTTCAGGAGATCGGTCAGGGGTACTGCAGTCTGAGAAAAGTTTGGGATGAACCTCCGATAGTATCCTAAAAGCCCAAGGAAGGCCCGGAGGTCCTTTTTGGTTTGGGGGAAGGGTATGGACTGAATGGCTTTTATTTTGTTATCTTGAGGTCGTATGACCCCCTTCCCGAGGAGGTAACCCAGGTACTTCACGGTTTGGGCCGCCAGAGTAGTTTTAGCAGGGTTAATGGTGAACCCATATTCACCCAGGGAAGTGATTACTCTTTCGAGATGGGACAGGTGTTCAGGCCAGTCATTGCTATAAATGACTATATCGTCAAGATAAGCTCCTGCGTATTGGGCATGTGGTTGCAGGACAATGTTCATAGCCCGTTGAAAGGTGGCTGGGGCCCCGTGAAGCCCGAAGGGCATAACTCGAAACTGGAATAGTCCGTCCGGCGTAGAGAACGCCGTTTTCTTTTTATCTTCGCTCTTCATGGGGATCTGCCAGTATCCTTTACAGAGATCCAGCGTACTGATATAGCGAGCCCGTCCAATGCGTTCTATCATTTCATCTACTCGGGGTAGTGGATACGTGTCGAAACTTGATACTTTATTGACTTCCCGGAAGTCAATACAAAATCTTGTGGAGCCATCGGGTTTCGGAACAAGCACGATGGGTGAGTTCCAACAACTAACGGATGGCTCGATAATACCCATTTTCATCATTTCTTGTACTTCCTCTTGGATGACTTTGCGGCGGGCCTCTGGGACGCGGTAGGGACGTTGTCTCACGACTTTTCCAGGTTCTGTACGGATCGCATGTTCGATGACTGTGGTGTGTCCCGGAGAAGTGGAAAACACCTTTTGTATGGGTGATAGGATTTTCCTAAGGTCTTGTCGTTTGTTTGGCGGAAGTTCCGGGTCAACACAGTTTATGAAGAGCGGATCCCCTGGGTTGAGCATGCTGGAGAGCACGGGTTGAGGCCCCTCCCATTTCCTGAGCAAATTTATGTGGTAGATTTGCCTCTGTTTACGGACAGGATCTAGTTCAATCTCATATGTAACAGGGGTTACCTGTTTCGTCACCGGATAAGGGCCCTGCCATTGTCCGAGTAGTTTGTGGTCGGATGAGGGTATAAGAAGAAGCACTAGGTCTCCGGGAACAAAGGTTCTGGGTTTGGCTCCCCTGTCATATTGCCGTTTTTGTGTGGCTTGGGCGGTCAATAGGTTCTGCCTCACTATTTCCCTAATTTGGCCCAGATGAGTTTTAAGGTTGGCAACATATTCCGGCAGGGGTCGGGTACGGTCAGGCTCGGCTTCCCAGGCTTCCCGAGCCATATCTAGGAGGGTTCTCGGGGGTCTTCCGTAGAGGAGTTCATAGGGGGAGTACCCTGTGCTGCTCTGGACCTTGCAGCGGATAGCGAAAAGGGCCAAAGGAAGCATTTCCTCCCAGCGACGGCTTTCTAGTCCCAGCAACTTCTTGAGAGTGGTCTTTAGAGTCGCGTTGTACCGCTCTACAAGTCCGTCGGTCTGGGGGTGATAGGCAGAAGTTCTTATTTGTTTTATGCCCAGTTGTGAACACACCTGACGCATGAGAGACGAAACAAATGGGGTACCCTGGTCTGTTAAAATCTCTCGGGGAAAACCCACTCGGGTGAAGATGGTTACCAGGGCTCTTGCAATGTTCTGAGTGGTGGGATGTTTTAACGGGATGGCTTCAGGGAACCGAGTGGCGTAGTCCACGAGAACGAGAGCATACCGACATCCACTTTTCGAGGGCAACATGGGGCCTATCAGGTCCATCCCCACCCTGGTGAAAGGGACATCAATAAGGGGGAGTGGCTGAAGGGGGACTCTTGGAGGCCGGTATCGACTGTTCTTTTGACATACCGGACACTCTTTGCAGTATTGACTCACTTGATTATGTATGCCCGGCCAATAGAATTTCTCCAGTATCGTTTGTCCGGTTTTGTCGTCCCCGAAATGGCCTCCTAACAAATGGCTATGTGCTAAGAACAGTACCTTCTCACGAAAGGGACCTGGAACGAGCAGCTGGGATTCTTGTTGGGGTCCACCTTTCCTATACAATAGACCGTTTCGTTTAAAGAAATAGGGACATACGTGCAAGGGATCCTCATTATCAAGGGCTCGTCCCCAGGCGTCCTGTAGTACTGGGTCTTCTTGTTGTGCTGCACGGAACTCTCGGTCATTTTCCCAGGGATGCGGATCCACCTGCACAGGGTAGGCAGCGGCGTAGCTCCTTTTCTCTTTCTTCTTTTGCCCTTTTGTCTTCGGAGCCTTGGTTGCGGGCTCTACCGGAGGAGGATTACGGGAAAAAGGAGCCTCAGACCACCATTTCTCCAAGGAGTTGGTGGCGTCGTGTAACAGTCGGGGAAGTCCGTGGTAATCACTGCCCAAGATTACCTGTTCCGGCAGGTTGGGTACTAGTCCCACATTAAGGGGACTACGTTCTCCCGAGTACTGTTGTACCTGTACTCGGGTGGTGGGATATCTCCGGGTATCACCGTGTACACATTGGATGTCTACGGTGCCAGTCATCGGCCCCAGAGGGTTGGGCATTTCTTGCGGTCGTATCACGCTTTGCCGACAACCTGAGTCAGCTAAGGCCATCATTGTATGTCCGTCGATCCTTACCGGACATCGGAAGGGAGGTGGACTAGCCTCCTGGGTGAGACATACATAGTTCCGAGTAAGGCCGACCTCCATCGGTTCTTCCTTTTGCGGGCAGAACCTTGCAATATGTCCATAACCCCCACAATGGTAGCATTGAGGGCCAGGAAGACTTGGTCTTGGGGTCACCGGGAAGGGAACAAAAGGAATAGGCTCCGGTTTTCGGGGTGCTAACGGCCTCGGGGGTCGAGGATGGCTTCCATGGACTGTTCGTGAAGGATGTTCGTCCTTCTTCTGAATGTCCTGTGCCCGGCTAAAGGCACTGGCGATTTCAACTGCGGTATCTAAAGTGAGTCTCGAGTGCTGACGGACCCACTTCTGCGTAGCTGGGTGCAGGGAGGCCAAAAACTGTTCCAAGTAAATTTTTGCAAGGATTTCGTCTTTGGTGGATGTGGCGGGCT